>NC_057836.1:42175000-42800000 GCF_910594005.1 Cervus elaphus
ACTTTTATCAACATAGCACTCTTAGGCTGCATCCCTTTCTTTTATGTTCATGATATGGATGTCTGACTTTCAGGCCCAATGAAGAGCAAATGTTTAAAAAATAAAAAGAGAGCGGGCAGGGAGATAAAGGGACAAGCCAGCCAAGTTTAATTGTTTTAAAAGAACTTTCTGGAATCTCTATCCAAATTTAGCTACTTCACTGATGAGTTCTAGCAGTTTTCTAGTAGCATCTTTAGGATTTTCTGTGTGTAGTATCAGATTATCTGCAAACAGTGACAGTTTTACTTCTCTTTTCCAATTTGGATTGTTTTACTTCATTTTCTTCTCTGATTGTTATAACTAGGACTTACAAAAATATGTTGAATTAAAGTGGTGAGAGTGGACATCTTTTTATTATTCTTGATCTTAGAAGAAAAGACTCTTGAGAGTCCCTTGGACTGCAAGGAGTTCCAACCAGTCCATTCTGAAGGAGATAAGTCCTGGGTGTTCATTGGAAGGACTGATGCTGAAGCTGAAACTCCAATACTTTGGCCACCTCATGTGAAGTGTTGACTCATTGGAAAAGACCCTGATGCTTGGAGGGATTGGGGGCAGGAGGAGAAGGGGACGACAGAGGATGAGATGGCTGAATGGCATCACCAACTCGATGGGCATAAGTTTGAGTAGACTCTGGGAGTTTGTGATGGACAGGGAGGCCTGTTGTGCTGTGATTCATGGGGTCGCAAGGAGTCGGAGACGACTGAGCGACTGAACTGAACTGAACTGCCTTTATTATGTTGAAATATGTTCTCTCTGTGTCCACTTTCTGGAGAGTTTTTATCATAAAGAATGCTAAACTTTGTCAAAAACTTTTTTATATCTGCTGAGATGATCATATGGTTTTTATTCTTCAATTTGTTGATGTGGTGTACCACACTGATTGATTTGCAGATATTGAAAAAATCCTTGCATCCCTGGGATAAATCCCACTTGATCATGATATATGATGGTTTTAATGTATTGTTGGATTTGGATTGCTACTATTAGACCTGCATTATACACCCACCACTCTACAAGGGTGTGTATAAAGTTATGGCTCTGTTAATAAAAAAGAAGAGAATAAGCATTTGGTAGACCACCAGAAATGTCCTGGAGCTGAGCTAATTAACACAGAGATCTTACAAAAGTAGATTCTACTAACCAGTAGGCTTACTATATACAACTACGTGTTCAAGCTAACAAATAGCCTTGAGAAAGGAGAGAGGGAATTGAAATGTCAAGAGCAGATCCCCAGGTTATCCCTACCAGACATTCCCTCTGGTGTGGAATACATGTGCTCTCTATGTAAGATTCACAGAACTACTTAACCCTTTTAATTTTTCTCCACATGCTGCTTTTAGTCCTTTCTCCCAGTCTGCAACCGAGTTTTCCCCTTTTTGTTGAGACGAGAAGAGGGAATAATTTTCTTTTAGGTTTGATTTTTTAAAAATTAGGTATAAAAATGTTCTTATGCCAGATCTTTTGTGTGAAAGAGGGTGGATAAAATATGTATTCTCTCCCTAGAGTGTCCCTAGAGAATGCTCCCCTAGAGTCATGAGATATTTTTTCTTCCTTAATATCTACAAAGTCAGTCGATAGATACAGGGAGTCTTTTAACTTCCATTTGTTGTGTAAAGTGTGGGAACCTCAAAATGACTGAGAATTTGTCCTTGCCTTGTAGAAGCTTACTGTTTTAGAGGTAAAATAGGTTTTAAACAGACCATCATGGTGTAATGTAGAAAGTTCTGCAATAGTGGTTCCTAGGGCACCAGAGAATGCTGAATTGGGCAAAAAACACAGCCAGAAAGTAGAGAGATTAATAATGCCTCGTTGGCTACCGTCAATGGGGTCACAAAGAGTCAGACATGACTGAAGTGACTTAGTACAGCACACACAGCAAAAAACAGTACTTATTTAGTGAATCTTTAAAGGCAATTTGGGGATATGGACCTACTAAGCAGAGGTAAAACATGAACAAAAGAGAAGAAATCTCTGGTATACGTAAAGAACAATAAGGCAATCTGTGGTTATTAGAACACAAGGTGTGACACTGAGCCATCAGAGAATTTAATGAATGTTTATTAAGCATACAATATGCTGCAGGGACCATTATGGGCAAAAGAATATAACAAAACAAACAGAGAAAACAAAAATTCCCCATGGAATATACAAATCATTGTTAAAGTTCTTTCAAATCTGAGGATTAATACATACTGATTTACTTATATAACCAAAGGCTGACCTTCACAAGACTTTGAACTCAGCCGTAAAATGTAGACTTTTCAGAAGAGAAAAGAGAAGCAGCATAAGTCCTCATTCACATGGTGCTCTAAATCTTAAAGGACCTATTTTTTTTTTTTTTTTTTTGTAGAATTGCAATTAAATGAACCTACTTGATCAGTGCACCTCTGTGATGAAAGTAAATAACCACCACAGACCTCTGCAGTACCTTTAACATTTTCATCATTTAGAAATACAGCTGTTACCTTCCAGCTTGCTTTTTCTCAACAGCTTTAATGGGGTTGCTAATGTCAGGATGTGACATTATTTCTCAACCAGGCTATGCACTGATGATTCCACTTTTTTCTCATAACAGTGAGGTCCTTAGTAATCTTTGGGGACCACTTAAAAAAACCTTATACATCTGCAAAAGCGTTGCAATTTGTGAGACATCTGTTACCCTAGGCTCTAGTTTTGACTGCAGTCTCCTCAGAATACATTTTTATTAACTCAAGAAGTTTTCAAGATAGTTTAACAAATTTGCTTCCTTATTCTGATATAAACAGAGTATGTATGTAAGTGATAAGATCCTTAAAGCACTGTTAACTAAGGCTAAAGTACTTATAGGAACAAAGTCTGGGAAATACATATAATAGCAATTTTCCCTCCATCCAACACCTAGCAAAGGAACGTTTTCTTAGCTTTTCTATTCTGGGGAAGTAACCATTTCTTTCTAGTGCTTGTTCTACCACTAGCTTCCTGGATGACCATGATAAAGAAAAATGAATGTATTTCCTAACTTGGAGATGGAAGGAATTGAATTACAAGATTCTCTCAAGCAAGGTGATTATGGATTTTGTAATTGTTAGAAACAACTTAAAACCAGACAATGAATTCCATATAGAAAGAGGATATTAATAAAAATAAATAAATATTTAAAGCCAATTAAAATATCTAAACCAGACAAAATACATTCCAGAGTAATGAGATAACTGGATGTAATTTTTCAATCTTATGGATAATAAATATTGCTGCCAGAAAACTGTAGACATGCAAAGTCCTTGTTTTTAAAAATAGTTGATGGAGATTAAGGCAGTGGTTCTTTGACAACTGTCTAATTTCCTTTAAGATTATTGGGTGTTTACATTTTCTTTCCATCTAGGAGTTAATTTGGGAAACATATGTCTTGAAAAAATCATCTATTCAAGGAACATTTCATATTTACTAGCATAGAATTTTGTACACTACTTTCTTGTAGCTCTATCATTTCTGTCCTGGTGTATTATTCCTTGTTCTCACACTTAAATTTATTTACTTGTGCTTTAACTTTTCCCCATCTACCCCCTTGACTAAGCCAAGTGGAAAGCTACCTATTTAAAAAAGTATTGTTACTTTGCTTACATCTCCTAGTGATATCAATTCTACTGTTTCTCTAATTTGTTAATCAGTGCTTTTATCTTATTGGTTTATTGCTTTCACTTTCCTAAGACGTATTAGTTCAGCATCCTATCAGTTCAGTTCAGTTCAGTTGCTCAGTCCTGTTCAACTCTTTGTGACCCCATGGACTGCAGCAAGCCAGGCCTCCCTATCCATCACCTACTCCTGGAATTTACTCAAACTCATGTCCATCGAGTTGATGATGCCATCCAGCCATCTCATCCTCTGTCATCCCCTTCTCCTCCTGCCCCTAATCCCTCCCAGCATCAGGGTCTTTTCCAATGAGTCAACACTTTGCATGAGGTGTCCAAAGTATTGGAGTTTCAGCTTCAGCATCAGTCCTTCCAATGAACACCCAGGACTGATCTCCTTTAGGATGGACTGGTTGGATCTCCTTGCAGTCCAAGGGACTCTCAAGAGTCTTCTCCAACACCACAGTTCAAAAGCATCAATTCTTTGGTGCTCAGCCTTCTTCACAGGCCAACTCTCACATCCGTACACGACCACTGGAAAAACCATAGCCTTGACTAGATGGACCTTTGTTGGCAAAGTAATGTCTCTGCTTTTTAATATGCTATCTATGTTGGTCATAACTTTCCTTCCAAGGAGTAAGTGTCTTTTAATTTCATGGCTGCAATCACCATCTGCAGTGATTTTGGAGCCCAAAAAATAAAGTCTGACACTATTTCCACTGTTTCCCCATCTATTTCCCATGAAGTGATGGGACCAGATGCCATGATCTTAGTTTTCTGAATGTTGAGCTTTAAGCCAACTTTTTCTTTCTCCTCTTTCACTTTCATCAAGAGGCTCTTTAGTTCCTCTTCACTTTCTGCCAAAAGGGTGGTGTCATCTGCATATCTGAGGTTATTGATATTTCTCCCAGGAATCTTGATTCCAGCTTGTGCTTCTTCCAGCCCAGCGTTTCTCATGATGTACTCTGCATATAAGTTAAATAAGGAGGGTGACAATATACAGCCTTGCCATACTCCTTTTCCTATTTGGAACAAGTCTGTTGTTCCATGTCCAGTTCTAATTGTTGCTTTCTGACCTGCCTACAGGTTTCTCAGCATCCTATACTGAATGCTAAATTATTTTTATCTTCTTTCCTTTGGTTTATCTTCTTTCCTTCTTTCCTTTCCTCAACCTTGTTTTCAAACATTCTATAATTTCAGCTTTTTTAGATTTTCTTCTTGACTTGAAAGTTGGCAAATTAAAGTAATTTAAATTAAATTAAAGTTAGGTAAATTAAATTAAAATTAGTTTTATTTTTTACTTTTGTTAGGTATAACTATTTTCACTAAATTGTATTCAGAGATTATGTTTTTTTGTTTTCAAGAATTTATTGAGATTTTCTTTGTGAGTTCACAGGAACTTATAAAATGGTAACACCTCTACAGTCTATAAATTTTTATAGCAACTCTATTAATTATATTAAATATTATAATTAGAAATATTGCATCCTTCTTGAATCTCAATTTAGCATGATAAGATTTCTCAATCTATCATGATAAGAACTAAAGAAGTATTAAAATTAATGATTATATTTTTTGATTTATTTTCTAAAGTTTAAAAAAATATATTTAGGGCCTATGTAATTTATGTCATCTAAAAATGGTGAAAAAAATTGTACAATTTTACCACCCTCTTTCTTTTTATCTTTCAGTTATGGTGACTAGTCTGGGGCATTTTCCTTGGTATATTATAACTGAATTATTAATAATTATCAATTATTTCATTATATGGCTTTGCTGTTGAGTTAAAATCATAAAAAAGTTTTGTAACCATGATTTAAATTTTTAAACAGCAGTGAATATATCTTTTAAAATTAATATTTACCACCAGGATTTTCTTCCCACAGTTTCAATCTTTTGCTTGATAGATTATCTAGTCAAGTAGATTTTTCACAAAGAGTACATAAGACATATAGTTGGCAAGCCTTTGTATATTTTGAATATTTTTCTGTTGCCTTGACATGTTAATAACAATTTGGTTAGTTGTTCCCTTTATTTCTGAAATCTATTTCTTCCTCCAAATTCTGGAGATACTGCTTTCTTGTTCTTTTGCATATGAAGTTTATAAAATTAAATTAATTTCCCTTATTTGATGAACTGTTTCTTCAGTTTGTATATTTATATGACTCCCACTTTAACAGTGAAATTCAGTTTCATTATGTGTATCTTCAGTTCAGTTCAGAGGTTCAGTAATGTCTGACTGTTTGCAAAACCATGAACTGCAGCAAGCCAGATTTCCTTGTATATCACCAACTCCCAGGGCTTGCTCATGTCCATCGAGTCAGTGATGTCATCCAACCATCTCATCCTCTGTCATATCCTTCTCCTCCTACCTTCAATCTTTCCCATCATCAGGGGCTTTTCCAATGAGTCAGTTTTTCACATCAGGTGGCCAAATTATTGGAGCTTCAGCTTCAGCATCTGTCCTTCCAATGAATATTCAGGATTGATTTCCTTTAGAATTGACTGATTTTATCTCCTTGAAGTCCAAGGGACTTAGCTGCATGTGGGATCTTTCTGGATCAGGGATCAAACCCATTCCTCTTGCATTGGCAGGCAGACTATTTACCACTGAGCCACCAGAGAAGCCCTTATAGTTGATTTCTAATCACATTAACACTTTGGTTGGAAAGCGTGCTTGATATGAATTCATTTTTCTTAGTTATTGAGTCTTGTTTTATGGCCTAGCATGTGATCTACCCTAGAGAATGTTCCATGTGCACTTACAAAGAATGTGTATCCTGCTGCTTTCAGATAAAATGCTTTATAAATAAGTCCATTTGGTCTAATGTATTATTAAATTCCTGTGTTTCTTATTGACTTTTTCTGGATGATATGTCCTTTGATGTAAGTGAAAGTGAAGTCACTTAGTTGTGTCCAACTCTTTTCGACCTTAGGGACTGTAGCCCACCAGGCTCCTCTGTCTATGGGATTTTCCAGGCAAGAACACTGGAGTGGGCTGCCATTTTCTTCTCCAGGGGATCTTCCTGACCCAGGGGTTGAAATCAGGTCTCCCACATTGCAGGCATACTCTTTACCCCCTGAGCCTGTAAGTGGAGTGTTAGATTTCCCCAGTATTATTGTGTTACTGTTGATTTCTTCTTTTATGACTATTAACATTTGCCTTATATGTTGGGCTGTTCCTATGTTGGGGCATATATATTTACAATTGTTATATCTTTACCTTGGATTGATCTCTTGATCATAGAATTCAGTTAATAGAAGAGTAAAGCCTATTATGTGGGTAACTTGGAAATATCATATGAGAGAGACAAATTAGTAGGAGCAGAGGCTTAACTATATAGGAAAATGTGGGTGTTACAACAATGTGAGTGGTTAAATGTGGGTAGACTATAAGTATATTTTAAAGGAGTAGTAAATAATGAGGCTGGATTACTAAGCAGAGCTCATATCATGCTTAGTCCTCATTTATTTTCTCTTAATAATTCCTACTGTATGCCTCTTACTGTATGCCAGATATATGTATAAAAGACACACAATGTCTTATTTATGCTATGGGGATAATTTGACCCTAATTATTATTTTTAAAAAATTTGTGCTTCTAGAGGAGAGTTCATGTATAGGTTCATAAAATTTTATTTCAGTTTAAAATACTTAAACAACTCAGAGATTGTTATATTTCCAAGAAAAAAATCCAGAATGTTTAAGATTTATATTTAATTTTTGAAAGAAGAATACAACTCTATATCCTGAATACATTCTGATCAGCTAAAGTGATTTTATTTAAACTTTAAACAGTTGCAATAATTATTTTGTCCAGGTATCATTTGTTATTTTGGTTTTCTTTCCAATTATCTATCTTACTTTTTAGATTATCAAAATCACTTGCATCTGTTATGATTTCAAACCATGATTCTTTATATAACTGACATTTAAAAGTTTTATAATTTCTTTGGCTGTTTTATTTGCATTTTCCTCTTCTTATTGTCTAACTGCTTATTTTTTATTTACAAGTCTACAGTCTCCTTCCTACTACTAAGATGTAGTTTGCATTTTTAATCCCTAAGACAGAGAAACTACTAAAAATAAAAAATATTCCAAGATGACTTGAGTTCAGTTTCTCAGTGCTTTTGTATTACTACCTTTCAACTCCAGGAGGCTTCTTAATTAAAAGACAGCTTTATAAACATGGGAAGATGGTTTTGCTGATCTTTTGTATTCTTGGAGGAAACTTTATGGTACAGTCACTTAAGATAAGGTTCTGAACATACTTGCTGAAGTATTTCCCACTTTTTAGAACTTCTTTCTGCATCTAAAATAATTTGAGGATATCAGTAGACATTTAAAGCATACTGGGTAATTAAATAATTGACATACACAAATATTTTTCTATTATTTACCTACTAGCTTTCTCTGTCATATTTCAAACTGCTCACGGGCTTCCCTGGTGGTTCAGATGGTGAAGAATCCACCTGTAGTGTGGAAGACCTGGTTTTGATCCCTAGGTTGGGAAGATCTCCTGGAGAAGGGAACGGCTACCCACTCCATATTCTGGCCTGGAGAACTCCATGGAGTGTATATTCCATGGGGTGGCAAAGAGTCAGACATGACAGAAACTTTCAAAATTTAAGAAGCCTATCCTAAACTGAATTATTTCTACTAAAACATAGCCAGACTCTCCAAATTTGCTTTTGATTTGGTGTGAGACATTTGTAGTCATATCATCTGGAGAGTTCTCTTCTATCCCTATTTTTTACTGCTTTTTTTCTAGGGTTGTGTGTTGAAGGTAACACTAAGAAAATAAAAACATGTTCCTTCTTTGCATGCTAAGTCACTCTGTCATGTCTGACTCTGCAACCCAATGGACTGTGGCCTGCCAGACTCCTCTGTCCATGGGATTCTTCAGGCAAGAATACTGGAGTGAGTTGCCATGCCCTCCTCTAGGGGATCTTCCTGACTCAGGGACTGAACCTATGTCTCTTATGTCTCCTGCATTGCAGGCAGATTTTTTTTGCCACTAGCACCAACCTGGGAAGCCCTGTTCCTTCTTTAAGGAATTTCAAATTGACTAGAAACCTGTAAGACAGGTAAAGATGAAGCTGACTAATACAAATAAAACTAAAAAAATATAGGTTGTGGTTCAAGTGAGAAAAAGATCACTTAAAAAAAGGGATCAGGAAAAATATGGGATTTTTAGGTATAGATTTTTAGGTGTGGGTGGCATCTTCCTATGCATTGGAAATGAAAAGTTAATAAAATCAAGGAATTATAGGGACTCCTAGTGAAGGAGAAAACGGACAGAAAAGGCTGCATCTTGAAAGCAGGACTCTATCTTGGGCCGGACTGTAGACTTTGAGCTGTATGCCCAGTATGTATGGAAAGGACATACCAATTGGAAAACCAGACCCCCCAGATGGAAGAGCCCCAGGGCTCGTACTTAGACTCTGCATCGCCTAAAAGAATATCCTAATTATCTATGCAAATGAATAGAATCATAAATTCTATTATGCTTATTGGGGTATGACCACAGGCCTATTGATAATTGTCCACTGTTAACTACCTAGGCTTAAAGCATATGAATCATGGGTTAACTTTGATTGTACCTTTCTTTTCCTTTGTTCAGACTAGTTTCAGGAAATTTGCGGAGGTGGGTTTGGGCATGTACACTTAGGGTAAATAAGATTTTCACAAAAGCTGATCGGGGTCCTTGGCTAAGAGGAGACTCTGCCTTAGGTCTGCCGGTGTAATAAACTGCACTCCACTATCTGCGTCATCCTTCTGAGTGAGTTTGTTTCCTGGAATGCGTGGCTACAACACTAGCAAGGACAGAATTAATTTGGCTGGAATATCTAATTAACTGAAGGTAATTGTGGAAAATAGAGCTGGAATGATAGTTTGGGGCTAGATTGTGGGGAATTTAGAAAGCCAGACTTAGAAGTTAAGATTTAATAAGCCAGAAAGATAAACACCAATACAGTATACTAACGCATATATATGGAATTTAGAAAGATGGTAACGATAACCCTATATGCAAGACAGAAAAAGACACACAGATGTATAGAACAGACTTTTGGACTCTATGGGAGAAGGCGTGGGTGGGATGATCTGAGAGAACAGCATCGAAACATGTATATTATCAATGTGAAATAGATCGCCAGTCCAGGTTGGATGCATGAGACAAGTGCTTGGGGCTGGTGCTCTGGGATGACCCAGAGGGATGGGATGGGGAGGGAGGTGGGAGGGGATGGGGAACACATGTAAACCCATGGCTGATTCATGTCAATGTATGGCAAAAACCACTACAATATTGTAAAGTAATTAGCCTCCAACTAATAAAAATAATTTGGAAAAAAATAAACCTAATAATAAAGAATTTGTATTATTAAAAACATAAAATAAAATAAAATAATAAGCATACCAGAAAAAAAAAAAAAAAAAGACTTAACAAGTAAAGAAATAGCATGGACAAATAACTGTATTAAGAAAATTTTGCAGCACTGTGTCTGTAGACTGTGGTAGGACAGACTCCTGAATTGAAGGGCCAGCTAGAAGGTATCTGTGTCAGTAGCAACTAATGAAGCTGTGAATCAGAATAATGGAAATACATTCTGGAGACAGTGGTTAGTGGGGTGATAGAGAGGAAGAAAATTTTTTTCTACCCTTCTAGGTCCTTCTGGCTGTTCTAAGAATTAAATTGACATTGTAGCCAAAAATTTGGCCTCCGTTTTGTATGCTAAATGAGAATAATATGGACAAGGTAAAAGAAAGAGAACTTTATTAATTTGCCAGAAAATGGGGAGTCTAGCAAACTCATGTCTTGAAAACTATCATAAGGAGAATTTTGAGAGTGGGAGTTGCAGGACTAATGTGACTGAGACCTTGCTAGGCTGGCACAGCTTGTTTTGATATTCTGTCATTCATGGCCATTGTGGTTGTGGTCAAGATGTTCTTACTCTTTTTCTGCTGACGGCTTGATCCTATCACCTGTGAATCAAGATAAGAATAACTAGCTAAACAGGACAGAAATTATTGGCATAACTAGCAGAGAAAAAAGCGTGTGTACATTATTTAATTCAATGTATAACTTAAAAGAGAAAATTAGTTGTTAAATTTTTAACTTTATAGCAAGCCATAACATAAAGCATTAACAGAAGATGATCAAGAAAAAGTTTAATAACATGTAAATATGAGAGAGTCCCAGAAAAATGGATTAACTCACCAAAATGACCAAAGTCCTCACTTTAAATACCTTCAATTAGGGAAGAAAGAGGGTAGTGGGTTGGGACTGTAAAATGGAGGAAGGCAATTCACAATGAGATGGAAAAGCAAATGTTTGGTAAACAAATATTTGCAGAGCCACACAGAGACAATGGGACAGAGTCCACTCTGATCTCTACGCCCTGCTGAGTTTTGCCCATCACAGCTAGCCCATATTCTTTGCAGATATCTCTGGTGGTAGCTCTATTCTGGAATCAGGCCTTTTATCTAAAATTTTTTTTAGGCAATTTGAGGGAAGGTCACAGTTTCTTCTGAATCTTTTGGGTCTTGTTTGTTTTCAGCTTGAAATAATCCTCATCCCAAAGAGATATTTTAAAGTGACAAATTTTTCTTCCCTACTGGGCTCATGTTTCATCTGGGTGGTAAGAGGAAAGGAGAGAACAAAAGTAAATTTAAGATTTCCTTTGTAACCAAGAGGACAGTGAGGCTATTTTAAAAGTGAGGTGTCAGGAGGAGGACTAGGTTTTGAAAAGATAGGATGACAAGTTTAGTTTTGTATATTTTAATGTGGAGGGGTGTCATAGACATCTATCAGGGTCTTTCAGGGTCAGGTAAAGATTCTCAAAGGAAGGGAAGTCTAGGTTAATATCTGAAGTGCTTCACTCAAAATGCCAGTAAATTTGGAAAACTCATCAGTGGCCACAGGACTGGAAAAGGTCATTTTCCATTTCAATCCCAAAGAAAGGCAATGCCAAAGAATTTTTAATTATCAAACAATTGTACTCATTTTACTTGCTAACGAGATTAGGCTCAAAATCCTTAAAGTTAGGCTTCAGTAGTACATGAACCATGTACTCTCAGATGTACAAGTTGGATTTAGAAAAGGCAAAGAAAACAGATCAAATTGCCAACATCTGCTGGATGATAGAAAAAGCAAGGAAATAAAAAAAAAAAATCTACTTCTGCTTCATTGACTACGGTAAAGCCTTTGACTGTGTGGATCACAACAAATTTTGGAAAATTCTTAAACAAGTGGGAATACCAGACCATCTTACTTGCTTCCTGAGAAATTTGTATGCAGGTCCAGAAGCAACAGTTACAACCCTGACATGGAACAACAGAGTGGTTCAAAATTGGGAAAGGAGTACATCAAGGCTGTATATTGTCATTCTGCTTCTTTAACTTATATGCAGAGCACATCATGCAAAGTGCCAGGCTATTTGACTCACAAGTTGAAATCAAGATTGCTGGGAGAAATATCAACAACCTCAGATGTGCAAATGACACCACCCTAATGGCAAAGGTGAAGAGAAACTAAAGAGCCTCTTGATGAGATGAAAGAGGAGAGTGAGAAAGCTGGCTTAAGACTTAACATTCGAAACACTAAAATCATGGCATCTAGTCCCATCACTTCATGGTAAATAGATGAGAAAAAGTGGAAAGGGTGACAGACTTTATTTTCTTGGGCTCCAAAATCACTGCTGATGGTGACTTGCAGCTTTGAAATTAAAAGACACTTGCTCCTTGGAAGACAAGTTTTGACAAACCTAGACAGCATATTAAAAAGCAGAGATATCACTTTGCCAACAAAGGTCCATATAGTCAAAGTTGTGATTTTCCAGTAGTCATGTACCGATATGAGAGTTGGACCATAAAGAGGGCTGAGCACCAAAGAATTGATGCTTTTGAACTGTGGTGCTGGAGAAGATTCTTGAGAGTTCCTTGGACAGCAAGGAGGTTAAATCAGTCAATCCTAAAGGAAATCAACTCTGAATATTCATCAGAAGGGCTGATGCTGAAGCTGAAGCTCCAATAGTTTGATCATCTGATACAAAGATCTGATTTGTTGATAAAGACCCTGGTGCTGGGAAAGGTTGAGGACAAGAGGAGAAGGGGGCAAGAGAAGATGAGATGGTTGGATGACATCACCGACTCAATGGATATGACTTTGGGCAAACTCTGGGAGATGGTGAAGGACAGGAACACCTGTCATGCTGCAGTTCATGGGATTGTAAAGAGTCATACATGACTTAGCGACTAAACAACAGCAACAATAGAAAGAGACTGGGGTGAGTGAAAGATTGCTTTGTGGAGTCAGGGAAGTGGAGTTAGGGAAGTGGACTCAACCAGCCTGTCATAGCCTAGAAGTTGAAATTTATGTTTTATTTGGTTGGAATTTTTCGGACTTCAAATCCAGGAGACAGCATCTCAGAAGAACTGAGAGAATTGTTCTGAGGAGGTAAGGGAGGAGTCAGGTTATATACAAGCTTATAACAAGGAGTGGGCTTCCCCAGTGGCTCAGTGGTAAAGAATCCTCCTGCAATGCAGGAGATGCAGTAAACATGGGTTAAATCCCTGGGTCAGGAAGGTCCGCTGCAGGAAGGCATGGTAGCCCACTGCAGTATTTTTGCCTGGAGAATCCCATGGACAGAGGAGCCTGGTGGGTACAGTCCATAGGGTTGCACAGAGTCAGACAGGACTGAAGGAACTTAAAATGCATGCATGCATGCACACAACAAGGAGCAGATATTCTGAACATCAAAAGACTATTATTAATTAAGGAAAAGCTGATATCTCAATTTAAGGAATTTAGTGCTTTTCTATGCTTAGGAAGATGGGAGAGTCTGGACTCGCTGAAATCATTCTTTCATATGCATCTCAGCTGTCTGGGGCCAGCATCTTGTGATTTTATTTTTCAGAGTCTTAGTTCCTTCTCCCTGCTGCCTCCTCAGAACAGTTCTCTCAAGGTCACTTGAGATGTTGCCTCCTGGGCTTAAAGTACTAAAAATTCCCACCTGAAAAAACATAGCTTTCAACTTCTAGGTTGTGACTATTTTTTAAGTTGAGAGGGGATATCTATATTAGTGACATTAATACATATATCACAATCTAAAGTTTACCTCCAATCATTTGGCAATGTTTCTGAATTAAAATATCAAAGTTAGTTTAACATTTGTCTCAGAGATGTCTCAGAGGTGTTTCTTCGAAGCATCCCAGATTTTTATACTGAAGTTCTTATTTCATTTACATTTACTTTAAAGTTTAATCATGTTGAGTTGTTTTTCTTGCAAGTTATCTAGTAAGGTCTTATTTATTAAATGTAGGTACAATAATTTTAACAACATGTCATATTAATTAGATCAATAGGCTTAAACATCAATATCACGTATCAACTTAATATTGAATATTTCTCAGTTCATGTGAGCCTGAAAGTCATCTTTGCCAGTTTTGACTAAAAAAATATAGTCATAACCTGAAAGTAGAGAGTTATTTTATTTGGTGGGTATGTTTAGGACTCCAAGCCTGGGAGCCAGCATCTCAGTAGCTCTGAGAAGACTGCTCCAAGGAGCTAGGAGGGGAAGTCAGACTATATACAAGTTTGCAACAAAGGGAGCAGGGAGTCTGAACGTTGAAGATCAGGTATGAAGTTAAAGAATTTAGCATCCTATGTATGGGAAGATGCAAGCCTCTGGGCTCATTGAATTCATTCCTTTCATATGCACCTCAGCTATCTGGGGCCAATTCTGTTTCCATGTTCACCTTGCTTCTTGCATTGCCCCAGCTCCTCAGCAATCCATAGGTGGTGGCAGCATCTGCTGGATCACAGTTTTGGGAGCCTCATTCACATTTGGAGACCAGAAATCACCAATGACTGTGACATTTCTTGTTTATTAATATGGCAGGAGATATAGTCATTTCACACCAATTTCCTTGAAATGTGAGAACTTTTTATTAAAATTAAATAGAACTCTTTATAAATTCAATTAGACAAATAACTTAGAAGTAGAGGTGTCTCATATGTATAATGTGCACACAGACATAAACAGGCAAACTAGAGATCTCATGGCTTCATTTAAAAGCTTAGCTAAGAAGCAGATATTACAATATAAACTTACAAGTTTACAAACAGTTGGAATACATTAATGTTGCTTGCTCAGATGACTAAAGATAACTATCTGTAAAGTTGACTTGAGGAAACATTCTCACCAATTTGTTCGGTTCAGTTCAGTTCAATCGCTCAGTCATGTCTGACTTTTTGCAACCCCACAAACCGCAGCATGCCAGGCCTCCCTGTCCATCACCAACTCCCAGAGTCCACCCAAACCCATGTCAATTGAGTCGGTGATGCCATCCAACCAACTCATCCTCTGTAGTCCCCTTCTCCTCCTGCCCTCAATCTTTCCAAGCATCAGGGTCTTTTCCAATGAGTCAGCTCTTCGCATCAGATGGCCAAAGTATTGGAGTTTCAGGTTCAACATCTGTCCTTCCAATGAACACCCAGGACTGATCTCCTTTAGGATGGACTGGTTGGATCTCCTTGCAATCCAAAGAACTCTCAAGAGTCTCTCCAACACCACAGTTCAAAAGCATCAGTTCTTCGGTGCTCAGCTCTATAGCACAAGTCTCACATCCATACATGACCACTGGAAAAACCTTAGCCTTGACTATATGGACCTTTGTTGACAAAGTAATGTCTCTGTTTTTTAATATGCTGTCTAGGTTGGTCATAATTTTCCTTCCAAGGAGTAAGCATCTTTTAATTTCATGGCTGCAATTACCATCTGTAGTGATTTTGGACACCGCCCCCCCAGAATAAAGTCAGCCACTGTTTCCCCATCTATTTGCCATGAAAATTTGTTAGTTACTCCAATTTTAAAAGGATTCATATTTGGCCACCAGTAAAATATATCTCAACAGAGATTTGAATCATGAAGATGCAAAATGCCTCACCATAAGAAAGTGGAGGAAGATATAACTTAAATTCAGAAAGCCTACTTTCAAGGCCAAGTTTTCACAAATGCAAACAAACAAAAGAACAGAAACACACCTAGGAAGGCCAGGTAGAATATTTATACCTCTAAGACTCTGAGAAATGCAAATTTACCCCCTAGAGGCCTTTGCTTAAATCAGATTTCTGAAGATATTTTTATCAAGTCAGCTTTTTCAATCTTAATTTAAATTGCTTGCCCAATAAAAGAATGTTTTCATTTTAGGGAGAGATTTCCTTTAGTATAATTTCTCCAATTAACTAGGTACTGCAAATATAAGTATGAACTCTATATGTATTGTACCTGAATCTGACTGGGATGTTCATCGGAGATTGGCTTTCTAATGCCCCTTGTTTTTATTTTTTGAGAGATTCTGCTTCCCATTTTAAGTTTGTCATGGATAAAATTTACTAGTGAAACTGTGTGGTGGGACTGTGTGCCACTTGTGAGCTTAATTCCTCCAGGAGTCACCCCAGAGTCATTTCAGCTCATCTTCCACGTCTTGGTTTCTCCCTTCAGCAAAGACCACCATGGGTGCTCAGATCACTGAATAGTCAGTTCTTATTTGTGATACCTGGGTGATCAGAAGTTTTAATTAATGAATGGGTTTCCCTATGGGACCCCTGAACAATATAAGGACTCAGCCTCCACCACTCCTGTAAATTTCTCAGTCACCTGAGAAAGCTGCAACCAGCCATGAGGAATCTTGTCCCTTTTCTTTGGAGTAAATGTAATATCTTCACTTTTATTCTGACAGATTCTATTAAGGCAGCTGACTTGCAGAAAAGTATCAGATCAGGCTCTTACCTAACTATTCAGCACAGACAACTTAGCTTCCTAAAATGGAGAACCTTGTTATCTTTCAACAGAATTTATCTTTCAACAGAATCCTGTGTATTCCTCAGTATCTTTCAACCAAACCCCATCCAGTATCCAGACTCTGGGTGGTTACGTATTGGTGTCTTTCAATTGTACCCCACCCCACCAATCCCCATATCTTTCAACTGAGAAGGGGCAGGCAGCTGCCATACCCCACCAAATAAAACTCAGGATTGTCAACCAATATGGGAGAGCTGAGAACCAGGAGAGACTCACTCAAATCTGTCTGGACTTCCCAGGGAGGCAAATGAGTATAAATGGCTCTGCTGGAACCAAGGCTCCAGTTCCTTGTAGGGACCAAGCAGAGGACAGGAATCTGCTCTGGTTCTCTTCATGATGGTTGCCAAAACTATTGATTTAAAAAATAGTCACAACATAGAAGGTGAGAGTTATGTTTCATTTGGTGGGAATTTTGAGGACTTCAGGGAACAGTTCTCTCCAGGTCATTTGACATGCTGTCTTCCTGGCTTGAATTCATAAAAATTCCCACCAAATAAAATATAACTCTCAACTTCTAGGTTGTGACTCTTCTTTAGGTTGCAAGCCTTAGGAAGGCTCATTCCCTTGGAATCTGATAATAAAATCTACATAGTCCTTTAGAACTTCAGGCTAACTTTTATTCTTCAAAGAATAAAGTTTCTCCCTGACTTATAAAATAATTTTGTTCTAGAAAGTCTTGTACAGAGTTAACACTGATTTTGCTTAGTTCAAAGGTGTATATCTAAATTGCTTTACTAAGAATTTTACATTTATTTGAATTTTCTGGAAAATAAACAGAGGTTTTAGATAACACTTCCCACTATATTGACTATAAACAAAATTTTAAACCTATGTTTTAGAGTCTTAAATTTTGCATTTTAAAAACTTTTTCTTGAAATATATAATCTATCTGAAATTTCCCTCATTCCATACAGTTTTTCCCCTTTGTATATTTGCTGTGCTCTTTGACAATTTTCTTCTGTAGTTTTTCCTAACATATTATAATTCATATCAACTTTTATTAGTTTTTGTCCCATCATTGGAAGACTTTATATTCTGTGAATTAGAAAAGGATTTTAAATTATTTTATAATTCTACACATTAAGGAAGGGAAAATTTCCCCTCTACTTCTCTTGGGTTCTTGTGGTTGGGCTAATTGTAAAATTAACACAAGATAGATTAACAGGAGAAAAAGAAGTACATTTTAGTTCATAAACATTGAGGTGCCATAGAAATGGGACCTAAGAAATGAACAAAACAGGCAGTTATTTTTTTAGTTTCTAGACAAAGAAGCAATGAATTTGTGAAGAATGGACAGAAAAAAGAAAGTTAGTTTTGGAGTACTCAGTTAGTAAAAAAATTACACAGAATTTGAACTTGGGGTAGCAAATTAAAATAGGATATTTTTTATACAGGATTTTCCACTTGAATTTTTTATCTTTTCTGATATGAATGTCCTTCTACCTCTAGATGCAGGAAGTATAGTCTTCATATGGGAGATTAATTTCCTGCTTTCAGGGAGACAGAAAGGAGGGTCAGAGTGTTACTCTTGTGTCATCTCTTTCTTCAGTAACTTTAATTACAAATAATCAATATGTCACTGTGGCATATTTTGGAGTGACTTGCCCTGAGTCCCAACATATGAATAGTTATAAACAGTGCTTGGGATTATTGTCAGAATATGACAATGACAATAGTAATTCCAGTATTGCTATAACAATTAATACTAATAAATATTTGCTGAGTGTTAACCACTTCCTAGCTCTGCCTTGTTCAGTACAGTTGGCACTAGTAACATGTGGCTATTGAATATTGAAATGGTATTAAACTAAATTGAGATGTACTCTAAGCACAAAAGATACATCAAATATAAAATATATTGTAGGAACAATGTAAAATATATTAATAAGTTTTATATTGATTGCTTGCAAAATGATATTTTGGACATATAGGATTTATAAAATATGTAAAATTAATTTCCCCTTAACCTTTTAAAAAGTGTAAAGACTGGAATATGTGTTTTGTAGCTAGTACTGTACATATATTGGAGAGTCCTTATTTCTAGGACATGCTAATAAAAACTTTATACAAATTGTCCTTCTTTAAGCTTTACAGACTATTCCTGTGGGGTTGATATTCTTATTTTTCCCATATTATAGATGAGGAAACAGGTCCCATTACAGCTAATTAGTGGTAGAGAAGAAATTTATTCACTTCTTGGCTTAAACAGAAGCTTGGTTATCAAACAGAAGACTAGAAGTTGTTGTTAGGCTAAGGAGAATATACTTGAGAATTTCTTTCCTTTTGCTTTGATAGTAACTTTCCCATTTCATACATGACACCTGAAGTTGCATTTGTTACCACTGTCAGTTTTAAAAGTATAAAACTTTTCATGTAAGTGTGCACTATCTAAGCATTATGTATACCAAAATGTTTATTGTATACAGCAATGTGAAATATATATACAACTAGATTAAAATGCAAGGGTAAGTAACTTACCTGGACTTGGAAGTTGTTACAGTTGCTAAATTAAAGGACCTCTTTTAGATTCTGCACCAGCTATATGCTTCTTTGTTAGAATCTAGGTCTTACGTGTGGTCAAGAGTATTGCTTATATCCTTGAAATTTATTGGGATAAAACTCAATTACCAACTGGGTTTCTAGCCTTTTCTAGTTTCTAAATGGATCTCAGAATTCTCATTGCCCAACAGATTCCTAGGAGGTGTAAAGAATAAAAACTTAAAGCGGTCCATTTTCGTAGGTGGCTGGCTTGGAGTGGAAAAATTATTACCAGCCTAACTTGCCTAACAGCTCACTGATGTAGTAACCTTAAAGGTTACAAAACTGGAAAGTCTGGGTAAACAAGGGGAGGGTGAGATGCCTAGGATATTCATGCAGGCTCATTCTACTTGTGAATTCAAAACATAGTATCAGGAATAGGTGTGTAGGAAAGGAGAAAACAATGTGTCAGGGAGGGACCAGCCCATAAAGAGGGAGAGAATAAACCTAGGTGACATCCAGGAAGATTGTTCACCCCATAGTACTCAGCCAATGAGGAACTTGGGGAGGAACTTGCATGCTAGAGGATAAATTGCTTGTTGTAACTGCCCTCCGTGTGTCTGCCCACCAGACACCCACTCTTACAAGATGGTCATTAAAGCCTCGCTTCTTGCTACCCCTTGTGTCTCCAAGTCCATTCTTTGGGTTTGGGCTGATGGGCTTTATTTCCCACAGAGGTGTTTCTTTTTAACGAATTATAGAAAGCTCCTTTGGATCTCATTTTGACAGTAGTTCTGCCCCTCCATTCCATGAGTGAAGCTGAGAGAAATTACACCTAAATTTCTTTTTTTTTAAATGAAACCACTTATTTAATTTCTTCTTCAGTCAAATGTTATCATGTCTGTAGCTATCCCTTAAGATGGGAGAATTTGGAGAATACTCTCTGAATAATACTGATTTCTTTCTATTCTTTCACCCTTAGGCTCCTAGCATAACAGCTATTATATCCAGAGCCTAAGAGACTTTGTGTCTTCTTTCTCTTTGTGCTACATTTACTTCTTTGAGTTTTAACAGTGCCATGACATTTGGTAAAATTATGAACCTATTTATGTATTATTAATACCTACATGTGCTGTTGCACATTGTGTACGGGCTCTGCACTAATCCTTGGTGGTCAGAGTGAACCAGGTTTTTCACATTTCAGAGTCAGTAAGAGTTGTTTTGAAATTTCTCTTGGGATGTGTTCCACTGATGTTAGTTCTATCCTAAGGAACATTTGTTTTAAATGTTAATGTTAAAACACAAAAGAGACAATGATGCTTTGTTGAAATTTTATTTGAAGGATTTTAAAAAGTGAAAGTGAAGTGACTTAAGCAATATTTACCTTTTTTGTTGGAATACTTGTATTTGTCTGTTAACCAAGTACAACTATATATGTGTGTGTGTGTGTGTATATATATATATGTGTGTGTGTATATATATATATATATGAGTTTGTATACATATATATGTAAAATACATAAAATATATTTTTTTCTGCAAATTACAAAGGATATGTTCCAATTTATATATAACAGGTATATGTTATGTATCTACATACAAGTATATGACTCAGCACTAGCTCTATATATCTCATAATGAGGATGGTAGAAAGTTCTTTACTTTTTTCCATGTGTTTGTATGTATATTGCTTTTCTAATAGCATATAAGGATATTAAAAAAGTGAAAGTTGTTCCAAAAAAGAAAGTAGAGAAACAGCCATTAAGAGATAGTGAGAAAGCAGAAGATGGCAGAGGAATAAGATGGGGAGATAGGCTGCCTCTCCACAAATACATCAAAAACTCATAAAAATACAGAGCAACTCCTACAGAGCAACTTCTAAATGACAGCAGAAGACCCCAGGCCTCCAAAAAGGCAAGCTATGGAATGAGGTAAGATAAAAGACAAATAAGTTAAAAGAAAAACAAGAGGACTTCAGAATGGGAGCTTGTGACCCGAGGGAGGGAGGGGGTCATGAAGGAGGAAAAGTTTCCATGCACCAGGAAACCCCCAACACAGGTGGGACCAAAGGGGAGCCAGAGAACCTCAGGGTGCTGTGCAACAGCTGGGCCTCAGAAGGCAAAATATGGAGAAAGCTGCTGAACAACAATTCTCAGCCCTTAAGCAGCTCACAAGCCTCAGCTCAGATGAGAGGGTGAGGGCTGGGAGACAAGAGAAGCAGCTAGCAAGCCCTAACCGGAACCAGAAGGAGGGGGCAGGAAGCCAAGAAAAGCAGCACAGAAGCCTCCAGCAGAGCAGAGAGTGGGGACAGGGAGCTGAGAGAGTGGCTAGCAAAACTCCGCCTGCAGCAGAGGGTGGGACTGGGAGTGGATGCTCCGCCAAAGACCCCTGGGAGAGGTGGGGGGCTGGCGGTTGTTAGGATGTGCTGAGAGGTCTACTTCGACACTGATGCAGAAATAGATGTGATTGCCACTACCAAAGCTGGGAGGGTTGCCAGAGGCAGTGGATGAAACACCACCAGTGCAGTCCTGATCCCAGAGGTTACAGCCGCCACCAGACTGTGAGCAGGGCCAGGTTACTGCCCACACCTTGTTGGGAGCTTGAACAGCTGAGTTCTTTCTAGGGACCCACGAACTGGGACTTTTTCCTCTGGGAGAACTCAAGATTCACCTCAGAATATGACAGCATCCAACAGGTCACTATTGCCATAAGCACTCCACCTGCACAACCCAAGCACTCCCCTGTATGTGGGCTGCCATTTCCTCCCTTCTCCCCAGCCCAACAGAACAAGTGATCCCTCAGACCTTGGCCTTCGCGCCCTCATGTTCAGGTGGGGAACATACTGTGGACTTCAGGGGCAACTGTGAACATTAGGAGCAGCTACAAGCTAGAAAAATGTCAGTTCTAAGACTGAACTGAACCCTCACTGCCCACAACGGGTCCAGAGACCTTCCTAGAAATATTAAGGAGTTTAGTGTAAGCTTCTCTGGGTGGTTTGGGCTGTTGAGTGTTGCCTTCACCAAGAGTACTGGGAACTTGTCTTTTGTGCTGTGTGGCTTGTTAGGTCTTGGAGCTTCAGTAGGCATCAAACCTGAACCCCTGAGGTGAGAGACCCAAGCCCAAGACTTTGAATCACCAGAGAACTCCTGACCCCAGGGAATATTAATAGACAAAACCCTCCCAAATACCTCCATCTCAACACCAAAATGAAGAGCACCCAAAGGTCAGCAAGCACCAGTGTCCAGATACCCCATGCCAATCTTTCAACAAAACAGAAACACAATATTGCACACCAGCAGACAGAATGCCCAAAGCTATACCAAACCCAGAGACACCCCCAAACCTACTACTGGATATGGTGCTGCCCTTCAGAGACATGAGATCCAGCTCCATTGACCAGAACACAGTCACAAGTTTCCCCCAACAGGAAACCATCACAGGGTACTAGTCCAACCCCACTAATGGGTGGCAGACACCACAACTAAGAAGAACTATGACCTTGAGAATTTTCTTTTTTTAAAAAAATCACACTTTTTATTCTTACATACTTCTACGTTGGCTTTTTCAAGTGCTGCAGATTTTTCCTTTTTCTTTTTTATTTATTTAAAAAATTTTTTTTCATTTATTTTTATTATTTGGAGGCTAATTACTTTACAATATTGTAGTTACATACTTCTACATTGGGTTTTTCAAGTGCTGCAGATTTTTCCTTTTTCTTTTTCTTTTTAATAACTAAAAATTTTTTTTCTTTGATTTCTTTTTTGTTCTGGTTTTCTCCTGTTTGACTGTTTTTCTTATTGTTCATTTCCTACTGCAGTAATTCCCTAATATATATAAACCTTTCCTATGTACTTTTATTTAACTTTTCTTTTCTATTTTTTCTTTTTCTCTTTTCTTCCTTCCCTTCTTTTTTCTCCTTCCCTTCCCTTCTTTTCTTCTTTTTTTCTTTCACTGTTTCTTTTTTCACCCTGCTTGTTATTTGTTATGTTTTCTTTGATTTATTCCCCAACTGGCACTCTGCTTTGGCTCAGCTTTCCAGTTTAAGTTTTAGTTGGCTCTGTTATTAACTGATTGATATCATTTTTGGTTTCCTTTGTTCACCAAAGCAATCTCTTGTACTTTTTTTTTCCTTTGGAATATTTTGTTTATATTTGTGTGTGTTTAAATATGTGTATATATTATGCTCCATTGTTTTTGTAATTATCTGTTTGATCTTGTACTTACCGTTTGTTTAGCTTCATCTTTTGTTTCTTATTATGTTTTGCTTTTTATCTTGGTGTGTTTGTTTCAATACAGTTTAATCAAATAACAAACAACTTGTGGAGTCTCAGTCTCCTGACAAGGGATTGGGCCTGAGTCATTGAAGTGGAAGCCCTGAGTCCAGGTCCCAGACTGCCAAAGAACTCCTAATCTCAAGGAGTATTAATTAGTGACAATTTCCATCCTGCAATGCAGGAGGAATCTTTACTGTCTGAGACACCAGGGAAGCCCATGAAGGCCAAAACCTGTATATAAAGCCTGGTATTCTTCATCTCCTGATGGCACCCAGTGTAGGATGCTTCACTCAAACAAGCAAGACAAAAACACAAAACCAGCTCTCAGCAGACAGGATTCTCACAGACACCCCAAAATACAGAAGCTCACACAGCCCTGCCCATTAGAGGGGAAAAATAGCTCACCTCCTCCCACCAGAACACAGGCACATCACCCCCATCATGAAACCAACACAAAGCACTAGACCAACCCTACTCACTGAAGGAAGAAACCAAAAGGAAGAAGGAATATGACCTTAAAGTCTGGGAACTGTTGACCCGAAATGGAGTAAGGTAGGAAAAAAAAAATTGAAAAGACAGAGAAATATAGTGCAAATGAAGGAACAAGGAAGAAACTCACAAGACCAAACAAATGAAGAGGAAATAGGCAAACTACCTGGAAAAGAATTCAGAGTAATGATAGTAAAAATGGTACAAAGGTCAAAAATAGAATGGAGAAAATGTGAGAATCAATTAAAACAAATAATGAAGACCTAGAATAACTAAAGAATAAAAAAAAAAAGGATGAATAACACAATTACTGAAATTAAAAATACTCTAAAAGGAACCAACAGTAGAATAATGAGACAGAAGAACATATAAGTGAGTTGGAAGATAGAATGGTGGAAATAACTGCTGAAGAGCAGAATAAAGGGAAAAGAATGAAAAGAATTGAGAATAGCCTCAGAGACCTCTGGGACAATATTAAATGCACCAATATTTGAGTATAAGGGTCTGAGAGGAAGAAGGAAAAACGAAAGGGTCTGAGAAAATTTTTGAAGTAAAAAACTTCCCCACCCCCCCAAAAAAAAAAAAAAAAAAAAAACTTCCCCAACATGAGAAGGGAAATAGTCCATTAAATCCAATAAGTGCAGAGAGTCCCACACAGGATAAACTCAAGGAGAAATACATTGAGACACATACTAATCAAGCTAACAGAGAGTAAATACAAAGAAAGAATATTAAAAAAACAGCAAGGGAAAAGCAACAAGTAACATCCAAGGGAAAACCCGTACAATTAACAGCTGATCTTTCAGCAGAAATCTACATGCAAGAAGGGAATGGCAGGATATATTTAGAGTACTGAAAAAAAAAATTCTACAACCATGATTATTCTACCTGGAAGGACACCACCAAAGCAGCTTTACAACAAATACTAAACGGACTTCTATAGGCAGGAAACACAAGAGAAGGAAAAAACCCACAAAAACAAACCCAAAGCAATGCAAATAGGAATATATATATATATATCTCAACAATTATTTTAAATGTCAATGGATTAAATGCTCCAACCTAAAGAAACAACTGGCTGAATAGATACAAAAACAAGACCCATATACTTGCTTTCTACAGGAGACCCACTTCAGACCCAGAGACACATACAGACTGGAAATAAGAGGATGGAAAAAGAGATTCCATGAAGATGGAAATAAAAAGAAAGCTGGAGTGGCAACTCTCATTTCAGGCAGCATAGACCTTAAAATAAAGAATATTACAAGAAATCAAGAAGGACACTACAGAATGATCAGCAAATCAATCCAATAAGATATAATAATAGTAAATATTTATACAATCAACGTAGGAGCACCTCAATACATAAGGGAAACACTAACAGACCTAAAAGGGGAAATTGACAGTGACACAACAATAGTAGGGGACTTTAACACCCTACTTACACCAATGGACAGATCATTAAAACAAAAAATTAATAAAGAAACACAAACTTGAAATGAAACATTAGAGCAAATGGACCTAATTGATATCTTTAGGACTTGCCATCCAAATGCAGAAGGTTACACTTTATTCTCAAGTGCACATGGAACATTCTGCAGGATACACCACATCTTGGATCACTTATAAAACCTAAGTGAGTTTAGGAAAATTGAATCATATCAAGCATATTTTCTGAGCACAACAATTTGAGACTAGATATCAATTACAGGAAAAACCTATATAAAAAAACACACACACACACATGGATATTAAACAATACATTTCTAACTAATGAACAGGTTACTCAGGAAATAAGGGAAATAAAAAAATTCCTAGAGACAAATGATAATTAAGACACAATGACCCAGAACCTATGGGATGAAGCAAAAGCAGTTCTAACAGGGAAGTTTATAGCAATTCAATCCTACCTCAAGAAACAAGAGAACTATATAGCTGTGCTTATAGTTCACATAAAATAGCGATTAACGTCTGCAGTTTGAGGAAATTCTTTTCATAAGAAGATTCAGAATTGAGTTATAGATGCCATGAAACTTTGTTACTAACATTTTTTTCTATCTTAGTAAAAATAAATTTGGGTATTTTAATTTTGAATTGCAAATCAAGTTTAAATTGAAATTAAATATAAAAGAAAAAAATGATAGAAATTTAGAATACTTGAAGCGTGTTTGGCCTACTGAAAAACTAATGTTGGATTTATGAAGATTAATGACAGGGGATGAGAATCTCTGTGCAACAGAAATCTCTACTATTTGAATATAGTATAAAACATTGTTTTCTTTATTTCATTTACTTGTAACTAAGAGACAGTGGTTTATTTGAAAAATAAGAGGTTACCTTGTATTACCAAAAGTCACTCTAGGTTTGCCTTTATTTGTGTAATATTTTAAAGGCATAAAACTCTTCACTGATTTGAAATATGTAGGACGTCTGCTTGTATTCTTATTTTACAAATGAGGAATCTGAATAGTAATGAGTACACTTAGCTCATATATTTTAGAGCTAAGAATTGAAACTATGCCTTTGGATTCCAAATTTGGTTTTCTTTTCAGGGATTTTAAAGTCCTTGCCAAATTGTAGACTCAAGAGCAGTTTGTTATTATCTCATATTGTGCTCCAAGCCAGGTCTTTTGACAAAAACATAAATTCTGAATTTTTTCCCCCCACTATCCTACACATTCTGGCATCCTCACATAATACTAAAACTTAGTTGTGTGATTTAGAATAAGTAAATATGCTTTTCTTTGTAGTCTTAGGTTTCCTTGGGTAAAATCATGACAGTGGGATTTTTGATTTTTTGTTTCTTCAGTGATCTGTTACAAAGCACACTTGAATAAAAGTAATTGAGAAAACATATATTGATAACATAAGAATCATATATGATGAATGTGAAAAGAAATAGAAGTTTTCAAATAAATAAGAAAAAATGTGTAGAATGAAAGTGTGTAAAGTATACAAATAGGCAATTCATAGAAGCATTACAAAAATGATCAATAATTATATGAAGAAGCACACAACCTCTCCAGCAATCAATAATAAGATTTTTCCCAACAGATTAACAAATATTAAAAATTGTCTTGCTAATAATAACTGTTGACAAATATGTAGAGAAAACAGGTTTTCTTTATACAGTTAGTAGAAACATGAAAACTGACCCACGAAATGATCAGTTGACTTAAAGGGAAATTGGTAGGATTTACAAAAAATAAGAATGTCATCTTTCAAGTTTTTAATTCCTAGATAGCTATTCATGGAAATATTTGTAGGTGTACATGAGATACATGTATAAGACTGCCTTTACAGAATTATTTGGAATAGTAAAAGGTTGGAAACAATCCAAATGTTTATCAACTTAAGAATTGTTAAATGATTAATGCCTCATATATATAATGGAATATTAATCATCAGATAAAGAATGATCTGCAGTGGGACAACCCTGAGGGATGGGGTGGGAAGGGAGGTGGGAGGGGGGTTTATGATGGGGGACACATGTACACACATGGCTGATTCATGTCAATGTATAGCAAAAACCGCTACAATATTGTGAAGTAATTAGTCTCCAACTTAAATAAAGTAATTAATTAAAAAAGAATGAGCTGTGAGCTCTCATGAAAAACATTCTAAAGTGTATTAAGTGAATAAAATGAACTATAAGACAAAATACATAGTATTATTCTACTTAGGCAACTTCAACCACCACCCCTCAAAATCACCCTGAATACAGATCTTCCTTGACTTAACATGGGGTTGCGTCCTCAGTCACTCAGTTGTGTTCAACTCTTTGTGATCCCATGGACTGTAGCCCACCTTGCTCCACTATCCATGGAATTTTCCAGACAAGAATACTGGAGTGGGTTGTCATTTTCTATTCCAGTCTATCTTCCTGACCCATGGATCGAACCCATGTCTCTTAGGTCTCCTGCATTGGCAGGAGAATTCTTTACCACTACAAAATCCAGGAAGCCCTATCATGGGGTTGAGTGTGTGCTAAGTTTCTACAGTCGTCTTTGCAACCCTATGGACTGTAGCCTGCCAGGCTTCTCTGTTCATAGGATCTCCAGGCAAGAATACTGGAGTAGGTTTCCATGCCCTCCTCCAGGGGATCTTCCCAACCCAGGTACCGAACCTGTATCTCTTAGGTCTTCTGCATTGGCAGGCAGGTTCTTTACCACTAGCACCACCATCCTGATAAATCCATCATAAGTCAAAAATACATTTAATATATCTAATCTACTGAACATTACAGCTTAGCCCAGCCTACCTTAAATGTGCCAAGAACACATATATTAACTTACAATGGGGAAAAATCCAACATAAATCTTATATTATTATAAAGTGTTGAGTATTTCCCATGTTGTAATGAATACTATATGGATACAGAATGGTTGTAACTATATGGTTTGTTTACATTTGTGATCATGTGGCAGACTGGGAGCTGTGGCTGGCTGGCTAGCTGTTACTGCCCAGCATAATGAGAGATTATTGTAACTTGTATTGCTAGGCAAAGAAAAAATTAAAATTCAAAATTTGAAGTACAGTTTCTGCTGAAGGCATATCATTTCACACCACTGTAAAGTTGAAAAATTATAAGTTGGACCACTGAAAGTTGTGGACTGCCTGTATACTTTTTATAGATATGTAAACTCACAGAAAGAGATGTTAGAAATGTCCACAAACCATTAACAGCACTTTCCTATGAGGAAAAAATGAACTTGGGGGTTGAGATAATAGTATGACAAGAAGTTTACTTTTACTATGAAACTTCTTTATTTAAAAAAGCATAACAAAGAATGTATTTATACTTTATATCAGATATAGACTTCAAATTTTGAGTTTATTATTCTCCATTTGTTATATGAAGAGAAACATGATATCAGTTTATCCCATTACTACTGATTTTACTTTGATCACTTAGTTAAGATGGTGTATCTGCTATTCCTGTCATATATACATAACCTGTGTATAAGTATAGGAAACATCAGACATATTCAATTGTTGAAGGAGGTCATTGAGCAAATGGGCCTTCTGGTTGACTCCTGAGCTAGGCCCAGCAATCAAAGTCTCTTCATTTCCTCCTCTGCCCTTGGAATGTACATTCCATCCATCATTCCCATACTAGGAGTTGTTTCAAGAACATGATCTTGAAAGAGTAAGGTGTTGCTGAGACCATCTGAATAGTATATATGAATGAACTCAGTTAAGGCCTCCATATAAACTTAAGATTCTGGTGTGTGGGGACAGAGATCTACTTGTCTTTCAGCTGTCCATATGTAAGTTCTCTTGCATATTAAACCTGTTACCTACCAACCTGGAGTGTCTGACTTTTTCTTCCACCTCCCCTTGGGTGTAGGTTTTTGAACCAATTTAGAGAACTTTTCTTTGAAAAAGGCAATGTAGAGAAATGTAAAAAAAAAAAAAAGATGGTGGCACTGATTCAGATTTTCAGATTAAAGAAAACTGAAAGTTCATAACAATGAAATACAGTTGACTCTTTAATAACATGGGATTAGGGGTGCCAACCTTTCAAGCAGTTGAAAATTTCAGAATAATTTATAGTTGGTCCTCAGTGCCCACTGTTCCTCTGTATTCCCATGGTTCCTTTGTATACATGATTCTAAAACTGAATTTAACCAATTGAGAACTGTGCAGTACTATAGAATTTACTATTTAAAAAAATCCACAGCTAACTAGACTTATGAAATTTAAATCTGTTTTCAAGGGGCAACTGTACAATACACAATCTGGGATTTTCTTTTGCAATAAAAAAGAAATATATTGGATCTGAAGATGTCCAAATAAAGTCTGTAGATTAAACATATTAACTAACAATTAATACTTGACTAGGTATTAAATTCCAGGGTCACCCTTTCTTCTTTTAAAAATTTAACTGTATCATTACACTCTCATCTAGCAAGAGAGCTTTAGTACATATTATGAGGTCAACCTAGGATGCAAACTCATCTTTTCCTACTTGTACATCTGTGTGATTTTTTTCCTGTGTCCTTGTGGAAGAAAGCTGAGTGCCAAAGAATTGATGCTTTTGAACTGTGGTGTTGGAGAAGACTCTCGAGAATCCTTTGGACTGCAAGGAGATCCAACCAGTCCATCCTAAAGGAGATCAGTCCTGGGTGTTCATTGGAAGGACTGATGCTGACGCTGAAACTCCAATACTTTGGCCACCTCATGCGAAGAGCTCACTCACTGGAAAAGACCTTGATGTTGGGAGGGATTGGGGGCAGGAGGAGAAGGGAACGACAGAGGATGAGATGGCTGGATGGCATCACCGACTCGATGGGCATGAGTTTGAGTAAACTCCAGGAGTTGATGATGGACAGGGAGGCCTGGCGTGCTGCGATTCATGGGGTCGCAGAGTTGGACTTGACTGAGTGACTGAACTGAACTGAACTGAACTGTGGTTCAGTAAATTCCTGAGGTTATGTCTCAGTGCTGATATTATTGCATTGACTTTTCCTGGAACATGATATACTTCTTTGAACTGCAAACTAAAGCCATCATTTCAAGACTGTTTCCTTCTATTTTCAATTGGATTTTTTTTTTTAATTTGTTTGGTTATTTTCTGAAGGAAAACATACCCAAAATACCTTTGTTAAATTTTGTTACTTTGGCTTCATGTCTATTATCATGTCTATACTCAATTTTAAATGATTTTCTTTTACATTTTGTTTTCTGTGAAATGCAAAATCTTATTTACCAAGTTCCTGATTGTGCTTTCAATCATGTGTGTGTTTGGCCATTGGAAGGACTGATGCTGAAGTTGAAGCACCAATACTTTGGCCATCTGATGTGAAGAACTGACTCACTGGAAAAGACTGATGCTGGGAAAGATTGAAGACAGGAGGAGAAGGGGATGACAGAGGATGAGATGGTGAATGGCATCACCGACTTGATGGACATGAGTTTGAGCAAGCTTGGGGAGTTGTTGATGGATAGGGAAACCTGGCCTGCTGCAGTACATTGAGTTGCAAAGAGTTGGACAGGACTGAGCAACTGAACTGAACTGAACTGATAGCTATTGTCTCTGTTGAGCTATTTTCCCCTTTCCTTTTCTATTCTGAGCTCCAAAGTTTCCTTTTCACCTCTTATTTGAAACTCTGAACTTGCTAATTGCCCTCTGTTTTAAATCAGAAAGAGGTCAGAGCTGTAATTTCTATGCAAGAATAAAAACCTTCAGTCTGACTTTTCGCATGTTTTAATGGGTAAATTTCCATTTGATTTGTGTTTCTCATTTGCCTCCTCTCATTCCCTCCCCCCCCCCCCCAGATTTTAAGCATATTTTGTATTGGTTTCTTTCTGATTATCACTTATCCTCAAACGAAATTGCTTACTGGAAGAATGGAATGAAAATAGGAGAAGAACTGAAAGAGTTAACTTACCCATGTATTTTCTTTGTCTTTCATTCCTTTTGCTGTGTTTGGTGAGGTTTTTGTTGCTTGGTGGAAGGATGTAGGGATAAATAAAAATGACTTTGTTCAACAATGTAAACATAAAATGATTTGAGAGGTAAACTGTTATTTTCTGTATCCTTATCTTTTTAAAATTTAATGGAATCTATGACATATTATGGGGCTTCCCTGGTGGCTCAGTGGTAAAGAATCTGCCTGCAATGCTGGAGACCTGGGTTTGATCCCTGGGTCAGAAAGATCCCCTGGAGGAGGGCATGGCAACCCACTCCAGTATTCTTGCTGGGAAAATCCCATGGACAGTGGAGCCTGGTGGGCTACAGTCCATGAGGTAGCAGAGTCAGACATGACTGAAGTGACTGATCTTGCATGCATGCATGACATATTATGGAAAGCAAAATGTGACTCATAACAAGTAAAATTTAAGAGTTTGATATCTTGAAGGAAATAAAAGTAGATCTTCTATGTAAACTTTACAATCTCATTTGGGTTTAAGGGCAATATACTATATGCTTATGAATATGTATTAACTACAATACAGAATTTGCTGGAAAATTTAAACTTAATTTTATAGTAGCAGACATCCTAAATGTATAATTATGCAAACCATTTTCTGTTGTGTAAAATTACACTTGATGCTAATTATACTTAATGCTTTAGTCCTTAACTGTAATTATATTAGAAAATCTGTAAAGCAGAATATTCTTTACTTATTTCGTAGCTTGAGTGCTTTGTAAGAAAAAGAGGTCTAAAACTTTAGCAATATAGATGTCCTGGCCATAATTATATTTAACACATTAATAATAACCAGACATAATCAAATCATTTAGTGCTACATTAACAATAATACTGGATTTTAATATGAGTTCTATATGCCTTCCCTTGTCAAAATTATTTTATTTTATAAGGTAATGATTCTTACAGCTCTAAAATTAAACCAAAATTAAAGCCTTAACTTGAATTCTACCTTTGGTAGTAGCAACTTACACAATTCAGACCATTCATCTGCCAAAGGAAACAAGTCTGGGAAAAATAATTATTTAGAAACTATTTAGACTTAAACATAAGACCTGATATTGTAAAATGCCTAGAAAAAAATCATAGAAGAAACTCTTTGATATTTTGGCATTGATTTTTTGGAAATGACAAAAAACAAAAAAAGCAAATTTAACAAACAAGACTAGATCAAACCCAAAAGCCACTGCATAGCAAAAGAAAGACTCAATGAAAAGGCAACCTATAGAATGGGAGAAAATATTTCCAAACTGCATATTGAAGAAGGGGTTTATGTCCAAAATATATAAAGAAGTTATACAATTCAATAACAATAAAAACCTCAAACAATCCAATTAAAAATGTGACAGAGGGGCTAAATAGACATATTTCCAAAGAAGACAAACAGATGGCCAACAAGCACATGAAAAGGTGCTCACTAATCATTACAGAAATGCAAATCAAAACCACAGCACAATTAGGAATTTGGGATTAACATATACATACTATTATATATAAAATAGATAAGCAACAAGGACCTATTATGTAGCACAAAGAACTATACTCAATGTTTTATAATAACCTATAAGGGGAAAGAATCTGAAAGAAGAATTACATAGATATATAACTAAACCACTTTGCAGTACACCTGAAACTGATACAATGATGTAAATCAACTATACTTCAATTAGAAAAAGCCACAATGAGACATAGCCACACAACTGTTAGAATGACTATTATCAAGACAAGAAATAAATGTTGGAAAGGACATAGAGAAAAGGAAATGCTTGTGCACTGTTGGTGGAAATGTAAACTGGTAGATCCATTACAAAAAACAGTATAGAGGTTCCTCAAGAAATAAAAATAAAACTATCATATGATTCAGCAATTCTACTTTTGGGTATATTTCTAAAGGTAATGGAAACATGATATTGAAGAGATAATACACACTCCCATGTTTATTGCATCATTATTTGTACTAGCAAAGATATGGAAACGACCTAAATGTCTGTCAGTGGATAAACGGATAAAGAAGATACATGCACACACACACACACACACACACACACACACGCACACACACACACACACACAGGAATAGTATTCATCCATGATAGACTCTGCCTGCAATGCAGGAGACCTGGGTTTGATCTCTGGGTTGGGAAGACCCCCTGGAGAAGGAAATGGCAACCCACTCCAGTATTATTGCCTGGTGAATCCCATGGACAGAGGAGCCTTGTAGACTACAGTCCATGAGGTCACAGGAGTTGGACAAGACTTAGCAACTAAACCACCATGATAAACTGATAAACAAAGAAATCCTGTCATTTGTGACAGCAGAAATGGACCCTGAGGACATTATGCCAAGTGAAATGTCAGACACAGAAAGATGAATACTGTATAATACTGCTTACTCATGGAATCTAAAAAAGTCAAACTTGTAAAAACAGAAAATAGAATTGTGGTTCCGAGGGACCAGGATATAGCAGAACTGGAGAGAAGTAGTTAAAGGGTACAAACTTGTAACTAGCAGATAAATAAGTGCCAAAGATCTAATGCACTGTATAGAGATTATAGACAAAAGCATTGTATTATAAACATCAAACTTGCTAAGAGAGTAAATGTTAAACATGCCAAATCCCCAAAGAAATAATTTGTGACTGAGAGAAAAGAAAAGCTATGACCAACCTAGACAGCATATTAAAAAACAGAGACATTACTTTGCCAACAAAGGTCCATCTCATCAAAGCTATGGTTTTTCCAGTAGTCATGTATGGATGTGAGAGTTGGACTATAAAGAAAGCTGAGCACTGAAAAACTGATGCTTTTGAACTGTGGTGTGGGAGAAGACTCTTGAGAGTCCCTTGAACTACAAGGAGATCAAACCACTCCATCCTAAAGGAAATCAGTCCTGAATTCAAATATTCATTGGAAGGACTGATGTTGAAGCTGAGACTCCAATACTTTGGCTACCTGATGAGAAGAAATGATTCCTTGGAAAAGACCCTGATGAAGCCTGGCATGCTGCAATCCATGGGTTCCCAAAAAGCAGGACACAGCTGAGTGACTGAACTGAACTGACTGATAACACTACAATGGCACTCATTTCAATAAGCAAATGTATCAAATCAACATGTGTACACCTTAAACTTATCCAATGTTATATGATAAATGTATTTAAATAAATAAAAAAAAAACAAACACATTTAAAGGCATTGGAAACCAAACAGTGTTGCCCAGAATGAATGGGATAGAACAGAGAAGGACAGAACCCCAAAGTGTAAGATGAGTGGTCTCTTTCCCTCTAGGTTCTGCACGTGGTGAAAGACCAATAGGCTGAGCAGTACCTGTGACAGTCTCACTATGCTCAGTGGATTGCAGCTGGTGTTCAGGATCCCTGGGGGGAGGAATCGCAAAAGTCCTTGCTTTGAATGGCCCCAGAAAGGGTGAACAAAAAGTAACCATGGTTCTCTCAGATGGCTCAGTTTAGATTTATATCAATTTATGGGAACTGGATTGAGGGTCACCTCAATTTGCTAGTGGCCCCAGGTGCCTGGTAAGGGAGAACACAAATCTTCCTTAGAGGAAAATTACATCATCTTAGTTCTCAAAACGTTATTTTCAAGGACAATTTTGTAAATAAAATTATGTTCACAATAAAACTTAATTTGTTAAGTGAAAAGATAAAAGCACACCAAAGAAAATAAGCAGAAACAGGGGACAATAGAAAAAGACCAATAAAAGTCTGCTGTTAGATCTATCAGATGAAGAGTAAAATACAGAGTATTTAACAACATTGGCTAAATGTCAGGACATAAAGCCAAAAATCAAAACCAAATTTATTACTAATTGCCACTTTGCCATTGTTCTAGAAGTTAGTCACAAAAAGAGAGTAACAAATTTCCATGTTTTTAAAATAAGAAATACATTACCAAATATTTCACTGGACAAAGAATGAATCATAATAGAAACCAGATGACATTTTAAACTAACTGACAATAAAATAATACCTAACAAAACTTTTGGAATGTAGCTAAAACCTTGCTTTCAGGGAAATGTACCTTTAAAATAATATGTTCAAAAAAAGGAAGGCTGGACTAAAGGAAAAAAAAAAGCATGAGAAATTAAGTCAAAGGCTGTAGGAGAAGAAAATAATGAATATGAGAATATAAATTAATTAAGCAAAAATGAACATACCATAAATCCAGAAGAGGTATGATCGTTCTAAGACAGAGAGAGGAGAAGAGAGAAAATGTAAATAACCGATATCAGGAATGTGAAAGAAAATATCATTAAAGAATCTACAAACATTAAGAAAGAGCAAAAGAGGATACTCTTAAGTGTTATAATAAACACCTGAAAATAAATGAGATGTATAAGATATCTATACAGAGAACCATAAAACTTAACTGAGAGAAATTAAACAGGATCTAGAATAAAGAAGGGATATAGCTCAGTTCAGCCACTCAGTCATGTCCGACTCTTTGGAACACTATGGACTGCAGCATGGCAGGCCTCTCTGTCCATCACCAACTCCCAGAGTTTACCCAAAGACATGTCCATTGAGTCAGTGATGCCATCCAACCATCTCATCCTCTGTTGTCCCATTCATTTGTTGTCGCCAAAAGAAAAAGGGTTAGGGTTAGGGTGAGAGTTAGGGTTAGGATTAGGGTCCCATTCTCCTCCTGCCCTCAATTTCCCAGCATCAGAGTCTTTTCAAATGAGTCAGTTCTTCGCATCAGGTGGACAAAATATTGATTGGTGTTTCAGCTTCAACATAAATCCTTCCAATGAACACTTAGAACTGATCTTTAGGATGGACTGGTTGGATCTCCTTGCAGCCCAAGGGACTCTCAAGAGCCTTCTCCAACACCACAGTTCAAAAGCCAGTGCTCAGCCTTCTCAATAGTCCAACTCTCACATCTATACATGACTACTGGAAAAACCATAGTCTTGACTAGATGGACCTTTGTTGACAAAGTAATGTCTCTGCTTTCTAATATGCTGTCTAGATTGGTCATAACTTTCCTTCCAAGCAGTAGCTTCTTTTAATTTCATGGCTGCAGTCACCATCTGCAGTGATTTTGGAGGCCCACAAAATAAAGTCAGCCATTGTTTCCACTGTTTCCCCCTCTATTTGCCATAAAGTGATGGGAAAAGATGCCATGATCTTAGTTTTCTGAATGTTGGGCTTTCAGCCAACTTTTTCACTCTCCTCTTTCACTTTCATCAAGAGGCTATTTAGTCCTTCACTTTCTGCCAAAAGGGTGGTGTTATCTGCATATCTGAGGTTATTGATATTTCTCCCAGCCATCTTGATTCCAGCTGTGCTTCCTCCAGCCCAGCATTTCTCAGGATGTACTCTGCATATAAGTTAAATCATCAGGGTGACAATATGTACTTGATGTACTCCTTTCCAGATTTGGAAGCAGTCCGGTGTTCAATGTCCAGTTTTAACAGTTGAGCATTACTTTACTAGAGTGTGAGATGAGTGCAATTGTGCAGGAGTTTGAGCATTCTTGGGCATTGCCTTTCTTTGGGGTTGGAATGAAAACTGACCTTTTCCAGTCCTGTGGCCACTGCTGAGTTTTCCAAATTTCCTGGCATATTGAGTGTAGCTCTTTCACAGCATCATCTTTCAGGATTTGAAACAGTTCAACTGGAATTCCATCACCTCCACTAGCTTTGTTTGTAGCGATGCTTCCTAAGGCCCACTTGACTTCACATTCCAGGATGTCTGGCTCCAGGTGAGTGATCACACCATTGTGATTATCTAGGTTGTGAAGATCTTTTTTGTACAGTTGTTCTTTGTATTCTTGCCATCTCTTCTTAATATCTTCTGCTTCTGTAAGATCCATACAATTTCTGTACCTTATTGAGCCCATCTTTGCATGAAATGTCCCTTTGGTATCTCTAATTTTCTTGAAGATGTCTCTAGTCTTTCCCATTCTATTATTTTCCTCTATCTTTGTACTGATCACTGAGGAAAGCTTTGTTATCTCTTCTTGCTCTTCTTTGGAACTCTGTATTCAAATGAGTATATCTTTCCTTTTCTCCTTTGCCTTTCACGTCTCTTCTTTTCACAGCTCTTTGTAGGGCCTCCTCAGACAGCCATTTTGCTTTTTTGCATTTCTTTTTCTTGGGGATGGTCTTGATCCCTGTCTCCTGTACAATGTCACGAACCTCCATCCATAGTTCTTCAGGCACTCTGTGTATCAGATCTAGTTCCTAGAATCTATTTCTCACTTCCACTGTATAATCATAGGGATTTTATTTAACTCATACCTGAATGGTCTAATGGTTTTCCCTACATTCTTCAATTTAAGTCTGAATTTGGCAATAAGGAGTTCATGATCTGAGCCACAGTCAGCTCCTGGTCTTGTTTTTGTTGACTGTATAGAACTTCTCCATCTTTGGCTGCAAATAATATAATCAATCTGATTTCGATATTGACTATCTGGTGATGTCCATGTGTAGTCTTCTCTTGTATTGTTGGAAGAGGGTGTTTGCTATGGCAAGTGCATTCTCTTGGCAGAACTGTATTAGCCTTTGCCCTGCTTCATTCTGTAGTTCAAGGCCAAATTTTCCGGTTAGTCCAGGTGTTTCTTGACTTCCTACTTTTGCATTCCAGTTCCCTATAATGAAGAGGACATTTTTTTTTGGTTGGTAGTTCTAAAAGTTCTTGTAGGTCTTCATAGAACCGTTCAACATTAGCGGTTGGGGCATAGACTTGGATTACCGTGGTATTGGATGGTTTGCCTTGGAGATGAACAGAGATCATTCTGTCGTTTTTTAGATTGCATTGAGTACTGCATTTTGGACTCTTTTGTTGACTATGATGGCTACTCAATTTCTTCTAAGGGATTTTTGCCCACAGTAGTAGATATAATGGTCATCTGAGTTAAATTCACCCATTCCAGTTGATCTTAGTTCACTGATTCCTAGAATGTTGACATTCACCCTTGCCATTTCCTGTTTGACCATTTCCAATTTGCCTTGATTCATGGACCTAACATTCCAGGTTCCTATGCAATATTGCTATTTACAGCAGCGGACCATTCTTCTATCACCAGTCACATCCACAACTGGGTGTTGTTTTCGCTTTGGCTCCATCTCTTCATTCTTTCTGGAGTCATTTCTCCACTGATCTCCAGTAGCATATTGGGCACCTACCGACCTCGGGGTTTCATCTTTCAGAGTCCTATCTTTTTGCCTTTTCATACTGTTCATGGGGTTCTCAAGGCAAGAATACTGAAGTGGTTTGCCCATTCCCTTCTCCAGTGGACCACATTTTGTCAGACTCTCCACCATGACCAGTCTGTCTTTGGTGGCCCTACATGGCATGGCTTGATTTCATTGAGTTAGACAAGGCTGTGGTCCATGTTATCAGATTGGCTAGTTGTCTGTGATTGTGGTTTCAGTCTGTCTGCCCTCCCATGCCCTCTCTCAGCGCCTACCGTCTTAATGAGGTTTCTCTTACCTTGGATGTGGGGTATGTCTTTACGGCTTCAGCAGCGGCTGCGTGGTGCTAGAGAGGCAAGGAGCAGTGGCCTGGCGCTGAGGTGGCAAGTGGCCAAGAGGAGACACCCACATCCAAGGTCAGGAGCAGCGGCTGTGCTTTGTTGGAGCAGCCATGAAGAGGGGTATAATATATTCACAAATGTTTGAAGATGTGATAATTGTAAAAATACCAATCCTCACCAAACAGATCCACAGATAATGAAGCAAACAAATTTCCAATAGGTTTTTTGTGGATCTTTTTGTGGATCTGGAAAAGATGATTTTAAGAACTTATACAGAAACACTAAAATTAGAAAGGCCAAAGAGTACTTGTTCAAAATGATAATGTGAATTTATTAGTAGACTATAGTAAATAAGTATGTGTAATTATTTAAGTACAGACAAATAGATTATTGGAATAAAGTAAAAAGCTCACAAAGAAACCCAAACATATTTGATCATTTAATTCATGACAAGGACAGAACTTCAGAGAAGTGAAAAAAGGATAGACTTTTCAATTAATAATGGTTTTACTGAACCAAACATGTCTCTGCCCACCTTATATGTGGCAAAGCCAATCTACTGATACTAGATGTGCTGAAGGAAAGTACTGCATTTATTGTAAGGTGCCAAGCAAGGAGTATGGGCAGCTCTGTCTCAAAAGACCTGAACTCCCTGATGACCTTTAGGGAAGCATTTTCAAAGACTGTTAGGGAGAGGTTCATTGGGTGTGTGATCAGTTAGTGCACAATTACATGATTCTGAAAATATATAACCAATAAAGGGCTCATATCTCAAAAATGTAAAAAACTACTAAAAGTCACAGAGAAAAATAATTCAATAGTAAAATATGCCAGGGGACTAAATAAGAACTGCTCAAAGTAGGATCCCCTTCATGGATGACTGCCTTGTCATGGCAAAGGGGCCTTCATAACTCAATAAAGCTATAAGTCATGCCATGTAGGGTCACCCAAGATGGATGGGTCTTAGCAGAGAGTTCTGAGAAAACATGATCCACTGGAGAAGGGAATGGCAAACCACCCCTGTATACTTGCTGTGAGAACCTCATGAACTGTATAAGAGGACAAAAAGATATGATATTAAAAGATGAGTCCCCCAGGATGGAAGGTGTCCAATATGCAACTGGGAAAGAGTGGAGAACTATTAATAGCCCCAGAAAGAATGAAGTGGTTGGACTAAGGCTGAAATGGTGCTCAGTTGTGGATGTGTCTGGTGATGAAAGTAAAATCTGATCCTGCAAAGAACAGTATTGCCTAGGAACCTAGAATGTTAGGTCCACGAATCAAGGCAAATTGAAAGTGGTCAAGCAGGACATGGTAAGAACAAACATTAACATCTTAGGAGTCACTAAACTAAAATGGGTGGGAATGGGCATCTGAAATTTAATTCAGATGTCTATTTAATTTAATTCAGATGTCTATTATATATATTACTGTGGGCAAGAATCCCATAGAAGAAATGGAGTAGCCCTCATGGTCAACAAGAGTCTGAAAGGCAGAACCTGGGTGCAACCTCGTGGGTCAGCTGGTAAAGGATCCACCAGCAATGCCCAAGGCCTGGTTTTGATCCTTGGGTTGGGAAGATCCCCTGGAGAAGGGAAAGGCTACCCACTCCAGTGTTCTGGCCTGGAAAATCCCATGAACTATATAGTCACAAAGAGTCAAACATGACTGAGTGACTTTCACTTTATGGGCTTTCCTGATAGCTCAGTTGGTAAAGACTCTGCTTGCAGTACAGAAGACCCTGGTTCAATTACTGGGTGGGGAAGATCCACTGTAGAAGGGATAGGCTATTCACTCCAGTATTCTGGCCTGGAGCATTCCATGACTGTATAGTCCATGGGATCGCAAAGAGTTGGACACGACTGAGAGACTTTCACTTTCACTTTTCAAAAAAGACAGAATGATCTTTGTTCATTTCCAAGACAAGCCATTCAACATCACAGTAATTCAAGTCTATGCTCCTCCCACTGATGCTGAAGAAGCTGAAGTTGACCAATTCTATGAAGACATAGAAGATCTAGAACCACAACGAAAATAAATCTTCTATTCATCATTGGGGATTGGAATGCAAAAGTAGTAGATCAGGAGATACCCAGGGGAACAGGAAAGTTTGGCCTTGGAGAACAAAATGACGTAGGGCAAAGACAAACTGAATCCTGCCAAAAGAATGCACTGGTCATAGCAAATACCCTTTTTAAACAACACAAGAGACCACTTTACACATGGACATCACCAAATGGTCAATACCAAAGTAAAATTGATTTCATTCTTTGTAGATGAAGATGGAGAAGCTGTATACAGTCAGCAAAAAAAAAAAAAAAATCTGAAGCTGACTGTGGCTCAGAGCATCAGCTTCTCACAGCAAAATTTAGGATTAAGCTAAAGAAAGCAGGGAAAAACCACTAGGCCAGCCAGCTATGACTTAAACCAAGTTCCCTATGAATATGCAATGGAAGTAGTGAATAGATCAAGGGATTAGATCTGGTTAACAGTGTGCCAATGCAAAGAAATAGAAGAAAACAGTAGAATGGGAAAGACTAGAGATCTCTTCAAAAAAACTAGAGATACCAAGGGAACATTTCATGCAAAGATGGGCACAATAAAGGACAGAAATTGTATGGACCTAACAGAAGCAGAAGATACTAAGAAGAAGTGGCAATAATACATAGAAGAGCTGTACAAAAAATATCTTAATTACCCAGATAACCATGATAGTATGATCACTCACCTAGAGCCAGATATCCTGGAGTGTGAAGTCAAGAGGGCCTTTAGGAAGCTTCACTATGAAGAAAGCTAGTGGAGGTGACAGAATAGCTGAAATAGCTGAAATATTTCAAATCCTGAAAGGTGATGCTGTTAAAGTGCTGCACACAATATACCAGCAAATTTGGAAAACTCAGCAGTGGCTACAGGACTGGAAAAAGTCAGTTTTCATTCCAATCCCAAAGAAAAGCAATGCCTAAGAATGTTCAAACTACCACACAATTACACTCTATTTCACATGATAGTAAAGTAATGCTGAAAATTCTCTAAGCTAGGCTTCAGCAGTACATAAACTGAGAACTTCCAGATGTTCAAGCTGGATTTAGAAAAGGCAGAGGAAGCAGAGAGCAAGCTGGCAATATCTGTTAGATCAAGAAAAGCAAGGGAATTCCAGAAAAACATCTACTGCTTCATTGACAATGGTAAAACCTTTGACTGTGTGGATCAAAACAAGCTGTGGAAAATTCTTAAAGGAGTGGGAATACCAGAACACCTTACCTGCCTCCTGATAAATCTGTATGCAGGTCAAGGAACAACCATTAGAACTGGACATGGAACAATGGACTGGTTTCAAATTGGGAAAAGAGTACATCAAGGTTGTATATTGTCACCTTGCTCATTTAACTTATATGTACACTACATGATGTGAAATGCCAGGCTGGATGAAACACAAGCTCGAATCAAGATTCCCAGGAGAAATATCAATAACCTTAGATATGCAGATGACACCACCCTTATGGCAGAGAGTGAAGAGGAGCTAAAGAACCTCTTCATGAAGGTGAAAGAGGAGAATGAAAAAGCTGGCTTAAAACTCAAAATTCAAAAAATCGAAGATCATGGCATCCGATCCCATCACTTCACGGCAAATAGATGGGGAAAAATTGGAAACAGTAACAGATTTTATTTTCTTGGGCTCCAAAATCGCTGCAAATGATGACTGCAGACACAAGATTAAAAATCACTTGCTTCTTGGAAGAAAAACTATGACAAACCTGGACAGCATATTAAAAAGCAGAGATATTACTTTACTGACAAAGGTTCATATAGTCAAAGCTATGCTTTTTCCAGTTGTTGAGAGCTGGACCATAAAGAAGGCTGGGTGTTGAAGAATTGATGCTTTTGAACTGTGGTGCTGGAGAAGATGAAAATGAAACTCTAGTATTTTGGCCTCCTGATGCGAAGAGTCAGCTCACTGGAAAAGACCCTGATGCTGGGAAAGACTGAGGGCAGGAGAAGAAGACAGAGAATGAGATGGTTGGATGGCATCACTGCCTCAATGGACATGAACATGAGTTTCAGCCAACTCTGGGAGATAGTGAAGGACAGAGAAGCTTGGCGTGCTGCAGTTCATGGGGTCACAGAGTCAGACATGACCTAGTGACTGAACAACAACAGGTATATATATGTCAAGGCTACTCTATCAATTCATCCCATTCACTCCTTTCCCCACTGTGACCACAAGTCTGTTCCCTGTGTCTCTATGTTAGCCCTGCAAATAGGTTCATTGATACCATCTTCTAGATTCTAAATATATGAATTAATATATGATATTTGTTTTTCTCTTTCTGGATTACTTCACTGCGTATGACATACTCTAGGTTCATCCACATTACTACAAATGGCCCAGTATCATTCCTTTTTGTGTCTGAGTAATATTCCGTTATATATATGTACCACAGCTTCTTTATCCATCCATCTGTCGATGGGCCTCTAGATAGCTTCCATATCCTGGCTATTGTAAATAGGGCTGCAATGAACTTTAGGGTACATGTGTCTTTTTGAATTATGATTTTCTCAGAGTATATGCCCAGTAGTCAGATTGCTGGGTCATATGGCAATTTTATTCCTAATTTCTTAAGGAATCTCCATACTGTTCTCCATGGTTTCTGTATCAATTTACATTCCCACCATGAGTGAAAGGGGGTTCCCAGGTGGTGCTAGTGATAAAGAACTTCCTTGCCAATGCAAGAGATGCAAGTTAGATCCCTGGACCAGGAAGATTCCCTGGAGGAGGGTATGGCAACTCACCCCAGTATTCTTGTCTGGAGAACACCCCATGCACAGAGGAGCCTGGTGGGCTACAGTGCATAGGCTCTCAAAGAGTCAGACATGGCTGAAGGCACTTAGCATGCACATATGCATCAGTGCAAGGGGGTTCCCTTTCCTCCACATTCTATCCACCATTTTTTTGTTTGTAGATTTTTGATGGCCATTTTGACTGGTGTGAGGTGATACCTCGCAGTTTTGATTTGCATTTCTTTTATAATGAGCGATGTTGAGCATCTTTTCATGTGTTTATTGGCCATCTTTATACTTTCTTTGGAGAAAAGTCTCTTTAGGTCTTCTGACCATTTTTTTGATTGGGTTGTTTGTTTTTCTGTTATTGAGCCGCATGAACTGGTTGTATATATTGGAGAGTAATCCCATGTCAGTTACTTCATTGGCAATTATTTTCTCCCATTTTGAGGGTGGTCTTTTCATCTTGTCTATAGTTTCCTTTGCTGTGCAAAAATCCTCAAGTTTGATTAGCTTCCATTTGTTTATTTTTGTTCCCCCCGCCCCATTACTCTAGGAGGTGAGTCAAAGAGGATCTTGCTGTGATTTATGTCAAAGAGTATTCTGCCTGTGTTTTCCTGTAAGAGTTTTATAGTTTCTGGCCTTACATTTATGTTTTTAATCTATTTTGAGTTTGTTTTTGTGTGGTGTTAGAAAGTGTTCTAATTTCGTTCTTTTACATGTAGCTGTCCAGTTTTTCCACCACCACTTATTGAAGAGGCTGCCTTTTCTCTATTGTATATTCTTGCCTCCTTTTTCAAAGATAAAATGCCCATAGGTGCATGGGTATATCTCTAGGTTTTCTGTTTTGTTCCATTGATCTATATTTCTGCTTTTATGCCAGTACCATACTGTCTTGATGACTGTAGCTTTGTAGTATGGTCTAAAGTCAGGGAGATTAATTCTTCCAGCTCCATTTTTCTTTCTCAAGATTGCTTTGGCTATTTGGCATCTTTTGTGTTTCCATACAAATTGTAAAATTTGTTGTTCTAGTTCTGTGAAAAAGGTCATTGGCAATTTGACAGGTATTGCATTGAATTTGTAGATTGCTTTGGGTAGTATAGTCATTTTCACAAGATTGGTTCTTATTTTCCAAAAACATGGTATATCTCTCCATCTGTTTGTATCATCTTTGATTTCTTTCATCAGTATCTTACAGTTTTCTCCTTACAGGTCTTCCATCTCTTTAGGTAGGTTTATTCCTAGGTATTTTATTATTTCTGTTGCAATGGTGAATGAGATTGTTTCCTTAATTTGTCTTTCTGATTTGCCAGCGCACTCCAAAAATTCTTGCCTGCAATACATTGTTTATTGATATAAAAAACATGAGCTCTAGGAAATGCTAATGGTTTGCTCTCAAGACTAATTTTTCTAGAGGACAAAATAAAGTTTTAAAATTTCTGTGCAAATTAATGTGATTGATATAATTCAAGGCTTTCAAATATTTACTAGCTTCTACATAATGCCTATCATTTTTCTAGGTGCTATAAATGTCATTTTTGATGCTAAAATATTCAGAAATATTTTAGAATTATGATTTTGTTTTTCAGAATAATAAAGTAAGATAATAGTGTACTCTTCTATCTAAATCAGTGATGTTTTTATAAATTAATTTTTATTGAAGTATGATTGATTTACAATATAATGTTAGTTTCTGCTGTACAGCAGAGTGAATCAGTTATATATATGTGTGTGTGTGTGTATATATATATATATACACATATATATATATATGCTCTTTTTTATATTATTTTCTCATATAAGTCATTGCAAACTTTCTAGTAGAATTCCCTATGCTATACCCTAGGTTCTTATTAATTATCTATTGTATATATAGCAGTGCATATATGTCAACCCCAATCTGCCAGTTTATCCCTAACCTCCCCCTCCCTTGGTAACTGTAAGTTTGTTTTCTGCATCTGTGACTTTATTTCGGTTTGGTAAATAAGTTCATTTGTACCATGTTTTTTAGATTCCACTTATAAGACATATCAACTGATATTTGTCTTTGACCAGTGCTGAGTGAAATTCTTGCATGTCAGCTGAATAAACGTACAGTTACCATAATCCGTCGGCTAATTGGAAAATATGGCAAGCACTGCTACTAGGATGGCTATTAGACTCTTTTTCTCTGATGATCTAGTCTCTTGCCAAGGATTGGTTTGGATAAATGGATGTAATTGATTTGGAGTATATGTATGAAGAAGCAAGGGGATAACCAAATCTGAGTGAAAAGACATACACCTGTTTTTGAAATTTGGCTTATTGGAGCAGGAACATTGGCTAGATGAGAGTGGAGATATTTAGGAAATTTTGTAGTCTAAGGATCAACTGCTATAACATCATGGGCAGTTGACTTGCTGGCTAGGGAGTCTCTAAAATATATCATAATGCTAATTTGATTATTTTAAAAAGGCTAAACTAGTAAGAATTTGATTTGGAACTTCATAAAACATTGGTTTTTTAGAATATCATTAATACATGATTAGACAAAACATACTTCTTTCCTATGATGAGTAACAAAAGAGCTTTCAGTCCAAGAGAATAAACATTAGATTGATTGAGTTCTTGTGTTAAAGAACCATTTTCCTTCTTAGAGTGCAGGATCAGTAACTGATTTTCATTATACCAGCTCTGACTATAAATAACAACTCACACAATATATCAATATTCAATCTTTTTTACTTTCATTTTTTAATTAACACATAGTCGATGTACAATATTATATGTTATAGGTATGCAATATAGTGACTAACAATGTTTAAAGGTTATACTTCGTTTATATATATTATAAAATATTGGCTATATTTCTTATGTTATACAATGCATCATTGTATCTTACTTATTTTATACATATTTTTGTATAAAATTTTAGGTATTAAATTTTGTATAAATTTTTTTTTGTATTTCTTAATCCCTAAACATATTTTGCCTTTCTCCCTTCTCTCTCCCCATTGATAACTGCTAGTTGCTTCTCTATATCTATGATTTCACTTCATTTTGCTATATTCATTATTTTGTTGTATTTTTTAGTTTCCACATATAAGTGATATCATACAGTGTTTGTTTTTCTCTTTCAGGCTTAATTTACTTAGTATAATAACCTCCAAGTCCGTCCATATTTGTGCAAAAGGCAAAAGTTTATTTTTTTATGGCTGAGTAGTATTCCATTGCATATTTCTATCACATCTTCTTTATCTGTTCACCTGTTGATGGACACTTAGGTTGCTTCCATATTTTGGCAATTGTAAATATTGCTGCTGTGAGCATCAGGGTGGATGTATTTTTCTTTATTGTTTTTTCCATATATATATATACACATACATGGAATTAACGGGTTATATGGCAGTTCTATTTTTAGCTTTTTGAGAAACCTCCATACTGTTGCATCAATTTACATTCCTACCAACACAGTATGAGAGTTTCCTTTTCTTTGTATCCTCACCAACATTTGTTATTTGTGTTCCTTTTGGGAATAGCTATTCTGATAGGTGTGAGGTGATATCTCATGGCTTTAGTTTGCATTTCTCTGATGATTAATAATGTTGAACATTTTTTCACATGCGTATTGGCTATCTGTATGTCTTCTTTAGAAAAGTGTCTATTAATGTCTTCTGTCCATTTTTTAATTAGGTTGTTTGTATTTTAAATGTTGAGCTGCATGAATTGTTTATAATTTTGGATAGTAACTTCTTATCCATCATATCATTAGCAAATATTTTCTCTGAATCAGTAGATTTGCCAATGGCTTCATTTTCCCTGCAAATGTTTTAAAATCTAATTAGGTTCACCCCCACCACCACCTTTTATTTGCTTTTATTTCCTTTGCTTTAAAAGAAAAATTTAAAAAATATTGTTAATATTCATATCTAAGAGTGTTCTATATATGCTTTTCCCTAAAAAACTTTACGGTTTCTCATCTTACATTGAGGTTTTTAATTTATTTTGAATTAACTTTTGTATATAGTGTGAGGGAATGTTCTAATCTCATTACTTTTCATGTTGCTGTCCAGTTTTCCCAGTGCCACTTATTAAAGAAACTGTCTTTTCTCCATTATATATTCTTGCCTCCTTTGCCATAAGTTAATTGACCATAAGTGCCTGGGTTCACTTCTGGGCTGTCTAGTCTATTCTACTGATCTATGTATCTGTTTCTGTGTCAGTATCAAGCTGTATTACTGTATACTTCTATATACTACAAAACTACTGATTATTGTAGCTTTAGAGTATAGACTGCAGTCAGGGAGCATGATTCTCTGTTCTTTTTTCTTAAAAAAATTTTTTTGTGTGGCTATTTTGGATATTTTTTGTTTGTTATAGTTCTGTAAAAAATGCCTTTTGTATTTTGATAGGGATTGCATTGAATGTTTTTGTTAGTCACTCAGTTGTGTCTCACTCTTTGCGACCCCGCAGATTATAGCCCACAAGTCTCCACTGTCCATGGAATTCTCCAGGCAAAAATACTGGAGTGAGCAGTCATTCTCTAGATTGCTTTAAATAGTATGGCTATTTAAAAAATATTAACTCTTGTAATCCATAAACACAGTATATCATTTCATTTGTTTGTGTCATCTTTAATTTCTTTCATTAGTGTCTCATAGTTTTTTCTGGGTACATGTCCTTTACCTCCTTAGGTAGATTTATTCCTAGGCAATTTATTTATTTATTTATTTTTGATGCAATGGTAAATGGGATTGTTCCTTAATTTCTCTTTCTGATACTTCTTTGTTAATGCATAGAAATGCAACAGATTTCTGTGTATTAATTTTGTATCCTGCAACTTTATTGAATTCTTTGATAAACTCTAGTAGTTTTCTGGTGGCATCTTTAGGATCTTCTGTGTATAGTATCATGTCATCTGCAAGAAGTGACAGTTTTAGGTCTTCCTTTCCAATTTGGATTCCTTTTATTTCTTTATCTTGTCTCATTTCTGTGCCTAGGAATTCCAATATTATGTTGAATAAATGCAGCCAGAGTGGGCATTCTTGCCTTGTTTGTGATCTTTTCAACCTTGAGTATAATGTTAGCTGTTGGTTTATCATATATGGCCTTTATTATATTAACACATGGTCCCTTTATGCCCACTTTCCTAAGAGTTTTTATTATAAATGGATATTGAATTTTGTGAAATCTTTTTGCATATATTGATATGATCATATGCTTTTTATTCTTCAACTTATTTATTTTGGGTGGTCACATTGATTGACTTGTGGATATTGAAAAATCCTTTGTGTCACTCAAATAAATCCCACTTGATAATGGTGCATGATTCTTTTAATTCATTGTTGGATTTGGTTTGCTAACATTTTGTTGAGATTTATGTATCTATGTTTATCAGTCACATCGGCCTGTCATTTTCTTTTTTTGTGTGATATTTTTGTCTTTTTTCTCTTTTTGTATCAGATTGAGACTAGCCTTGTAGGATGAATTCAGAAATGTTACTTCCTCTGCAATTTTTTTGGAGTAGTTTGAGAAGGATATGTGCTAATTCTTTTCTAAATGTTTGGAAGAATTCACCTATGAAGCCATTTGGCCATGGACTTGTGCCCATTTCTTCTAGGTTGTCCATTTCATTGACATACAGCTGTTCATAGTAGTCTTACAATCTTTTTATCTCTGTGGGTTCTGTTGTAACTTCTCCTTTATAATTTCTAATGTTGTTTATTTGGTTAGTTTAATTGATCTATTTCAATTTTTTTGTCCCTACTTCACTTATTTTTGCTCTGATTTTTATAATTTCTTTCATTGTACTAACTTTGAGTTTTGTTTGTTCTTTTTTTTCTTTATGTGCAATGTTAGGTTATTTATCTGAGAATTTTATTGATTCCCAAAGTAGGCTTGTATCAATATAAAGCCTCTTAAAATCACTTTTGCTGCATGTGATAGATTTTGGATTGTTGTGACAGGTTTTCTGCCTAGTTGGTTGTGCAGCCAGTGGGAGAACTTACGGCTGGTGCAGCTCACGGGAGGTTGAGGGCTGGGTCTCTGTGTCCCCATTTGTGTGTCTTGTAAACCATGATTTTCTTATCTGTTATTTGATGGGAGCTAAGGGGACCTGTTTCCAGGGTTGTTGGGAATAACAAATCAGATGATATGCACTCAGCTCTCACCAGGCTACTTTAGTTCAGTTCAGTCACTCAGTCGTGTCTGACCCTTTATGACCCCATGGACAGCAGCATGTCAGGTTTCCCTGTCCATCACCAACTCCTGGAGCCTGCTCAAACTCATGTCCATTGGTGATGACATCCAACCATCTCATTCTCTGTCGTCCCTACTCTTACTGCCTTCAATCTTTCCCAGCATCAGGGTCTTTTCTAATGAATCAGCTCTACACATCAGGTTGCCAAAGGCTACTTAGGTCATAGAAAAGGTTTACCAAGTGTTAGCTACAATAATTGTGTTGTCTATATTTTTCTAAAAATAAGTAACACAGCATAAAAAGTAAGCTAATTTTTCCTCTCATTTTCCATCCTTCACCACACGAGGTATGAGAATAACATTGATAATGATCATAATGAAAGGTTATAGTTTACAAACAGGACCACTTTATAGATTTTTGACTTTAGGAAAACTATTTAGCTTCTCATTGTTTCTATTTTTTCCTTTGTGAAATAGGAATGATAGTACTTATCTCCTAAGAATATTATAAAGAATAAATAAGGTATTCAGATAAAGCTAATGGAATAGGGTTTAGTATCGGTACACACCCTTAACTTAAAAATGTTTTTACATATATAATCTCATTTGGCTCTGACCACAGTTTTCCTAGGTGAGATTTTAAAGGATACTGACTTATGTTGGACCTTTTCCAAAACATATACAAATAAACATTTCACTTGAAGTGCTTTTGGCATGGATACATCAGTGTGATTATCAGGGGCTGAATAGCCCTTCTGCCCACACATAATCCTTATACACCCAGTACTATCTGTCAGGCCTGCAAATAAAAACTACTGTAGATATTTTCCAATTTAAACAGCATCAATCATTTATACTTGAGTATAGGTGAATTCATTAGGACATTTCCTAAGAGTTTTGACAGGAGATATAGAGTGGTTGGATAAAGCTTTAGTATCTTGGGTGCCTGAGAAGGAGACAAGGACACTGAAAAAGTTAAAAGCCCTAAGTCAGGAAAGCTAAAAATGCTAGATGGCACATGTCATCTACTTAGGATTTATGCCTGAGGCTCACCCCAAATGTCATCTCCTTTTTGATAGACAGATACCCTAACTGTACTGGCAGCTCCTTCAAGGATGTTTTTGCTCCTTCCAGGATGTTTTTGCTCCTTCTTGGTAGAGAGGATAGCTTCATTTTTGACACAGATGTTTTGGATGTAATAAAAGTGTCATGCCATTGAAAAGAGTTATTAATTCTAAATAAATCAGAATCTCAAATGTGTTTAATTTCATTGAATGTCATTGGAGATAACAATAATTCTAAATTTTATATAAAATGAGACTGACAATTATGCCTGGTGTACTTTGGATGCATTGGTTAAAATTCTTGTCCTTTTTTTTTTTAGTTGCAGGCTAATTACTTCACAACATTTCAGTGGGTTTTGTCATACAAAGACAAAATTTTCAATATCACTTTCATGTGCCCAGGATAAAGATCTCCATTTTTTTTTTTTTTTTTTTTTTACTGTATAAGTGTGTTGTGCTTTGCTTGAGCATGGTATGTGTTCAGTAAATGACTATAACCTCCGAGTCTACGTGGAAGAGCAAATTATGGTGATTTGATATTTTGTTTTAGCTGCTGTAGAGGAGTCAAAAGAGCCAGACATAATTTTTCCTTGCTCTGCATTTACTAGGATCTCAGAAGATGAGTTTTATTTAGATTTTTGGTGAGAAAAGAACCCCTAGAAATAGAGAAAAGGGATAAGAGTAAGGAAAGAAGAAACAAAGATGTCCTGATATAAGGAAAAAGTATGTGTGTCCTTAAGACTGGGAGAGGACCAGAGATTTGAGAATTTTTTAAATCTCAAATCTAGTGTACAGTATCCTGGATGGGAGAGGCACAGGTTGGCTTTGCTGTCTAAGGCTGAGGTCAGCAGCAAAGACCACTGGGGGTTGCAGGAATATTGAATGCAGCAAAAACAGAAGGTGGGACTCAACAGCAACATTGGTAGCAGAAATAATAATCATATTGGCACCAAACTTTCAGGAGAGACATACTTTTACATAGTGATATACTGCATCTCATATTTTTATTCAGTCTTGCAGTTTGCTACATAAGTTGTAGTTCTAAGTTAAAATAAAAATCAGTAATATTCAAAACCTAATCTGCACCTTGAAAATCATGGTCTGAGAAATAAGAGTATTGTATAAACACTATGACACATCTAAAACTACTGTGTAAGAACAGTTAGGTAAGCCCCTCTATTAGGATTTAAAAAAAAAAATACTCAGGAGGAGTGATTCACTGTACCAGTCCCCAGAAGCGAGGTTGGTGGAAAGCTTGAAGAGAGTCATACATGACATAAATTAGTACTGGGCTTTGTTGGGAGAGTCTTAGAATTTTTAGAGTGTCTTGCTCAAAGGTTTAATCCTAGTTTAAGTTTATTTTTATTTATTTATTTTTTATTGTAGTGGTTTTTGCCATACATTGACATGAATCGGCCGTGGATTTACATGTGTTCCCCATCCCGATCCCCCCTCCCACCTCCCTCCCCATCCCATCCCTCTGGGTCTTCCCAGTGCACCAGCCCTGAGCACTTGTCTCATGCATCCAACCTGGGCTGGTGATCTGTTTCACCCTTGATAGTATACTTGTTTCAATGCTCTTCTCTCTGAACATCCCACCCTTGCCTTCTCCCACAGAGTCTAAAAGTCTCTAGTTTAAGTTTAAAGTAATTTTAAGTTCACTGAGTGTGGGGTAGCTCAGTCTAAACAAATATGAGTGTGGTATGTTTGAGGAAATGCAAGTAGCTTAGAATGGCTGAAGGAAAGGATGTTATCCTGTTAGCAGGGCATCTAAGTAACTCAGACCAGAGAGGCAGAAATGCTGGTGATGGTAGTGAGGAAATGAATTTTGCTGTTATTTAGGAAGCAACCCTGAGTGAATTTTTATCCTTAATCACATGCATATGTAAGAGAGAAGTAGTAATTTCAGATGACTTTCAGCTTTTCAGATTGGGAAACTGTGTCTTTTATCAATTTAGGGACTGCAGGAAGAGAGGCACTTTTGAGGGAGGATGTTTTAATCCACTGCTCTTTGAGAGACCTTTTTTCAAAAGCTTATCCTAAGCCTCCAGATAATATGAATTGAATTTTCTACCTGTTGTGTTGCTTAAGGAAAAATACTACAACAACTCACACTTACCAAAACAATAGATGTATTTAGGTTTATCAGATCAGGTATGATGCAGCAGAAATATAGTATGTAGTAAATTGCATGTAATGTAATGCTAGAAGACTCCTTCCTCTACATCATTACTGCTCAGCTATCCTGAGTCTGCGTGTGACCTTAGGAAATTAACTTGAAAAAGGAATTAGAAAGAGGCAAAGACTATAAATTCTGTAATGTGTGTGGATTAATTCTTGCCGCATGGTCCATGGACAGATCTGAGCATGTGCAAGGGCCTGTCCAACTTCTAGTAAATTGAGAAAAGTAAGTCGGTTTGGAGTTGAGTGTCAGACAGCCTTAAAAATCTTGTATTGTGACCCTTAACATGATCACAAGTGAAATTGTTAGTCACTCCGTCTTGTCTGACTCTTTGCAACCCTGTGGACTGTAGCTTGCTAGGCTCCTCTGTCCAAGGAATTCTTCAGACAAGAATACTGGAGTGGGTTGCCATTCCCTTCTCCAGGGAATCTTCCTGACCCATGGATTGAACCCGAGTCTCCTGCACTGCAGGAAGATTCTTTACCATCTGAGCCACCAGGGAAGTCTAAGTGGGTGTGAGCTATATGAGGGTGGATCAATTTCCCTGGATCAGGAAGATCCCCTGAAGGAGGAAATGACAACTTACTCTAGTATTCTTGCTTTGAAAATCCTGTAGATAGAGAAGCCTGGTAGGCTATAGTCCATGGGGTTGCGAAGAGTCAGACACAACTGAGCACACATAGACACACACAACTTTACATACATGAGGCCTGTATCTTTATCTTCAGTGTCTCTGTCCTAACCTTGTTGCTGGTAACCAGGTTGATTTTGCAGGTTATAGGGGCTTTTTAAAACAAACAAACAAACAAAAAACATTGCAGGCATGTTGGTTTGGGGAGAGATTCAGGGAGCAGTTGCAAATATAGGTCTGGAGTTAAAGAAGGCTTTCTGTGTTGGATATTTAGGGAGACTTTTCTATATGTCTTGAGAATATTAAATTGACCACTTTGGAGATCCTGAATCCATTATTCCTCATATTAGATAATGGTGGTGGTTTAACCGTTGTGTCTGGCTCTTGCCACCCAATGGACTGTAGCCTGCCAGAGTCCTCTGTCCATGGGATTCTCCAAGCAAGAATACTGGAGTGGGTTGCCATTTCCTTCTACAAGGGATCTTCCCGACCCAGGAAACAAACCTGAGTCTCCTGCATTGCAGGCAGATTCTTTACTGATGGAGCTATGAGAAAAACCCAAACATATCAAATAATAGCCACCTATGAAGTATAGTGTTATAAAGTCTTTAGATGACCTTTGAAAGTCCACTAAAGTTTTACCATTTTAGGTTTAAATGCAATTAAATTAGAAGTGCTAGGTTTTGGATTTGCAATAGGACCTGTAACAAATATCAACAACCTCAAATATGCAGATTATACTACGTTAATGGCAGAAAATGAAAATAAATGAAAGAACCTCTTGATGAGGGTAAAAGAGGAGAGTGAAAAAGTTGGCTTGAAACTTAACATTTAAAAGATTAGGATCATGGCATCTGGTCCCATCACTGCATGGCAAATAAAAGGGGAAACAGTGGAAGCAGTGCAGATTTTATTTTCTTGGGCTCCAAAATCACTGCAGACAGTGACTGCAGCCATGAAGTTAGAAGATGCTTGCTCTTTGAAAGGAAAGCTATGACAAATCTAGACCAATGCCATAGCAACTTTTAGATTAAGTTATCATACATTTTAAACTAAATTTTAGCTTAAAATTGGCAAAATAACTTTCAAAAAGGGAGGAGGTTAAACTGTTTGTTCCTGTAGAAGACAAACTCCCTATCCAGGGCCTGTTTATAGAGACCTTTAATGTTTAATTACATATTGGCATTTTTGCAAACTATGTGATGTTATCATCTAGCTATTAAAGAAATTGAAGTATAGTTGATTCACATGTTGTATCAGTTTCAAGTGTATAGCAAAGTGATTCATTATAAACTTATATATATATATACACACACACACACATCTTTTGTCCAGATTCTTTTCTTTCCATTACAGATGATTACAAGATATTGAGTCCAGATTCTTTTCTTTCCATTACAGATTATTACAAGATATTGAATATTGTTCCCTGTGCTATACAGTCATTGTTGTTTATTTTTTATATAGTGCATGTATCTATTAATCCCAAACTCCTAATTTATCGCTATCACCCTTTCCCCTATAGTAGCCATAAGTTTGTTTTCTATGTCTATGAATCTGCTTCTGTTTCATAAATAAGTTCATTTGTATCATTTTTTTAAGATTCCACATATAAGTGATAACGTATATTTGTTTTTCTCTGACTAACTTAGTATGACAATCTCTAAGTTCATCCATGTTGCTGCAGATGACATTATTTCATTGCTTTTTGTGGCTGAGTAATATTCTATTGCATACCACATCTTTTTTATCCATTCATTTGCTGAGGGACACTTATATTGCTTCCATGTTTTAGCTATTGTAAATAGTGCTGTTATGAAGACTGAGGGGCATGCAACCTTTTGAATTAGAGTTTTTACCTTTTCTGGGAGTATCAACCTTTTAGGACATGTCTAATCATGGTAAATTTGTAGTATAGTTATAGATAAAGGCTTGTCATTATAATTTCTTCAGGTCCTTTAGGAGCTGTGCAATGAGAGACTTTACTTCTAATTCCTTTTCATTTGCCGGTATTTTTTGTTCCTGTTTGTGATCAAGCAATCTGTTTAATTACACTTTTGTAATGGCTAAATCTGCAGTGAACCTGCGACTATTGGCCAGGTAGAAACATCTGGGAGTCCTTTGAGCTAGAAGAAAGCTTTATTAAATCCTTTGGATACTCTTGGGTTCAATGATGTTTATTTGAAGCAGGTAGAGGTAGGAAATAAAAAAGGAACTGAGTTGAGTACACCTTCTCTGGTTACATAATGCTACTTGCTGGTGATATTTTTCTTGAGGAAAATTACATGACTAAACAATTTTCTTATTTATTCTGAATTTTTAGCCTTATTTTTAGGGAAAAAAGTACACTAACATAAATCTAATTTTTTAAAAAAAAATCTTCTGTAAGTACTCAACTAATAATATTGAGTTTCACTAAGTGCCAAGAAGTGGTTTAGCTGCCAAGAACTAGCATTAAAGAAGACAAAGTCCTTGCCTTTGTGATTAATTTCTAGAACAAAGCCTTTTTTGAGATTGTAGGCAAAGTTTTTCTTAATTATCACCTTTCCTCTTCTTTTTTAATTTTGTGAATGTTGTTGGGATTTGAGGAGAAAATGGGCATGTGAACTCACCTCACCTTTCTTCCCTCCTCCTGGGAGGCTTCAGCCTGGAGAAAAGACATTTCACACTACCTCTTTAAGGCACAGAGCACCCACCGTGTGTGAAGGAATGGGATTCTTCAGTGCTGCCTATAGTGAAGTGAACGGTCAATCTGTCTATTCTAAGTTTTAGTACTAGGAAGACCATTTCTGTTACATGCCTAAGCAATGTTTTAGCAGAACTATTAGTGACATTGGTATTTTGATCTTTATGTATCTGTTTAAAAGTTTTTTCTGTATTTTATTTCTTGAATTATGTGGAACTTGGGCAAAGAAAAAGATGCTATTTATTAGCCCCCTTAAGACACCAAATTCTAGTGAATGTGTCAAGAATATTGTCAGGTAAACCTGAATTTTTATTAAAAAAATAACCTTGACTAGGTTATTTTTAGTTTGATGCTGCTTCTTCAAACTGGGTTTTTAAAAAATTTGCCCTGATTTATATTATTCTATGTGGCAGGATTTTATAGTCAAGTGTACTCTTTTAACTGTTCTAACCTTGGCAGGTAGCTTTAGGTATACTGGATTTTCACAATGGCAAGAGACTACCACTTAAGACTTTTGCCCAAGTTTTTCCCAAACAAGGAGCTTTTCCCAGCTTATAGAGAGAGACCAATATTCTTAATACCTTGAGCAAGTGGTCCATGAGTCTCACCCACTCTTTCCAATTATGGTTTAGTGCAGAAGACACAGGATACTCTACAAACCTCAAATATGATGAGATTTATATTTGAGATTATCCAAGGTGTGTTGATGCCGGTTTTTTTTTTTTTTTTTTTTTTTTTTGGTCTTAAAAGAAGTTGTTAATGGAAGAACTTTTAAAAAAATTATGTCATGAATGTTACATGGTTAATAGTGATTATAGTAATGCCATTGGTTATATATGTACCCAAAATTCAGAAAAGTAGAACTAGGAAAAGATAGATTTTAGAACTGATGTAGTATATCGGGGTCATGTATGGATGTGAGAGTTGGACTATAAAGAAAGCTGAGCGCCAAAAAATTGATGCTTTTGAACTGTGGTGTTGGAGAAGACTCTTTTTTTTTTTTTTAAATTTTTTTATTAGTTGGAGGCTAATTACTTCACAACATTTCAGTGGGTTTTGTCATCCATTGATATGAATCAGCCATAGATTTACACTTATTCCCCATCCCAATCCCCCCTCCCATCTCCCTCTCCACCCGATTCCTCTGGGTCTTCCCAGTGCACCAGGCCGGAGCACTTGTCTCATGCATCCCACCTGGGCTGGTGGTCTGTTTCACCATAGATAGTATACATGCTGTTCTTTTGAAACATCCCACCCTCACCTTCTCCCACAGAGTTCAAAAGTCTGTTCTGTATTTCTGTGTCTCTTTTTCTGTTTTGCATATAGGGTTATCGTTACCATCTTTCTAAATTCCATATATATGTGTTAGTATGCTGTAATGTTCTTTATCTTTCTGGCTTACTTCACTCTGTATAAGGGGCTCCAGTTTCATCCATCTCATTAGGACTGGTTCAAATGAATTCTTTTTGACGGCTGAGTAAAATTCCATGGTGTATATGTACCACAGCTTCCTTATCCATTCATCTGCTGATGGGCATCTAGGTTGCTTCCATGTCCTGGCTATTATAAACAGTGCTGCGATGAACATTGGGGTGCATGTGTCTCTTTCAGATCTGGTTTCCTCAGTGTGTATGCCCAGAAGTGGGATTGCTGGGTCATATGGCAGTTCTATTTCCAGTTTTTTAAGGAATCTCCACACTGTTTTCCATAGTGGCTGTACTAGTTTGCATTCCCACCAACAGTGTAAGAGGGTTCCCTTTTCTCCACAGCCTCTCCAGCATTTATTGCTTGTAGACTTTTGGATAGCAGCCATCCTGACTGGTGTGTAATGGTACCTCATTGTGGTTTTGATTTGCATTTCTCTAATAATGAGTGATGTTGAGCACCTTTTCATGTGTTTGTTAGCCATCTGTATGTCTTCTCCGGAGAAATGTCTGTTTAGTTCTTTGGCCCATTTTTTGATTGGGTCATTTATTTTTCTGGAATTGAGCTGCAGGAGTTGCTTGTATATTTTTGAGATTAATCCTTTGTCTGTTTCTTCATTTGCTATCATTTTCTCCCAATCGGACGGCTGTCTTTTCACCTTACTTATAGTTTCTTTTGTAGTGCAAAAGCTTTTAAGTTTCATTAGATCCCATTTGTTTAGTTTTGCTTTTATTTCCAATATTCTGGGAGGTGGGTCATAGAGGATCTTGCTGTGATTTATGTCAGAGAGTGTTTTGCCTATGTTCTCCTCTAGGAGTTTTATAGTTTCTGGTCTTACATTTAGATCTTTAATCCATTTTGAGTTAATTTTTGTGGAGAAGACTCTTGAGAGTCCCTTGGACTGCAAGGAGATCCAACCAGTCCATCCTAAAGGAGATCAGTCCTGGGTGTTCATTGGAAGGACTGATGTTGAAGCTGAAACTCCAATACTTCAGCCACCTTATGCGAAGAGTTGACTCATTGGAAAAGACCCTGATGCTGGGAGGGATTGCGGGCAGGAGGAGAAGGGGGCAACAGAGGATGAGATGGCATGATGGCATCACTGACTCTATGGACATGAGTTTGAGTAAACTCTGGGAGTTGGTGATGGGCAGGGAGGCCTGGAGTGCTGCGATTCATGGGATCGCACAGAGTCAGACATGATTGAGTGACTGAACTGAACTGAACTGAATTGATAGGTGCTTTGAAGATTATTGGACATTCAAAAAGAACTAAAAGTTCTCAATTGGGTCTCCTGAAAAAATTTACAGGACAATATAAAGCTTATCCACTGAGAAAGTTACTACTGCTGATATTACACTTAAACTTATATTAAAGCAACGAACTATTGGCACTGTACACTGCTTTTCATACTAAGGAGACTAGAAACTAGACACTGAAATTCTCCCCTAGGAAATTGCCATTTCCAAACTTTTTTTTTGCAAGAAACACTGGCTAAGAGCCATAAGAAGGTGACTTTTGCATTATGTTTATTTATTCAATCTCACAAGAGTTCATTTGATTTGTTGAATCTAATTTGCAAGCTTCATGTAAGTTTGGTGAGTGTGGATGGAACTTTCCAACTTCTCCAATTGAAATAAATATAGACTGAGGACTGAGTAGTGATTTTTCAATACCAAGTACCTTAAGTAAGAGTCAGACACGACTGAGTGACTTTTGCTTTCACTTTCACTTAAGTAAGAGTGAAAGTCTCAGAAGATGCTCAATAGGTGGGTCTTAGTGTGCAGGTTGTATTTTGACCTTAAACTACCTGGGTTCATACATGGAACACCAAGAGTGCTTCAGTAGATCCAGGTAGATGGCACAGTCTAAATAAGTGGTTATAACAGGGGAGGGGTAGACTATAGGGAAAAGATTGCTGGATGGATGGTATTATCCATCTCAGGAGAATGAAAGTTGACAAGATTTTGTGAACAATGGTTTCTTTTCACAGATCTAGAAGTTACTGATTTCATCTTTCTCAAGATGGTGTATCTGGAAGACAAACTTTAGATGGATATCACAGGAAAACAAATACCAGCTAGAATTGAAAGAGAACATAAAAGAAAGGCAGACATTTATTTATTTTTAATTAATTTATTTTAATTGGAGACTAATTACTTTGCAATATTGTGGTGGTTTTTGCCATATATCAACATGATTCAGCCATGGGTGTACATATGGCCCCCCATCCTGAATCCCCCTCCTATGTCTCTTCCCACCCCATGCCTCTGGATTGTCCCAGAGCACTGGCTTTGAGTGCCCTGCTTCATGCATTGAACTTGTACGGTCATCTATTTTACATATGGTAATATACATGTTTCAATGCTATTCTCTCAAATCATCCCACCTTCGCTTTCTCCCACATAGGCCAAAATCTGTTCTTTACATCTGTGTCTTTTTTGCTGTCTTGCATATTGGGTCATTGTTACCATCTTTCTAAATTCTATATATATGCATTGATATACTGTATTGGTGTTTTTCTTTCTGACTTGCTTCACTCTGTGAAATAGGCTCCAGTTTCATCCACCTCTTTAGAATTGACTCAAATGCATTCCTTTTTATGACTGAGTAATATTCCATTGTGTATATGTACTACACTTCCTTATCCATTCATCTGCTGACAGAAATCTAGGTTGCTTCCATGTCCTAGCTATTGTAAACAGTGCTGCAATGAACATTGGGGTACTTGTGTCTCTTTCAATTCTGGTTTCCTCTGTGTGTATACCTAGCAGTGGGATTGCTGGGTTGTATAGCAGTTCTATTTCCAGTTTCTTAAGGAATCTCTACACTGTTATCCATAGTGGCTGTACTAGTTTGCATTTCCACCAACAGTGTAAGACAGTTCCCTTTTCTCCATACCCTCTCCAGCATTTATATTTTGCAGGCTTTTTGAGGGCAGCCATTCTGACCAGAGTGAGATGGTACCTCACTGTGGTTTTGATTTGCATTTCTTGGATAATGAGTTATGTTGAGCATCTTTTCATGTGTTTGTTAGCCATCTGTATGTCTTCTTTGGAGAAATGTCTGTTTAGTCTCCTTTGGTCCACTTTTTGAGTGAGTCTTATTTTTCTGGTATTGAGTTGTGTGAGCGGCTTGTATATTTTGATTAGTTCTTTGTCAGTTGTTTTATTTGCTATTATTTTCTCCCATTCTGAAGGCTGCTTTTTCACCTTGCTTATAGTTTTCTTCATTGTGCAAAAGCTTTTAAGTTTAATTAGGTCCCATTTGTTTATTTTTGTTTTTATTTCCATTACTTTGTGAGGTGGGTCATAGAGAATCTTGGTTTGATTTATGTAGGAGAGTGTTCTGCCTATGTTTTCTTCTAAGAGTTTTATAGTTTCTGGTCTTACATTTAGATCTTTAATCCATTTTGAGTTTATTTTTGTGTATGGTGTTAGAAAGTGTTCGAGTTTCATTCTTTTACAAGTGGTTGACCAGTTTTCCCAGCACCACTTGTTAAAGAGATTGTCTTTTCTCCATTAAATATTTTTGCCTTCTTCATCAAAGATAAGGTTTCTATAGGTGCATGGATTTATCTCTGGGCTTTCTATTTTGTTCCATTGATCTATACTTCTGTCTTTGTGCCAGTACCATGCTGTCTTGATGAATGTAGCATTGTAGTAGAAGGCAGTTATTTAATCCAAAGAAAGTTTAAGTTTATGGTTCAAGCTATCTGGTGTTTATAGACTCCAGATATCTGGCAGACTGGTTGGCCACCTGAAAGTGTAAAACAAAGACTTTTTTCTAACAAAGACAATATATTTTATTTAAAAATATATATAATTTATCTTTATGTTTAAAATAGAATTTATTTCTCAGAGAAGTTTTAGATTCAGAGCAAAATTAGGTAAGTGTTAGTGAAGTGTTAGCCCTTGGTAGTGTCTGACTTCTTGCAACCCCATGGACAATAATAGCCTGCCAGGCTTCTCTGTCTATGGGATTCTCCAGGCAAGAATACTAGAGTGGATTGCTATTCCCTTCTCCAGGGATCTTCCTGACCCAGGGATCAAATCCAGGTCTCCTGCATTGCAGGCAGATTCTTTACCCTTAGAGCTACAAGGAAATCCTAAAAGTAGGTATGGTACACTTATTTCCTGTGTATGCCCTGTCCCTATGCATGCACAGCCTCTCTTATTGTCAACATTTTTGATCAGAGAGATACATTTGCTGCAACTAATGAACCTATAATGACACATTCTTAATTACTCAAACTCCATAGTTACATCAAGGTTCATTCTTGGCATTGCATATTTAATGGGTTTAAACATATGTATAACCATATATTTACATCATTACAGTATCATGTAAAATACTTTCACTGCCCTAAAAATCTTCTACACTCTACCTAGTCATTCTTCTCTTTCCCCAACCCCTGGCAACCACTGATCTTTTTATTGTTTCCATAGTTTTTTCTTTTGCAGAATGTCTTATTATTGGACATATGTAGGCTTTTCAAATTGGAATCTTTCACTTAGTTATATAAATTTAAAATCCCTCCAGGTCTTTTCATGGCTGATAACTTATTTTATTTTAGTGCTGAGTCATATTTCATGGAGATAGTTTATCCATTCACCTACTGAAGGATGTCTTAGCTGCTTCCTAGTTTCAGCCACTGTGAATAAAGCTGTGTAAACATCCATGTACAGGTTTTTGTGTGGACATAAGTTTTTAGCTCATTTGGGTAAGTACAAAGGAGTGTGACTCCTGGCTTGTATGGTAAGAGAATGCTTAGCTATAAGAAACTACTATGCAGTCTTCCAAAGTGGCTATACAGTTTTTCCATTACCACCAGCAACAAATGAGAATTTCTGTTGCTTCACATTCTTGTCAGCATTTGGTATTGTCAGTGTTTTGTATTTTTGCCATTCTAATAATTATGTAATAGTATCTCTTTGTTATATTAATGTGCACTTCTCTGATGTCATGATGTAGAACATCTTTTCATATGCTTGTCATTTGCTTATCTTCTTGGATGAAGTGTCTGTTCAGATTTTTATCCACTTTTTAATCAGATTGTTTTCTTATTGTTGAATTTTAGGGTTTCTTTGTATATTTTGGATATGTAAAGTTCTTCTTCACATGTTTTTGCAGATATTTTCTCCTTATCTATGGCTTGTCTTCTCATTCTCTTATTGTCTTTCACAGAGCAGAAACATTTAATTTTAACAAAGTGTAACTTATCAATTATTTCTTTCATGGATCATGGATCTGTGAATCATAATTTTCTTCTGGCTTCACTCAAGACTTTTTCCTTGGTTTTCTGTAGTTTTAATATGAAATGGCTTAGGTGTAGGTTTTTTATATTTTTGTTACTTGATGTTCCCTGAATTTTCTGAATCTGTGGTTTGTTTTCTGTCAGTAATAGAAAAAACTCATTATTATCTCAAATATTTCCTCTGTTCCTTTCTCTTGTTTTCTGGTATTCCAATCATACCTGTGTTAGTCATTTTAAAATTGTTTGCAGTTCTTTGTTGCTGTGTTCAGTGTCTTTTCATTCTATCTCTTCGCATTTCAATTTGGGAAGTTTCTATTGACTATCTTCAAACACACTAGTTTCTTGCCTCAGTGTTGCAAACCCATCAAAAGCATTTTAAACTTTTATTACAGTGCTTTCAATTTTGAGTATTTGCTTTTGAATTTTTATTAGAATCTCCATCTCTTTGCTTAAGCTATACATCTGTTTTTGTATGTTGCCTACTTTTTTTCATTGAAGCCCCTTAAATTTAATCATAGTTATTTTAAATTATCTTTCTAATAAGTCTAATTTCCCTGGTAGCTCAGCTGGTAAAAGAATCTGCCTGCAACGCAGGAGACCCCAGTTCAATTCCTGGGTAAGGAAGATGCCCTGGAGAAGTGATAGGCTACCCACTTCAGTATTCTTGGGCTTCCCTGGTGGCTCAAATGGTAAAGAATCTGCCAGCAATGCAGGAGACCTGGGTTCGATCCCTGGGTTGGGAAGATGCCCTGGAGAAGGGCAGGGCAACCCACTCCAGAATTGTTGCCTGGATAATCCCATGGACAGAGGAGCCTGGCAGGCTACAGTCTGTGGGGTCACAAAGAGTCAGACACAACTGAACGACTAAGCAAAGCAATAATTCTAATATCTGTATCATACCTCAATCTAGTTCTACTGCTTCTTTTCTCTTTAGACTGTGTTTTTTCTTGCCTTTTAGCAAGTCGTATTATTTTTTTTATTGGAAGAGAGATGTGATATGTTGGGTGATACAAACAGGTAAACAGGCCATGAGTGGGGGATATTATGGGCTTCCCAGTTGGCTCAAGTGGTAAAGAATCTGCCTGCAAATGCAGGAGTTGTGGGATCAGTCCCTGAGTCAGAAAGATCCCCTGGAGGAGGAAATGGCAATCCATTCTAGTATTCTTGCCGAGAAGCATGGTGGGCTACAGTCCATGAGGTTTCAAACAGTTGGACACCACTGAGAACACAAACATGTGAGATTTTATGTTAATCTGACAAGGGATTTGCTCCTCTGTACATGGGGATTATCCAGGCAACAATACTGGAGTGGGTAGCCTGTCTCTTCTCCAGCAGATCTTTCTGACCAAGGAATTGAACCAAGATCTCCTGCATTGCAGGAGCTATCAGGGAAGCCCACAAGCACACAAGCCTGTGAGATTTTATGTTAACCTGACAAGGAGTTTGGCTATGTTTAATTTTTGCTGTAACTCTAGTTGCCAGAGGCTTCCAATTCCTCATGTGTCCTTCTGTTTATCTTTCCTGTTGACGTTGGGCTTCTCTAAAAGATCTTCATGACCCAGATAATCACAATGGTGTGATCACTCACCTAGAGCCAGACATCCTGGAATGTGAAGTCAAGTGGGCCTTAGAAAGCATCTCTGTGAACAAAGCTAGTGGATGTAATGGAATGCCAGTGAATGAAAGATGATGCTGTTAAAGTGCTGCACTATATATGCCAGCAAATTTGGAAAACTCAGCAGTGGCCACAGGACTGGAAAAGGTCAGTTTTCATTCCAATCCCTAAGAAAGGCAACCCCAAAGAATGCTCAAACTACCGCACAGTTGCACTCATCTCACACGCTAGTAAAGTAATGCTCAAAATTCTCCAAGCCAGGCTTCAGTAACATGTGAACCATGAACTCTCAGATGCTCAAGCTGGTTTTAGAAAAGGTAGAGGAACCAGAGATCAAATTGCCAACTTCCGCTGGATCATCGAAAAAGCAAGAGAGTTCTAGAAGAACATCTATTTCTGCTTTATTGACTATGCCAAAGCCTTTGACTGTGTGGATCACAATAAACTGTGGAAAATTCTGAAAGAGATGGGAATACCAGACCACCTGACCTGCCTCTTGAGAAACCTGTATGCAGGTCAGGAAGCAACAGTTAGAACTGGACATGGAACAACAGACTGGTTCCAAATAGGAAAAGGAGTGCATCAAGGCTGTATATTGTCACCCTGCTTATTTAACTTCTATGCAGAGTACATCATGAGAAATGCTGGGCTGGAAGAAGCACAAGCTGGAATCAAGATTTCTGGGAGAAATATCAATAACCTCAGACATGCAGATGACACCACCCTTATGGCAGAAAGTGAAGAGGAACTAAAAAGCCTCTTGATGAAGGTGAAAGAGGAGAGTGAAAAAGTTGGTTTAAAGCTCAACATTCAGAAAACTAAGATCATGGCATCTGGTCCTATCACTTCATGGGAGATAGACAGGGAAACAGGGGAAACAGTGTCAGACTTTATTTTTTGGGGCTCCAAAATCACTGCAGATGGTGACAGCAGCCATGAAATTAAAAGACGCTTACTCCTTGAAAGGAAAGTTATGCCCAACCTAGATAGCATATTAAAAAGCAGAGACATTACTTTGCCAACAAATGTCCGTCTGGTCAAGGCTATGGTTTTTGCAGTGGTCACATATGGATGTGAGAGTTGGACTGTGAAGAAAGCTGAATGCCAAAAAATTGATGCCTTTGAGCTGTGGTGTTGAAGAAGACTCTGGAGAGTCCTTTGGACTGTAAGGAGATCCAACCAGTCCATCCTAAAGGAGATCAGTCCTGGGTGTTCATTGGAAGGACTGATGCTGAAGCTGAAACTCCAATACTTTGGCCATCTGATGTGAAGAGTTGACTCATTGGAAAAGACCCTGATGCTGGGAGGAATTGAAGGCAGGAGGAGAAGGGGACGACAGAGGATTAGATGGCAGGATGGCATCACCGACTCGATGGGCATGAGTTTGAGTAAACTCCGGGAGTTGGTGATGGACAGGGAGGCCTGGCGTGCTGCGATTCATGGGGTCGCAAAGAGTCGGACACGACTGAGCGACTGAACTGAACTGAACTGAAGACTCCTCCTCAGAGAAAGTCTGTGTCTTGCAGCTCTTTCAGGTGTAGTCTCCTATTATTACGTTGGAGCCCTGTAAGTGTGTGGTGAAAAATCATGGAAAAGAGGAACATTTTATAATCTTTTGGTTAAATCTCCATTTCTAGTGGGACTGTGTTCCTGGGTCTTAACAAGTGTTTTATAGTCATTTCCCTCTCTTCAGTGAGACAGAAAGGCTACAGGGGACTCAGTTCAACAGGGGACTAGAGGGGTATATATGCCTTAAGTTCAGGTGAAATAAGATTGTGGGAAGGTCTTTCTAACGGGAGAATAGTCCTTTCTTAGGGAAAATGGGCTGAATGTGTTTTATAATGATTATCTTTCTTTTCCTAGATAGACCCAGAGAGGATCTTTCTCAACTCTTCACCATGACCATGAGTACCTGGATTCCTGGTGTGAAAGCCCCCAGGATTTTCTGACTGTTACGGTTATCTATGCTCTTCAGTTTACAACGATCTGTCAGAATTATTATCTGTACCTCTTACTTTATAGTTCTGGTCTAGTTTGCATATCTCATTTCATCTGTGAATCTTGGATTCATCTGTGTCCCTTGATTTCAGGGTGGTGATTTTCCTTGTGACCTCAGTTCTCAGATTAGTCAGAAAAGTCATTGATTTCCAATTGCTCAGGGTTTTGTTGTTGTTGTTGTAAGAGCAGTTGTGATGACTTCCAAGATCTTTTACACGTTAGAGCTGAAACAGGAAGTCCCTCTGATAGCCTTTCATGGGTAACATGGACACAGTGTGAGATGAGAAATGAATAGGGAGAGGATTTTCAATATTGGAGAATGTAGTCTCATTTTGTTTTGATGAAGGTGATGCTTGTAAGTATTTTAGAGCAGTTTGAAGCAAAATCGACACTATCAGGTTGATCTTAACAAAACATGTGCATCAGCAGTAGCAACATGAAGGTGGAAGCAGGATTATTCAAAGAAAATCCTGATCTTCTCCTTGAAAATGAGATATTATACCTTGCAGGACCATCATCTTAATCATTAAACTCAAATGGCTAAGACATTAAAAACTGGGGAAAAATTGGGAGGGGGCATTTAGTCACTATTCCTGTTTCTTTCCCGGCTGCTCCATTAGATTTATACTCTCTATCTTCACTTTCTCAGTCTTCTCCAGAGCTGGAAAAATGACTTACCCTTGAGTTTGGGAGAGGAACCGGGCATGTATAGCTCACCCCTATTCCTAGAAACCAGTTACCTGTAAATCGTACCCATTCTGTTCTGCCCTTCTACGTTGTTTAAAGAGTCAGGCCCCACATGGTGAAGCCTACAGTGTCCCGTGCAACTCTGAAACTCTGCTTAAGTCTGCCTAATTTTGGTTTTGCAATTAAAAATTCTGTATCATTTCAATCCTAAGCTGTCTGATACAACCTAGGCTTTATCAATAATAAAAGGAATATTTTGATTTTCATTTGACTGACTTATTTTTAATAGACTTAATTTCCAAATAGTTTTGAAATTACAGAAAAGTTGAATAGATAGTATAGAGTTCCTACAACCAACACATTGTCCCTATTTTTAACATCTTACATTACCGTGGTAATTTTGTCATAACTAAGAAACAAACATTGGTGCAAAATTAGTAATTATGATCTACACATCTTTCAAATTTCTTTAGCTTTTTTCCCGTCTAAAACCCTTTAATTATTTCAGAATGAATTTATCATAAATTCAGTTCAGTTCACTCGCTTAGTCGAGCCTGACTCATTGTAACACCATGGACTGCAGGACAACAGGCTTCTCTGTCCATCACCAACTCCCAGAGCTTACTCAAACTCATGTACATCGACTCAGTGATGCCATCCAACCATCTTATCCTCTGTCGTCCCCTTCCAATGAATTCCAAAGGATGTCGTCCTTCCGATGAATTTTCAGGACTGATTTCCTTTAGGATTGACTGGTTTGATCTCCTTGCTGTCCAAGGGGCCCTCAAGAGTTATCTCCAACACCACAGTTCAAAAGCATCAATCCTTCAGCACTCAGCCTTCATTATGGGCCAACTCTCACATCTATACATGGCTACTGGAAAGACCGTAGCTTTGACTAGACGGATCTCTGTTGGGAAGGTAATGACTCTGCTTTTTAATATGTTGTCTAGGTTTGTCATAACTTTTCTTCCAAGGAGCAAGCACCTTTTAATTTCATGGCTGCAGTCACCATCTGCAGTGATTTTGCAGCCCAAGAAAATAAAGTCTCTCACTGTTTCCCCATCTACTTGCCATGAAGTGATGGGACCAGATGTCATGATCTTAGTTTTTAAAATGTTGAGTTTTAAATAGCTTTTCCACACTCCTCTTTTGCCTTCATCAAGAAGCTCTTTAGTTACTCTTCACTTTCTGTTATTAGGGTGGTGTCATCTGCATATCTGAGGTTATTGACATTTCTCCCTGCAATTTTGATTCCAGTTTGTGCTTTCTCCAGCCCAGCATTTCTCATGATGTACTCTGCATAGAAGTTAAATAAGCAGGGTGACAATATACAGCCTTGATGCACTCCCCTTGACATACTCCTTTTCCTATTTGGAACCAGTCTGTTGTTCCATGTCCAGTTCTAACTGTTGCTTCCTGACCTGCATACAGGTTTCTCAAGAGGCAGGTCAGGTGGTCTGGTATTCCCATCTCTTTCAGAATTTTCCACAGTTTATTGTGATCCACACAGTCAAAGGCTTTGGCATAGTCAATAAAGCAGAAATAGATGTTCTTCTGGAACTCTCTTGCTTTTTCGATGATCCAGCGGAAGTTGGCAATTTGATCTCTGGTTCCTCTGCCTTTTCTAAAACCAGCTTGAACATCTGGAAGTTCATGGTTCATCTATTGCTGAAGCCTGGCTTGGAGAATTTTGATCATTACTTTACTAGCGTGTGAGATGAGTTCAGTTGTCCAGTAGTAGTGACATTCTTTGGCATTGCTTTTCTTTGTGATGGAAATGAAAGCTGACATTTCCAGTCCTGTGGCCACTGCTGAGTTTTCCAAATTTGCTGGCATATTGAGTGCAGCACTTTAACAGCATCATCTTTAGGATTTGAAATAGCTCAGCTGGAATTCCATCACCTCTACTACCTTTGTTTGTAGTGATGCTTCCTAAGGGCCACTTGACTTCACATTCCAGGATGTCTGGCTCTAGGTGAGTGATCACACCATCGTGGTTATCTGGGTCATGAAGTTTTTTTCTGTATAGTTCTTTTGTGTATTCTTGCTTTCTCTTCTTAATATCTTCTGCTTCACTTAGGTCTATACCATTTCTGTCCTTTACTGTGCCCATCTTTGCATGAAATGTTCCCTTGGTATCTCTAATTTTCTTGTAGAAATCTCTAGTCTTTTCCATTCTATTGTTTTCTTCTATTTCTTTTTTTCCTTTTTTCTTTTATTTTATTTTAATTTTTTCCCAATTATTTTTATTAGTTGGGGGCTAATTACTTTACAATATTATAGTGGTTTTTGCCATACATTGACATGAATCAGCCTTGGGTTTACATGTGTTTCCCCATCCCAACCCCCTCTCCCGCTCCCTCCCCATCCCATCCCTCTGGGTCTTCCCACTGCACCAGCCCCGAGCACTTGTCTTATGCATCCAACCTGGGCTGGTGATCTCTTTTACCCTTGATAGTATATTTGTTTCAATGCTATTCTCTCAGAACATCCCACCCTCGCCTTCTCCCACAGAGTCCAAAAGTCTGTTCTGTACATCTGTGTCTCTTTTTCTGTTTTGCATATAGGGTTATCATTACCATCTTTTTAAATTCCATATATATGCATTAGTATACTGTATTGGTCTTTATCTTTCTGGCTTACTTCTCTCTGTATAATGGGCTCCAGTATCATCCATCTCATTAGAACTGATTCAAATGAATTCTTTTTAATGGCTGAGTAATATTCCATGGTGTATATGTACCATAGCTTTCTTATCCATTCGTCTGCTGATGGGCATCTAGGTTGCTTCCATGTCCTGGCTATTATAAACAGTGCTGTGATGAACACTGGGGTGCATGTGTCTCTTTCAGATCTGGTTTCCTTGGTGTGTATGCCCAGGAGTGGGATTGCTGGGTCATATGGCAGTTCTATTTCCAGTTTTTAAAGAAATCTCCACACTGTTCTCCATAGTGGCTGTACTAATTTGCATTCCCACCAACAGTGTAAGAGGGTTCCCTTTTCTCCACACTCTACCCAGCATTTATTGCTTGTAGACTTTTGAATAGCAGCCATTCTGACTGGCGTGTAATGGTACCTCATTGAGGTTTTGATTTGCATTTCTCTGATAATGAGTGATGTTGAGCATCTTTTCATGTGTTTGTTAGCCATCTGTATGTCTTCTTTGGAGAAATGTCTGTTTAGATCTTTGGCCCATTTTTTATTAGGTCATTTATTTTTCTGGAATTGAGCTGTAGGAGTTTCTTGTATATTTTTGAGATTAATCCTTTGTCTGTTTCTTCATTTGCTATTATTTTCTCCCATTCTGAAGGCTGTTTGTTCACCTTGCTTATAGTTTCCTTTGTTGTGCAAAAACCTTTCAGTTTAATTAGGTCCCATTTGCTTATTTTTGCTTTTATTTCCAATATTCTAGGAGGTGGGTCATAGAGGATCTTGCTGTGATTTATGTCGGAGAGTGTTTTGCCTATGTTCTCCTCTAGGAGTTTTATAGTTTCTGGTCTTACATTTAGATCTTTAATCCATTTTGAGTTTATTTTTGTGTATGGTGCTAGAAAGTGTTCTAGTTTCATTCTGTTACAAGTGGTTGACCAGTTTTCCCCAGCACCACTTGTTAAAGAGGTTGTCTTTTTTCCATTGTATATGCTTGACTCCTTTGTCAAAGATAAGGTGTCCATAGGTTCGTGGATTCATCTCTGGGCTTTCTATTCTGTTCCATTGATCTATATATCTGTCTTTGTGCCAGTACCATACTGTCTTGATGACTGTGGCTTTGTAGTAGAGCCTGAAGTCAGGCAGGTTGATTCCAGTTCCATTCTTCTTTCTCAAGATTACTTTGGCTATTCGAGGTTTTTTGTATTTCCATACAAATTGTGAAATCATTTGTTCTAGTTCTGTGAAGAATACCCTTTGTAGCTTGATAGGGATTGCATTGAATCTATAGATTGCTTTGGGTAGTATAGCCATTTTGACAATACTGATTCTTCCAATCCATGAACACGGTATATTTCTCCATCTGTTTGTGTCCTCTTTGATTTCTTTCATCAGTGTTTTATAGTTTTCTATGTATAGGTCTTTTGTTTCTTTAGGTAGATATACTCCTAAGTATTTTTTTCTTTTGGTTGCAATGGTGAATGGTATTGTTACCTAAGTTCTCTTTCTGTTTTCTCATTATTAATTTATAGGAATGCAAGGGATTTCTATGTGTTAATTTCATAGCGTGCAACTTTACTATATTCATTGATTAGCTCTAGTAATTTTCTGGTAGAGTTTTTAGGGTTTTCTATGTAGAGGATCATGTCATCTCCAAACAGTGAGAGTTTCGCTTCTTCTTTTCCTATCTGGATTCCTTTTATTTCCTTTTTTGCTCTGATTGCTGTGGCCAAAACTTCCAAAACTATGTTGAATAGTAGTGGTGAGAGTGGGCACCTTTGTCTTGTTCCTGATTTCAGGGGAAATGCTTGCAATTTTTCACCTTTGAGGGTAATGCTTGCTGTGGGTTTGTCATATATAGCTTTTATTATGTTGAGGTATGTTCCTTGTATTCCTGCTTTCTGGAGAGTTTTAATCATAAATGGGTGTTGAATTTTGTCAAAGGCTTTCTGTGCATCTATTGAGATAATCATATGGTTTCTATCTTTCAATTTGTTAATGTGGTGTATTACATTGATTGATTTGCAGATATTAAAGAATCCTTGCATTCCTGGGATAAAGCCCACTTGGTCATGATGTATGATTTTTTAAATATGTTGTTGGATTCTGTTTGCTAGAATTTTGTTAAAGAGTTTTGCATCTATGTTCATCAGTGATATTGGCCTGTAGTTTTCTTTTTGTGTGGCATCCTTGTCTGGTTTTGGTATTAGGATGATGGTCGCCCCATCGAATGAGTTTGGAAATTGGCCTTCTGCAATTTTCTGGAAGAGTTTGAGTAAGATAGGTGTTAGCTCTTCTCTAAATTTTTGGTAGAATTCAGCTGTGAAGCCATCTTGTCCTGGGCTTTTGTTTGCTGGAAGATTTCTGATTACAGTTTCGATTTCCGTGCTTGAGATGGGTCTGTTAAGATCTTCTATTTCTTCCTGGTTCAGTTTTGGAAAGTTATACTTTTCTAAGAATTCGTCCATTTCTTCCAAGTTGTCCATTTTATTGGCATAGAGCTGCTGGTAGTAGTCTCTTATGATCCTTTGTATTTCAGTGTTGTCTTTTGTGAACTCTCCATTTTCATTTCTGATTTTGTTGATTTGGTTCTTCTCCCTTTGTTTCTTAATGAGTTTGGCTAACGGTTTTTCAATTTTGTTTATCTTTTCCAAAGACCAGCTTTTAACTTTGTTGATTTTTGCTATGGTCTCTTTTGTTTCTTTTGCATTTATTTCTGCCCGAATTTTTAAGATTTCTTTCCATCTACTAACCCTGGGGTTCTTCATTTCTTCCTTCGCTAGTTGCTTTAGGTGTAGAGTTAGGTTATTTATTTGACTTTTTTCTTGTTTTTTGAGGTAAGCCTGTAATGCTTTGAACCTTCCCCTTAGCACTGCTTTTACAGTGTCCCATAGGTTTTGGGTTGTTGTATCTTCATTTTCATTCATTTCTATGCATATTTTGATTTCATTTTTAATCTCTTCTATGGTTTGTTGGTTATTTAGAAGCGTGTTATTTAGCCTCCATATGTTTGAATTTCTAATAGTTTTTTTTTTTTTTTTTCCTGTAATTGAGATCTAATCTTACTGCATTGTGGTCAGAAAAGATGACTGGAATAATTTAAATTTTTTTGAATTTGCCAAGGGTAGGTTTATGGCCCAGGATGTGATCTATTCTGGAGAAGGTTCCTTGTGAACTTGAGAAAAAGGTGAAATGGATTGTTTTGGGGTGAAATGTCCTATAGATATCAATTAGGTCTAGCTGGTCCACTGTGTCATTTAAAGTTTGTGTTTCCTTGTTGATTTTCTGTTTAGTTGATCTATCCATAGGTGTGAGTGGGATATTAAAGTCTCCCACTATTATTGTGTTATTGTTAATTTCCCCTTTCATACTCGTTATCATTTGCCTTACATATTGCAGTGCTCCTATGTTGGGTGCATATATATTTATAATTGTTATATCTTCTTCTTGGATTGATTCTTTGATCATTATGTAGTGTCCTTCTTTGTCTCTTTTCACAGCCTTTATTTGAAAGTCTATTTTATCTGATACGAGTATTGCGACTCCTGCTTTCTTTTGGTCTCCATTTGCATGAAATATTTGTTACCAGTCCTTCACTTTCAGTCTGTATGTGTCCCTTGTTTTGAGGTGGGTCTCTTGTAGACAGCATATATAGGGGTCTTGTTTTTATATCCATTCAGCCAGTCTTTGTCTTTTGGTTGGGACATTCAACCCATTTACATTTAAGGTAATTATTGATAGGTATGGTCCCATTGCCATTTGCTTTGTTGTTTTGGGTTCGTGTTCATACAACCTTTCTGTGTTTCCTGTCTAGAGAAGATCCTTTAGTATTTGTTGAAGAGCTGGTTTGGTGGTGCTGAATTCTCTCAGCTATTGCTTGTCTGTAAAGCTTTTGAATTCTCCTTCATATCTGAATGAGATCCTTGCTGGGTACAGTAATCTATGTTGTAGGTTATTCTCTTTCATTACTTTAAGTATGTCCTGCCATTCCCTTCTGGTCTGAAGAGTTTCTATTGATAGATCAGCTGTTATCCTTATGGGAATCCCTTTGTGTGTTATTTGTTGTTTCTCCCTTGCTGCTTTTAATATTTGTTCTTTGTGTTTGATCTTTGTTAATTTGATTAATATGTGTCTTGGGGTGTTTTGCCTGGGTTTATCCTGTGTGGGACACTCTGGGTTTTGAGGACTTGTGTGCCTATTTCCTTCCCCATTTTAGGGAAGTTTTCAGCTATTATCTCCTCGAGTATTTTCTCATGGCCTTTCTTTTTGTCTTCTTCTTCTGGGACTCCTATGATTCAAATGTTGGGGCATTTCACATTGTCCCAGAGGTCCCTGAGGTTGTCCTCATTTCTTGTGATTCTTTTTTCTTTTTCCCTCTCTGCTTCATTTATTTCCACCATTTTATCTTCTACCTCACTTATCCTATCTTCTGCCTTCATTACTCTACTGTTGGTTCCCTCCAGAGTGTTTTTGATCTCATTTATTGCATTATTCATTTTTAATTGACTCTTTTTCATTTCTTCTAGGTCCTTGTTAAACATTTCTTGCATCTTCTCAATCCTTGTCTCCAGGCTATTTATCTGTAACTCCATTTTGTTTTCAAGATTTTGGATCATTTTTATTATCATTATTCTAAATTCTTTTTCAGGTAGATTCCCTATCTCCTCCTCTTTTGTTTGGCTTGGTGGGCATTTTTCATGTTCCTTTACCTGCTGGATATTTCTCTGCCTTTTCATCTTGTTTAGATTGCTGTGTTTGGAGTGGCCTTTCTGTGTTCTGGTGGTCTGTGGTTCCTTTTTATTGTGGAGGCTTCTCCTAGTGGGTGGGGTTGGACGATTGACTTGTCAAGGTTTCCTGGTTAAGGAAGCTTGTGTTGGTGTTCTGGTGTGTGGAACTGGATTTCTTCTCTCTGGAGTGCAACGGAGTGTCCAGTAGTGAGTTTTGAGATGGGTCTATGTGTTTGGTGTCACTTTGGGCAGGCTGTATGTTGACGCTCTGGGCTATGTTCCTGCATTGTTGGAGAATTTGTGTGGTATGTCTTGCTCTGGAACTTATTGGCTCTTGGGTGGTGGTTGGTTTCAGTGTAGGTGTGGAGGCTTTTGGGTGATTTCTTATTACTTAATGTTCCCCATAGTCGGGATTTCTCTGGTGTTCTCAGGTTTTGGGCTTATGTCTCCTGCCTCTGGATTTCAGTCTTATTCTTCCAGTAGCCTCAAGACTTCTCCAACCATACAGCACTGATAATAAAACTTCTAGGTTAATGGTGAAAAGATTCTCCTCAGTGAGGGCCACCCAGAGAGGTTCACAGAGTTACATGAAGAAGAGGAGAGGGAGGAAGGAGATAGAGATAAGCAGGAGGAGAAAAAGGGGGATTCAAGAGGAGAGAGACAGATCTACGCAGTACTCTGTTCCCTAAGTGTTCTCTGTAGCCCAGAACACCCACAGAAATTCACAGAATTGAAATGAGAAGAGAAGGGGGAAGGAGGAAATAAAGGTGATCTGGGGGAGAAAAAGGAGAGTCAAAGGGGGAGAGAGTAATCATCACACTCCTGCATAAAAATGGGTACTGAATATTGGATTCTTAAATGTGCAAAATTGATATCAAATACTGAAAAACAAAGATTAAAAATCTAGAGTAGAGGTTTGACTCTTAAAAATACAATGTTAGAAACAAAAACACAAAAAATTTAAGAAATATATAGGAAGTTTGTTTTAAAAATAGGGTCTTTTTTTTTTGCAAGGTTATAATGAAATGAAAATGAAGATAAGGGGGTAATAGAGGAGTAATAGAGGACTTTAAAAGAAAATAAAAGAAAAAAATTTAAAAAAAAATTTGTCAATTAAAAAGAAAAATAGTAAAAATATATGAAAATGAAAATTAAGGAGTAATAGAGGGGTAATAGAGGACTTTAAAAGAAAATACCACTTCTGGGCATACACACTGAGGAAACCAGATCTGAAAGAGACACATGCACCCCAATGTTCATCGCAGCACTGTTTATAATAGCCAGGACATGGAAGCAACCTAGATGCCCATCAGCAGATGAATGGATAAGGAAGCTGTGGTACATATACACCATGGAATTTTACTCAGCCGTCAAAAAGAATTCATTTGAACCAGTCCTAATGAGATGGATGAAACTGGAGCCCCTTATACAGAGTGAAGTAAGCCAGAAAGATAAAGAACATTACAGCATACTAACACATATATATGGAATTTAGAAAGATGGTAACGATAACCCTATATGCAAAACAGAAAAAGAGACACAGAAATACAGAACAGACTTTTGAACTCTGTGGGAGAAGGTGAGGGTGGGATGTTTCAAAAGAACAGCATGTATACTATCTATGGTGAAACAGATCACCAGCCCAGGTGGGATGCATGAGACAAGTGCTCCGGCCTGGTGCACTGGGAAGACCCAGAGGAATCGGGTGGAGAGGGAGATGGGAGGGGGGATCGGGATGGGGAATAAGTGTAAATCTATGGCTGATTCATATCAATGTATGACAAAACCCACTGGAAAAAATAAATAAATAAAAAAAAAAAAAAAAAGAAAATAAAAGAAAAAAAATTTTTTTTAATTAAAAAAAGTAAAAATATATGAAAATGAAAATTAAGTAGTAATAGGTGAGTAATAGAGGACTTTAAAAGAAAATAAAAGAAAATGAAAATTAAGGAGTGATAGAGGAGTAATAGGGCATTTTAAAAGAAAATAAAAGAAAAAATAAAAAAGAGAAAAGAAAAAAAATTTTTTAATTAAAAAAAATAGTAAAAATATATCTAGGAGTTTCTCTGGAGCTGTTGCAGGCAGTGTGGGTTTGGTTCAGTTTCAGATAGCTGCTTGTTCCAGCTTACATTTCTCAATATCTATAGGCCCCTTCCAGTGTAGTTGGTGTTAACTACAGGGATTTTAATCTGTTGTCCTTGTCACTTCTGAAGCGGTTCCCTTTGTTTATCTGGCTTCTCTTTGCAGGTCTCTTCAGTGTCTAATTTCTGCCCTGACACAAGTGGGTGGAGGTGGTCTCTTGTTTAGGTTCGCTTGTTTAGTTGTGCTGTGGGGAAGGAGGGGCGCTTCAGACAAATGTCACTGGCCTGTGTGGGGAGGACCGGCAGTGTTCCGGCCACACTGGGTTTGACCCCGCTTGCAGCGGGCGTGTGTGCTTTCCCCGTCTACACTGCTTAGGCTCCAGGCTGCTCTATAGGGAGCGGGGCCTGAGTTGAGTGCAGTTCCGGTTTTCGGGTACTCCACAAAAGCACAGACTCGGTTGGGCCTGAGTTTTGTGCCTTCCCCTGCCTGAGCAGCTCAGGCAGCCAGAAGCTTGACAAGCGCACTCTCCCCGCGTGCAGTGTGCGTTAACCTCCACCCCCACCCCCCACCCCATGGTCCCAGCCTCAGTTTCTGCATGCGCCAGCCCGGTGTACCTAGTGTCTGTTCTGGGGAGCTGGTCTCTAGCTGCGACCCTCCCGGTGGATGTCAACCATCCAGAATCTCAGGAAGTCTTTGGTTAGAAACTGGAAGCCTGTTTGCAGTTTGGTAGGGGATGCCGTCTCTGGGGCCGAGTTTGCCCCTTTCCCCTCCCCTCTGCCTCCTGCCTCTGGTGGGGGATGGGCCGGTCCGCAGCCAGCTAGCTCTTCTCTGGAACTGCTTAATCTTTCCTTTGTTCCTAAGCAATGCCACCCGTTCCTCTCCATTCAGCCCCCACTAGCTGGTGGATGCGAGCGTCTGGGGGTACTTTTCTGCTGGAAGTTGCTTTTAGGCAAGTAATCTGTGGGTTTTATTTATTTTTCCTCCCAGTTAGGTTGCCCTCTGAGATTCAAGAACTTCCCCCAGGCCTGCCAGTGAGAGGGTTTCCTGGTGTTTGGAAACTTCCTCTATTACGACTCCCTTCCTGGGACAGGTCTCTGTCCCTAACTCTTTTGTCTCTCTTATATTTTGTCCTACCTCCTTTCAAAGACAATGGGCTGCTTTTCTGGGCACCTGATGACCTCTGCTAGCAATCAGAAGTTATGTTTTGTGGAGTTTGCTCAGCGTTCAAATGTTCTTTTGAAGAATTTTTAGGGGAGAAAGTGGTCTCCTAGTCCTATTCCTCTGCCATCTTAGCTCCTCCCCCCTATTGTTTTCTTCTATTTCTTTGCATTGATTACTGAGGAAGGCTTTCTTATCTCTCCTTGTTAATCCTTGGAACTCTGCTTTCAGGTGGGTATATATTTCCTTTTGTCCTTTGCCTTCAGCTTCTCTTCTTTTCACAGCTATTTGTAAGGCCTCCTCAGACAACATTTTTGCCTTTTTCATTTCTTTTTCTTGGGGATGGTCTTGATCACTGCCTCTTGTACAATATTATGAACCTCTGTCCATAGTTGTTCAGGCACTCTATCAGATCTAATACCTTGAATCTATTTGTCATTCCCACTAATCATTAGGGATTTGATTTAGGTTATACCTGAATGGTCTAGTGGGTTTCCCTGCTTTCTTCAATTTAAGTCTGTATTTTGCAATATGCATTTCATGATCTGAGCCACAGTCAGCTCCTGGTCTTGTTTTTGCTGACGTTATAGAGCTTCTTTATCTTCAGCAGCAAAGAATATAATGAATCTTATTTCAGTATTGATCATCTGGTGATGTCCATGAATAGAGTAGTCTCCTGTTGTTGAAAGAGGGTGTTTGCTATGACCAATGTATCCTCTTGGCAAAACTCTGTTAGCCTTTGCCTTCTTTCATTTTGTACATCAAGGCCAAACTTGTTAGTTACTCCAGGTACCTCTTGACTTTCTACTTTTGTGTTCCAGTCCCCTATGATGAAAAGGACATCTTTTTTGGGTGTTAGTTCTAGAATGTCTTGTGGGTCATCATAGAACCATTCCACTTCAGCTTTTTTGGCATTAGTGGTTGGGGAGTAGACTTGGATTACTATGACATTGAGTGCTTTGCCTTGGAAACAAACAGAGATCATTTTTTTCATTTTTGAGATTGCACCCAAGTCCTGAATTCCAGGCTCTTTTGTTGACTATGAGGGCTACTGCACTTCTTCTAAAGGATTCTTGCCCACAGTAATAGATATCATAGTCATCTGAATTAAATTTGTCCAATCTGGTCCATTTTAGTTCATTGATATCTAAAATGTTGATGTTCACTCTTGTCATCTCCTGTTTAACCACTTCTAATTTACCTTGACTCATGGACCTAAAATTCCAGCTTCCTACACAATATTATTCTTTATAGCATCAGACTTCACTTCCATCACAAGTCACATCCACAACTGGGCATTGTTTTCACTTTGGCTGTCTCTCTTGTTTCTGGATTCATTTCTCCACTCTTCTCTAGTAGCATATTGGGCACCTACTGACCTTGGGAGTTCATCTTTCAGGGTCTTATTTTTTTGGCCTTTCCATTCTGTTCTTGGGGTTCTCAAGGCAAGAATACTGAAATGGTTTGTCATTCCCTTCTCCAGTGGACCACATTTTGTCAGAACTCTAAACCATGACTCATCCATCTTGGGTGGCCCTACACAGCATACTCATAGTTTCATTGAGTTAGACAATGCTGTGGTCCATGTGATCAGTTTGGTTAGTTAACTGTGATTGTGATTTTCATTCTGTCTGCCCTCTGATGAATAAGGATAAAAGGCTTATGGGAGCTTCCTGATGGGAGAGACTGACTGTGGAGGAAACTGGTTCTTGTTCTGATGGGCGGGCTCATGCTCAGGAAATCTTTAATCCAATTTTCTGTTGATGTGTGGGGCTGTGTTCCCTCCCTGTTTTTTGGTCTGAGGCTACACACATGCCTCCACCAGAGACTCCTGGACACTCACAGGCAAGTCTGAGTCAGTTTCTTGTGGGGACACTGCTCCCTTCTCCTGGTTCTTATGTGCACCAGGTTTTGTTTGTGCCCTCCAAAAGTCTGTTGTTCTAGTCCTGTTGAAGTCTGTAATCAAATCCCACTGGCCTCCGAAATCAAATTCCCTGGTGGTTCTCAGTCCCTTTGTGGGTCTCTGAGTTGGGAAATCTGTTGTGGGTCCTAGAACTTCCTTAACAGTGTGAGAATTTCTTTGGTATAATTGTTCTGCAGTTTTGGGGTCATCTTCTCGGTTCTATGGTGGGTAATGCTACGTGATCCAAGTCTGCTGCAGCCAGAGCCCCTGTCCCTGCAGCAGGCCACTGCTGACCTGTGTTTCCACAGAAGACACTTAATTGCTCAAAAGCAGGTCTGACTCAGTTTCTGTGGGCAGAGAGTATCTGTCTGCACAGATTTTTGTTTAAGCCTTCCAAATGTCTCTGGCAAGTCTGGGGTTTGATTCTAATGTGATTTAGCTACTCTTACCATCTTGTTACATCTTCTCCTTTGCCCTTTGATATGGGGTATCTTTTTGGTGTAATCCAACTTTCTCCTGTTGATGGTTGTTCAGCAGCAAGTTATAGTTTTGGAGTTCTCACAGAAGATGAGTGCACGTCCTTCTACTCCACTATCTTGGGTTTTGTTTCTTTATCATCAATTAGTCTAGAACAATCAGATGTTCCTTGTTTTTCATAACTTTTACAATTTTAGATGGTCAGGTATTTTGTAGAAGGGTCAGTTTGAGTGTGTCTGATGTTTCTGTCACAGTTAGAATGGGATTATGGATTTGAAGAATACCACAGAAGTGAAGTACTTCCTTCATCACACTAGATTGGGGTACATGCTATCAACATGACTTATCACTGATATAAACCTTGATAGTCTGGTGGAGTAATGTTTTCCAGGTTTAGCCAAACTGTTACTCTTTCTACTTCTTTTCATAATGTAATTGTCGGAAACAAATCACTGATCACAGTTCACACTAAAGGGGAGATACTTAACTATTAATATTTTTAGCCTAACCTGAAATTGGTTTATAACACAGTCAAAGCAGAGAGGTAATATTTATTAGATTCCACACAACCCACATATTAGTAAATATTCACCTGCAAGATTAATCATGAGAACAGAACCATTAGGTGAATAGAAAAGGCATCATGGTGAGATGGAAAGGAATGGATTTCATGGCCAGGGACTTCTCTGAGACGGGCAACTGGCCAGAGAGCTGCAAAACAGTGTCTGAAGGCTAGAACTAAAGGGCAAAGCAGTATGTTCCCATTAGAGGATTTTTAGTACTTTGACCATCAGCTAAAGAACACCATACGTAACTAAACCCACGCCAGGTAATCTGTTCCTTGGTGAGCTCCATAATTGAAAAGTAATCAATTCTCCTGTTTTGATTTATATGAAAACTCAGTGTTCTCTTGCTTGTTTTACCACATGCAGGTGTAACTGATTGATGGTAAGGAAAAACCAAGCAAATTAACTTTTAAGGGCAACCTCAGCCCCTGGGTCATTTTTGCTAAGGAAAGACAAGGGTTGGTGAAAAGATAAATTAAAAACCTTCCACCATGAACAAAGTTATCTCAGTTTAAATCAAACATCAAGGAAACAAATTTAATTTTGTGCTGTTTCCATCCTAAGGCTCTTTCACTCAGTAAGTTATTGCCACTGCAAAATTGACATTATTGATAGCTTCTTTAATCCATAAAAGAGTGAGGCTTAGGGATGGGTCATCAGCTTATTTGCTAGTTATAGAAATTTTATCTTACTGTCTTATTCTTTTCCAGATAAAATGATGTTAATTTTTAAACCTTTTTTAATTAATTTATTTTTTATTGAAAGATAATTGCTTTACAGAATTTTGCTGTTTTCTGTCAAACCTCAACATGAATCAGCCATAGGTATACATATATCCCCCTCCCTTTTGAGGCTCCCTCCCATCTCCCACCTCATCCCAACCCTCTAAATTGATACAGAGCCCCTGTTTGAGTTTCCTGATCCATACAGCAAATTCCTGTTGGCTATCTATTTTACATATGCTAATGTAAGTTTCCATGTTACTCTTCTCATACATCTCACCTGCTCCTCCCCTCTCTCCATGTCCATAAGTCTATTCTCTATGTCTGTTTCTCTATTGTTGCCCTGTAAATAAATTTTTCAGTGCAAATTTTCTAGATTCTGTATATGTGTTAGAATATGGTATTTATCTTTCTCTTTCTGACTCACCTTGTTCTGTATAATAGGCTCTAGGTTCATCCACCTGATTAGAACCGACTCAGATGCATTCTTTTTTATGACTGAGTTCATTTTTTATGTATACCACAACTTCTTTACCCATTCACCGGTTGATGGACATCTAGGTTGCTTCCATGTTCTAGCTATTGTATATAGTGCTGCAAAGAAAAATGGGATACAGGTATCTGTTCCAATTTTGATTTCCTCAGGGTATATGCCTAGGAGGGGGATTACTGGGTCATACAGTGGTTTTATTCCTAGTTTTCAAGGAATCTCCATACCATCTTCCATAGTGGCTGTATCAATTTACATTCCCACCAACAGTGCAAGAGTGTTCCCTTTTCACCACACTCTCCCCAGCATTTATTGCTTGTAGACTTATTGATGATGGCCATTCTGACCAGTCTGAAGTGATATCTCATTGTAGTTTTGATTTGCATTTCTCTAATAATGAGCAAGGTTGAGCATCTTTTCGTGTGTTTGTTAGCCATTTGTATGTCTTCTTTGGTCTTTTTCCCATTTTTTGATTGGGTTGTTTGTTTTTCTGGCATTGAGTTGTATGAACTGCTTGCATGTTTTCAAAATTAATCCTTTCTCAGTTGTCTCATTTGCTATTATTTTCTCCCATTTTGAGGGTTTTCTTTTCACCTTGCTTATAGTTTCCTTTGCTGTGCAAAAGCTTTTAAGTTTAATCAGGTCCCACGTGTTTATTTTTACTCTTATTTCCATTACTCTAGGAGATGGGTCATAAGGGATCTTGCTTTGATTTATTTTATCAAGTGTTCTGCCTATGTTTTCCTTTAAGAGTTTTATAGTTTCTCATCTTACATTTAGGTCTTTAATCTATTTTTAGTTTATCTTTGTGTATGGTGTTAGGAAGTGTTCTAATTTCATTCTTTTACACATAGCTGTCCAGTTTTCCCAGCACCATTTATTGAAGAGGTTATCTTTGCCCCATTGTATATTCTTGCCTCCTTTGTCAAAAATAAGGTACCTATAGGTGCATGGGTTTATTTCTGGTTTTTTTTTATCTTGTTCCATTGGTCTATATTTCTGTTTTTGTGCCAGTACCATACTGTCTTGATGACTGTATCTTTGTAGTATAACCTGAAGTCAGGAAGCTTGATTCTTTCAGCTCCATTCTTCTTTCTCAAGACTGCTTTGGCTATTCGGGGTCTTTTGTGTTTCCATATGAATTGTGAAATTTTTGTTCTAGTTCTGTGAAAAATGTCATTGGTAATATGATAGGGATTGCATTGAATCTGTAGACTGCATTTGGTAGTATACCCATTTTCACAATATTGATTCTTCCTACCCATGAACATGAAATATCTCTCCATTTATGTTATCTTTGATTTCTTTCATTAGTGTCTTATAATCTTCTGTGTACAGTTCTTTCATCTCCTTAGATAAGTTTATTCCTGGATATGTAATTCTTTTTGTTGCAATGGTGAATGAGATTGTCTTTAATTTCTCTTTCTGATTTTTCATTGTTAGTATATAGAAATGTAAGTGATTTCTGTGTATTGATTTTGTATTCTGCAACTTTTCTAAATTCACTGATTAGTTCTAGTAATTTTCTGGTAGTATCTTTAAGTTTTTCTATGTACAGTATCACGTCATCTGCTAACAGTGAGAGCTTTACTTCTTTTCCGATCTGGATTCCTTTTGTTTCTTTTTCTTCTCTGATTACTGTAGCTAGGACTTCCAGATCTATGTTGAATAATAGTGGCAAAAGTGGACATCCTTGTCTTGTTTCTGATCTTAGGGAGAATGCTTTCAGTTTTTCACCATTGAGAATAAAGTTTGCTGTGGGCTTATCATGTACAGCCTCTACTATGTTGAGGTAGATTCCTTCTACGCCCATTTTTTGAAGAGTTTTAATCATAAATAGGTGCTGAATTTTGTCAAAGGCTTTTTCTCCATCTATTGAGATGATCATATTGTTTTTATCTTTCAATTTTTTAATATGGTATATCACATTGTTTGGTTTGTGTATATTGAAGAATACTTGAATCCCTGGAATAAACCCAACTTGATCATGGTGTATGTGCTTTTTGATGTGTTGCTTAATACTGTTTGCTAAAATTTTCTTGATTTTTGCATCTATGTTCATCAGTGATATTGGCCTGCAGTTTTCTTTTTTTGTGTTGTCTTTGTCTGGTTTTGGTATCAGGGTGATGGTGGCCTTGTAGAATGACTTTGGAAGTGTTCCTTCCTCTGCAATTTTTTGAAAGAGTTTTAGAGGGATAGGCATTAGCTCTTCTCTAAATGTTTGATAGAATTCTCCTGTGAAGCCATCTGGTCCTAAGCTTTTGTATTTTGGGAGATTTTTTATCACAGCTTCAATTTCAGTGCTTGTAATTGGGTTGCTCATAATTTCTATTTCTTCCTGGTTCAGTTTTGGAAGATTGAACTTTTATAAGAATCTGTCCATTTCTTTCATGTTATATATTTTATTGCCATACAGTTGTTCATAATAGTCTCTTATAATTCCTTGTATTTCTGAATTGTCTTTTGCAACCTCTCTTTTTTCACTTCTAATTTTGTTGATTTGATTCTTCTCTTTTATTCTTGATGAGCCTGGCTAAGGGTTTGTCAATTTTATTTATCTTCTCAGAGAACCAGCTTTTATTTTGTTAATCTTTACTATTGTTTCTTTCATTTCTTTTTCATTTATTTCTTCTTGGATATTTATGATTTTTCCTTCTACTAATTTTGGTTTTTTCCCCCTTCTTTTTCCAGTTGCTTTACGTGTAAAGTTAGGTTGTCTCTTCGATGTTTTTCTTGTTTCTTGAAGTAGGATTTTATTACAATAAACTTCCCTCTTACAACTGCTTTTGCTGCATCCCACAGGTTTTGAGTTGCCGTGTCCTCATTGTCATTTGTTTCTAGAACATCTTTGATTTCCCTTTTGATTTCTTCAGTAACCCGTTGGTTATTTAGAAACGTGTTGTTCAATTGCCAGGTGTTTGTGTTTCTTACACTTTTTTTTTCTTGTAATTGATATCTAGTATCATAGTCTTGTGGTTGGAGAAGATGCTTGATATGATTTCAATTTTCTTGAATTTACTGAGGTTTGATTTGTGACCCAAGATGTGGTCCATCCTGGAGAATGTTCCATGTGCACTTGGAAAGAAGGTGCATTCTTCTGCATTTTAATGGAATGTCCTGAAGATATCAATGAGATCCATCTCATCTAATGTATCATTTAAGACTTGCATTTCCTTGTTAATTTTATGCTTTGATAATGTGTTCATTGGTGTGAGTAGAGTGTTAGTTACTGTCAATTTCTCCTTTTATGTCTGCTAGTGTTTGTCTTATGTATCGAGGTGTTCCTATGTTGGGTGCATAGATATTTACAATTGTTATGTCTTCCTCTTGGATTGATCCCTTGATCATTATGTAGTGTTCTTCCTTATTTCTTGTAATCTTCTTTATTTTAAGGTCTATTTGTCTGATATGAGGATTGCTACTCCAGCTTTCTTTTGCTTCCCATTTGCATGGAATATATTTTTCCATCTTCTCACTTTCAGTCTGTATGTGTTTTGGGGTCTGAAGTGGGTATCTTGTAGACAGCATATATATGGGTCTTGTTTTTGTATCCATTCAGTCAGTCTGTGTCTTTTGGTCGGAGCATTTAATCTATTTACATTTAAAGTAATTATTGATACATATGTTCCTATTGCCATTTTCTAATCACTTGGGGTTGATTTTGTAGATTTTTTTTTTTCTTCTCTTGTATTTCTTGACTATAGATGTCCGTTTAACATTTGTTGTAAGCCTGGTTTGGTGGTACTGAATTCTCTTAACTTTTGTTTGTCTGAACAGCTTTTTATTTCTCCATCAGTTTTGAATGAGATCCTTGCTGGGTACAGTAACCTTGGTTGTAGATTTTTCCCTTTCAGTACTTTAAATATATCCTGACATTCCCTTCTGTCCTGCAGAGTTTCTGCTGAAAGATCAGCTGTTAAGTTTATGGGGTTTCCCTTATATGTTACTTGTTGCTTCTCCTTGCTGCTTTTAATATTCTTTCTTTGTGTTTAGTCTTTGTTAGTTTGATTAGTATGTGTCTTGGCATGTTTCTCCTTGGGTTTATCCTGTTTGGGACTCTTTGTGTCTCTTCAACTTGATTGGCTCTTTCCTCTTCCATTTTGGGGAAATTTTTCAACTATAATCTCTTCAAAAATTTTGTCATACCCTTTCTTTCTTCTTCTTCTGGGAACCCTATAATTGGAATGTTGATGTGTTTGATATTGTTCCAAATGTCTCTGAAACTATCCTCAGTTCTTTTCATTCTTTTTACTTTACTCTGCTCTTCAGAAGTTATTTCCACCATTTTCATCTTTCAGCTCACTGATTTGTTCTGCCTCAGATATTCTGCTTGATTCCTTCTAGAGTATGTTTAATTTCAGTAATTTTGTTGTTTGTCTCTGTGTGTTTATTCTTTAATTCTTCTAGGTCTTTTTTAATTGATTCTTGCATTTTCTCTATTTTGTTGTCAAGGTTTTTGATCATCTTTACTATCATTATTCTGAATTCTTTTCCAGGTAATTTTCCTATTTCCTCTTCATTTATTTGGATTTTTGTGTTTCTAATTTGTTTCATCATTTGTGCAGTATTTCTCTGACTTTCGTTCTTTCTTTCTTTTTTTTTAAAGTTACTGTGTTTGAGGTCTCCTATTCCCAGGCTTCAAGAAAAGTTGAATTATTTCTTTGAAGAACGTTGAATTCTTTCTTCCTTTTGGCTTCTGCCCTCCTAAGGCTGGTCCAGTGGTTTGCATGAGCTCCATGTAGGGTGAGATTTGTGCTGAGTTTTTGTTTGTTGGTTGGTTTTTCCTCTGATGGGCAAGGCTGAGTGAGGTGAGACAGGTACTCCTGTCTGCTGATGATTGGGTTTTTGTTTTTGTTTTGTTTGTTGTTTAGATGAGGCATCCTGCATGGGGTGCTACTGATGGTTGGGTGATACCGGGTCTTGTATTGAGGTGGTTTTCTATGTGTGAATTCTCGCTATTTGATACTCCCTAGGGTCATGGTGGAGAGGTCTGACAGAATGTGGTCCACTGGAGAAGGGAATGGCAAACCACTTCAGTATTCTTGCCTTGAGAACCACATGAACAGTATGAGAAGGCAAAATGATAGGGTACTGAAAGAGAAACTCCCCAGGTCAGCAGGTGCCCAATATGCTACTGGAGATCAGTGGAGAGATAACTCCAGAAAGAATGAAGGGATGGAGCCAAAGCAAAAACAATACCCAGTTGTGGATGCGACTGGTGATAGAAGCAAGGTCCGATGCTGTAAAGAGCAACATTGCATAGGTACCTGGAATGTTAGGTCCATGAATCAAGGCAAATTGGAAGTGGTCAAACAGGAGATGGCAAGAGTGAATGTGGACATTCTAGGAATCAGTGAACTAAAATGGACTGGAATGGGTGAATTTAACTCAGATCACCATTATATCAACTACTGTGGGCAGGAATCTCTTAGAAGAAATGGAGTAGCCATCATGGTCAACAAAAGAGTCCGAAATGCAGTACTTGGATGCAATCTCAAAAACGACAGAATGATCTCTGTTCGTTTACAAGGCAAACCATTCAATATCACAGTAATCTAAGCCTATGCTCCAACCAGTAACGCTGAAAAAGCTGAAGTTGAATGGTTCTATGAAAACCTACAAGACCTTTTAGAACTAACACCCAAAAAAGATGTCCTTTTCAATATAGGGGACTGGAATACATAAGTAGGAAGTCAAGAAACACCTGGAGTAACAGGCAAATTTGGCCTTGGAGTACAGAATGAAGCAGGGCAAAGGCTAATAGAGTTTTACAAAGAGAACACACTGGTCATAGCAAACACCCTTTTCCAACAACAGAAAAGATGGACATGGACATCACCAGATGGTCAACACTGAAATTAGATTGATTATATTCTTTGCAGCCAAAGATGGAGAAGCTTTATAAAGTCAGCAAAAGCAAGACCTGGAGCTGACTGTGGCTCAGATCATGAACTCCTTATTGCCAAATTCAGACTTAAATTGACGAAAGTAGGGAAAACCACTAGACCATTCAGGTATGACCTAAATCAAATTCCTTATGACTATACAGTGGAAGTGAGAAATAGATTTAGGAGACTAGATCTGATAGACAGAGTGCCTGATGAACTCTGGACGGAGGTTCGTGATATTGTACAGGAGACAGGGATCAAGACCATCCCCATGGAAAAGAAATGCAAAAAGGCAAAATGGTTGTCTGAGGAGGACTTACAAATAGCTGTGAAAAGAAGAGAAGTGAAAAGCAAAGGAGGAAAGGAAAGATATTCCCATTTGAATGTAGAGTTCCAAAGAATAACCAGGAGAGATAAGAAAGCCTTCCTCAGCGATCAATGCAAAGAAATAGAGGAAAACAATAGAATGGGAAAGACTAGAGATCTCTTCAAGAAAATTAGAGATCCCAAGGGAATATTTCATGCAAAGATGGGTTTGATAAAGGACAGAAATGGTATGGACCTAACAGAAGCAGAAGATAGTAAGAAGAGGTGGCAAGAATACACAGAAGAACTGTACAAAAAAGATCTTCAAGACCCAGATAATCACGATGGTGTGATCACTCACCTAGAGCCAGATATCCTGGAATGTGAAGTCAAGTGGGCCTTAGCAAGCATCACTACGAACAAAGCTAGTGGATGTGATGGAATGCCAGTTGAGCTGTTTCAAATCCTGAAAGATGATGCTGTGAAAGTGCTGCACTCAATATGCCAGCAAATTTGGAAAACTTAGCAGTGACCACAGGACTGGAAAGGTCAGCTTTCATTCCAACCCCAAAGAAAGGAAATGCCAAAGAATACTCAAGCTACCACACAGTTGCACTCATCTTACAGGCTAGTAAAGTAATGCTCAAAATTCTCCAAGCCAGGCTTCAGCAATATGTGAACCGTGAACTCTCAGATGTTCAAGCTGGTTTTAGGAAAGGCAGAGGAACCAGAGATCAAATTGCCAACATCGACTGGATCATTGAAAAAGCAAGAGAGTTCCAGAAAAACATCTATTTGTGCTTTATTGACTATGCCAAAGCCTTCGACTGTGTGGATCACAATAAACTGTGGGGAATTCTGAAAGAGATGGGAATACCAGACCACCTGACCTGCCTCTTGAGAAACCTGTATGCAGGTCAGGAAGCAACAGTTAGAACTGGACATGGAACAACAGACTTGTTCCAAATAGGAAATGGAGTACATCAAGGCTGTATATTGTCACCCTGCTTATTTAACTTATATGCAGAGTACATCATGAGAAACGCTGGGCTGGAAGAAGCACAAGCTGGAATCAAGATTTCTGGGAGAAATATCAATAACCTCAGATATGCAGATGACACCACCCTTATGGCAGAAAGTGTAGAGGAACTAAAAAGCCTCTTGATGAAGGTGAAAGAGGAGAGTGAAAAAGTTGGTTTAAAGCTCTACATTCAGAAAACTATGATCATGGCATCCGGTCCCATCACCTCATGGGAAATAGATGGGGAAACAGGGGAAACAGTGTCAGACTTTATTTTTTCGGCTCCCAAATCACTGCAGATGGTGACAGCAGCCATGAATTTAAAAGACACTTATTCCTTGGAAGGAAAGTTATGACCAACCTAGATAGCATATTAAAAAGCAGAGACATTATTATGTCAACAAAGGTCCATCTAGTCAAGGCGATGGTTTTTCCAGTGATCATGTATGGATGTGATATTTGGACTGTGAAGAAAGCTGAGTGCCGAAGAATTGATGCTTTTGAACTGTGGTGTTGGAGAAGACTCTTGAGAGTCCCTTGGACTGCAAGGAGATCCAACCAGTCCATCCTAAAGGAGATCAGTCCTGGGTGTTCATTGGAAGGACTGATGCTGAAGCTTAAACTCCAGTACTTTGGCCATCTGATGTGAAGAGTTGACTCATTGGAAAAGACCCTGATGCTGGGAGGGCTTGGGGACAGGAGGAGTAGGGGACAACAGAGAATGAGATGGCAGGATGGCATCACCAACTCGATGGGCATGAGTTTGAGTAAACTCCGGGAGTTGGTTATGGACAGGGAGGCCTGGCTTGCTGCGATTCATGGGGTTGCAAAGAGTCGGACACTACTGAGCGACTGAACTGAACTGAACTGAGGGTTAGTTCTCTGGTAGTTTAGTATCTTGAGTCAGTGCACCCACTCCAAAAGCTCAGGGTTTGATCTCTGGTGCCTGACCGTCGGAGGCCTCAGAGCCACACCTGCATCACCAGACAGGGTTCCCAGACAGGGCTTGGAATCACCGCCTGCTGGGGATCCAGACTTTGCGGCCTCGGGCCCACACCAGGCTTGTACCAGCTTCTCCCGCCCCTGCTGCAGGTGTAATTCTCTGCAATTCTGAAGTGCTAGGGGCCCAAAGTGGTCTTAGCTGCACCGGGATTGAACAGTGGCCACAGCAGCCCAGTAGAGCAGGAAGTGCCTAAAATGATGTTAATTTTTGTACTTTTACTTTTACCATCAGATAAACTTTAAAAATTTACATTTGTCAAAAATTGTGTCTGAAAAGGACAGCATCATAGACAAGAGTTGAAAAACCTCTCATAATTATATGTAATATATGACTTTCTTTAAAGAGTTAACTTTTTAAAGGATCACTTTGGCTGCTCTGTGAGAATAGACACAGGGAAAGAATGAAGTCAGAGAAACCAATTAATGGCTCTTGTGTAGGGCTGTAGCTTGGAGGTGATGAGAAGTGCTTGGATATTAGATGTATGTTGATGGTAGAATCAACAAGATATCCAGAGGACTAAGTGAAGTCAATTAGTATGTCTCAAGGTTTTGTCTGAACAACCAGAAAAGTGAAGTTGCAATTTACAAAGATGAGAAAGATTGCAGAAGTGGATTTAGGCCAAAGACCAAGAGTTTGATTTATCAACGTGTGTTAATGTTTCCTTCAAGTTTTCTTTCTTTACATTTTTAGTTTTTATGAGCAATATCCTTTTCACTAATTAGATAATATTATTTCAAAAACAATTATTTTTTAGTTGTAGCATGGGGAGAAATTCAATATGACTATAGATAATCAATACAAAGCAGTATTTATTCTGCTGAAAATTTGTGAACCCACAAGTAACAAAAACATTTTAAATAATACTTTTTAAAGTCTCAACATGGATTCTATTATTTTATGTCTAAGATTTTGGCAAAATTAAAGAAACTAAAGATCACAGGAAATCTACCTTTGGATACTGGTGGAGATCAGGTTCAGTGCCAGCTCTCATGACTTATAATTTTTTTTTTTTTGCTTTTGGAATAAATTATGCTATTTTCCAACATTATCCTGTTTTATCTGTAATAATGCTCAGACAAGTTCTTCTAACTTATTTTCAGGTGATGACTTACTTCTACAGCATTTATGCTTAATAAATTTTTTGGTCAACTAAAATAATTTTTTATGATGGTTATATAGTATATTTTCTGAATCCTTGTATTATTGAGAATGTTTGCAAGTATAAAGATAATACAAAGCCAATTTTGTCAGATATAAAAATTTTAATCATAATGTTACCATTTAAATTTTTTATATATATTGACTTCTTGGCAAAGAATAAATTTCATACAATTTTGACCCTTGTGTGTCTGTGTTAGTTTTTGGTTTGAATACACATAATTTTCTTTGTTTAGAGATATATAACAAATTGCTAGTATACTTTGAAATTTGGTCTTTAAAATTAAATTTGACTGGAATTCAGTGATTTCATTCCTTCTTCACTTATTTATATATAGAAGTTTCATCACAGGGGAATTTTTCTTCTATTCAGTTTTTTGTTCTTCTATTCATCTTTTTTTTTTTTTCCTCAATAATTGGATGTATTATTTAGACCCATGGTCTGGGATTGTCACAATTAAGCTTCACTGAATTTTTTTTTCTGTTAGTTTTACTATTTATAGGAGAAAATTTTCCCTCTATGGCACAATTAAAATTTTTTTGCAGTATCAATTTTATTTTTTGTTCACTCTTTTGAAGTATTTAATTTCATTATTGCATCTATAATTTTTTTGCAGTATGTTTTTTGGGGCAAACTTTTATGAACTCTTGAGTTTTTAGTTTGGACCTAGAAGATATTAGACAAAGAATCCTGTGGTCACTGCTTAAACCAGCAAACGTTTACTCTCCTTCATTCTCTCCACTGATACATACAAAACTTTAAAGCTCCCAAGGCAAGGAAAAAAAAAAGAATTGAAAATGCAAACAGTTATAAAATCAATAGTAGCAAAGGCCCATATCTACCAACATGATCTGTTAATCTTGCAAAGATTCATACCTTCCACAAGCAGTAGCAGAAGAACAAATGCAAGACTGTATGGAGGAGCATATGACTGGGGAGCCTTCCCAAGCCCTGTTCACCATCTTATCTCTAAGAGCTGCAGAATGAATTTATATGCTTTACAAAATTGGTAGAATGACAACCTGGGAAAAGGTTTAATTCTATCTTGGTTTTCTCTGTTAACAGCCTTTTATTAAAGAGAAACAGACTCCCTCCCCACCCCAAATACTTGAAAATTTTAAAAGTTTGCACAGAAATTTGAGAAAAACCTTTCACCTGACTCAACTATTTGATTAGCTGATTTTAGAAATAATATTTTATTTATATTTTTTAAAGATTTCACATGTATTAGAAAGAGGTAATGACTTGCCATACAATTCATACAAGGAAAGTGTTTCTGCCATGTTATAACCCTGCATCTCATCTATCTCCCATTGATCTAATGCTGCATGATTTTCATTTTCTTTCCTTAAGGCTTTCTGGTCCTGTTTCAAGGAGGCTATATATTTGCTGATTCAATTGAGGATGCCAAATACTTCTCTAAATCTTCTACACATGTTCTCTTTTGGTTCTCCTCTCCCTATCTGTATCATTTGGTGTTTTTGTTTTGCTCATTCTCACTAATAAATCTCTAGAGCATGTTAATTTGCCAATGCAGTGTTTTTGCAGAGCATACCAATGAATTGCCTTGGGTGCCGTTTTGTCTACTTGGCCGAATCTATTCCTTACTCATTCTACCGCTGGAAGGCAGATAACTGGGCTAGCTCTTGGCTTAGTATCTGACAGTCTTTCATTCATTTTAGCTTTTCTAGCCTAAAATAAGGTGATCTGCCTTCACTATCTGAACAGATGTGATGACATGAACAAAATGCCATAATTTCCAATATTCACTGCTACCAGCTAGCTTCCAACTTTGCCTTCATGTACCACTCTTCATTTATGAGGAACTGAACATTCCAGGTTGTAATATATCACTACATATCTCACATATAATATTGCATACTGCCATTTTTCCAGATAGCACCATTACTGAATGCACATGGAAAGAGAAGCCCAGGATCTTGACTGTCTCAAAATCAAACTTGGTGAACTAAAGGAACGGCTGCCTTTTTCTAAACATTTTGGTGCCTTCCAAAGCTGTGTGACCCTCTCTTGCTGTTGCTGCAACTGCCACTACCACACATTTAGGCACCTATTTTGTACATACTTTTGACAGCCACCACTGGGAAAAAGTGTCAAAATAGCCTTCTAAGTTTAGGTAACTTTAATGATTGTTTCAATAAAATGTGGCAGAAGCCAAGTTGGTGAAAATCACATGGAGGGCTCTTTGGCTCTTCCATTTTTCTTTTTTTGGGGGGGCGGGGGGGAGGAGGTTGCTATTTCCTTCTCCAAATTTTTGGATGCCTCAGGTCTTAGTTTCAGGAGTCTATCCTTGCTGTGGGATTTTCCGTTATGGCATGTGGGCTTCTCTCCAGTTGTGGTGTGCAGGTTCCAGAGTGTGTGGGTTCTGCAGTTTGCAGCACAGAGACTCAGTAGTTGTGGTGCATGGGCTTAGTTACCCCATAGCCTGTAGGATCAAACCTATGTCACCTGCATTGGAAGGCATATTCATAACCACTGGACCACGAGGGAAGTCCTGACTCTTTTATTCTTGACATCACCCCTCTCCAAATCAAAGAACCATGTTACATACACTCCTTAGGAATAAGACATCTATATGTGTAATTCTCTAGTTTTTCTTTCCAACTGGAGATGGTCTTGGCAGGGGCCCAGTCAGGGTTTCAAAATTTTTCAATCTCATCAATAAAAGAATGCTGAAATTCTATGAGCAGCAGATACATAAAGTCTTTAGACTCATAGTTTAAATGTTACTGAGAGCCAGAAATTCTACTCTGCCTAGCCTAGCCTCTGTTTATCAACAATTTCACATTAGCTTCCTTCTGTTAAGTACTTTCTTCCCTCCCTCATTTCCTTCCTTCCCCCTTTCCATGTCTTTCATTGCAGTAGGAACTTTGCTTTCTTTTCCAGTTTATGTAATATCTTCAACCATCAATAAACAAATTGCTCTCATATGAGTTTATAATAACATTAGCAATTAACATTTGCAAAGAGTTGGCAAAAAGTTTGCTTATTTGTATTTTATTATATCTTCAGGTTCTGCAGATAAGCAAACAAAGGCTTAGAATAAAATATTTGAATAAGCTTCACATGGCTGGGAATTTTCAAAGTTAAAATTAGACCCAGAATGTATCACTTAACAATTATTTTTCTAGTTTTAGTGAGATAAAATGGACATAACATTGCATAAGTTTAAGGTGTATGGCCAACAAAATGGTTGGATTGGGCTTCCCTGGTGGCTCAGAGGATAAAGCGTCTGCCCAAAATGCGGGAAATCCGAGTTTGATCCCTGGGTCGGGAAGATCCCCTGGAGAAGGAAATGGCAACCCACTCCAGTACTCTTGCCTGGAAAATCCTATGGACGGAGAAGCCTCATACAGTTCATGGGGTCGCAAAGAATCAGACATCTCTGAGGGACTTCACTTTCACTTTCACTTATGCATTGCAAAATGATTGCATAACAAGTTTAGTTAACATCTATCACCTCATATAGTCACAACGTTTTTCTTGTAATGAAAACTTCTAAGATTTACTCTTTTAGCAACTTTCAAATATACAGTACAATATGACCATAGTCATCATATTGTACATTACATGTCCAGAATTTATTTTCCTTATAATTGGAAGTATGTACTGTGGAAAATTCTTAAAGAGATCGGAATACCAGACCACCTTACCTGCCTCCTGAGGAATCTGTATGCAGGTCAAAAAGCAGCAGTTAGAACTGGACATGAAACAAGAGACTGGTTCCAAATCAGGAAAGGAGTATGTCAAGGCTATATATCGTCACCCTACTTATTGAACTTATATGCAGAGTACCTCATGAGCAATGCTCGACTGGATGAAACACAAGGTGGAGTCAAGATTTCTGGGAGAAATATCAACAACCTCAGATATACAGATGACACCACACTTATGGCAGAAAGCAAAGTGGAACTAAAGAGCCTTTTGATGAAAGTGAAAGAGGAGAGTGAAAAAGTTGGCTTAAAACTCCACATTTAGAAAACTAAGATCATGGCATCCGGTCCCATCACTTCATGGCAAATAGATAGGGAAACAATGGAAACAGTGACAGACTTTATTTTCTTGGGCTCCAAAATCACTGCAGATGGTGACTGCAGCCATGAAATTAAAAGACGCTTGCTCCTTGGAAGGAAAGCTATGACCAACCTAGACAGCATATTAAAAATCAGAGACATTACTTTGCCAACAAACGTCCATCTGGTCAAAGCTATGAGTTTTCCAGTAGTCATGTATTCATGTGAGAGTTGGACTATAAAGAAAGCTGAGCACCGAAGAATTGTTTTTGAACTGTGGTGCTGGAAAAGACTCTTGAGACTCCCTTGGACTGCAAGGAGATCCAACCAGCCCATCCTAAAGGATATCAGCCCTAGGTGTTCATTGGAAGGACTGGTGTTAAAGCTGAAACTCCAATACTTTGGCCACCTGATGCAAAGAACTGACTCCTTGGAAAAGACATTCATGCTGGGAAAGATTGAAGGTGGGAGGAGAAGGGGACGACAGAGGATGAGATGGTTGGATGGCATCACTGACTCAATGAACATAAATTTGAGTAAACTCCAGGAGTTGGTGATGGACAGGGAAGCCTGGCTTGCTGCAGTCCATGGGGTCACAGAGTCAGACACAACTGAGTGATTGAACTGGCTGAACTGACTTTTTGATTACATTCGATGTTTCTCCATCCCCACCCCCCAACTCTGATAACCAAAAATTTAACCTCTGTTTCTATGATTTTTATTATCTTAGATTACTCAAACAAATTAGATAATGCAGTATTTATTTTTCTCTGTCTGACATTTTAATTAACACAATGCCCTCAAAGTCCATCCATATTGTTGCAAATGACAGGATTTCCTTCTTTTTGATGGTTGCATAATATTATATATGCTTTTCTTTTATCCATTTTTACTACCTGTTTATCAGTGGACACTTAGATTGTTTCCATGTCTTGGCTACTTTCAATAATGCCACAGTAAACATGAAGGTGAACTTGTCATATCTCTATGACAAAATGATTTCACAGAATTGGAATTGCTGGAGTATATGGTAGTTTTATTCAATTTTTTGAATCACCTCTATACTGTTTTCCGTAGTGGCTGTACCAATTCATGTCCATCTTAAAGATTTTCTATGTGTCATATCACATCATCTGCAAAAGCTAACAGTTCTTCCTTTACAAATTAGATGATGTATTTCTTTTTCCTGTGTGATTCCTCTATCCATTTTTAAATTGTATTCTCTGTCCCTCTGTCTCTCTGTGTCTCTCTTTCCTGCTAACTTTGCAGTTATTAAATTCTAATCAATTACCTGGTTTGGAATGGTTTTGTGAGGTTTCTTTTAAACAGAATTATTTATTTATTTTTGACTGTGCTGGATCTTCATTGCTGCAAGGACTTTTCTCTAGTTGTGGTGTGTGGGATTCTCATCGCAGTGGCTTATCATGTTGCAGAACTTGGGCTTTAGTAGTTGCAGCATGTGGGCTCAGTAGTTGTGGGTTGTAGGCTCTAAAGCACAAGTTCAATAGTTACGATACACAGGCCCAGTTGCTCTATAGCATGTGACATCTTCCTGGATCTCTTCTGCACTGGCAGACTCTACACCACTGAACCATCAGGGAAGCCCTATGATGTTCATCTCCTGGTGTCTTTCTAGTTATCTGAAACAAAGTGCTCCTCAGTGGTGACTTTCAGTGTTCCACAAGGAAATAAGTATACACAATGATCAGGTTTTTACTGTACATTTTCAGGTTCATTCTTAGATATATTAACTAACTTTCACTATTTCCCAAGGGAATATTAACTACTTATTTCTAGGCATCTTCTAGTGAGAACTCTATTGCTGAGTCCCAGATCTTATGATTTTATTTTCCTCTGGCAGCAGTTAAGTGTCTTTTTAAAACTAAATTTTCTTTTCAGAAATTATTCTATTTTGTGTATCCCCCACAGTGACTTTCTCCAGTCCAAGATTTTTGTACTGAGCTTATCTCACATCAACTAGTTTCCTCTTTTCTACAACATGTTGAGACTCTAACTTGGATGAAATCACTACTCTTTTGCATTCCTAGTTCCTTTAAGTCCAAGTGTGGTTCCTGGGCCAGTAGAATCAATATCACCTGTGAATTTGTATAACATACAAATTCTTAGGCCCCACCTCAAACTTATTGAGTAAAAAACTCTTGGAGTGGTGTCCAGAAATCTGTATTTTAACAAGTTCTTCGGATGATTCTGAAGTATGTTTAAGTTTGTAAACTCTCACTTTCCCAGGGCATTTCAGCTTTGTTGGAGGTTAAAAAAAGAAAGAAAGCTGCCTGAAAAGCTAAACATTTTTTGAAAAGTTGATCTGAGTTTTTTTGATATGCTGAAAAAGTGAAAGTCAAAGTCTCTCAGTCATGCCCAACTCTTTGCGACTGCATAGACTATACAGTCCATGGAATTCTCCAGGCCAGAATACTGGAGTGGGTAGCCTTTCCCTTCTCCAGGGAATCTCCCCAACCCAGGATCGAACCCAGGTCTCCCACATTGCGGCCAGATTCTTTACCAGCTAAGCCACAAGAGAAGCCCAAGAATACTGGAGTGGGTAGCCTATCCCTTCTTCAGCGTATCTTCCCGACCCAGGAATCAAACCGAGCTGGAGTCTCCTGCATTGCAGGTGGATTCTGAGCTATCAGGGAAGCCCCTTGATATGATAGTCTTATTTAATACTAATAACTCCAAACTGCTTCCTTTTTGTCAGGTTTAAGACTCTATCTCATATTACCTGCTGACCTTGTTCTTAGTAGCCATCTGTCAATTTGCTGTGTCATTGGCATTTCCAGAGTTTAGTTTACATTGTATAGGCTTTTACTGACTGGGGAAATAGAGGTGATGATAGATCTTCATGATGAAATTTGGTGAGAGGAAGTATTTTTGCACATTTTCTCTCCTCTGTAAAATATGAAAAAATATTCCATCAGAGGTATCACAAACCAAGTTATACCTCATTGACATTTGCTTTTTATCACTGAGTAATTTAGTGATACAGAATTAGTGAGAACTATCTTTACCTGCTGGTTAGCCATTCTTTTATTCTTGCAGTATTTATGTTTGCTTTTGCAATGAAGAAGAGTTAAATTGTCTTAAATCTCCTGGACTTCCTGGTCCAATCTTCATGTGGACCTTTAATGATAACAGTACATTTTTCAAAGAAGTCCAGCAAGCATTCTTAATTATAAATTTTAATTCTAATGGCATAAACCTCTTTTTAGACTGGTGGAGAACAACTTGTTTAGTCAGTTGGTTTCATGTTAAATTCACAAAGTATACAATATACAATTATAATTAAAAGTATATAATTATAAGCAACACACACCAAACCATAAATGCTGGATCAATAGATTGAAGAATACAGCCATCAACCCCAGCTGAGTGCTCTTCATGGATGCCTCATATACCTTTTTCACTTTGTTTCTTTTTTCTTACTGATTTTCTACCACTTACAACATAATGCCTTAGAACAAAAAAATAAAAACAGTTGCTCCCAAATATACTGCTTTTTATGTATCAGAAAAAACAATATGTGAAAAAAAATTTAAATTGGCAGTGCCTAAACATGGTGTTCTGCAAATTGACAGTAAAAAATCTGTTTGCAATACAGGAGACCTGGGATTCGATCCTTGGGTCAGAAAGATTCCCAGGAAAAGGAAATTGCTACTGCTCCAGTATTCTTGCCTGGAGAATTCCATGGACAGAGGAGACTGGTGGGCTACAGTCCATTGGGTTGCAAAAGTCAGACACAACTGAGCAACTAAGATTTCCACTTTCACATAATTCCCTGAGCTCTACAATATACCCTTTCTGCTTATTTATTTTGTACATAGTAGTTTATATCTCTTAATCTCCTACCCCTAGTTTGCCTTTCTCCCCTTCCCTCTTTCCACAAATAATCTCGTTTGTTTTCTCTATCTGTGAGTATGTTTCCGTTTTGCTATATACATTCATTTGTATTATTTTTTAGATCATACATATAAGTGATTTCATACAGTATTTGTCTTTCTCTGACTTTTTTCACTAAGCATAACATTCTCAAGGTCTATCCACTTTGCTGAAAATGGCACTATTTCATTTGTTTTATAGCCAAATAATATTCCAGTGTGTGTGTGTATATACACACAAAACACACACACACAAACAGATATATACATATGTGAGATATTAATCCAATCATCTCTTGGTGGACAATTGTGTTGCTTCCATGTCTTTGCTATTGTAAGTAATATTGTGATGAACATTAGAGTGTGTACCTTTTCAAATTAATATTTTTACCTTTTCTGGATATATACTCAGAAGTGGAATTTCTGAATCACATGGTAATTCTATTTTTAGCTTTATGAAGAATTTCCATATTTTTTCCATAGTGGCTGCACCAATTTGCATTCCCAGCAACATAAAATTATCTTCTCTCTACATCCTTTCCAATATTTGTTATTTGTAGAGTTTTTAATGATAGGCATTCTGAAAGGCTTGAGGTGATATCTAGTTGTTTTGATTTGCATTTCTCTAATAATCTATTGGGTCACAAAGAGTCAGACATGACTGAGCGACTGAACTAAACTGAACTGAATTAGTGATACTGAGCATCTTTTCATGTGTGTGTTAGCCATCTGCATGTATTGCTTTGGAAAAATGTCTACTTAGGTATTCTGCTCATGTTTTGCTTGGGTTTTTTAATTAGATATTTAATTGTATGAACTGTTCCTTAATGTATATTTTGGATATTAATCCCTTGTTGGTAATTTCATTTGTAAATATTTTCTCTAATACCATAGGGTGACTTTTCCTTTGTCAGCTGTTTCGTTGCTGTGCAAAAGCTTTTAAGTTTAATTAGGTCCCATTTGTTTATTTTTGCTTTTGTTTCTTTTGCTTTGGAGACAGATTAAAAAAATATTGCTGCATTATGTTGTCAGTGTAAATCCTGTTTTCTCTGTCAGGAATTTTATGGTCTTTAATTCATTTTGAGTCCAGCTTTGTATATGATGTGCGGAAATGTCTTGGTCTCATGTTTTATATGCTGTTGTCCAGTTTTCCCAGCATCATTTATTGACGAGATTGTTTTTTCTCCATTTTATATTCTTGCTTACTTTGTCATAGATTAATTGACCATAGGTGTGCAGGTTTATTTCTGGGCTCTCTGTTTTGTTCCATTTATTTATTTGATGGGTTTTGTGTAGGTACCATGCTGCTCTGATCACTGTAGCTTTGTAGAATAGTCTGAAGTCTGAGAGGGTAACCTCCAGCTTTGTTTTTTTTCCTAATATTAATTTGGTAGCTTGGGTTCTTTTGTGGTTCCATATGAATTGTGGGATTATTTATTCTAGTTCTGTGAAAGGTGTCATGGGTATTTTGATAAGGATTTAACTAAATCTATAGGATGCTTTGGGTAATATGGCCACTTTAACAATATTAATTAATTAATTTTCCCAATCTGAGAGAATTAGCTATCCTTCCATTTACTTGTATCACCTTCAATTTCCTTCATCAGTCTTTTGTAGTTTTCAGAGTATAGGTCTTTCACCTCCTCGGTCAAGTTCATTCCTAGGTATTTTATTCTTTTTGGTGTGATTTTAATTGGGATTGTTTTCTGGCTTTCTCTTTCTGATAGTTCATAACTGGTGTATAGAAAAGCAACAGATTTCTGTCTACTAATCTTGTATACTGAAACTGTTGAATTCACTTGTTAGTTCTAATAGTTTTGGGATGGAGACTTTACAGTTCTCTATATAAAGTGTCATGTCATCTGCAAACAGTGACATTTTCCTTTTTCCCTGACATGTTGTATGCAGTTTTTATTTTACTTGTATGATTGCTGTGGCTAGGACTTCTAACACTATGTTAACTAGAAGTGGCATGAGTGGACATCTTCATCTTGTTCCAGATTGTAGAGAAAAGGCTTTCACTTTTTCATTGTTGAGTGTGATGTTATCTGTGGATTTGTCATTCACGGCCTTTATTATGTTGAGTACTGTTTCATTTAAGATCACTGTTGCCTTATTGATATTTCTTTGTCTATTTTTGTAAGAGGGGAGTTAAAGTTTCCTACTTTTATTGTATTATTGTCAACTTTTCCTTTTTTATAATTTAATTAATTCATTGATTTTTTTACTGTGCTGGGTCTTCGTTGCTGCATGGACTTTTCACTAGTTCTAGAGAGTGAGGACTACTCTCTAGTTGTTATGTGCAGGCTTCTCATTGTGGTGGTATGTTTTGTTGTGGAGCACATACTCTAGGCACATGGGCCTCAGAAGTTACACTTCGGGGCCCTAGAGCACAGACTCAATAGTTGTGGCATATAACCTTAGCTGCTCCCCAGAGTGTGGGATCATCCTAGACCAGGGATGAAACCTGCATCTCCTGCATTGGAAGGCAGATTCTTTACCACTGAGCCACCAGAGGAAACTTCAACTTTTCCTTTTCTGTCTCTTAGTATTTGCTTTATATATTGTTTTTGTTCAGTCACTCAGTCAGTCCAGCTCTTTGTGACCCCATGGAATGCAGCACTCCAGGCTTCCCTGTCCATCACCATCTCCTGGAGCTTGCTCAAACTCATGTCCATGGAGTCGGTGATGCCATCCAACCATCTAATCCTCTGTCATCCCCTTCTCCTCCTGCCTTCAATCTTCCCATCATCAGGGTCTTTTCCAAGGAGTCAGTTCTTTGCATCAGGTGGCCAAAGTATTGGAATTTCAGCTTCAGCATCATTCCTTAAATGAATATTTGGGATTCATTCCCTTTAGGATTGACTGGTTTGATCTCCTTGCAGTCCAAGGGACTCTCAAGAGTCTTCTCCAGCACCACAGTTCAAAAACATCAGTTCTTCAGTACTCAGTTTTCTTTATAGTCCAACTCTCAAACATCCATACATGACTACTGGAAAAACCATAGCTTTGACTAGATGGACCTTTGTTGGCAAAGTAATGTCTCTGCTTTTTAATATGCTGTCTAGTTTGGTCATAGCTTTTCTTCCAAGGAGCAAGCGTCTTTTAATTTCACGGCTGCTGTCACCATCTGCAGTGATTTTGGAGCCCAAGAAAATAAAGTCTGTCACTGTTTCCATTATTTCCCCATCTATTTGCCATGAAGGGATGGGACTGGATGTCCTGATCTTCATTTTTTGAATGTTGAATTTTAAACCAACTTTTTCATTCTCAAATTGGTGTGAGCTTCCAAAATTGCCTAAAGGGAGAATTAACAGTCTTGTTACTGAGAGGTCGGATTCAAGCTGCAAGACTACAGATTCCTTTATTTTTTTTAGAGTTTGACCTATATATGATTTATAAAATTTTCAATTAGTTTATCAGATTTTTTTAAACTTATTTTTAGAATATGGAAGATTTTCTTTAAAACATGGATCTACAATGCAACAATACACTGTAACTAAGTAGTTGCTGATTTCTTTTAATAGGGTACATGATTTGAATTTTACCTCAGTGCTCAGCATATCTGTTTCAATCATTTACACTGCCTTCCTGGATCCCATTGACATACTCCTGTACTTTATATTAAAGGTTTAAAAGCAGCCTGTTTCAGGAGGTAGAGAACAGGGCCATGTCAAGGTGATAATTGCTTTCAAAGGACACATAGAACCCAAAACCACCTATTGTGGCTCCTTCACTCTGCTCCCTGCTGTGTGGTGATATTTTGTAGGAAAAAAGACTGACTGACTGAACTTCTCAAAAATTACTGTGATAATTTGATAAACCTCTGAAAATTCAGTAGGGCTAGTGTGAAGTTTTCACTCCTTTTAGTCCGGGGACTTAGCAGTTATGATGCAATAGGTAGTGTTCTTATTTAGGCACAGTATTCACATATGAGGCCAGTACCAAGGGCGGACTCGTGGAGTTTATAGTGTTTATTCAACTGGCAATTATTTCACTTTTTCACTTCTATTAGATTGTCTCTTTCCTAAGAATGGAGCCATTAGAGATAAAAAAAAGAAGTACAGAAGTCAATATAAATGACTTTATATCATGATCTTGAATAATGGCCTTTTATAGATCCCCATAATTATATGGATCCCCATATTTAACTTATATGCAGAGAACATCATGAGAAATGCCAGGCTGGATGAAGCCCAAGCTGGAATCAAGATTTCTGGGAGAAATATCAATAACTTTAGATGTACAGATGACACCACACATGTCAGAAAGTGAAGAGGAACTAAAGAGCCTCTTGATGAAAGTGCAAGAGGAGAGTGAAAAAGCTGGCTTAAAGCTCAACATTAAAAAAACTAAGATCATGGTCTGATCACTTCATGACAAATAGACTGGAAAATAATGGAAACAGTGACAGAGTTTATTTTCTTCTGTTACAAAATCACTGCAGATGGTGACTGCAGCCATGAAGTTAAAAGATGCTTGCTCCTTGGAAGAAAATTTATGACCGACCTAGACAGCATGTTAAAAAGCAGAGGCATTACTTTGTCAACAAAGGTCCACCTAATCAAAGCTATGGTTTTTCCAGTAGTCAGGTAAGGATATGAGACTTGCACCATAAAGAAATCTGAGCACCAAAGAATTGATGCTTTTGAACCGTGGTGTTGGAGAAGACTCTTGAGAGTCCCTTGGGCTACAAGGATATCAAACCAATCAATCCTAAAGGAAACCAGTCCTGAATATTCATTGGAAGGACTGATGCTGATGCTGAAGCTCCAATACTTTGGCCACCTGATGTGAAGAACTGATTCATTGGAAAAGACCCTGATGCTGGGAAAGATTGAAAGGAGGAGAAGGGGATGACAGAGGATGAGATGGTTGAATGGCATCACTGACTTGATGGACATGAGTTTGAACAAGTTCCAGGAATTGGTGATGGACATAGAAGCCTGTCCCACTGCAATGACCCCATGTGACTGAACTAAACTGATGGATCCCTATTGCACTTGAGTAATATTGAAACTCCTTTTTAGGAGCTCTCATTGCTTCACATCCTCCCCCATTGTAGCACCTGCCTATCTTATATTACTCTATCCCATTAATTTTGCACCATGCACACTTGTAGGTTTCTTTCAGATTTTGGACATCTATATTGAAGCCTTGGAAGCAGCTCACATCAGGAGGTAGAGAATAGGGACATGTCAGTGTAACAATTTACCCTGTCTCCTTCAGATTCCTTCAACATATCAGTTTCTTTGTTGCACAGGGCATTAGCATTTGTTGTCTCTCTGGTTTTGTCTTGTTTCATCCCTTGTTTTGTTCTTTTCTCATCTTTTAGGCTTGACTTAAATGTGTCATTTTCTAAAAAGTCTTTGATTATCTTATTCATAGTAAGCCTACTTGTTTCTGCTTCGTCTTATTATTTATTTTTTGGTTGCTATTTATCACAGTCTGGCATTACCTTTTTGTTTATCTATTTTTATTATCTCTCTCTCTTTCTACCTCTGTGACCACAGCAACATTTTGTTTTCTGATTGATATATTCCTAGCACCAAAGCAATGTCTGACAAATATAATGAAATAAATAAATGTGTACCACATATTGAGTTTCTTTTGGTACTTTGTCATTTCTGGCTCCAGTTTCTGGAAGCAAATTATATTACTGGAGCACATTATACTGATTATTTTCTTTATTCATGTAAACTAAAGTGAGAGCACCAAAGCATTGAAGTTTGAAGAAGAGTGTAAGTAAGTAGTTAAGTGTTAGTTACTCAGTCATATCTGACTGTTTGTGATCCCATGGACTGTAGGCTCCTTTGTCCGTTGGAAGAATACTAGAGTTGGTAGCCATTTCCTTCTCCAGGGGAATTTTATGAACCAGGGGTTGAACCAAGGTTTCCTGCATTGCAGGTGGATTCTTTACCATCCGAGCCATCAGGGAATAATTTACTGTAATTAAAATTATTTTCATTAAAATATGATCAGTTATTATTTTTAACACTCCTCTCCCATAATAACCTTTTACAAAATTATTGGAGCATAGTTGATTTACAGTTGTGTTAGGTGTGTGGCAAAGTGAATCAGATACATGTACATATATCCACATTTTTTTTCAGCTTCTTTTCCTATATAGGCTTTTACAGAGTATTGAGTAGAGTTCCCTATTATTAGTTATCTATTTTATATATAGTAGTGTGTATAATCGGTCCCAATCCCCCAATTTATTAATATTCCTCCCCCTTTATTCTCTGGTAAACATGTTTGTGTTCTGCATTAGTGACACTACTTCTGTTTTATAAATAAGTTCATTTACCTTTTTGAAGATTCAACTTATAAGCAATATCATATGATACTTGTCTTTCTGTGTCTTACTTCACTGAGTATGACAATCCCGATGTTCATCTATGTTGTTGTAAATGGCATTATTTTGTTCTTTTTTTGTGACTAATATTCCATAGCATATATGTATCATATTGTTTTTATCCACTCCTCCGTTGATGGATATTTAGGTTGTTTTCATGTCCTGGCTATTGGAAATTGTGCTTCAATGAACAATTGAAGTGCATGTATCTTTTTATATTATGGTTTTCCCATTACTCCTTTTGAAGGTGATAACTTTGAACAAAAAAGAGTAAATTTATGGAGCAGATTGTGTCAAGGCAATTTAATTTTAACCATATTTGAGAAGTATCATTACTGCCAGTCATTGAGCAACATGATTATTAAGTAGCTTTTAACACATACCTAAAATTATTTTGTCAGTGGGCTCTGATATCACAATATCCAGTGTTTTTACCCTTGGTTTCACTGGGATTTTTAATTTGCCTTCAATTTTTCCCAGCATAAGGGTCTTTTCCAGCGAGTTGGCTCTTTGCATCAGATGGCCAAAGTATTGAAGCTTCAGCATCAGTCCTTCCAATGAATATTCACAGTTGATTTCCTTTAGGATTAACTCATTTGATCTTGCTGTCCAAGGGACTCTTAGGAGTCATCTGCAACACCACAGTTCAAAAGCATCAGTTCTTCAGTGCTCAGACTTTTTTATGGTCCAACTCTCACATCTGTACATGACTACTGGAAAAACCATAGTTTTGACTATCTGGACCTTTGTCAGCAAAGTAATATCTCTGCTCTAGGTGCTCCTATGTAGGGGGCACAGGCTTCCCTGGTGTCCAGATGGTAAAGAATTCACCTGCAATGCTGGAGACCTGGGTTTGATCCCTGGGTTGGGAAGATTTCCTGGAAAAGGGCATGGCCACCCATTTCAGTATTCTTGCCTAGAAAATCCTCATGGACAAAGCCCTGGTGGGCTACAGTCCTTGGAATCACAAAGAGTTGGGTAGGACTGAATGACTACGTACAGCACAGCACAAATATTGTGTACATGTGTTAGCAAATATAATGTCCTCTCTTGTATTGATCCTTTTATTATTACATAATGTCTTTCTTTTTTTTTTTTTTTTTTTTTTTGGTTATAACCTTTGTTTTAAAGTCTAGTATGTATCTTGCTATCTCCATGTTCTAGTCATTTCTATTTGCATGCAGTATCTTTTCCCACTCCCTCACTTTCAGTCTGTTTGTGTCTTTAACTCTGAAGTAAGCTTCTTGTTAGCATTGTGTAGAAGAGTCATTTTTATAATGCAATCAGCCACCCTAGGTCTTTTGTTAGGCCATTTAGTATACTGACATTAATTATTGACAGGTCTATATTGTACTTACAGTCACTTTATTACTTGTTGACTAGTTCTTACAGGTCTTCTTTTTTCATTTCTTTACTTCTTGCTTTGTGATTTGATACTTTTTGTAGTATATGTTTATTCTTTCTTTTTCACTTTTTTGTATATTGCAGATTTTTGATCTGTGGTTACCATGGGGTTCATAATTGTTAACTTAAAACTATAATCACTTGTTTTTTCTCTTTTTTATTTTTTAAATTATGAAAGAAAGATAACATATTTAAAGGAGACTTGGAGAATACAGAACAAATTTACATATACTTTCATATATATTGCAATTATTTTAGGTAGATAAATTAAGATTTTTAGTTGGAGTTGCAATATCAAACACTCAAAATTTAATAGAATAAATGGACAGAAAACTAGGAGGATATAGTAGACCTGAAAAGCACTATGAACCAATTCAACATAAGATTTATACAATATTCACACAACAGTAGGATACAAATTCTATTCAAGTTTCCAAAGATTATAAACTGTGAGATGCTGGAATATATCCAGGTACATAAAACAAAGTGCAAAAATTTCATGGTCTAAAGGTATTGAAAGGGTACAGAGTCTGTAGTCTTATCAATGTGGAATTATGCTAGAAATGAATATCAAAAGATATTTTAAAATAACCCACATATTTTCAAGTGCAATGTGACATTTACCGAGAGAGCTCTCTGACTTTGCCACTAAAAGTCTCCACAAAGTTAGAGGACTGAAAAAACACAGAGGGTGAATGCAGAGAGGAAATAATTTTTGTTTTTCGTTTTTTCCCCTGCATTTCTAAGGCAGAGAAATTAACACCAAAATGAGAAATTAAATATCAAAGATACTTTAAAAAACCCATGTATTTGCAAATCAAATGTCCACTTTTAAAAGATATATCTTAAAAAACCTGTAACAAGGGAAATTAAAAATATTTGTATAAATATTTTTATACAAATAAAATGTATAAATGAATAAAAATGTAAAGAGAATTTATCAGAATTTGTTGCATGCAGCTGAAGCTGATCAATACAACTAAATATAATGTGCAACCTTAAATAAAGTATGAAAACCGTGTACTTTATAATAATGAAAAACAGCATAAAATTTTGTAAAATTTGAACAAAATCTATACCTTAGTTAATAACACAGTAATACATCTGAATTTCCTGTTTCTGTTTTACAACAAGTATTTCTTTATATTCTCAGAATTGGATTGGAAGAATCAAGCTACATTCAAGTTTAAAAATAAAATCACTAAGATAATAAACTTTCTGGGCTTTTAGCAGTAATATGAGATGTCAAAATACATGGAACTATATCAAAGTTTGGAGTGAATATAAATTATCGATCTAACATTCTATTCATATAAAGTCAAACAAGTGGACTCAAAATGTCATAAATATTTTAACTAGGAAAAAATTCATATTTTCTAAAATATATATGTTATACTATACATGCTGTTTATATGTGTGTGTGTGAAAAGGTTTTTCAACTACAGTTGGTTGATAGCTTGATAAAGGCTTGAGAAAAAAACAACAAAGAGATAGAGGAACTGGAAAACATAAATGAAAGAGAAAAATGAAACAAGCTAGATAAAACTAAAAAATAATCATATAGTCCAGTTATTTTTATTTTTATTTATTTACTTTTTTAAAAAAACCATACAGTTTTAACACATACTTTATTTGCCTTAAGTAAAAATATTTAACGAATACAATTCAAAACAGTGTTTTAAAACAAACTGAAAAAATATAGACTAGTATAGGCAGTAAACTTTATTTTTTTCTCTTAAAACTAGCCTTTCTTTATTTACACACATTAATTATATATTGTTTATTTGAAAATTTAGCATTGAGAGCCTGTTTGCATTTTACATTATAACATAAACTGGATTTTTATTAGCATTACTGTTTAATATAAGCAAATTATTAACTCAGTTTTTAAAATACTCTATCTTTTTTCTTTAATAAGTCATTGGTTCTGTAGTGTAGGTTTTAGAGCATGGATCACAAATGTAAACCTGCTGAAGGCGAGGGTGGGATGTTTTGAGAGTCCAGTTATTTTTAAACATGGATGCTCATTAGAAACATATCTGATCTTTTTTTTTTCCATTCATTTTTATTAGTTGGAGGCTAATTACTTTACAATATTGTAGTGGTTTTTGCCATACATTGACATGAATCAACCATGGATTTACATGTGTTCCCCATCCCAATCCCCTCTCCCGCTCCCTCCCCATCCCATCCCTCTGGGTCTTCCCAGTGCACCAGCCCCGAGCACTTGTCTTATGCATCCAACCTGGGCTGGTGATCTCTTTCACCCTTGATAGTATACTTGTTTCAATGCTATTCTCTCAGAACATCCCACCCTCGCCTTCTCCCACAGAGTCCCAAAGTCTGTTCTGTACATCTGTGTCTCTTTTTCTGTTTTGCATATAGAGTTATCGTTACCATCTTTTTAAATTCCATATATATGCGTTAGTATACTATATTGGTCTTTATCTTTCTGGCTTACTTCACTCTGTATAATGGGCTCCAGTTTCATCCATCTCATTAGAACTGATTCAAATAAATTCTTTTTAATGGCTGAGTAATATTCCATAGTGTATATGTGCCACAGCTTCCTAATCCATTCGTCTGCTGATGGACATCCAGGTTGCTTCCATGTCCTGCGATGAACGGTGCTGCGATGAATATTGGGGTACACATGTCTCTTTCAGATCTGGTTTCCTCGGTGTGTATGCCCAGGAGTGGTATTGCTGGGTCATATGGCAGTTTTATTTCCAATTTTTTAAGGAATCTCCACACTGTTCTCCATAGTGGCTGAACTAGTTTGCATTCCCACCAACAGTGTAAGAGGGTTCCCTTTTCTCCACACCCTCTCTAGCATTTATTGCTTGTAGACTTTTGGATAGTAGCCATTCTGACTGGCGTCTAATGGTACCTCATTGAGGTTTTAATTTGCATTTCTCTGATAATGAGATGTTGAGCATCTTTTCAAGAAACATTTCTGATCTTTGAAGAAAAAAAATAATACCTAGGAATTTGCATTTTTTTAAAAAAAAATTCAAGATAATTCTTATATGCATCTAGATTTTAAAAAGTGATTACAGGTTGTTCTATTAAATGATAGTTTTGGTGATATAGAATTCTATCATTTTCTATTGACCCATTATAATGTAGTAGATAAATATTAATAAAGCAGATAATAGTTCAGTTCAGTTCAGTCAGTCAGTTGTGTCTGACTCTTTGTGATCCCATGGACTGCAGCATGCCAGGCTTTCCTGCCCATCACCAACTTCTGAAGCTTGTTCAAACTCATATCCATTGAGTCACTGATGCCATCCAACCATCTCATCCTCTATAGTCCCCTTCTCCTCCTGCCTTCAACCTTTCCCAGCGTCAGGGTCTTTTCTAATGAGTCAGCTCTTCACATCAGGTGGCAGAGGCATTGGAGCTTCAGCTTCAGCATCAGTCCTTCCAAATAAAAGCTATGTAATCACAATAGTTATTCTGTATATTCTTGCCACCTCTTCTTAATATCTTCTGTTTCTGTTAGATCCATGCCATTTCTGTCCTTTATTGTGCCTATTTTGCATGAAATGTTCCCTTGGTAGCTCTGATTTTCTGGAAGAGATCTCTAGTCTTTCCCATTCTATTGTTTTCCTTTATTTCTTTGCGTTGATCCCTGAGGAAGGTTTTCTTATCTCTTCTTGCTATTCTTTGGAACTCTGCATTCAAATGGGTATATCTTTCCTTTTCTTCTTTGCCTTTAGCTTCTCTTCTTTTCTCAGCTATTTGTAAGGCTTTATCAGACAACTATTTTGCCTTTTTGCATTTCTTTTTCTTGGGGATGGTCATCACATACAGGAATGCAAAGTCAAGTGGGCCTTAGGAAACATCACGACAAGCAAAGCTAGTGGAGATGATGGAATTTCAGCAGAGCTATTTCAAATCCTAAAAGATGATGTTATTAAAGTGCTGCATGCAATATGCCAGCAAACTTGGAAAACTCTGTGGTGGCCACAAGATTAATCTCCTAAATATACAAGTAGCTCGATACCAGAAAAACAGTCAACACAATAAAAAATTGGGCAGAAAATCTAAACAGACATTTCTCCAAAGAAGACATACAGATGTCAGGAAACACATGAAAAGATGTTCAACATCAGCCATTATGAAAGAAATGCAAATCAAAACTACATTTAGGTATCACCTCACATGGGTAGAATGGCTCTCATCAAAAAACTACAAGCAGTAAATGCTGGAGAGAATGTGGAAAAGGGAAACTTGTTACACTGTTGGTGGGAATGTAAATTGACACAACCACTATGGATAGCACTATGGAGATTCCTTTAAAAAGTAGAAATGAAACTACCATATGACCCAGCAATCCCACTACTGGGCACATACCCTATTGAAAAAACAATAATTTAAAAAGACATATAAGTCTCAATGTTCAATGCATTACTATTTACAAAAGCTAGGACATGGAAGCAACCTACATGTCCATTGACAGATGAATTAATAAAGAAGATGTGGTACATATTCAGTTCAGTTCAGTTCAGTTCAGCCGCTCAGTCGTGTTCGACTCTTTGTGACCCCATGAATCGCAGCATGCCAGGCCTCCCTGTCCATCACCAACTCCTGGAGTTTACTCAAATTCATGTCCATCGAGTCGGTGATGTCATCCAACCATCTCATCCTCTGTCATCCCCTTCTCCTCCTGCCCCCAATCCCTCCCAGCATCAGGGTCTTTTCCAATGGGTCAACTCTTCGCATCAGGTGGCCAAAGTATTGGAGTTTCAGTTTCAGCATCAGTCCTTCCAATGAACACCCAGGACTGATCTCCTTTAGGGTGGACTGGTTGGATCTCCTTGCAGTCCAAGGGACTCTCAAGAGTCTTCTCCAACACCACAGTTCAAAAGCATCAATTCTTTGGTGCTCAGCTTTCTTCACAGTCCAACCCTCACATTCATACATGACCACTGGAAAAACCATAGCCTTGACTAGACGGACCTTTGTTGACAAAGTAATGTCTCTGCTTTTTAATATGCTATCTAGGTTGGTCATAACTTTCCTTCCAAGGAGTAAGCTTCTTTTAATTTCATGGCTGCAATCACCATCTGCAGTGATTTTGGAGCCCCAAAAAATAGTCTGACACTGTTTCCACTGTCTCCCCATCTATTTCCCATGAAGTGATGGGACCGGATGCCATGATCTTAGTTTTCTGAATGTTGAGCTTTAAGCCAACTTTTTCACCCTCCTCTTTCACTTTCATCAAGAGGCTTTTTAGTTCCTCTTCACTTTCTGCCATAAGGGTGGTGTCATCTGCATATCTGAGGTTATTGATATTTCTCCCAGGGATCTTGATTCCAGCTTATGCTTCTTCCAGCTCAGCATTTCTCATGATGTACTCTGCATTTACTCAGCCATAAAAAAGAATGCATTTTAGTTCTAGTGAAATGGAAGGACTTATAGCCTGTTATGCAGAGTGTAGTAAGTCAGAGAGAGAAAAACAGATATCATATATTAGTGCAGATATAGGGAGTCTAGAAAACTGGTACTGATGAACCTATTTTCCTGGCAGGAATAGAGACACAGGCATAGAAAACAGATTTGGACATGGTGGGAGAAGGTGAAGGTGGGACCAATTGAGAGAGTGTCATTGAAACATATATGTTAAAATATGCAAAGTAGATAGCTAATAGGAACTTGCTATATAACAGGGAGATCAATGAGATACTCTGTGACAACCTAAAAGGGTGGGACTGGGTAGAGGTTGGGCGGGGAAGTTCAAGCCAGAGGGGACTTATGTATACTTATGGCAGATTCAAGTTATTGTATGGCAGAAGCCAACACAGTATTGTAAAGTATTTATACTCCAATTAAAAACAAAACAAAACACCCATGGCAGATTCATGCCAATGTATGGCAAAACCACTACAATATTGTAAAGTAATTAGCCTCCAATTAAAATAAATAATTTTTTTTAAAAAGCAAAAAACAAAAAATAAAATAAAAAGTAGATAATACAAAAAATAACTTTGTGATTGAAATTATTTTGAAAAATAGAAAGTTTTATTTTGGGAGGACTACTTTTTTTTTTTTTTTTAATTAGTTGGAGGCTAATTACTTCACAACATTTCAGTGGGTTTTGTCATACATTGATATGAATCAGCCATAGATTTACACGTATTCCCCATCCCGATCCCCCCTCCCACCTCCCTCTCCACCCGATTCCTCTGGGTCTTCCCAGTGCACCAGGCCGGAGCACTTGTCTCATGCATCCCACCTGGGCTGGTGATCTGTTTCACCATAGATAGTATACATGCTGTTCTTTTGAAATATCCCACCCTCACCTTCTCCCACAGAGTTCATAAGTCTGTTCTGTATTTCTGTGTCTCTTTTTCTGTTCTGCATATAGGGTTATCGTTACCATCTTTCTAAATTCCATATATATGTGTTAGTATGCTGTAATGTTCTTTATCTTTCTGGCTTACTTCACTCTGTATAAGGGGCTCCAGTTTCATCCATCTCATTAGGACTGGTTCAAATGAATTCTTTTTAACGGCTGAGTAATATTCCATGGTGTATATGTACCACAGCTTCCTTATCCATTCATCTGCTGATGGGCATCTAGGTTGCTTCCATGTCCTGGCTATTATAAACAGTGCTGCGATGAACATTGGGGTGCACGTGTCTCTTTCAGATCTGGTTTCCTCAGTGTGTATGCCCAGGAGTGGGATTGCTGGGTCATATGGCAGTTCTATTTCCAGTTTTTTAAGAAATCTCCACACTGTTTTCCATAGTGGCTGTACTAGTTTGCATTCCCACCAACAGTGTAAGAGGGTTCCCTTTTCTCCACACCCTCTCCAGCATTTATTGCTTGTAGACTTTTGGATAGCAGCCATCCTGACTGGCGTGTAATGGTACCTCATTGTGGTTTTGATTTGCATTTCTCTGATAATGAGTGATGTTGAGCATCTTTTCATGTGTTTGTTAGCCATCTGTATGTCTTCTTTGGAGAAATGTCTGTTTAGTTCTTTGGCCCATTTTTTGATTGGGTCATTTATTTTTCTGGAATTGAGCTGCAGGAGTTGCTTGTATATTTTTGAGATTAATACTCTGTCTGTTTCTTCATTTGCTATTATTTTCTCCCAATCTGACGGCTGTCTTTTCACCTAGCTTATAGTTTCCTTTGTTGTGCAAAAGCTTTTAAGTTTCATTAGGTCCCATTTGTTTAGTTTTGCTTTTATTTCCAATATTCTGGGAGGTGGGTCATAGAGGATCTTGCTGTGATTTATGTCGGAGAGTGTTTTGCCTATGTTCTCCTCTAGGAGTTTTATAGTTTCTGGTCTTACATTTAGATCTTTAATCCATTTTGAGTTTATTTTTGTGTATGGTGTTAGAAAGTGTTCTAGTTTCATTCTTTTACAAGTGGTTGACCAGTTTTCCCAGCACCACTTGTTAAAGAGGGAGGACTACTTTACATACTGCTACCTTTCACTAATGACAATTATGGCTTTGTGAATTGTTGTGGTAAAAATTCATTTGTGAGGTAGTTTCTTTTCTTACCTGGATCATGAATGTATTTCTTCTATGATTTTCAACTATAGGCATTTAGAGTGGCTTCTGTGTCTTATCTGTCTCATCTTGTTTCATAGGCATTCTCTACTTATTAGGAAGCATCTCAGAAAGTCACAGGTGAAAGGCACCTCAGATATTTGTTATCCCTCCTTATTGTAAAGATTAAGAAACTGAGCCAAAGATAGAGGCAGTGGAAAGATGCTTAAAATTATTCAGCTAAGTCAAGAGTGCTCCTTGATACTACAAATAGTGCTCTTCCTAATTTTCTCATTTTGTTTTTTCTAGGAGATTGTAACAATTAACAATAAAGTGGTATCCACTTTCCAAATTTCCTGAAAAAATGAAACATTGAGTATAATCACTGCTTAGTATATTTCTGACACTGGAAATTGTTATCTGCCTCATAGGAGTGCAAAGAACCTATAAATCTTTGTTGTTGTTGTTGTTCTGCCAAGTTGTGTCCAACTATTTGTGACCCCATGGACTGTAGCTTACCAGGCTCCTCTGTCCTCCACTATTTCCCAGAGTTTGCTCAAATTCACATCCATTGTGCCAGTGATGCCATCTAACCATCTTGTCCTCTGCCACCCTCTTCTCCTTTTGCCTTCAATCTTTCCCACAAAAAGGAGAAGTTTTTGTCAGGGGATAGTAACTATTAACATTAAAGTGACATCCACTTTCCATATTTCCTGACAAAATGAAATATTGGGTGTAATCACTGCTTAGTATATTTCTGACAATGACAATTGCTATCCGGCTGGCAGTAGCGAAAGGAATCTACAAATCTTTAGCTATTTAGTAAGAGGAAAGGGAAAGTAAGTTTATTTATTATCTCTAGCAGAAAATAGAAACATTTTACACAGAGATTTTTTTAAAAATTTATTTATTTTAATTGGAGGATAATTACTTTACAGTACTGTGGTGATTTTTGCCATATATTTACATGAATCAGCCACAAGTGTATATGTGTCCCCCCATCCTGAATCCCTCTCCCACCTCCCTCTCCATCCCATCCCTCTAGGTTGTCACAGTGTACAGGCTTTGAGTGCCCTGTTTCTTGCATTGAACTTGGACCGGTCATCTATTTAACATATGGTAATATACATGTTTCAATGCTATTCTCTCAAATCATCCCACCCTTGCCTTCTCCCACAGAGTCCAAAAGTCTGTTCTTCACATCTGTGTCTCTTTTTCTTTCTTGCATATAGACTCATCATTACCATCTTTCTAAATTCCATATATATGCACTAATATACTGTAGTGGTATTTTTCTTTCTGACTTACTTCACTCTGTATAATAGGCTCCAGTTTTATCCACTTCATTAGAACTAATTCAAATGTGTTCTTTTATATAGCTGAATAGTATTCCATTGTGTATATGTACCACAAATTTCTTATCCATTCATCTGCCCATGGACATATAAGTTGCTTCCATGTCCTAGCTATTTTGTAACAGTGCTGTAATAAACATTGTGATTACACATGTCTCTTTCAATTCTGGTTTTCTCCGTATGTATGCTTAGCAGTGGGATTGCTGGGTCTTCAGTTCAGTTCAATCGCTCAGCAGTGTCCGACTCTTTGTGACCCCATGAATCGCAGGACGCCAGGCCTCCCTGTCCATCACCAACTCCCGGAGCTTACTCAAACTCATGTCCATCGAGTTGGTGATGCCATCCAGCCATCTCATCCTCTGTCGTCCCCTTCTCCTCCTGCCCCCAATCCCTGGGTCTTAAGGCAGTTCTATTTCCAGTTTTTTAAGGAATCTCCACACTGTTATCCATAGTGGCTGTACTAGTTTGCATTCCCACCAACAGTGTAAGAGGGTCCCCTTTTCTCCACACCCTCTCCAGCATTTACTATTTGCAGGTTTTTTGTCTGCAGCCATTCTGACCGGTGTGAGATGGTACCTCATTGTGGTTGTGATTTGCATTTCTCTGATAATGAGTGATGTTGAGCATCTTTTCATGTGTTTATTAACCATCTGTATGTCTTCTTTGGAGAAATGTCTGTTTAGTTCTTTGGCTCACTCTTTGATTGGGTGATTTACTTTTCTGGTATTGAGCTGTGTGAGCTGCTTATATAATTTGGAGATTAGTTCTTTGTCAGTTGTTTCATTTGCTATTATTTTCTCCCATTCTGAAGGCTGCCTTTTCACCTTGCTTGTAGTTTCCTTTGTTGTGCAAAAGCCTTTAAGTTTAATTAGGTTCAATTTCTTTATTTTTGCTTTTATTTCCATCATTCTGGGAGGTGGGTCATAGAGACTCTTGGTGTGATTTATGTCAGAGGGTGTTCTACCTATGTTTTCCTCTAGGAGTTTTATAATTTCTCCTCTTACATTTAGATCTTTAATCAATTTTGAGGTTATTTTTGTGTATAGTGTTAAAAAGTGTGCTAGTTTCATTCTTATGCAGGTGGTTGATCAGTTTTACCAGCACCACTTGTCAAAGAGATTGTCTTTTCTCCGTTAAATATTTTTGCTTCCTTTGTCAAAGATAAGGTGTCCAGAGGTGCCTGGATTCATTTCTGGGCTTTCTACTTTGTTCCATTGATATATATTTCTGCCTTTGTGCCAGTACCATACTGTCTTGATGACTGTAGCTTTGTAGTATAGTCTGAATTCTAGCAGGTTTATTCCTCCAGTTCCATTCTTCTTTCTCAAGATTGCTTTGGCTATTTGAGGCTTTTGTGTTTCCATACAAATTGTGAAATTATTTGTTGTAGTTCTGTGAAAAATACCATTGGTAGCTTGATAGGGATTGCATTGAATCTAGAGAGTGCTTTGGGTAGTATACTTATTTTCACTGCATTGATTCTTCCAATCTATGTGCATGATATGTTCCTCCATCTATTTGTGACATCTTTGATTTCTTTCATCAGTGTTGTATAGCTTTCTATATAAAGGTCTTTTGTTTCTTTAGGTAAATTTATTCCTAGGTATTTTATTCTTTTTGTTGCAAAGGTAAATGGGATTGTTTCCTTAATTTCTCTTCTTGTTTTCTCTGGGTTAGTGTATAGGAATGCAAGGGATTTCTGTGTATTAATTCATTAATTAGCTCTAGACATTTTCTGGTGGTGTCTTTAGGGTTTTCTATATAGAGGATCATGTCATCTGTAAACAGTGAGAGTTTTACCCCCCCCCCCCTTTTTTAACCAATTTGGGTTCATTTTATTTCTTTTTCCTCGATTGCTGTGGCCAAGACTTCCAAAACTATGTTGAGTAGTAGTGGTGAGAGTTGGCACCTTGTCTTATTCCTGACTTTAGAGGAAATTTTTTGCTTTCAATTTTTTGCCATTGAGGATAATATTTGCTGTGGGTTTATTGTAGATGGCTTTTATTATGTTGAGTTATGTTCCTTCTGTGTCTGCTTTCTGGAGAGTTTTTTTAAATCATAAGTGGATGTAGAATTTTGTCAAAGGTTTTCTCTGCATCTATTGAGATAACCACATGGTTTTTATCTTTCAATTTGTTAATGTGGTGTATCACATTGATTGATTTGCGAATACTGAAGCATCCTTCCATCCCTGGGATAAAGCCCACTCAATCATGATGTATGATTTTTTTAAATATGCTGTTGGACTCTGTTTGCTTGAATTTTGTTGAGGATTTTAGCATCTATGTTCATCAGTAATATTGGCCTGTAGTTTTCTTTTTTTGTGGCATCTTTTTTTTTTTTTTGGTTTTGGTATTAGGGTGATGGTGGCCTCATAGAATGAGTTTGGGAGTTTACTTTCCCCTTCAATTTTCTGGAAGAGTTTGAGTAGGATAGGTATTATTTTGTTTCTAAATTTTTGGTAAAATTCATCTGTGAAGCCATCTGGTCCTGGCCTTTTGTTTGTTGGAAGATTTTTTTATTACAGTTTCTATTTCCATTCTTGTGAAGTGTCTATTAAGATTTTCTATGTCTTCCTGTTTTGGTTTTTGAAGGTTATGGTTTTCTAAGAATTTGTCCATTTCTTCCGAGTTGTTCATTTTATTGGCATATAGTTGCTGATAGTAGTCTCATATGATCCTTTGTATTTCTTACACAGAGATTTTTAAATTAACTCAAAGCTTCCTGTATTATATTTGCTTGTGGACATCGTGAGAGCTATATCTGTAGATTGCTCTTCAGCAAAATGTGTATGTTATTGTTCCAGTATTTTCCTATCATTTATGTTGACATGCAAAGAAATGTAAGCTATCCTTGGGAAATTAAGACTAAAGCATGTTAATTATTGATATTTAATTGAGAACAATATACCCAATTGCATTCTATTTCAGAAGATATAGATGTTCTTAGAAATTAATTTGCCTTTCAAATTGATGCTTCCTCAAAGAAAATTAGAGAAAATGTTTTAGTGTTTTATTTCTCTGGCCTCTGACTCCTAAAGCTTTTCAGCCAGACTTTCTGACAGTAAGCACTTAGGCAGCTGTAACTACTCCATTGATTGAGGTTTAGTATTAGTTTCCCTCAGGAAGCCTTTGTCTGATGTCTTTCTCTAATCATTCTTTCTTTATAATCAGGCTTTGAATCTGTAACTCTTGTGAGGTATGCTGGGTTCCTGTATTTCCCAAAGCTATACTTTGTCTAATCCTCCTGTGTGCCATGTTCTCAAACTAAATTTTTAATTAGCTTTATGCTACTCTGTCTTGCATTTTTAGTTGCTTTTCCAAGAGCTGCAATTTGATCTTGGAATCAGAAATGGCTAAGATTTTCTACTGCATGTTCATAAAGTTATGGTCTGCTTGGTGATCATTAAAGACTTTCAGCACAGAAGCTTCATACAGTATCATCCATATTAAAATACATTTACTAAATGTCTACAGTGTTCTCCACCCCATAAGAGAGCCTTTAATGATTCTTCTAGGAAGAAGGATGGAAGCTTGTTTCTTCTTGTTGTAAAACCATGGAATTTGGCTCTTGCATGCAGGGTCACTTTAAGGGAAAGATAATTAGTACTGGATAAATGGAAACTAGGCATGGACATATTCTATTGTTGATACCCACTCTGAGTTATGGAAAATTAAAGCAGATGTAAAGGTTTTAGCATAAAATACAAAACACAACACAGTGCACTTTCCCAGTACTGAAGCAGTAGCTTGAGAAGAATGCATCTGATTATCTTAGCATGTTGGATGCTGGGTCCTGTGTTTCATAGCCTGGGAGTCGATGCAGCAATGCATTTGTCAGCTACAAACCACCAAGCAAATGCAACAGTTCTATTTTAACTTGTTTTAGATATAATGTCCAATTTGCAGGACAGTTGAAGTCACAGAGAAAACTCCCATATACCCTTACCTATATTCCACATTTTCTTTTAACACTTCAGTGTATATTTACTATGAACAAAGATATTCACTATCATAGCCATAGTACAATTGTACAATTCAGGAAATTTAATGCCAATGAAATCATTTTTATGGCTATTTCATGTACATTAAGAAGCATATTGCAGTTTTAACATATATCCATAAGGCCAACTTTATTGTCTCTTCAGTTTAGCCCTTCTACATATTTATATTCATTTATTTATTTTTTGCTCCATTTAATCTCCCTTACTGAATGTGTGTTTTACTATTAACATGGTATTATTTCTTTCTTATATTTCCTAAATTTTTGGCTTTATATAGGTTGTTGCTGGTTTTTGTGTTGCTTCACTGTAAACTGTAGGATTAACCATTATAAGATAATTTTAGTCTCAATTAATGATTTTTGGCCCAAATTCTACATTGTCCAATATGGAGATCACAGCTGTTTTATTACTCTTACAGTAAATCTTTGCCTATTCTTTTATATTTTGTCTTTTTGAACCCTTCTATTTTAGGTGTGCCTTTATTGATACAGTTGAATTTTACTCTTTGAGTTAACTTCAATATCTTTGAATAGATAAGGAAGCCCAATAACACATACTAAAGTAACTGACTTACCAATTTGGTATCAACTAATCAAAATGTTCTTTTGTGTTTGTTTTTGTAATTTATACTTCATTTACCATGTGTATTTTGTTATATAAACAACTTTTCTAAGTGTGATCATTTATTTTTTGAAAAAATTCTTTTCTTGTTTAAGAAGGATTGTATTAAAGTCTTCTATACTAGTTATTTTAACCCTACTTTTAAACTTCATCTTTCAACCTCTGGTTTGTAAATTTCAAATAGTATACCTTAGAAGACCTTCCAGAAATAACACTAAAAAGAGGTCCTTTTCATCTTAGGGGACTGGAGTGCAAAAGTAGGAAGTCAAGAGATACCTGGAGTAATAAGCAAGTTCGGCCTTGGAGAACAAAATGAAGCAGGGCAAAGACTAACAGAGTTTTGACAAGATACACACTGGTCATAGCAAATATCCTCTTCCAACAACACAAGAGGCAACTATACACATGGACATCACCACGTGGTCACTACCAAAATCAGATTGATTATATTCTGTTTATATTCTTTGTGGTCAAAGATGGAGAAGCTCTATGTCAGCAAAAACAAGACTGGGAGCTAACTGTGGCTCAGATCATCAGCTCCTTACTGCAAATTTCAGATTTAAATCAAAGAAAGCAGATAAAACCACTAGGCCATTCAGATATGACCTAAATCAAATCTCTTATGATTATACAGTGAAAGTGACAAATAGATTCAAGGGGTTAGGTCCCCAGCCTGAAGAAAAAGAAATGCAAAAAGCAAAAAGGTTGTCTGAAGAGGACTTACAAACAGCTGAGAAAAGAAGAGAAGTTGAAGGCAAAGGAGAAAAGGAAAGATATACCCATCTGAATAAAGAGTTAAAAATAATAGCAAGGACAGATAAGAAAGCTTTCTTAAGTGAACAATGCAAAGAAACAGAGGAAAACAATAGAACGGGAAAACTAGAGATCTCTTCAAGAAAATTAGAGATACTAAGGGAACATTTCATGTAAAGATGGGCACAATAAAGGACAGAAATGGTATGGACCTAAAAGAAGCAGAAGATTTGAAGAAGAGATGGCAGAAATTTACAGTAGAACTATATAAAAAAAAAAGTCTTAATGACCCAGATAACCATGATGCTGTGACCACTCACCTGGAGCCAGATATCCTGGAGTGTGATGTCAAGTGGGTCTTAGGAAGCATGAAGCATCACTATGAACAAAGCTAGTGGAGCTGATAGAGTTCAGATGAGCTATTTCAAATCTTAAAGATGATGCTGTTAAAGTGTTGCACTCAATATGCCAGAAAATTTGGAAAACTCAGAAGTGGCAATAAGACTGGAAAAGTCAGTTTTCATTCCAATCCCAAAGAAGAGCAATACCAAAATGTTCAAACTACCACACATTGCATTCATTTCACATGCTAGCAAGGTAATGCTCAAAATCCTTTAAGCAAGGCTTCTATAGTATGTGAACTGAGAAGTTTCATATGTACAAGTTGGATTTAGAAAAGGCAGAGAAACCAGAGATCATATTGCAAAAATCTGTTGGATCATAGTAAAAGCAAGAGAATTCCAGAAAAAACATCTACTTCTGCTTGATTGACTGTTACACTAAAGCCTTGGACTGTGTGGATCACAACAAACAGTGAAAAATTCTGAAATAGATGGGAATACCAGGCCACCTTACCTGCCTTCTGAGAAGACTGTGTGAAGGTCAAGAATCAGCAGTTACAAATGGACATGAATCAATGGATTGTTTCCAAATTGGAAAAGGATTACACCAAAGCTGTGTATTGTCACCCTGCTTATTTAACTTACATGCAGAGTACATCATATGAAATGCTGGACTGGATGAAGCCCAAGCTGGAATCAAGATTGCTGGGAGAAATGTCACTAACCTCAGATATGTAGGTGATACCACTCTAATGGCAGAAAGCAAAGAGCAACTAAACAGCCTCTTGATGAAGGTGAATGAACAGAGTGAAAAACCTGGTTTAAAATTCAACATTCAAAAAACTAAGATCATGGCATCTGGTCTCACTGCTTCATGGCAAATAAATGAGGAAACAAAATGGAAACAGTGACAGACTTTTTATTTTGGGGGCTCCAAAATCACTGCAGATGGTGACTGCAGCCATGAAATTAAAAAACACTTGCTCCTTGGAAGAAAAGCCATGACAAACCTAGACAGTGTGTTAAAAAGCAGAGACATCTCTTTGCTGAGAAAGGTCCATCTAGTCAAAGCTATGGTTTTTCCAGTAGTCACATATGGCTGTAAGTTTTGGACCATAAAGAAGGCTGAGTGCTGTAGAATTGTTTTTTAACTGTAGTGTTGGAGAAGATTCTTGAGAGACCTTTGGACAGCAAGGAGATTAAACCAGTCAATCCTAAAGGAAATCAACCCTAAATATTCATTGCCAGGACTGATGCCATAGCTGAAATGCCAATACTTTGGCCACCTGACATGAAGAGCTGACTCACTGGAAAAGATCCTGATGCTGGGAAAGAGTGAAGGCAGGAGAAGCGGACAACAGAGGATGATATGGTTGGATGGCATCAATGAACTCAATGAACATGAGTTTGAGCAAACTCCAGGAGATGGTGAAGGACAATGAAGCCTGGCGAGCTGCAGCTCATGGGGTCCCAAAGGGGACATGACTTAGTAACTGAACAACAGCAACCTTAACTCCACCTTATTACCCATATAACAATCATGAATCTTATTTACTCTTCCTTTTGTTCTACTTGTTCCATTTTTAAAAAGTAGCATTCTTTCTGATCTTACCATATATAATGTTTATATAGTTTTCTTCCACCTATGTCTTCATTCTTGCTTTAGTCTACAATTAAACGTATCAAATATACCAAATGCTCATCATTAGTCCTTTAGCTCACATTTCCCCAAACAAACAAAAGCTGAGGGAGTTCATCACCACTAGATCCTGTCTTACAAAAATGTTAAAGGGAGTTCTAGCTGAAATGAAAGGACTTTAATTAACAACATAAAGTCATATGAATGCATAAAATTCACCAGGCAAGGTAAATATATAATATATATTAAACAGTCAGATTCTCTATATTTTAATGGTGTGTCAATCACTTTTAATTCCAGTTTAAAGCTTTAAAGAAATAAATGAATTAAAAATAATATTATATTCAATAATTTTTTATTGGATACACAATATAGAAAGATATAAATAATGTCAATAACCTAAAATGTGAGAGGCAGAAGTGTAGAGTTTCTGTATGCTATTAAAGTTAATTATCAGTTTAAACTAGGATATTATTAGATATTTTATGTGTGCTTAATGGTAACCACAAAGGATAAACCTGAAGAAGATTAAGATAAAGGAAACAAAACATACCACCACAAAAAGTCATCAAACCATTAAGGAAGAGTGCAAAGGAGAAGGAAAAATACAAATCAAAACTATGAAACAGGCGGAGAACAATGGGCAGAGAGAAAGTGTTTGAAATGTAGGTAGACAAAAGAGATTCAACCAAATATATTTAATTCCTTCAGAAAAGAAGAAAAGCAATAGTAGAGGACTAATGTCTGTGAGACGTGTCCTCTTCTCTGTCTCTTGTTGATCCCCAGTTGTTAGTCATGCTGATCCCCTTATCCCCAAGAAAAGAGAAGGATTTAGTGGTTATCAGCATATGAGAGATAAGAAAATTAAAAAGAACTCTAAAGTTTTAGGCATAACTGACTAAAAATATACTAATTTTAACAAAAACCAAATTCCTGAGTGCAGTGATTTAAGTCATTTGATTCCTAAAGTTCACATGTGTCCAAAATATTGGATTATGAGTTTTCATGATATGTCTGTGATTAAATTTGTTTTATAGGTTTTTTATATGCACCTCTTGATTTACTATTTTCATGCCTTATTTCTTGCTTCTTCATTGAAACTTCACAGCTGTGCTTATTTGTTCACCCTATATAGTACATCTTTGTTCTAAATTCTGGAACCTGTCTGCATGTTAGGCAGAAAATTACTTGATTTTAAGGCTAGTAACTCAGAGATCTTGTTTAGTTCATTGTAGTCTAGTGACTCAGCTCCTGGCTTATTCCTTCTGTTCCTGAAAGCTCCTGTACCTTGGATTGTGATTCTGCTTTGATCTTAGTCTTTTTTGTTAATTGAAGTCTTATTCCTGGAGTTCAGATTCCATAGTGAGACTAAAACCTACTGATTCCTCTCCATCTCTTCCCTAATAATTCAGAAATATCAATGAACAAGCACTGTTTTTGATAAAGTGTAGAAATGGAGGCTGCAACAAATACTGTGACAAAATTTTGTAAATTTTTTCCCCCGGTCTTCACCATTCCAATTAAATATTTGATTTACAATCTTTCAGAAAAGAAAAAAGTTTATGATAATATAAATATATGTGACCCTGAACATATATCAATACACATGAGTGTGAATTTATATTTAATGTATAAAGTGAAGTTGCTCAGTCGTGTCCGACTCTTTGTAACTCCATGGACTGTATCCTACCAGGCTCCTCTGTCCATGGGATTTTCCAGGCAAGAGTATAGGAGTGGGTTGCCATTTCCATCTCCAGGGAATTTTCCTGACCGAGGGATCGAACTCAGATCTCCCAAACTACAGGCGGAGGTTTTACCATCTGAGCCACCAGGTAAGACCTAATGTGCCCCTTCAGACCTACGAGAAATATTATATTATCAACCAAGGTATCCCAGATACATTTTTTCATAATACATTAAATAAATAAATAAATAACAGTGGGTGACTTTAGTATAAATCTTTCAGTATAATTTTTAGTATTAGTATATCAGATTTTAGTATGATCTTTTAAAATCACCCACTTTAATTGATTAATTAATTAATTTGATTTATTGTGAAAAAATGTATCTGGGATAACTTGCTTGATAATATAATAGGAGAGAAACATTTAACTGAATGTTAAACTGAAAGAATAAAATCACTGTCTTCAATATCTCTAAGTGCTTAGGGAGTAGTTTCAAGCTTTTAGTCTCTTCATTGGCTAAGGAAGCTATTAAGGGAGCATGACTCAGCATTGGGACTGCTTATTATTCCCGGTATATCTGAAGGGGCAAAGTTTGAAAGCAGTAGGAGATCTAGGACTCCTTTGCAAAATAATGTTTGTATTATTATATTATTTATCTTCCATGTGTTGGGGAAATATAATTAAAAATAAAAATTTCCCCAAATCCAGAAATACTCTCCACAAAAGTAGTAAGGAATAAAGGAAAGAAAATAAAAACATTTTATTACTGAATAAAATATTAACCCAGAATGTGATGCAAATCATAAGCAATGTGCTTAGAGATTACAAATACATTTAAAAATCTCATTCTTTTATATAGCCAAGCAGATGCAATCCATCACATTAATGTTCTCAATATGAATAATAACTTGTCTTTATTTTTATTTTTTTTTTAATAACTTGTCTTTAAATAGAAGGACTTGACAGCACAATTGAGCTAAACAAGGCTTTGGTCCATGTGATCAGTTTGGTTAGTTTTCTGTGATTGTGGTTCTCATTCTGTCTGCCCTCTGATGGATAAGGACAACAGGCTTATGGCAGCTTCCTAATGGGAGAGACTGACTGAGAGGGAAACTGGGTCTTGTTCTGATGGGCAGGGCCATGTTCAGTAAATCTTTAATCCAATTTTCTCTTGATGGGCGGTGCTGTGTTCCTTCCTGTTACTTGACCTGAGGCCAAACTATGGTGGAGGTAATGAAGATAATGGTAACTTCCTTCAATATATGGACCACTTGAGAAGGGAATGAACTCCTTATTGTCAAATTCAGACTTAAATTGAAGAAAGTAGGGAAAACCACTAGACCATTCAGGTATGACCTAAATCAAATCCCTTATGATTATACAGTGGAAGTGACAAATAGCTTCAAGGGATTAGATGTGGTAGACAGAATGCCTGAAGAACTATGAACAGAGGTTCATGGTATTGTACAGGAGGCAGAGATCAAGACCATCCCCAAGAAAAAGAAATGCAAAAAGGCAAAATGCTTGTCTGAGGAGGGCTTACAAATAGCTGAGAAAAGAAGAGAATCTAAAGGCAAAGGAGAAAAGGAAAGATATACCCATTTGAATGCAGAGTTCCAAAGAATAGCCAGGAGAGATAAGAAAGCCTTCCTCAGCCATCAATGCAAATAAATAGAGGAAAACAATAGAATGGGAAAGACTAGAGATCTCTTTAAGAAAATTAGAGATACCAAGGGAACATTTCATGCAAAGATGAGCACAATAAAGGACAGAAATGATATGGACCTAACAGAAGCAGAAGATATTAAAAAGTGGTGGCAAGAATACTCAGAAGAACTATACAAAAAAGATGTTCATGACCCAGATAACCATGATGGTGTGATCACTCACCTAGAGCCAGACATCCTGGAATGCAAAATCAAGTGGGCCTTAGGAAACATCACTATGAACAAAGCTAGTGGAGGTAATGGAACTACAGTTGAGCTGTTTCCAATCCTAAAAGATGATGCTGTGAAAGTGCTGAACTCAATATGCCAGCAAATTTAGAAAACTCAGCAGTGGCCACAGGACTGGAAAAGCTCAGTTTTCATTCTAGTGAAGTCACTCAGTCGTGTCCAACTCTTTGCGACCCCATGGACTATAGCCTAACAGGCTCCTCCATCCATGGGACTTTCCAGGTAAGAATACTGGAGTGGGTTGCCATTTCAAGGCAAGAATGTTCAAAATACTGTACATTTGCTTCAGTTCCATCCACCTCATTAGAACTTACTCAAATACATTTTTTATATCTGAGTAATATTCCATTGTGTATGTGTGCCACAACTTTCTTATCCATCCATCTGCTGATGAACCTCTAGGTTGCTTCCATGTCTTAGTTATTGCAAACAGTGCTGCAATGAACATTGGGGTACATGTGTCTTTCAGTTCTGGTTTCCTTGATGTGTATTCCCAGCAGTGGGATTGCTGGGTCACATGCAAGCATATAGAGAAGGCAATAGCAACCCACTCCAGTACTCTTGCCTGGAAAATCCCATGACAGAGGAGTCTGGTAGGCTTCAGTCCATGGGATCGCAGAGTCAGACATGACTGAGTGACTCCACTTTTGCTTTTCACTTTCAAGCATTGGAGGACATGGCAATCCATTCCAGTGTTCTTGCCTGGAGAATCCAGGGACGGGGGAGCCTGGTGGCCTTCCATCTATGGGGTCGCACAGAATCGGACACACAGAAGTGACTTAGCAGCAGCAGCATGCAAGTTCTATTTTTGTAAGGAATCTCCACACTGTTCTCCATAGTGGCTGTACTAGTTTGCATTTCCTCGAACAGTGCAAGAGCTATCCCTTTTCTCCACACCCTTTCTAGCATTTAATTTTTGTAGACTTTTTGATGGCAACCATTCTAACCAATGTGAGATGGTACCTCATTGTGGTTTTGATTTGCATTTCTCTAAAAATGACTAATGTTGAGCATCTTTTCCTGTGTTTATTAACCATCTCTATGTCTTCTTTGGAGAATGTGTGTTTAGTTCTTTGGCCCACTTTTTGATTGGGTTGTTTTTTCATCTTGTATTGAGTTGCATGAGCTGCTTATATATTTTAGAGATTAGTTCTTTATCAGTTGCTTTGTTTGCTTTTATTTTCTCCCATTCTGAAGGCTGCCTTTTCACCTTGCTTATAGATTCTTTCCTTGTGCAAAGGGTTTTAAGTTTAATTAGGTCCCATTTCTTTATTTTTCTTTTTATTTCCATCACTCTGGGTGGTGGGTCAAAGAGGATCTTGCTGTGATTTATGTCAGAGAGTGTTCTATATTTTTCTCTAGAAGTTTTATAGTTTCTGGTCTTACATTTAGATCTTTAATCCATTTTGAGTTTATTTTTTATATATGAAGTTAGAAAGTGTTCTAGTTTCATTCTTTTGCAGTTGGCTGACCAGTTTTCCTAGCACCACTTGTTAAAAAGATTGTCTTTTCTCCATTTTATATTTTTGCCTCCTTTGTCAAAGGTAAGGTGTCCATAGGTGCATGGATTTATCTCTGGGTTTTCTATTTTGTTCCATTGATCTATATTTCTGTCTTTGTGCCAGTATCATACTCTCTAGATGACTATAGTTTTGTAGTATAGTCTGAATTCTAGCAGGTTGATTCCTCCAGTTCCATTCTTCTTTCTCATGATTACTTTGGCTCTTCAAAGTTATTTTTGTTTCCATACACACTGTGAAATTATTTATTCTAGTTCTGTGAAAAAGTGTCTTTTATGATTATTGTTGAATCTATCAATTGCTTTCAGTAGAATATTCATTTTCACTCTATTGGTTCTTTCAATCCAAGAGCATAATATATTTCTTCATTTATTCATGTCATCTTTGATTTCTTTCATCAGTGTTTTTTTTTTTTTTCATCAGTGTTTTTTAATTTTCTAGATATAGATATTTTGTTTCTTTAGGTAAATTTATTCCTAGGTATTTTATTCTTTTCGTTGCACTGGTGATTGTGATTATTTACTTAATTTCTCTTTCTGTTTTTTTTTTTTTTTTTCATTGTAAATGTATAGGATGTAAGGGATTTCTGTGTATTAATTTTATATCCTGAAAATTAGCTATATTCATTGATTAGCTCTAATCATTTTCTGGTAGTGTCTGTGGGGTTTTCTATGCAGAGGATTATGCCATCTGCAAACTGTGAGAGTTTTGAATCTTCTTTTTCTATCTGGATTCCTCTCATTTCTTTCTCTTCTCTGATGGCTATGGCTAGGACTTCCAAAACAATGTTGACTAGTAGTGGTGAGAGTGGGCACCCTTTGCTTGTTCATGATTTTAGAGGAAATACTTTCAGTTTTTGCCTTTGAAGATAACATTTGCCATGGGTTTGTCATATATGGCTTTTACTATGTTGAGGTATATTCAATATATGCCTGCTTTCTGGGGAGTGTTTATCATAAATGGATATTGAATTTTGTCAAAGGTTTTCTCTGCATCTGTTGAGATAATCATATGGTTTTTATATTTCAATTTATTATGGTGCATCACATTAATTGATTTGCTATACTAAAAAATCCTTGCATCCCTGGAATGAAGTCCACTTGGTCATGATGCATGATCTCTTTTAGTATGTTGTTTCTGTTTGCTAGAATTTTTTTGAGGATTTTTGCATCTATATTCATCAGTGATATTGGCCTGTAGTTTTCTTTGTCATGGCATCTTTTTCTGGTTTGGGTATCAGGGTGATGGTGGCCTCATAGAATGAGTTTGGGAGTTTACCTTCCTCTGTAATTTTCTGGAAGATTTTGAGTAGGATAGCTGTTAGATCTTCTCTAAATTTTTTGTAGAATTCACATGTGAAGACATCTGGTCCTGGGCTTTTTTTTGTTGTTGTTGGAATATTCTTGATCACAGTTTAGATTTCCACGCTTGTGAAGGATCTTTTAATATTTTTTGATTCATATTTGGAAGGTTATACTTTTCTAAGAATTCTTCCATTTCTTCCAAGTTGCCCATTTTATTGGCATATCATTGCTCATTAGTTAAGTTCAGTTCAGTCGCTCACGTGTCTAACTCTTTGAACCCCATGGACTGCAGCAAGCCAGGCCTCCCTGTCCATCACCAACTCCTGGAGTTTACATAAACTCATGTCCATTGAGTTGGTGATGCCATCCAACCATCTCATCCTCTGTTGTCCCCTTCTACGCCTACCTTCATTCTTTCCCAGCATAGGGGCTTTTCTAATGAGTCAGTTCTCTGCATCAGATGGCCAAAGTATTGGAGTTTCAGCTTCAGCCTCAGTCCTCCAATGAATAGTCAAGACTGATTTCCTTTAGGATGGACTGGTTTGATCTTGCAATCCAAGGGACTCTAAAGAGTCTTCTCCAACACCACAGTTCAAAAGCACCAGCTTTCTTTATAGTTCAACTCTCACATCCATAGATGACCACTGGAAAAACCATAGCTTTGACTAGATGGACTTTGTTGGCAAAGTAATGTCTCTACTTTTTAATATGCTGTCTAGGTTGGTCATAACAAGTCTGTCACAATTTCCACTGTTTTTCCATCTATTTCCCATGAAGTGATGGGGCTGGATGCCATGATCTTAGTTTTCTGAATGTTGAATTTTAAGCCAGCTTTTTCACTCTCCTCTTTCACTTTCATCAAGAGGCTCTTTAGTTCTTCTTTGCTTTCTGCCATAATGGTGGTGCCATCTGCATATCTGAGGTTATTGATATTTCTCCCAGAAATCTTGATTCCAGCTTGTGCTTCATCCAGTCCAGCATTTCTCATGATGTAGTCTTCATATAAGTTAAATAAGCAGAGTGATGATATACAAATACAGCTTTGACCTACTCCTTTCCTGATTTGGAACCAGTCTGTTGTACCATGTCCAGTTTAATTGTTGCTTCTTGACCTGCATACAGATTTCTCAGGAGGCAGGTCAAGTGGTCTGGTATTCCCATCTCTTGAAGAATTTTCGACAGCTTGTTGTGATCCACAGTCATTGCTCATAAAAGTCTCTTACTACCTTTGTATTTCTATGTTTTCTATTGTGATTTCTCCATTTTCATTTCTAATTTTATTGATTTGATTATTCTCCCTTTTATTCTTGATGAATCTGGCTTACAGTTTGTCTTTTCTATCTTCTCAAAGAATCAGCTTTTAGTTTTGTTGATCTTTGCTATAGTTTCCTTCGTTTCTTTTTATTTTTTCCTGGTCTGATTTTATGATATCCTTCCTTCTACTAACTTTGTGGTTCTTCTTTTCTTCTTTTTCTAACTGCTGTAGGTATTAAGGTAGGTTCTTTATTTGATATTTCTCTTGTTTCTTGAGATAGGCTTGTATTGTTATGAACCTCCTGGTTAGCCCTGCTTTTATAGAACGCCGTAGGTTTTGGGTTGATGTGTTTTCATTTTCATTTATTCTATACATATTTGGATTTCTTTTCTGATTCCTTCTGTGATCTGTTGGTTATTCAGAAGTGTGTTGTTTAGCCTCCATATGTTTCAGTTTTTTATAGTTTTTTTCCCTCTTGTTTACATCTAATCTTACCATATTGTCATCAGAAAATATGCTTGAAATAATTTCAATTTTTAAAAATTTACCAAGGCTAGATTTTGCCCCAGGATGTGATCTATCTTGGAGAATGTTCCACATGAGAACTTGAGATAAAGGCAAAATCCATTGTTTTGGGGTAAAAAGCCCTGTAGATATCAGTTAGGTCTAACTTTTCCATTGTATCATTTAAAGCTTGTATTTCCTTGCTAATTTTCTGTTTGGTGGATCTATCCATAGGTGTGAGTTGGGTATTAAAGTCCCTCACTATTACTGTTATTGTTAATTTCCCATTTAATACTTGTTAGTGTTTGCCTTATGTATTGCATTGTTACTGTGTTGAGGGCATATATATTATATTTGCTATACCTTCTTCTTGGATTGATTCTTTAATCATTATGTATTTTCCTTTGTCTCTTATCTCAGTCTTTATCAAAGTATACATATATTTTTTCATTTATTTTTATTAGTTGGAGGCTAATTACTTCACATCATTGCAGTGGGTTTTGTCATACATTGACATGAATCAGCCATGGAGTTACATGTATTCCCCATCCCGATCCCCGCTCCCACCTCCCTCTCCACCAGATTCCTCTGGGTATATTTTATCTGATATGAGTATTGTTATTCCTGCTTTCTTTTGGCCTTCATTTACACAAAATATCTTTTTCCAGCCCCTCACTTTCAATCTGTATGTGTCCCTAGATTTGAGGTGAGTCTCTTGTATATGGTATGTAGGTTTGTTTTTGTATCCATTTGGCCAGTCTTTGTCTTTTGGTTGGAGCATTTAAACCATTTACATTTAAAGGTAATTACTGATAAGTATGATCCTGTTTCCATTTATTTTGTTGTTTTGGGTTAATTTTTGTGAGCCTTTTCTGTGCTTCCTATTAGAGAAGATCCTTTAGCATTTGCTGAAGGTGGTTTGGTGGTGCTGAATTCTCTTAGCTTTTACTTGCCTGTAAAGCTTTTGATTTCTCCTTCATATGTGAATAAGATCCTTGCTGGGTAGAGGAATCTTGGTTATAGGTTTTTCTCTCTCATGACTTTTAAGTATGTTCATTGATTTTAACTTTCGAAAGATCAGCTGTTATCCTTATGAAAATCTCCTTGTGTGTTATTTGTTGTTTTTCCCTTGCTGTTTAAAAAATAATAATAATTTGTTTATTTTAATTGGAGGCTAATTATTTTGCATTTACTCTTTGAGTTTATTATTTTTTTTTAGTTTAATTATATGTCTCTTGGGGTGTTTCACCTTGGATTTATCCTGTTTGAAACTCTTTGGGTTTCTTGGACTTGGGTTGTTATTTCCTGCCCTACTTTAGGGAAGTTTTTGACTATTATCTCAAGTATTTTCTCATGCCCCCTTTTTTGGTCTTCTTCTTCTGGAACACCTATGATTCAAATATTGGGGGCATTTAACATCGTCACATAGGTCTCTGATGTTGTCCTCATTTCAATTCTTTTTCTTTTTTCCTCTCTACTTCATATATTTCCACCGTCCTATCTTCCACCTCACTTATCCTCTCTTCTGCATCAGTTATTCTAATGGTTATTCTCTGGTTCTCAGTTATCCTCTGGTCCCCTCCAGAGTGAATATCAGTTATTGCTTTGTTCATTGATTGACTTTTTATTTCTTATATTCCTCTATCCTTGTCTCTAGTCTATTTTTCTATAACTCCATTTTGTTTTCAAGATTTTGTATCACCTTTACCTCATTATTTTGAATTCTTTTTCAGGTAGACTCTCTATCTCCTCCTCTTTTGTTTGGTTTGGTGGGTTTCTATTATGTTTCTTCACCTGCTAAATATTTATTTGCCTTTTCATTTTGTTTAGATTCTTGTGTTTGGTGTGCCCTTTCTGCAGACTGGAAATTCGTGGTTCTTCTTAATTGTGAAATCTACTCCTTGTGGGTGGGGTTGGAATAGTGGCTTGTCAAGATTTCCTGGTTGGGAGAACTTGTATCTGTGTTCTGGTGGGTGTTGCTCGATCTCTTTTCTCAGGAGTGCAATGAAGTCTTCAGTGGTGTTTTGTGGAGTCTTTGGGTTTGACATGGCTTTGGGCTGCCCATCTTTTAATGTTCAGGATTATGTTCCTGTTGCTGTATAATTTGTGTGGTGTGTTTTGCACTGGAACTCTTGGTTGTTGGGTGGAGCTTTGTCTCAGTGTAGGTATGGAGACTTTGGGTGAGTTCTTGTCTATAAATATTCCCTGGAGCCTGGAGTTCTCTGATGTTCTAAACTTCTGGAGTTAAGCCTCCTGCCTTTAGGTTTTGATCCTTCTCTACAGTAGACTCACAACTTTTCCATCCATACAGCATAGAAGATAAAACCCCTAGGTTAATGTTGAAACAGCTCTCCATAGCCAGGGACACCCAGAGAGATTCACACAGTTATATAAAGAAGAGAACAGGGAGGATGGAGATAGAGGTGACCAGGAACAGAAAAGGGAGAGTCAAAAGTTGAGAGCGCAATTAAACCAGTAATCAAATCTCTAAGTGAGAATGGATACTGAAGATTAGATTCATAAAGGTACAAAATTGATAGCAAATATCAAAAAGCAAAGATTAAAAACCTAGAACAGAGGTTATATTCTCAAAAATACAATATAAAACAGAAATCAAAATTAATCACAAAAATTAAAAAAAATATATGTAATTTGTTTTTTTAAAATAGGGTTTTTGTTGAAATGTAATACTAGGCTATAAAAATGAAAATTAAAGGTGTAACAAAGAACTAATTTTTTTTTATTAAAAAGTTTTAATAGTAAAAATATATCTGAGAATTTTTCTGGAGCTGTTGTAGGCAGTGTAAAGTCAGTTCAGTGTCAGATAGTCCCTTGTTCTGGCTTGTACTTGTTCTCAAAGTCTATAGTTGTCCTTCAAATGCACAATCTCTGCATTAACTGCAGGTTTTTAATAGTTGTACCTGTCACTTCCAGAGCAGCTCCCCCTTTTTTTGTTTATTTTGACTTCCTCTGTTTGCAAGTCTCTTCAGTGTCTAATTTCTGCCCTGATACAAGGGGGCAAAGGCAGTCACTTATTTAGGTTCACATGTTCAGTTGTGCTGTGGAGAGGGAGGGACACTGCAAATAAATACTGCTGGCATGCGTGGGGAGTCTTACTGGATGGACCATCTTACAGGATGAACCACAGGATGAACCACGACTGGGTTTGCCACAGCCCAAGGCAGAGTGCATTTCCCAGGACCACACTGCTCAGGCTCCAGGGTGCTCTGCAAGGGAACGGTCTCAAGTGGGCCCTCTGTTATCTGCCTTTCCCAGGTCTAAGCTGCTCAGGTTTTCGGGTGCTCCACAGGGGCACAGACCCGGATGGGCTGTGCATCTTGTTCTATTCCCAGTCCAACCCACTCCCTCAACTAAGCTCTTGGCGAGATCACTATCCTAGGTGGGCCGTGAATTTTATGCACCTCCCCTATTCCAGCTGCTTAGTTTCCCAGGTGTGCCACAAGGGCACAGTCCCATGTGTGCTCTGTGTGTTTTCTGGGGAGTTAATCTCAGGCTGTGACACTCCTGGCAGATGTGAACTGTTCAATCCCAGGAGGACATGGTTAGCAACTGGCAGCCTGCTTACAGTTTATTGGATGATGAGCTCTCAATGGCTGAGATTGCAGCAGCTCCTTGCTTTCTGGCTTTTGCTGTCAGACACCTGCCTCTCTGCCTCTGGGGTGGGAGGTCCCTAAACAGCAGCTGGCTTGTTCTCCTTTGTTATTTGTTACAATCCTTTGTTCTGTGAGTGTACCATGAGTCACTGTGTGGCATTAGAACATTAGAGTCTTTTGTGGGAAAGGGCCTTTTTTTTTTGGTCTCTCTGGTGATCCCACAGTTTGGGTTGCTATGTCACATTAGTTCGCTCAGATTATTCTCAGGGCATTCAAGCCTGATCCTTACTCTAAGGACCAATGATGCAGCCCACACCTCCCTGCCCAGCCCCCACCTGCTACTGGCGGGAGCAAGCGTCTGAGCTGATAGTCACGGTTAGGCACATATTCTGAGGTTTTTTGTTTTTTGTTTTTAAATTTTCCTCTCTGTTATGTTGCCCTCTGAGATTCCAAAGCTCCCCCACAGACACGCCTGTAAGAGATTTTCCTATTGTGCGGAAACATCTCCTCCTTCACCACTCCCTCCCCAGGATGGGTCTCCATCCCTAAATCTTTTGTCTCTGTTTTCTTCTTTTATATTTTGTCCTACCTCCTTTTGAAGAGATTTGGCTGTCTTTCTGGGTGCCTGGTGTCCTCTGCCAGTGTTCAGAAGTTGTTCTGTGGAAGTTGTTCAGCACTCAAATGATCTTTTGATGAATTTGTGGGGGAGAAAGTGGTCTCTCCATCCAGTTCCTCTGCCATCTTGGGACCACCCCTCTAATTTACTTTTATTTCGTCCTCATCAGTCTTTGGCATCATCATTCTTTCAGGCTTTTTATTTCATAAGAAAAATATTATACTTTTTAAAAAATTCTTTTATTCAAGAATGGTTGATTTAAATGTTTTATTAATTTCTTCTGTAAAGCAAAGTGATTCAGTTATATATATCTATATATACATTCTTTTTCCTCTTTTCCATTATGGTTTATCCCAGGGCATTGGGAACAGTTTTCTGTGCTATGTATTATAGTTTGCTAGCCCCATACTCTCAATCCACTCTTTACTCACCCCTCTTTCCTCTTGGCAACCTCAAATTTGTTCTCTGAATGTGAGTTTGTTTCATAGATAAGTTCATTTGTATATTTTAGATTCCACATGTAAGTGATATCATATGGTGTTTGTCTTTCTCAATCTGACTTACATCACTTTAGTCTGATAACTTAGAGGACCATCCATGTTGTTGCATATATAGTGTTTTAAATATGCACTTTAAAATTATTTGTGAGATTGTTTGCATATTGACCTTTATTGCCATTTGCTTTGGAAAATCAAAATGAAGTTGGTGTTTCCAAGAGAACCCTCTAAAATGAAACTAGGAGTCTATTGAGGAAGTGTGACATACACATCTCATCTCAGGACTTCCCTGGTGATCCAGTGGTTAAGACTCCATGCTTCCAATGCAGGGGGTACAGGTTAGAAAACTAAGATCTCACATGATGCATGGTGCAGCCAGAACATGCCCAGTGTTCCAAAAACTAAAAGTATTTATCAGACTGAGAAATCGGATATATCCTATCATATCAGTAAACAAGGATGTGACAGTTATCAGCAAGTGTATCTACCATGGATGGTGAGCTGGTGAGCCCTGAGGAAACTCAAGAAGGAAGGAATACCTCCCATCTAGCAGTCATCAGACTGCAGCCACTTCTTGTGAGCCCTGAAGAGGTTCAGGATGTGAAAAACAGAGGAAACTGGCCCTAAATAGCTGAGGTGCATATCAAAGGAATGATTTCAGTGAGCCCAAACTTTGGCATCTTCTCATACATAGAAAAGCATTAAATTCCTTAGCTTGGAATACCTGTTCTTCTTTGATCAACAATAATCTTTTGATGTTCAAACTACTTCCACTTTGTTGCAAAACTTCTGTAAAACTTGGCTCTTCCCCTCACCTCAGAGTAGTTTCTCTCAGGTTTACTTGAGATGCTATCTCCTGGGCTTGAAGTCTTAAAATATTCCCACTGATTAAAACATAATTCTCAACTTTTAGGTTGTGAATTTTTTTTTTAAGTCCACAAGATCCTTACCCTAAAATAACTCATAGCAGTCTATCTATTTATTGAGGAGGAAGACAATTTCCTCTACCGTTCTAGGTTATTCTGACTGGAGAGAGTCAGTTATAGGAGATGACCAGAAAAAGCACAATAAACAAAAGTAAGGTTATTATGCAGATTTAAGTCAGTGCCTTCTCCATTGATAAGAATTTCTAGAGTGTTGGTCATTCTCCTCTCCTTGGTACAGTGAGGAAGACCCTCTTACAAATGGTGATTTCCCTTAAAAATGTAATTATTTCTTATAAAAGGGTAAACCCTACTTGATTTTCAAAGTTATCTCCTTTTCTACTGTTTCTTAGAAAGCAACCAGCTTAAAATAATTGATATGCTAAAAGGCTTATTTTGGAGTAGCAGATTTTGTTCTCCACAGGACTCTTATCCTAAATAATTTGGGACAGCCTATCTGAGAGTCCCCTGGACTGCAAGGAGATCCAATCAATTCATCCTAAAGGAGATCAGTCCTGAGTGTTCTTTGAAAGGACTGATGCTGAAGCTGAAACTCCAGTACTTTGGCCACCTGATGCGAAGAGCTGACTCCTTTGAAAAGACACTGATGCTGGGAAAGATTGAAGGTGGAAGGAGAAGGGGAAAACAGAGGATGAGATGGTTGAATGGCATCACCGACTCAGTGGGCATGAGTTTGGGTAAACTCTGAGAGTTGGTGATGGACAGGGAGGCCTGGCTTGCTGCAGTCCATGGGGTCGCAAAGAGTCAGACAGGACTGAGCGACTGAACTGAACTGAACTGAACTGTTAAGGACAAATATTTCCCTTCTTATGTTAGAGTACAGCCTCATGACTTTTGCCTTTATAAGCCCTTGACTCTTTCTTTTCCCTAGAATGCTCTTTTGGTTTTATTCAAAACTGTTTCCTACATTGCAAGTCAATCAACAATATCTGTTGTTTCACTTTTGTTTCGAGATAACTTTCTTTAAATGATATACTGATTTACAAGAGTTTTAAAAAAAATGTTAAGGATCTTATTATCAGATATGTAATTTATGATATATTTTTTCTAGTTTTTAAAAAATATTTAAATGTTTTTATGGTGTACAGGCTTCAAATTTCATGTAGTCAAGACTTTCTTTATGCTCCCTGAGTTTGCATCATACTTAGAAAGATTTCCTTCATTTAAGTATTATAAGAACAATATCATAAAACATTCTGTTTTCATCCAAGATTTATTTTATCCTTAAGTTAAAGGAAGGGAGACCTCTTCCATAGCCCAAGAGTGGGCTCTTGTCTAACATTTGGAAATGAATTATCTGAGGAGACACATGTGCTGACAAAGCAAGAGTCTTTATCGGGAAGGGGAACCTAGGTGGTGAGTAGGAGGGTAAGGGGACCCAGGGGAACTGTTCTGTCGTGTCATTTTCAGTCTCAGTCTCAGGTTTTATGGTAATGGGCTTAGTTTCTAGGTTGTCTCTAGAAACTATCTTTTTGACTCAAGGTTCTTCCCAGTGGTGTGTGCATTACTCAGTCAAGATGGATTCCAGTAAGAAAGATTCTGGGCGATTGTTAGGATAGATGGACAGGTGTCTCCTGTCTCCTTTTGAATCTTTCCTGAATTCTTTCTGTTGGTAATATTTTGTTAGTTCCACTTTCTTTACCAGGACTTCCTGTTGTGAGATAACTCATGTAAGTGGTTACTATTATGCTTGGCCATGGTGGGTGGTTTTGGTCAGTGGTTCCACTAACACTTACTTTATTCAAACTTTAACCTACATTAAAACATTGCATAATGGATATTGATACCTAGGTTTGTTTTACAAAAATATAATCATGCATTTTGAAATAAATCTTTTTATTCATTACATAATTTACCCTAAGTTTGTTAAAAAAAAAAAAAAAGACTGCTGCCTACCATCCAGTTCTATAAGAATCAAGTCCTTAGAAGCTGTAATCACTGACCTACGATATACTCTGAAAGGATTTCAGGGCAAAAATTAGGATGAGGCACTCTGTTCTGTGAGAAAACAGGCAAAATCGACCCTTATATAATCAGGAATATTTCAGGAGAAATTTTTAATGAATCTGAATTCTTATATCTTATCATACCACAAAATCATTAACTGATATCTGTTCCTTCAGACAAGCAGCAACCTTCTACTGAAATGTATGCTTGATTGCATGTATATATGCATATATATATATATACCTCTCTCCTTACCTCTTTGGAGTATTTCTTCAGAGCTGTCTGAGAGGCTGTCTCTGGGCTATAGTCTTCAGAAATTCCTTAGATAAAACTGAAACTCAAAACTCTCATGTGAGAGTGATATATAATTATATTACGACTCTGACATTTATTCCAGTACCTCATAAAATTTAAAGCAAATGAGAAGTTATGAACGCACAGTAAACGTAAATAATGTTTAAATATGTGTCAAAATTGTGAACAAGTTCTGCTTGGATTTTCAAAGAAAAGTCAGCCTTGTTTCTTTAAGACTATCTGCTACTGATGAAATTTGATTTCTAGGGAGAAAATATCTTAATCTAAATGAAGTACCTTAGGAAAAAAGAGATTTGTCCCTATATTTTTGCAGCAACCTTCAAAACCATTGTAAGGCATTTTAAGAGACACTGAACAGTTATATCTGTTTTTTCAAATCAAAATAATAATATATTAGCAGGGGACACAGGACTGGAAAAGGTCAGTTTTCATTCCAATCCCAAAGAACGGCAATGCCAAAGAACATTCAAACTACCACACAGTTGTACTCATTTCACATTCTAGCAAAGAAATGCCCAAAATTCTCCAAGCCAGGCTTCAACAGTACCTGAACCAAGAATTTCCAGATGTTCAAGTTGGATTTAAAAAAGCAGAGGAACTAAAGATCAAATTGCCAATAACTGTTGTATCATAGAAAACCAAGAGAATTCTAGGGAAACATCTACTTCTGCTGCATTGACTACACTAAAGCCTGTAACTGTGTGGATCACAAAAAAATGCAGAAAATTCTTCAAGAGATGAGAATACCAGATCACCCCACCTGCCTCCTCAGAAATCTGTATGCAGGTCAAGAAGCAATAGTTACAACAGGACATGGAACAATAGACTATTTCCAAATTGAGAAAGGACTACGTCAAGGCTGCATACTGTTACCCTGCTTATTTAGCTTATATGCAGAGTACATCATATGAAATGCCAGGCTGGATGAAGAACAAACTGGAATCAAGATTGCTGAGAGAAATATCAATAACCTCAGATACACAGATGACACCACCCTTATGGCAGAAAGCGAAGAGGAACTAAAGAGCCTCTTGATGGAAGTGAAAAGAGGAGAGTGAAAAAGCTGGCTTAAACTCATCATTCAAAAAACAAAGATCCACAGTCATCAAGACAGTATGGTACTGGCACAAAGACAGAAATATAGATCGATGGAACAGAATAGAAAGCCCAGAGATAAATCCACGAACCTATGGACACCTTATTTTCGACAAAGGAGGCAAGACTATACAATGGAAAAAAGACAACCTCTTTAACAAGTGGTGCTGGGAAAACTGGTCAACCACTTGTAAAAGAATGAAACTAGAACACTTTCTAACACCATACACAAAAATAAACTCAAAATGGATTAAAAATCTACATGTAAGACAAGAAACTATAAAACTCCTAGAGGAGGACATAGGCAAAACACTCTCCGACATAAATCACAGCAGGATCCTCTATGACACACCTCCCAAAATATTGGAAATAAAAGCAAAAATAAACAAATGTGACCTAATTAAACTGAAAGGTTTTTGCACAACAAAGGAAACTATAAGCTAGGTGAAAAGACAGCCCAAAGACTGGGAGAAAATAATAGCAAATGAAGAAACAGACAAAGGATTATTCTCAAAAATATACAAGCAACTCCTGCAGCTCAGTTCCAGAAAAATAAATGACCCAATCAAAAAATGGGCCAAAGAACTAAACAGACATTTCTCCAAAGAAGACATACAGATGGCTAACAAACACATGAAAAGATGCTCAACATCACTCATTATCAGAGAAATGCAAATCAAAACCACAATGAGGTACCATTACACGCCAGTCAGGATGGCTGCTATCCAAAAGTCTACAAGCAATAAATGCTGGAGAGGGTGTGGAGAAAAGGGAACCCTTTTACACTGTTGGTGGGAATGCAAACTAGTACAGCCACTATGGAGAACAGTGTGGAGATTTCTTAAAAAACTGGAAATAGAACTGCCATATGACCCAGCAATCCCATTCCTGGGCATACACACTGAGGAAACCAGATCTGAAAGAGACATGTGCACCCTGATGTTCATCGCAGCACTGTTTATAATAGCCAGGACATGGAAGCAACCTAGATGCCCATCAGCAGACAAATGGATAAGGAAGCTGTGGTACATATACACCATAGAATATTACTCAGCCATTAAAAAGAATTCATTTGAATCAGTTCTAATGAGATGGATAAAACTGGAGCCCATTATACAGAGTGAAGTAAGCCAGAAAGATAAAGACCAATACAATATACTAACACATATACATGGAATTTAGAAAGATGGTAACAATAACCCTATATGCAAAGCAGAAAAAGAGACACAGATGTACAGAACAGACTTTGGGACTCTGTGGGAGAAGGTGAGGGTGGGATGTTTAGAGAGAACAGCATCGAAACATGTATATTATCTAGGGTGAAACAGATCACCAGCCCAGGTTGGATGCATGAGACAAGTGCTCGGGCCTGGTGCACTGGGAAGACCCAGAGGGATCAGGTAGAGAGGGAGGTGGGAGGGGGGATAGGGATGGGGAATACATGTAAATCCATGGCTGATTCATGTCAATGTATGACAAAAACTGCTATGATATTGTAAAGTAATTAGCCTCCAACTAATAAAAATAAATGGGAAAAAAAAACAAAACAAAAACAAAGATCATGGCATCTGGTCCTATCACTTCATGGCAAATAGATGGGGAAACAATGGAAACAGTAACATACTTTATTTTGGGGGGAGCAAAAATCACTGCAGATGGTGACTTCAGCCATGAAATTAAAAGACACACTTGCTTCTTTGAAGAAAAGTTATGATAAACCTAAACAGCATATCAAAAAGCAGAGACATTACCGACAAAGTCCATCTAGTCAAAGTTATGGTTTTTCCAGTAGCCAGGTATTCATGTAAGAATTGGACCAATAAAAAAAAGCTGAACACTGAAGAATTGATGCTTTTGAGCTATGGTGTTGGAGAAGACTCTTGAGTCCCTTGGACTGCAAGGAGATCCAACCAGTCAATCCTAAAGGAAATCAATCCTGAATATTCATTGGAAGGACTGAGGCTGATGCTGAAGCTCCAATACTTTGGCCACCTGGTGTGAAGAGCTGACTCATTAGAAAAACCCCTGATACTGGGAAAGATTGAAGGCAGGAGGAGAAGGGGACGACAGAGGGTGAAATGGTTGGATGGCATCACTGACTCAATGGACATGAGTTTGAGCAAGTTCTGAGAGATGGTGAAGGACAGGGAAGCCTGGCGTACTGTAGCCCATGGGTTCACAGAGAGTCAGACATGACTGAGTGACTGAACAACAACAGAATTATAAAATAATATAAAATCTGTACCACTTGTGTACAGATATATTTCTCTCCTTGATTAAAATTTAAGTAGTATCAATACATTTTCACTAAAACCTAGTTTTAAAGAATATATCTTTATTCATTGTATTTATTTATGGCTGTGCTGGGGCTTCATTGCTGCTAGCATACCTTCTGCAGTGTGGCAATTAGGATAGACTTTCTAGTTGAGGTGCATAGGCTTCTCATTGCAGTGGTTTCTCTTGTGGAGCATGAACTCTAGCACAGAGGCTTCAGTAATTCCACCACTTGGGCTTATGGGCTCTAGAGCACTAGCTCAGTAGTTGTGGCACACAGCCCATGGGCTTAATTGTCCTGCTGCATGTGGAATCTTCCTGGACCAGGGATTGAACCTGGGTCCCCTGCATTGGATTCTTTACAACTGAGACACAAGGGAAGCCCTACAGGCTCTTTTTTTTTCAGAGACCAAGAGCACTACAGACTCTTTGTGTGTGTTTGTGATTCCTCTAGAGTTCCATACAAGTAGGTTATGTTTTCATGATGCAGTTATACATGTGATAGCCATTTAATTGGCAGATCATTTTTAAAGATCTTTCATTGTAGAAAAATAAATGTGAACTAAAAGCTCAATACTAACCAACTTCTCCCCTTCCCCCACCTTTCTATTAATAACCTTATTAGGTAGTCTTTATGGTAGACAATGTGGTGTGTGACTCAGATGTCCCTTGAAGAGAGAAACTGCTGCTGGGGGTGTACTTAGCTGACAGTCTCCTGTTGTGAATTTTTTTCAGGATCATCTGAGCTTTAGATCCAAGGTCATGTTCTTCCTGGCAACTCCCAGGTGATGACTGAGCACAGTGGTATTAAAGGCTGACTGCACCTGCCAAGTGTCTTCTAGCAAAAGTCTTTGTGGTAAGCCCCACCCTGGGCTGATTGAGACCTACCTTCTCAGAGGCAAGGCTTTTCCTTCCAGCATTCCTTCATTTCTCATATCCTTTCATAAGTGTCAGAACTGTTTTGCAATCCGGAAATTTTACCGGCCAATTGCTGCTGGTTTAATCTTTTACCTTCCTCAGCCATTTCTCCTAATATATCTGTATACGTAACATACATATATGTGCTATCCTGAGTCACTTCAATCATGTCTGACACTTTGTGACCCTATGGACTGTTGCCCATCAGGATCCTCTGTCCATGGGATCTCTAGGCAAGAATACTGGAGTGGGTTGCTTGCCCTCTTCCAGGGGATCTTTCTGATCCAGGATTGAACCCATGTCTCTATGTCTTTTATGTTTCCTGCATTATCATGTGGGTTCTTTACCACTAGTGCCACCATATATATCAGAGTATAATATGTATAAATATATACAAATGTATCAGAGGATATATGTATAAGTATATATAATATATAGCAATATATAAAATATGTATAAGTGCAGTTGTAACTCTGCCTTGCTGATCGCAACCCAAATGATTCTATTGACACATTCATTAAGCATCTTCTGTAGCAAAGAACTGTGCTTGGTATAAATAATATAATATATAATTATTTATTAGTATACAGCATATTATAAGATTTACATTTTGATACTTTATCACAGATTTTCAAAATAGATATTATTTCCCTTGATTACTGCCTTTTTTGATATCCCTGTACATTCTGTACTCAAGGCAGGGAGTTAGAGGTTGAATTAATCACCAATACCCAATGCTCTCATCAATTATATAATGAAGTCTCCATAAAAACTCAGAAGACAAGGTTAGAAAGCTTCTGATTGGTCAACATGTGGAAGTGCTGGGATAGTGGTCTCCATGAGAGGGCATGAAAGCTTTGTATTCCTTCCCAGGGTCACTTTCCTTTGGATGTTCATATCATATTTTCATAAGTAAACGGTTTCCTTTGTTCTGTAAGTTGTTCCAGCAAATTAATCCAACCTAAGGTGGAGGTTGTGGAAACTTCTAACTTACATTATGGATTTGTGATAGGCATCTAAAGTCAAGGGTGTGGTAGTTTTATAGGACTGACCCATTAAGCTGTGGGATCTGATGCTATCTCCTGGTAGATAGGTTAGAAAAGGGATACCTCAGCTCATGTCAGAGAATGTCTTAGTGGGATGGGAAAAACACACATCATACTTCCTGCAACCTCTACTGTTACTGCATTGTGCTCAGTACAAAATATAGCTAAAAAAATATTAAAATTTAAAAAATGTCCAGATAGATAATTCAGCATACTTTTTTTCTGTTTTGAATTTTGCTTTTAGACTTTTGACTGGAAAGTTAAACTATGCCTCAGATATTTATTTATTTACCTTTTATGAACTCTAAATAAAGCATCATGAGTAGACACATTGCTATTCAAAAGGTCTGAATTCTACAGAATCCATATCTTCCAATGTAATGCTTTTATATATTTGCCTTAGAAATTTTATAAATTTGTCACATCCCCCCAAACATTTTGAAGGCATACAACTTGAAAACCTGTCACATATCACAATTTCAAAGTGACTCTTCTAGAGATATGGAAGAAATATTGAACACCAAAATTTCAGGATGGAAGACAATTTAAGTATATGCTGCTAAATATAATGTTACTAGGCATCAGATGATTTTACTAGCTGACTTTTAACAACTTTAAAAAGTTGAACTAACTCAATGCTAGTAGAGTGTAGATAAAGTTGAACTAACTCAATGCTAGTAGAGTGTAGATAATATTTATGGAAAAGTTGAGTCAAAACAGACAAGCAAGTAGAAATATTCAAATGTCAAATGCAGAGTGTCAAGTAAAATTGGTAACAGACTGAATACAGAAAGAATTTAGAATCATAGAATTTTTCTTACTGAAGCAGGCAAAACATTTAAAAATTAAAACCCAGTTTTTCTATGATTCTATCCCACCCTCCCCCCTTCCATCATCACCACAATCTACACTAAGGAAAAATTTAATTTTTGCTATATAATTTATATGTCAAATATAACAAAGATGATCATGGTTAAATAGAAAAATAGAAAGTAGAAAATTTAGTTGCTGACTCATTGTGTTATATTTTGCACAAACTTTACTAGGAAAATATATTAGATGTCTGACTGTGCAGGCAGAAAAAAAATGATTCTATATTCATAGACTTACAAATGATGTTTTCTGCTCATGAAATAAAAATGCATGCTCATTTAATCATATTTGGTAAAAGCAGAAATTACTCTGAGAGGTGACCACTTTTTATCATTTAGTGTATATCCTTTCATTGTTTGTTTTCCACATGTCTAGTTTACATAGGTGAACTCATACTGTTTTAATTCTGCTTAGTAATAAGTTGGAAGAGTACAGGGTTTATGGCATGTGTAGTGTGACAGTTTATGAGAAGGGACTGTAAGTCACATAACATGTCTGAGAGGACAGATGCTTTAGGCAGAGGTCAGACCATGAAGAAACTGGAGCATCACACTGTTGGCATAAATGTTATGAGATAGTCCTTAAATTGAAGAAACTTTGGTCTCTATTCTATTCTGCCTCCACTCTCTTCACACTGGCTTGGAGGTTGGTCCCTTGAGACACCAGTGCAATCCTTGTTTATGAAACCATGAAGAGAGTAAGCTTGTGGTATTTCTTGACTGGAGAGCCTATTGTCTCAAAACTGTAGCACGGAGTCCTCATATACCAGGCTGAAGATAATCAAAATGGCGTTCGAGTTCAGAATCATGATTTCTTACTCATCCTTGAAACTATGTCAACTTTGTATTTCTTTCCTCGGATAAATACAGAGTGGGAAGGCATAGTGGGGCTGTCCTTTCCTTACTGCAGACAACAGCCTGATAAAACCTGTCCAATTTCCCTATGCTCTAGTAAGCTGGGGAAACAGACTCATGATATTGCCAAAAAACGTCTATATAGTCAAAGCTATTATATTTACAGTAGTCATGTATGGATGTGAGAGTTGGACCATAAAGAAAGCTGAGCAACAAAGAATTGATGCTTTTGAACTGTGGTGTTTTTGAAGACTCTTGAGAGTTTCTTGGAATGCAAGGAGATCAAACCAGTCAATCCTAAAGGATGTCAACCCTGAAAATGCACTAGAAGGACTGATGCTGAAGCTGAAGCTCCAATACTTTGGCAACCTGATGCAAAGAGCTGACTCATTAGAAAAGACCCCAATGCTAAGAAACATTGAGGGCAGGAGGAGAAGGGGGTGACAGAGGATGAGATGGTTGGATGGCATCACCAAATTAATGGGCATGAGTTTGAGCAAGCTCTGGGAGATAGTAAAGGACAGGGAAGCCTGGTACGCTGCATTCCATAGAGGCTGCAGAAAATCAGACAAGACTGAGTGACTGAACAACAACAACGACTAGTAAACTTCTTAGAAATATGTCATTTTAAGGCCCTATCCCTATATTCTAGCTACCTAATAAATAATCTAACTTTCAAACAAATCTGTGTAAAGCAGAGAGAAAAAAACAATTAAAGAAATTAGAATTTGTACTCCAGTTTCATCCATCTCATTAGAACTGGTTCAAATGTATATGGCTGAATAATATTCCATTGTGTATATGTACCACAGCTTTCTTATCCATTCGTCTGCTGATGGACATCTAGGTTGCTTCCATGTCCTGGCTATTATAAACAGTGCTGCAATGAACACTGGGGTGCACATGTCTCTTTCAGTTCTGGTTTCCTCAGTGTGTATGCCCAGGAGTGGGACACAGGAAATCCATGGCTGATTCATGGCAATGTATGGCAAAACCCACTACAATATTGTAAAGTAATTAACCTCCAACTAATAAAAAAAAAAGAAAGAAATTAGAATTTGTAAAGGTATTGCCATAGTTATATATATATATATATATATATATATATATATTTTTTTTTTTTTTTTCAAAACTCAAACAGAAAATTTCAACTGGTCTTAATTACAAAGCAATATATTATGGACCAGGTCCTTAACAATTTTCACTACTGATCTTAATGTTCTATGTATTGATAAAAGATGTATTTTTAATATAGATCTATAGTTTTATTTGAGATGTATTATGGCTTAAGCTCCAATAGTTTGGCCACCTGACGGGAAGAGCCAACTCATTGGAAAAGACCCTGATGCTGGGAAAGATTGAGGGCAGGAGGAGAAGGGGACGACAGAGGATGAGATGGTTGGATGGCATCACTGACTCAATGCACATGAGTTTGATCAAGCTCTGGGAGATGGTGAAGGACAGGGAAGTCTAGTGTGGTGCAGTTCATAGGGTTGCAAAGAGTCAAACATGACTTAGCAATTGAACAACAACAATACTTCTCAATATATTCAAGTCAACAGGCAAACAAAGCTTAGTTTGCTTTCTATTATATTTATATCATAATTTTTTTCAGAAAAATCTCCAAGTTTTGTCCTAGCAATCTACATCAACCTAGAAGAAAAATTGATTGGGGCATATAAGCACTCAAGCGAGCAGCAGGAAGTAGCTTTGCACTGAAGTGGGTCAAACAGAGGAATTTAATTCATCCACCACAGTTAAGGTTACTTAATGAATGATAATTTTCCATGTTCCAAGGATACCTTGCTGTTGTTGTTGTTCAGTCACTAAGTCATGTCCAATGCTTTGTGACCCCATGGACTGCAGCACACCAGGCTCCCCTGTCCTTCACCAACTCCCAGAGCTTGATCAAACTCGTGTCCATTGAGTCAGTGATGCCATCCAACCATCTCATCCTCTGCCATCCCCTTCTCCTCCTGCCTTCAATCTTTCCCAGCATCAGGGTCTTTTCCAGTGAGTCAACTATTCACATCAGGTGGCCAAATTATTGGAGCTTCAGCCTCAGCATCAGTCTCTCCAGTGAATCTTCAGGGTTGATTTCCTTTAGGATTGATGGGTTGGGTCTCCTTGCAGTCCAAAGGACTCTCAAGAGTCTTCTATTCATTGTGTAATGAATTTCTATTCATTACACAAGATGGTAGAATAGAAAGATGTACATTCATCTTCTCAGGTGAAAACACCAAGGTTGCAATTAGCTGCTGAACAACCATCAACAGGAGAATGTTGGATCCCACCAAAGAAATATATCCCACATCTAAGGGCAAAGGACCCCAGTAGGATCCCAATAGGTTGGTAGGAGTGGCTCAATAATGTTTAAAATCAAATCTCATACCTACCAGAGACACTCAGAGTGTGCAAACAAAGCTTCATGTGCACCAGGACCCAGGGAAAGGAGCAGGGACCTCAATAAAATACTGAGCCTGACTTGCCTTTGAGAGAGTGTCTCCTGTGGTGGCATGTGTCAGCAGTGGCCTGCCGCAAAGACGGAGCGCTGGCTTCAGCAGACCTGGGAGACACAGCATGTGGCATACATTCTCTTGGAGGAGGTCACCATTAGCTCTACTGTAGAGCCTGTGAATAGATAACTGACAAACTGGAGAAAAATTATACCAAAGAAGTTCTTGTACTGTTGCAAAAGTTCTAGGGCCCCCAACAGATTTTCCAGCCTGGGGATCTGGCAAAGAGACTGAGAACTCCCAGGGAATATAATTTTGAAGGCCAATGGGATTTGATGATAGAACTTCCACAGACTAGGGAAACAGTTTCTTCTAGGGCACCAGGACCCAGGAGAAAGGAACATGTGACCCCCGTCGGTATGAAATTATTACTGATATTTTAAGAACTTGAAACTTTAAACATCCACCCACTTTTGTTCATATTGAAGTCTCAGCTTCATTTTTAAGCTGCATCCTAGTATATTATGTATAATATATATCTGCAGAGTTGTGGCTTTTTATTTGATTTTCTCTGATACAGATATGTTTCTTCAGTTTTTGTTTTGAAGTGATCTAATTGATCCTTTTGAACTGTGGTGTTGGAGAAGACTCTTGAGAGTCCCTTGGACTGCAAGGAGATCCAACCAGTCCATCCTAAAGGAGATCAGTCCTGGGTGTTCATTGGAAGGACTGATGCTGAAGCTGAAACTCCAATACTTTGGCCACCTGATGCGAAGAGCTGGCTCATTGGAAAAGACCCTGATGCTGGGAAAGATTGAAGGCAGAAGGAGAAGGGGACAACAGAGGATGAGATGGTTGGATGGCATCATCGACTCGATGGACATGGGTTTGGGTGGACTCCGGGAGTTGGTGATGGACAGGGAGGCCTGGCGTGCTGCGGTTCATGGGGTCACAAAGAGTCGGACACGACTGAGCAACTGAACTGAACTGAATTGGCAACCTGCAAATTAATGTAAGAAATTCATTACTTGCATGATGTTCACTTCAGAGGGTTCTGAATTGCTTTAAAACTTCCCTCGGATTTCTTTGGAGTTGTTTTGCTGTGAAATAGCTTTGGCTTGATTCAATGAATATTTTTAGTTCCAGGAAGTATTAATTGCAGAGAGCCTACCTATGAGAACTGTAGAACTTTCACAAGTGTTGAAACCACAGGATGAGAACAAGGCTGACATTTAATAGTAATTTCCATGAATATTAAATTCATTCAGCAGTCCTTTGGGGGAGCCATTTATCATTTTATTTTTCAATCATGGAAAATGGAAACAAATTATGCTTGAGACAGATGAAAGCACCAGGAAGCCTAAATCTAAATGAGAAACTACTTTCAAACCCATATTTTACATTAAACTAAGTTGCTAATACTTATCAATGGAAGAACTGTTACAAAGTTGGTTTTAATCATTACAGGTAGAATGTTTAAGACCTGAGAAATTATTCTTTTTTGCTTTCAATCAATGCATCACATAGTTTAAGTTTAATTTAAAAAAAAAATCTGATTATCTTCTTTTAGTCCCTCAAAATGATGACATTTCCAGAGACATTTTGTTCTACTTCAGAAGGGGCACCAACCTGTTAAATGGCCACAATTTGGAGTCTCCAGAATGGTTAGCGGTTTGAAGTGCAACATGCAACAAAGCAGAAGAGTGAAGGATCTGTGAGCACTGAGAGGATGCCAAAGACTCAACAGGTCAGAACTTTTATCGCATGAAAGAAAATTTTGCCTGCAGCAGGAGAATGGCAACAATGTCTTTTGAGTCCAGATTGCCCACAATTTTTTTTTTAATCATTTTATGATGTTCTCACCTTTCTATTAATTTTTAAGTGAAGAGAGTATTAAATAAATGCTTGTTTAGTGAATGGTAACTTTGTTAACAGGACAGTGGAAAATATTTTTTAAAAAGTTTCCTGAGATTCTAAAAATGTAGTCTAGACATTCATTGCACCTCTAGTCCGATTATAGGGCAATTTCCAAAGCAAAAGATTCTGGAGACATGTCTTTTCAATATAGAATGTATTAATATTTTCTGGGCTCAATATCTTTAGCAACAGTTTCTAATAGGGATGGCAGAATTAGATGTTTGGGTTTTTTATTTGAATGGATATGTTCTTACTAGTGATCTTTGTATTGTAAGTTTGAAAAAGATGAAGATTAGTTTTAAACTGTTTGTACTCTGTTTTCTCCAGAGGATTAGCTAACATTATGTGGCATAATCTAAACAATTAAATGCCTTAGCAACATGACAGATAGTCAGCTACTTTACAGAGCAGGTAATTTTTCAGGTTTGTTCTTTGCATACAGAAAAAGAAAGAAACATTTTTTCTTTTCTATTTTTTGTTTGTTTCTGAAACACTTCTCTTTATTCTTGGAAGTGGGATGGGAAGATTGGGTTGATTTTAGAGATTTATGTCTGTTACTTACAAACCTTCTGAAAATCACCACCTTCATTACTCTAGATTTTGTTATATTACCCTCACCAAAAAATAAGAAATTGCACATTTCATAAATTTTTCCTATGATCAATCACTGTGACTTCTTTTCAGTTAGAACACACTCAGCTAAAATTTAAGATTTAAAATAATGCTTCCAAGCTTGTGAGCTCTGGATTCTTGGAAAGTGCTAAAGCTGTGCAAATCCATTATATACATAAATCATTTTTTCTGTAGACTGAAGAAAAAATATATATGTATATTCTACTATATATAGATGCAATCATATTTAACAAAATAAAAACGAATTTTAAAAGTCCTACAGAATAATAAAACCAGTCTTCATTTTTATTTCTATTTAACTTTTGTTGGTTATATATTTTTGTGCACATAGTTTTGGAAAAAATCAATGGACTTATCCTGGAAACAAAAGGACCTCTGTTTCAGCTATGTCTACCCCTGGCTCTGCCTCTTCATAGGACATTACCTCATAGTTTTTAGTTATTTCTTCAGTTCTTCTAGTTTCTAAATAATATGCACATGCCACTATTTCTTTTAAAATTTTAAGTTCTAGAGATTAATTATTGATTCCTAAGTAAAGAAGACAAGGATTTAGCTCTTTTCTTCTCTGATCATCTGCACAATTTTAAAAAAAAAAATCACATTTTATATTATAAGGACTAAATAAATGTTAATCTCACCAGAGCCATATAAGATGTATGACATGATTACATTTCCATCTTTGAGCAATATGTTTTGTTTTACTTTTTTAAAAAGAAATTAATAATAATTGTTTTTGGCATTTACATCTTTAACTGTGCTTAGCACTCATAGTACACCCCTATTTCTACACCAGAAGTGTGTCCTTAATATTCAAAACAAAAATGATCTTTAGTTTCATAGATATTCATCATCTACTAACTTGGACTAGTTCTTGAAAACTGCTATCCTACTGACAACATAGTGCTAAATTTTGCTATCATCCTAGAAACCTTATATATTATATTCTCTGTTTCCTGGTGTCCAGCAGGTAAAATTTTTGAGATTTTGCATGCCCAAAGATGTCTTCATTCTGTACTCAGACATGATTGGTTGTTGGATTAGGTATAGAAGTCTAGTTTGGATATAATTTCACTAAGAATTTTAAAGTCATTGCTACATTTTTTTTTCAATTTCCATGTTCATCTTGCCTGACACATTCTGATTTCCATTCTACTATATGATGCTTTGGCATAATCAATAATTGTACTAAATATTGTCTATGCCAAAGTCTTCGTGTGAATCACAACAAACTGTGGGAAAATTCTTGAACAGATGGGAATATCAGACTACCTTGCCTGCCTATGGAGAAATCTGCATGCAGGTCAAGAAGCAACAGTTAGAACCAGACATGGAGCAACAGACTGGTTCAAAATTGGGAAAGGAGTATGTCAAGCTGTATATTGTCACCCTGTTTATTTAACTTGCATGCAGAGTACACCATGCAAAATGCTGGGCAGGATGAAGTGCAAACTGGAATCAAGATTGCCAGGAGAAATATCAATAACCTCAGATATGAAAATGACACCACCCTTATGGCAGAAAGCAAGGAGGAACTAAAGAGCTTCTTGATGAAAGTGAGAAGAGAGTGAAAAAGTTGGCTTAAAACTCAACATTCAAAAAATGAAGATCATGGCATGTGGTCCCATCACTTCATGGCAAATAGATGGGGAAACAATGGAAACAGTGACAGACTTTATTTTGGGGGGTCGCCAAAATCATTGCAGATGGTGACTGCAGCCATGGAATTAGAAGATGCTTGCTCCTTGGAAGAAAAGCTAAGACCAAGCTAGACAGCATATTAAAAAGCAGAGACATTGCTCTGCTGACAATGGTCCATCTAATCAAAGCTATGGTTTTTCCAGTAGTCATGTATGGATGTGAAAGTTGGACTATAAAGATAGCTAAGAGGTGAAGAATTGATGCTTTTAAACAGTGGTGTTGGAGAGGACTCTTGAGAGTCCCTTGGACTACAACAATATCAAACCAGTTCATCCTAAAGGAAATCAATCCTGAATATTCATTGGAAGGACTGAGGCTGAAGCTGAAACTCCAATACTTTGGCCACCTGAGGTGAAGAGCTGACTCGTTAGAAAAGCCCCTGATACTGGGAAAGATTGAAGGCAGGAGGAAAAGGGGATGACAGAGGATGCGATGGTTGGATGGCATCACTGACTTGATGGACATGAGTTTGATCAAGGTCCACGAGTTGCTGAAGGACAGGGAAGTCTGTCGTGCTGCAGGTCACAAAGATTCGGACAGGACTGAACGACTGAACTGAACTGATACGTGGCTTGTGTTTGCTTTTGTTTTTCCCTCTCTGGAAGGTTTGGGATCCTATATTTGCTCCCAAATTTTAAAAAAAATTCACGTTGAAGTAACTTGAAATGTCTTTACATTCATTGTTTAGGATACTTGATGGGCTTTGTCAATACATTATTTGAGCAATTTCCTTTAATTATTGTAAAAATTTATCATCATTATTTTACCTAATGTCCTTTTCTGGGCCTGTTATTAAGGGATGTTGTACCTCATTGATTCTCTAATTTTTCTATGTATCTTTTCTATTGTCCAAAATTTTGTATTTGTTCTATTTTCTGGAAGATTTTTTTCAATGTTATCTTTTAATTTTTCTGTGAAATTTTCAAGTTAGCTATCATATTTTTAAATTCTGAGATTTTTGTTTTGTTTTCTGTTTTCATTTCATGAATGAAATACCATTGTTCATCTCTTATAATATAATTAGATTATTTTCCAAAATTTCTTGTGTTCTCTGCATTGTTCTTATTCCTATCATTTCTTTTTTTAGTCTAAAAATAAGAGTTTTGCTTTATCTCTATTTCCTGTAAAAGAGACTTTCCTTGAGTTTCTAGTCACCTTATAATCAGTCATCTTCAGTTCAGTTCAGTTCAGTCACTCAGTCATGCCCAACTCTTTGTGACCCCATGAAGTGCAGCATGCCAGGCCTCCCTGGCCATCACCAACTCCCGGAGTCCACCCAAACCCATGTCCATCAAGTCAGTGATGCCATCCAACCAACTCATCCTCTGTCATCCCCTTCTCCTCCTGCCTTCAATCTTTCCCAGCATCAGGGTCTTTTCAAATGAGTCAGCGCTTCGCATCAGGTGGCCAGAGTATTGGAGTTTCAACTTCAAAATCAGTCCTAACAATGAACACCCAGGACTGATCTCCTTTAGGATGGACTGGTTGGATCTCCTTGCAGTCCAAGGGACTCTCAAGAGTCTTCTCCAACACCACAGTTCAAAAGCATCAATTCTTCGGTGCTCAGCTTTCTTTATAGTCCAACTTTCACATCCATACATGACTACTGAAAAACCATAGCCTTGACTAGATGGACCTTTGTTGACAAAGTAATGTCTCTGCTTTTTAATATGCTGACTAGGTTGGTCATAACTTTCCTTCCAAGGAGTAAGCGTCTTTTAATTTCATGGCTGCAATCACCATCTGCTGTGATTCTGGAGCCTAGAAAAATAAAGTCAGCCACTGTTTCCACTGTTTCCCCATCTATTTGCTATAAAGTGATGGGACCAGATGCCATGATCTTAGTTTTCATTTGAAGGAAAAATCAACAAGATGATTTGAAGCTCTGTATATGTGGAAGGCATTTGTCTATGGTGACCTTCATTATGGGGTGGAATATTTTTGATTCCCTCCAAAATCAGTCCCTCTAGATATACCATTTGGGGCAGGTCACTCACTCCAGAGGATTCCTTCAATCTCTTCTCTGCAAAATGTATTTCTAGTTGGCATAATAGGTTTCTAGTAGGTCTGGGCCTTATCAGTTGTTATGTAGACTTATACCCCATTTTTCATTCTCAGGAGTCTGTGATAGTATTTCTGACTCTAGAACCTTTCTCATTTAACCTCTTTGGAGTGCTCTTCTTCTTATCTTCTCTTGGTGTGGGAAAATATAGTCATCTGGCTGCTTAAATCAGAAGAAGGGTATATACGTCTAACTGTCTGTTATGTAGGCATTTATATATACTCTTATATGTTTCATCCTTTTGTCAGTCCCACATGAAATTTGCCATTCTGAGAAGTGGATGCCAGAAATGTCTTGCTTTTTAATGAACTCATTTTGTATGTCTCTGATTCACTATCCCTACCTTTCCATTGGCAATCCATTTTCAGACTTCTTAATTGAATTAGTTATCATGCATGTGTCCATTCTTTTGGTATTTTATGGACATCTTTTGTCATTTTCCATATACTCCTATTTTCTATGAAAAGAAAACACACTTATCAATAAAAACATTACAGATCTTAGTTTTCAAAACTTCTAAAACAAAAAGGTATTTTCTAAAATTTGTGCAGTTGTTTTTTTAAATTACTGAGGTTGTGGATTACTTCTTATATTTCCTGTACTCCTGTCCCCAGAAAACTAGATTAAGAAGCAAAACTAGCTCTTAGTTGCCAAAATATTAAAATTTCCAAAAGCATAAACCAAAGGAGGGGGGAAAGTTGAAATTACATATTTTTAAGTCATTGTATAATTTTCTCAAGGAAATTTGGTTCCATTGTCCCTCTCCTGGGTTGGGAAGATCCCCTGGAGAAGGAAATGGCAACCTGCTTGAGCATTCTTGCCTGGAGAAGTCTATGGACAGAGGAGCCTGATGGGCCATAGTTCATGGGGTCACAAAGAGTTAGATGTGACTAAGTGACTTATAGGTTCTCTTAATCAGGTCTCACTTTGGGCATTTAATTTAAGACTCTATACACCATAGTGGAGGTGATGGAATTCCAGCTGAGCTGTTTCAAATCCTAAAAGATGATACTGTTAAAGTGCTGCACTAATATTTCAGCAAATTTGGAAAACTCAGCAGTGGCCACAGGACTGGAACAGGTCAGTTTTCATCCCAACCTCAAAGAAGGGCTGTGCTAAAAATAATGTTCAGACTACTGCACAATTGCACTCATTTCACATGCTAGCAAAGTAAGGCTTAAAATTCTCTAAGCTAGGCTTCAACAGTACACAAATTGAGAACTCCCAGATGCTCAAGCTGGATTTAGAAAAGGCAGAGGAACTGGAGATCAAATTGCCAACATCTCTTGGATTATATAAAAAGCAATAGAATTCTAGAAAACATTTACTTCTGCTTCATTGACTATACTAAAACCTTTGACTGTGTGGATCACAACAAGCTGTGGAAAGTTCTTTAAGAGAAGGGAATACCAGATCACCTTACCTGCTTCCTGTGAAACCTGTATGCAGGTCAAGAAGCAACAATTAGAAGCAGACCTGGAACAATGGACTGGTTCAAAATTGGGATAGGAGTACATCAATGTTGTATATTGTCACCCTATTTATTTAACTTATACGCAGAGTACAACATGCTAAATGCCAGGCTGGATAAAGCACAAACTGGAATCAAGATTGCCAGGAGAAACATCAATAACCTCATATATGCAGATAACACAACTCTTATGGCAGAAAGCAAAGAAGAATTAAAGAACCTCTTGATGAAAGTGAAAAGAGGAGAGTGAAAAAGCTGGCTTAAAACTCAATATTCAAAAAATGAAGATCATGGCATCTGGTCCCATCACTTCATGCTAAAAAATGGGGAAAAATGGAAACACTGAGAAACTTTATTTTCTTGGGCCCCAAAATCACTGTAGATGGTGACTGCAACCCTGAAATTAAAAGATGCTTGCTCCTTGGAAGGAAAGCTATCACAAATCTAGACAGCATATTAAAAAGCAGTGACATTACTTTGCTGATAAAAGTCTGTCTAGTCAAAGCTATGGTATTTCCAGTAGTCACGCACAGATGTGAGTGTTGGATCATAAAAAAAAAAAAAAAGCTGAGCACTGAAGAATTGATGCTTTTGACCTGTGGTGTTGGAGAAGACTCTTGAGAGTCCCTTGAACTGCGAGGATATCAAACCAGTCCATCCTAAAGGAAATCAATCCTGAATATTCATTGGAAGGACTGAGGCTGAAGCTGAAGCTCCAATACTTTGGCCACATGATGTGAAGAACTGACTCATTGGAAAAGACCCTGATACTATGAAAGACTGAAGGCAGCAGGAAAAGGAGATGACAGAGGATGAGATGGTAGGATGGCATCACTGACTTGATGGACATGAGTTTGATCAAGGTCTGGAAGATGGTGATGGACAGGGAAGCCAGTCATGCTGCAGCCCAAGGGGTCACAAAGAGTCAGCCATGACTGAGGGACTGAACTAAGGCACTCAATTTAAAAGAAATGAATGAAAATGTTACTCAAACTAATTTTTTAAAAGAGAAAATTAATACATGTAAATTCATTTTCATAGCTTGCCTAAGTGATAAGTGAGTGGTAGAATTCGTACTTAATTATGTATGTTTAGTTAGCTTAATGTTAAACTAGATTAAACTACTTTTACAGTTAAACATTTAAAGATCTCAAATGAGCATAGTTGTACTTATATCTTCTGTTGATATAATAAAAGCACATAGATGAGGAGATATCTTTCCATGACTGAATAAACAGCATCTGCACAACCACTGTTGCTTTCACATAGTTCATTTCCATTGGTTGTATAATTTATTTCAATGGGGAAGACCAGAGAGGTTCCAAATCAGGACACTTTAGCTGTTAAATTTAAAAATTAAATTATTAGGTTCAGGCTTATTTGATAGCATGGTAGCCACATTAAAATGCTACATTCTAAAATGTTATTAAAAAAATAAAGACGTTTTTAAAAATATTCAATGAGAGAAATCGTTACTGAAAAATTGCAAGAATAACAACAATACAAAGAACACCTATATACCATTTACCCAGATTCATGCATTATTAACGTTTTATCACATCTGCTTTATCATTTACTCTTTCTCTACCTATATATATATAATATTTTTATATATAATATATTTATATATAGTATTTTTGAACAATTTACTATTAAGACATTTTGGCTCTTTAGTCTTAAATTCTTCAGCAACTACTTCTTAAGAGTAAGAATTCCTATATCCACAGTATGATTATCACTGTTATCAGTAGGACAGACTCTTATATAGCCTCAGTGCAGTTCTCAAATGTATGGCATATTTATCACCTTCAGTAAATTAAACATTGATATATTATTTTATTGAATTTACCACAATCCTATTTGACATTTGGAAAGTTTTTTCCCTTTCCAATATTTGACATATTTGAAAGTTTTTTCCCTTTCCAATCTATGATCTAATGTAAGAATAGAAATCATATTTGGTTATATACCTATTTTATTTTAATCCATAATGTCCGCAGTTTCCCTCTGTTTTTCATTATGTTGGCATTAAAAATACAGTCCTTTTAAAAATTAATAGAATGTTTCTCAATTGGGGTTTGTCTGATGTTTCCTCTCAAATAGATTTAAATATACATTCCAGGCCAGAATACTACATAGATAATGTTATGTCTGTGAGTATCTTGTCTGAGGTGCATATTGTTTATGTGTCCCTCACTGGTAATGTCTATTTTGATCACCAATTAGGTTGTTGTTAAGTTTCTCTTCAGTATAATTGCTATTTTTTTCTCTAGCAAATTGTAAGCCATCTGTGGTATACACTTAAAACACTGCAAATATCTTGCTTTTCATGAAAAATTTCCCTTATATTTATTATGTACATGTTTACATATATACCCATAACACTTAAGACTGTGAGTATTCAGTGAAACACTGCATTCATAAATTACTTAGATTAGTTCCTTCTTTCTTTCCCCGTTCAATTAGTAATAGTAATCATTAAAAAACACAATACTGTTAGTCTCTCAGTAATGTCTGACTCTTTTCCACTCCGTGGACTGTAGCCTGCTAGGCTCCTCTGTCCATGGGATTCTCCAGGCAAGAATACTGGAGTAGATGGCCATTTCCTTCTCCAAGAGATCTTTTTGACCCAGAGGTTGAACCCACATTCCTGCATTGCAGGCAGATTCTTTACTGTCTGAGCCACCAGGGAAGCCCCATGAAACACAATAGGTATAGAAAATTCTATAGTTACTTTAAGTTGCAAACACAGTCTTAATTCACGAGTTGTAATATTTTAGGCTTCCAACATTATTCAACGGTAAAACTCTTAAGTTTTTTTCCAATTTGGAATCTCTTGTAGGCTGGCATCCTCCTTTAGGAGAGGAAGGTACAGAAATCTTCATTTTTCAATTAGCACCATTCATAGAATCCGCCTGCAGTGCAGGAGACATAGGAGACTCAAGTTCGATTCCTGGGTTGGGAAGATCCGCTAGAGGAGGAAATGACAACCCACTCCAGTATTCTTGCCTGGAAAGTTCTGTGGTCAGAGGAGCCTGACAGGCTATGGTCCATGGGGTTGCAAAGAGTCAGACACTTTGCAGACTCTTCAGTAAGTGGAGAAGGATTGAAGAAATAGCAAGAAGAAAAAGAAAAATCTCAGCTGACCAGTATTCTGTAAGATGGCTTTGTCCTCCTTGAGTCTGATTGTGCTTAAAATTGATAATCTTTTAGGTCATTTTCATGAATATATTACAGAGTCCTTCCATTAATGCTGGTGAACTTCTATATGTGGTTACCTTTATATGAACAAACACGGTCTTTCAAGCAGTCATTTCTTTGGCCGTTGGAGTAATTTTCCATAGGTGAGGGTGAATTTTACCTCTATGCCCCTGACTATGACTTTTGACTATGCTCAGATGATTTAGATGAAGTTGGATTCTCAGAGTAAAAGATGAGGTATTGAGAAGAGTCTTAGAACAGAGATAGTAGTGTAGCTAAAGTCTCTGTGGCCTCAACAACCCATAACCCACCAAAGCAACTGTGGTGGAAACATGTAGATGGAGGGCAAAGAGGAGTATGAGATGATGCTGGCTAGGCAGATGAGGGCCAACAGAGGGAGACAAAAGAAGGGGATGGAGTGTGTGAGCCAATGTATGGAGACATCACCTTTCACAGGAAGTGGAGTATTAGTAATTCACAAAGTTTGGGATAAGGAAACCCAGAGCTGTGACTTTATTGGAAGATATAATCAGGTTAGAGAGCATTTTTGGTCATGTTAAGAAATTGGATCTATACAAGTTATTGGTGAGCCGTTGCTGTTGTTTTTCAGTTGCTAAGTCATGTCCAACTCTGTATACCCACCAACTGCAGCATGCCAAGTTTTCCTGTCCTTCACCATCCCCCTAAGTTTGCACAAACTCATGTCCACTGAGTCAGTGATGCCATCCAACCATCTCACCCTCTGTCACCCACTTCTCCTCTTGCCCTCCTCAATCTTTTCCAGCATCAGGATCTTTTCCATTGAGTCATCTCTTCACATTAGGTGGCCAAATTATTGGACCTTCAGCTTCAGAACCAATAAATATTTCCTTTAGGAGTGACTGATTTCATATCCTTACTGTCTGAGGGACTCTCAAGATTCTTCTCCAGTACCTCAGTTCTAAAGTTTCAATTCTTCAGCACTCAGCCTTCTTTATAGTCCAACTCTCACATCTGTACATGACTACTGGAAAAACCGTAGTTTTTACTATATGAACCATGGTCAGCAAAGTGATGTCTCTGCTTTTTAATAAGCTGTCTAGGTTTGTCAAAGTTTATCTTCCAAGGAACAAGCATGTTTTAATTTAGTGGCTGCAGTCACCATTCGCAGTGATTTTGGAGCCCAAGAAAATGTAGCTTGTCACTTTTTCTGCCATGAAGTGATCAGACTGGATGTCATGATCTTAGTTTTTTGAATGTTGAATTTTAAGCCAGCTTTTTCACTCTCCTGTTTCACCTTCATCAAGAGGCCCTTTAGTTTCTCTTCACTTTATGCCATAAAGTGATATCATCTGCGATTGTTGATATTTCTCCTGGCAATTTTGATTCCAGCTTGTGAGTAATCCAGCCCAGCATTTCACGCAATATACTCCATGAAATGATATACTCTTCTTCTGATGTAGAAGTTAAATAAGTAGAGCAACAAAATATACAGCCTTGATGTTACCCCTTTCCCAATTTTGAATCACTCCTTTATTCCATGTCTGGTTCTAACTCCTGCCTCTTGTCTTACATACAGCTTACTCAGGAGGCAGGTAAGGTGGTCTGGTACTCCTGTGTCTTTAAGGATTTTCCATAGCTGTGATGCACACAGTCAAGGGCTTTGGTGTAGTCAGTGAAGCAGAATTAGATTTTTTTTTTCTTTTTGGAATTCCCTTGCTTTTCCTATTATCCTGCAGATGTTGTCAATTTGATCTCTGATTCCTCTGACATTGAAGGGTTGTGATGAAATTGGTGGATAGCTGTGTGGAGGATGGATTTAAGGGAAGCAATATAAGAGGCAATGAGACATAGAAGAAACTGTTGAAAAAGTATAGATAGGTGATAATAAAGGAAGAAGGATATTGAAAGCAGAAGGAGAAGACAGTGTCATAGGATGAGATGGCTGGACAGCATCATCGATGCAATGAACATGAACTTGGACAAACTCGAGGAGATGGTGAAGGACAGAGAGGCCTGGTGTGTTGCAGTCCATGGGGTTGCAAAGAGTTGGACATGACTGTGTGGCTGAACAACAACAAAAAATAAAGGCAGAATCTTAACATATATGTTGTTCTGTGCCTAGTCACTCAGTCATGTCCAACCCTTTTTGACTCCATGGACTGTGGCCCGCCAGGCTTCTCTATCCATGGGGATTCTCCGGGCAAGAATAATGAGGTGGTTTGCCATGCCTTCTCCTAGGGGATCTTCCCAACCTGGATCAAACTCAGGTCTCCCACATTACAGGCAGAGTCCTTACCATCTGAGCTACCAGGGAAGCCCAGGAATACTGGAGTGGGGAGCCTATTCCTTCTCCAGGGGGACTTCCTGACCCACAAATTGAACCAGGGTCTCCTGCACTGCAGACCGATTCTTCGCTAGCTGAACTACCCAGGAAGCCCATATATGTGTTTAGTCACTTCAGTCATGTCTGACTTTTTGCAACCCTATGGACCATAACCCACCAGACTCCTCTGTCCACGGGATTCTCCAGACAAGAATACTGGAGTGGGTTGATGTGCCTTCCCCCAGGGTATCGTCTCCACCCAGAGACCATATATGTGCCTCTTATATCTCCTGTACTGACAGGTGGGTTCTTTACCTCTAGTGCCACCTGGGAAGTCCTATATGTATATAAGCATATATGATAGTAAATATAGCATTCTGGAAAATCTTTTAAGTCAGTAAAAGGAAAAGGGAAAAGATTGCAGACAGAAGATGGAGACTCAGGGGTCAAAAATAAATGATTTTTACTTATGTAACAGCAATTAGCATCAGCATCAGCATACCTATGTCAGCTCTCCTTGCCCCTATGACTCACAACTTAAATACGCTGAGATGGATGCCCACATACACGATTGCATTACAGGAGAATTTGGTGGTTTAGTCACTAAGTTGTGTCTGACTCTTGTAACCCCGTGGGCTGTAGCCTGCCAGGATCCTCTGCCCATGGGATTCTCCAGACAAGAATACTGAAGTGGATTGCCATTTCTTTCTCCAGGGGATCTTCCTCACCCAGGGATCAAGCCGGGGTCTCCTGCATTGCAGGCAGAATCTTTACCCACTGAGCTATGAGGGAAGCCCATAGGAGAGTTTAGGAAACCCAAAGCTTTTATCACGGGTAACGGGCATATCTGGCTTTTGCTTCTGAAGGGGAATTCATTTGTAATGTAATGGATAGTAACCATGCCTGTTCTTTGCTCTGGAAGAAGACTTTATCTCTATCTTCCAAGATTGCTAGGAAACCTGCACTTTGCTCTACATGCAGCATTATCTTTGTCTTTATAAAGATCACTTTTCATTGGCCAAAGAAACTTGAAAATTCAATTTGAACCAGATATAGATATAGGTTCAAATACAGAAGAAAATGCCAAATTCTAACTTGGAGAATGAATGAACATATCTGTGAATAAGGTGGCCTTGAATGGGCTGACAGAATTATCATAAACACATGCATAACTGCTGTTGCCATATGGCAAGTTCAACTGCCCCCACTCCTCACACACATATATAGGTGTTTCAGACACTGTGATTGATGATGTCATACATGCATCATGAATATTAAAAGGTTTATTATTTGCACATGAGACTTTCAGGAGAGAGCAGAGCAGGCACCCAAGTTGGTTCCAAATAGTTTAAGTGAAGGGAGAATTAAAGTTTTTTGTTCCAGGATTTTATTGTGGTTTGGGGCGGGGGGGGCGGGGTACTGGAAGGGGAACAAGCTTGCATTGTTTGAACTTCCCCATCTGTGCCCAAGCAGGGACCTTCAGGTTTCTTTTTTTAATCAGCATGTCCAAATGTGTCACAAGTAGGGAGTAGAGAAGAGTGATCTTGAAAACTACAAGCAATCAAAGCTCAAATATGGAGTCAGATTCTTTAACACAGTAAAAACAAAATAAAACAACAACAACAACAAAACCTGTTCTGAACTTTATATCCTAAATGTTTAAAAATGTTTGCATTCAAAATAATAGATCTGAGAATGCACTATGAAGAAGGAAAGGTCATAATGTAAAATTGTAGTCTTTAAAAAGAGCCCAGAGGTCTTGAGTAATTGAGTAATTTTGGCAGAGGGCTTGGTGTTTCAGACTGAGGAAACAAATTTGACTTTCAAAGACTTTTCTTACATTAAAAAATTACATTATTATACATTTATCTCATAATGTTATTACTTCAGTATTAAAAAAAAGCTTTGTTATTTAAATTAATATATTTTCCCATATATTACAAATTTCCCATGACTTGGGGCCAGAGTAATTACTAAGTACTCCTGTAAGCTTTATAATAGAGTGTTACTACCCATACTGTCAGACCCCTTACAAGAAGTGCTTTTTGTTAAAAGTATATCAGAGAAAAAAAGCTGGAACTTAAAACTGAAACGTTTCATTTTTAATTTAAGTGTGTGACTAAATTAATGTAGACATGATGTGATTAGAATAGATGATGAGAAACTGGAAAAGCAAATAATAACTAAGAGCATTTAAAAATATTTAATATACTTTTTTTTGACTGAGTTAAAAAATGTATGCTAATAGAATTTTAGGTAATGAAGATGTTGTGTTTTAGGGCAGGGGACAGTAGGCTATAGCTTGCAGCCCAAATCCAATGTACCACCTGTTTGTGTACAGTTCATGAGCTAAGAATGGCTTTTACATTTTAAAATTATTATATTTTAAAGGATAGGTTTCTATACAATATTTTTTGACTTTGCTATTTGCCTAAAATGTTTTCTATCTGGCACCTTACACAAATAAAGTGTGCTGACCTCAGTTTAGGTACTAGATTAAAGATCTGGAATTTTGAGAAAAAAGAAAAACAGAATTGGGGAATGAAATAATGAGGGGAAAATTTTTCCAGGGGAGTATGTTTAGAAAGTGAAAATTAGTTGCTCAGTTGTGTCCAATTCTTTGGAACCTCATGGACTCTAGCCCACAAAGCTCCACTGTCCATGGAATTTTCCAGGTAAGGATACTGGAATTGGTTGCCATTCCCTTCTCCAGGGGATCTTCCATTCCCTTCTGCAGGGGATCTTACTGACCCAGGGATTGAACCCAGCTCGCCTGCATTGCAGCTGGATTCTTTACCATCTGAGCTACCATGGAAGCCTCATGTTTAGAAACTTGTCTCATAGTATATGAAAAATTAAAATCTTATTGTTATTTGTTAAAAGATTAGAGTGAATCTACATTTGACTTTCAACTGTTGTGGCCAGGGCAAAAACTGGTTGTGGGAAAACTAGAGAAACTCACTCAGAACAATGAATTTGGACCTCTATCTCATACTACTCACAAAAATTAACTTGAAAGGGATCAAAGACCTAAGCATAAGATCTGATACCATAAGATTCCTAGAAGAAAATATAGGGAAGAACTTATCAATATTGGTCTTGGCATTGATTTTTTTTTTTTTTTGACATGACATCAAAAACACAAACAACAAAGGCAAAAATCAAACATGAAAGTATCTACATAGCAAAGGAAACAACCAATAAAATGAAAAGACAATCATTCAAAGAATGGGAGAAAAATTTTGTAAACCATATATTAGATAAGAAGTTAATATCAAAAAATTATAAAGAACTCAGTCAATTTCACAACAAAAAGCCAAACAAATCTAGTTAAAAATGTAAGCAATTTGTCAGCAGGATGTAACTCTTTAACAACTCAGAAACAGTCAATATGACACTGGGCTGAACCTTCCTTCTCACATGTTCCATTTAATTCAGTACTGGGGTGTCAAAGGGAATGAAAATTAAGAATTTTGAATGGGGGGGCTGAGGAGTGGCAGAGGAATAGGATGGGGAGACCACTTTCTCCCCCACAATTTCATCAAAAGATCATTTGAATGTTGAGCAACTTCCACAAAACAACTTCTGAACACTGGTGGAAGACACCAGGCACACAGAAAGGCAGACCATTCTCTTCACAAGGAGGTAGGACGAAATAGATAAAAACAGAGACAAAAGAATTAGGGACAGAGACCCATCCTGGGGAGGGAGTCGTGAAGGAGAAGAAGTTTTCACACAGAATGAAACCCTCTCACAGGTGGGTTTGTGGAGAGTTTTGGAATCTCAGAGGGCAACTTAACCGGGAGGGGGAAAAAAAACAACCAGTGTATGTGCCTAACTGCCTACGGAGAAGTAGCATAGATGCTTGCATCTGCCACCAGCCAGTGGGGCTGGGCAGGGAGGCACAGGCTGCATCATCAGTCCTTAGGGTAGTGACTGAGCCTGAATACCCTGAGGACAATCTGAGGGAGCTAATGTGAGACAGCAACGCAAACTGTGAGATAGCTAGAGAGACCAAAAAAGAAAAAAAAAGAAAGAAAAAAGGCCTCTCCAGCTAAAGGCTCTAATGAACAGCCTGGCATGCTGCTCACAGTACAAAGGCTTGAGCCAATACGAAAGGAGAGCTAGCTGGCTGCGTATAGACCCCTCTCCCCCAGAGGCAGAGAGGCAAGCATGCGACAGCCAGAGCCAGAAGGCAAGAAGCTGCTGTACTCTCAGACCCAGAGATGGCATGTTCCACCAAACAGTGAGCAGCCTCCCAGTTGCTAACCACATCTTCCTGGGATCCTGGATGGCTGACGTCTGCCAGGAGTGTTGCAGCCTGATCAGCTCCCCAGGGGAGACACACCGCACACCTGAGAGTGCTCTCCTGGTGCACCCAGACAATCAAGCAGCGGGACTGGGGAGGTGATTAAGATGCACGGCCCACTTGGGACAGTGCGCTCACCAAGCGCCTGGTCGCCTGAGCTGCTCAGACCTGGGAAGGGCACAAAAGGCACAGCTCAACCCAGTCTGTGCCCTTGTGGAGTACCCAAGAACCTGAGCGGCTTAGACCTGGGAAGTGCGTGAAACGCAGGGCCCACTTGGTACAGTGCCCTTGCAGAGCATTCTGGAGCCTGAGCAGTGGAGACCTGGGAAGCACACGCCATCTTAGGCTGTGACGAGCCCGGAGTGGACCATACACTGCGAGCACTCACCACACACGCCAGCGGTATTTGTTTGCAGTGACCCGCCCCCCCCCCCCCCCAGCACAACTGAACAAGTGAGCCTAAATATGTGACCACCTTCGTCCCCTTGTGTCAAGGCAGAAATTAGACACTGAAGAGACTTGCAAACAGAGGGAGCTGAAATAAGCAAGGAAGAGGGAACCGCTCTGGAATTGACAGGTGCAACAGATTAAACCCCTGCAGTTAATATTGACTGTGCATTGGGGGGACCTATAGACCTTGAGAACAAGTACAAGCTGGAACAAGGAACTATCTGAAACTAAACAGACCCTACTCTGCCCACAACAGCTCCAGAGAAATTCCTAGACACATTTTTACTATTATCATTTTTAAAAACTTTAAAAAATTAAGTTCTTTATTATTCTTTTAATTTTCATTTTTATAGCCTACTATTACCTTGCAAAAAAAGACTATATTTTTAAAGCAGATTTCATGTATATATATATATAAATTTTTAATATAGATTTTATATAAGTAAAATATATACATATTTTTTTAATTTTTGTGACTGATTTTGTTTTGTGTTTCTTAGAGTGTATTTTTGATAGTCTAATTTCTATTCTAGATTTTTAATCTTTGCTTTTTGGCATTTTTTATCAATTTTGTACCTTTAAGAATCTAATCTTCAGTATCCATTTTTCACTTAGGGATTTGATTACTGACTTGATTGCTCTCTCCCCTTTTGACTCTCCCTTCTCTCCCCCAGGTGACTCTCTCCTTCCTCTCCCTTCTCATCTCTACTTAACTCTGTGACTCGCTCTGGGTGTTCCAGGCTGTGGAGAACACTTAGGGAACTGATTAATGGTTAGATTGCTTTCTCCCCTTTTGACTCCCCCTCTTCTCCGAGTCACCTCTATCTCCCTCCTCCCTCATCTCTTCTGTAAGTAACTCTGAATCTCTCTGGGTGTCTCTCACTGTGGAGAATTGTTTCACCATTAACCTAGATGTTTTATCATATGTGCTGTATGGATGGAGAAGTCTTGAGGCTACTGTAACAGAAGGACTGAAAGCCAGAGGCAAGAGGCCTGACTCCAAAACTTGAGAACATCAGAGAACTCTTGATTCAAGGGAACATTAATAGATAAGAGCTCACCCAAAAGTCTCCATACCTACACTGAATCCAAACTCCACCCAAGAGCCAACAAGTTACAGTGCAAGACCTACCATGCTAATTCTCCAGCAAAGCAGAAACACAACTCTGAGCATTAAAATATAGGCAGGCTAAAGGCATGGGAGTTGGTGACGGACAGGGAGGCCTGGTGTGCTGCAATTCATGGGGTCACAAAGAGTCGGACACAACTGAGTGAACTGAACTGAACTGAAAGGCATCCCAAACCCACAGACACTGCAAAACTCACTACTGGACACTTCATTACACTCAATAAAGAAGAGATCCAATTCCACCCACCAGAATACAGACACAAACTCCCCCAACCAAGAAACCTTGACAAATTGCTTGTCCAAACCCACCCACAGGGAGCAGACTCCACAATAAAGAGAAACCAGGAACTTCCAGCCTGCAGAAAGGGCACACCAAACACAGCAATCTAAACAAAGTGAAAAGGCAGAGAAATATTCAACAAGTAGAGGAACATGATAAATACTCACCAAACCAAACCAAAGAGGAGGAGATAAGGAGAAAAAGAATTCAGAATAATGATAGTAAAGATGATACAAAATCTAGAAAAGAAAATTGAGTTACAGATAAATGGACTAGAGACAAGGATTGAGAAGATGCAAGAAATGTTTAACAAGGACATCAAAGAAATAAAGAAGAGTGAATCAATAATGAATAATGCAATAACTGAGACCAAAAGCACTCTGGAGGGAACCAACAGTAGAATAACTGAGGCAGAAAAGAAGATAAGTGAGGTGGAAGATAGAATGGTGGAAATAAATGAAACAGAGAGGAAAAAATAAAAATAAGAATTAAAAGAAATGAGGACAACCTCAGAGACCTCGGGGACAATGTTAAACACCCCCACATTTGAATCATAGGTGTCCCAGAAGAAGAAGACAAAAAGAAAGGGTATAAGAAAATACTTGAGGAGATAATAGTTGAAAATTTCCCTAAAATGGAGAAGGAAATAGCCACCCAAGTCCAAGAAACTCAGAGAGTCCCAAACAAGATAAACCCAAGGTGAAACCCCCCAAAGACATATAATTAAGCTATCAAAAATTAAACACAAATAGCAATTGTAATTAGCTTCCAATTAAAACAAATAAATTAATTAAAAAGAATTTTTAGTGAATATAAAAGAAGAGTATCTCAAAAAAACCTAGTTCTCACAGCTGCTACCATTGCAAATTGCTAAACGTTGTAAGAAGGAAGCAATTTCTCTAATGCCATTCTCTGAAAAAAACAAGTAAAAAGAACTGCTAGATTTTCTCCAGATATAATAAATTTATCTGAAAAAAAAAAATAACCTTTTTCTGAAAGATTTTCTCCAGAATCACTTTAGGTTTGCAGGTCATGCATCTCAACAACTGGCATAAACTTTTTTCTCTGCCTTCCTGAAGTTGAAACCACTGAATATCCGCCTCAGCGTATGCTTACTTCAGTCTATGGTTATGTTTTGGGAGAATGGTCTAGTCCAGGCTAATTGTTTAAAGTTCTGAAGGATGGTTTGTTTCCTAAATTTCATGCATGTAGGTCAACTGCTATGGTAATCATTTGTTTCCTATTAACCTCTCTCTGTAAAATGGAGTTTCATGAGAGATGTGGCATTGAATTGATACAACTTTGGAGATCTGTTGCAGGGAAAGACAGTCTAGGTTGCAGATCCTCAAAAGAACTTCAGTTCAAACTCATTTAAAATATTGAAAACATCTGGATGATTAGAATTAAAAACTGAAAATGGAAACATCTGTGTATAATTCAATTGAACTTTATCTCACAAGACTGAGAATCTGCTTTCTGATTTTACTTTCTTTGAATTTTACTATCTACGGATTTAACTTACAAATGCACTTTATTTTTGAACTTCAAGTTCTTTCTAAGAGTTTCACAGTAGGAGCAGTTTGTTTGCAAATTTGAGTCAACTCTAATATTGGAAGTCATTTTTAGAGTGATTTATTGCTATCATTTGATTTAATTGCAGAATCTTGAATAAATTCTATTGAATAATGTAGTTGTGCATAATTTAAGGTGAGATGGGCACTAGGTTACAGAGTAAAATTTTGGCCTTGGGCACAGAGTGATTTAGAAATTAATTAAATTATTTTCTGTTCATACTCATTTCTGAGGCTTCTTAGAAAAAACAACTGTGTATCACATTCATGGCCCTAGGAAAGCATCCAAAAATTGGTTGGTATTAGGTACAGCAGGCCTGTTTCATTGCTGATCTTGTCCCTAGGAGGAAAGGCATAAGCTTTGTACACTTTTTTGGGTTGAGTCCAATGAAGAAAGAGAATAAAGACCTGAGATATGAGTGGGAGAAATGCTTCTTTCCAACTCCCTTCCAAGAAAGATCAACCCTATTAGCTTATAGACTCTGTTCATCTCCTTACTCATTTCATTTAGAAGCTTGACATAACATATGTGACTGATGGATTTGGAGAGAGGAAGCAGGGCATGTGAACGCTGTACTCTCCTTACAGAGTGAAATTGCCTTCTGACTGCACATATTAATCCTTCTATCTTCATGCTCTCTAATTTGGAAATTCAGTATTAATGAGGTCATTTACCCACATATATAAGTCACATTCTCCAACATAAATTTTATTAATAATGAAGGTGATGTATTGGGCTCTCTAGCTGATAATTCTTTTACTTTATACCTTCACTCATTTAGCACTTGGGTGGAAAAAGAAGTACTACTCACTGAATTCTCTCAAAGACCACAAAACTACCTATGAGAAAGCTGCCTCTACTTTTTCTTGCTCTAGTTTGTACCTTTAAATGGGATTACATCATAGCATAAATGTCTGATCACTACATAACATTGGACTTTCTGTACATGAACAAATTTACCATATATTTTGCTATTCTTTCTCAAAACCAAAAGAGAATTAAGCTCCAAGTTCTAGCTGTCATTAATCCATAAATGGGATATATGTTATATAAATTAAATTCCATTTATTTTTCATTTTAACAGCCTCTTACAACAAAAAATGACAAAATCATCTTCCTAGATTCTTAAAAACTACATGAACATCATCACATGTACTGAGTAGGTTGTTTTTATGTGAATCTGTAAGCTGGTATTTTCTCCATACCTCACATGGAACCTCTGAACTTCAGTGGTCTCACAAAATGTAAATTCCTCAAATTCTCTTCTATGTTCTGTGCTTCTTATTTCTAAGCCTACCTCCCAGTTCTGCCTTCACTCCTGAAAATTCTTACTCAACTCTTTGGAATACCTAAGGCAAACAAATTCCCTAAATACTCTTAGTTATGAAATACTCCCTTTTCCTTTGAAATCTTGCTGAATACTGCTTCATTGTAGCTCTTGAGGTAAGGCTGCACATTCTCCAGACTCTTTTTGCTTTAGGGTTGATTTCAGGGTCAGGATTCCCCTACATTTCTAATCTCAGGCCCAAACCATGGCTTCTTGGTATTGTGTAAAACTTTCTTTTGCGTTGGAGGCATAGATTTTCTGCCTCTACCCCCTACCTCTGCCATAATTGCTATCAGTAAATTTCTACTGACCTCCTGGATTTTGGGGCATTCCTTACATTCTCCCCACATGACTCATAGTTTTCCTGTCTTATTGCATGTTTTCCCAACTCCTAGACAATTTCAGTATCATATACGTGAACTGTCCAATACACTAATGCCAAATTTATTTGGCCTGCTGAAAATAGTGACCTTATTTTCCACAGTCACTTCCAGGATCTGTCAGACCCTTCATCTCCCCAACAGACAGGACTGTATCTACTATATCATCCTAAATTACATTAATCTCTATCTGTGATCATGGCTTGCTATGATTTTAGTTACCTGTTTTCCTAAACTTCATAACTGTACCTCTTCATGATCTAGCACATTTATATTTTAATTTCTCATAATATTTGGATATTTTCCTTATTTTATTAATTAAAATTTTATTCACATATAATTGTAGATTCATGTAATTTTGTCAAAAATGATACAAGAAGATCCCATGTATCCTTGACTCATTTTAACCCAGTGGTAACATTTGCAAAACTATAGTACAATATCAAAATCTGTATTAAACATTGATACAGTCAAGATGTAGAAGAGTTTCATTACTTACTTGCTAACCATGCTCCGTCCCTCATCCTTAACTCTTGGCAGTTACTGATATATATAGTTTTGTCATTTCAAGAATATTACGTCAGTGAAATCATATAGTATGTGATTTCTTATTTTTTTTTCATTTGCCATAATTCCATGGAGATTCATCCAGGTTGTTGCATATATTAAAATTTATTTATTTCTATTGCTGAGTAGTCCTCCATGTTATGGATGTACCACAATTATTTTTTACGCATTCACTAGTTGAAGGGCATCAGGTTTATTTTCAGTTTTTTGTTATTACAAGTAAAGCTGTTATAACTGTTTATAATAGCCAGGACAGGGAAGCAACCTAGATGCCCATCAACAGATGAATGGATAAGGAAGCTGTGGTACGTATACACCATGGAATATTACTCAGCCATTAAAAAAAATTCATTTGAATCAGTTCTAATAAGATGGATGAAACTGGAGCCCATTATACAGAGTGAAGTAAGCCAGAAAGATAAAGAACATTACAGCATACTAACACGTATGTATGGAATTTAGAAAGATGGTAATGATAACCTTATATGCAAAACAGATAAAGAGACACAGATGTACAGAACAGACTTTTGGACTCTGTGGGAGAAGGCGAGGGTGGGATGTTTCAAGAGAACAGCATGTATATTATCTATAGTGAAACAGATCACCAGCCCAGGTGGGATGCATGAGACAAGTGCTCGGGCCTGGTGCACTGGGAAGACCCAGAGGAATCGGGTGGAGAGGGAGGTGGGAGGGGGGATAGGGATGGGGAATACATGTAACTCCATGGCTGATTCATGTCAATGTATGACAAAACCCACTGCAACGTTGTGAAGTAATTAGCCTCCAACTAATAAAAATAAATGAAAAAACAAAACAAAACTAGTAAAGCTGTTATAAACTTCATATTCAGATTTTTGTGTGAACTTAAGTTTTCATTTCTCTGTAATAAACCCCCAAGGATGTGATTGCTGCTTTTTATTATAGGTATGTTAAGTTTTATATGAAACTGCCAAACTGTTTCTACAGAGTTACTGTACCATTTTACATTCTCACTAGGAATGTATGTACAATCCAGTTTCTCTGCATCCTTGCCAGTATGTGGTGCTGTTACTATTTTATATTTTATCTATCGATTGGGATATCTCATTTTAGGTTTAACCTCAGTTTCCTCAGTGGGCAGTGAAGCTAAACATCTTTTCATGTGCTTATTTCTTAAATATATATAACCTCTTCAGTGAAATATATTTTCGTGGTTTTGGTCTATTTCAATTGAATTTATTGTTTTATTTTACTGTTGAATTTTCAGTGTTCTTTATATATCCTGATACTAGTCCTATGATGAATATGTGGTTTGCAAGTATAAGAAAACAGAAAAAGAGACACAGAAGTACAGAATGGACTTTTGGACTCTGTGGGAGAAGGCGAGGGTGGGATGTTTCGAGAGAACAGCATCGAAACATATATATTATCTAGGGTGAAACAGATCACCAGCCCAGGTTGGCTGCATGAGACAAGTGCTCAGGCCTGGTGCACTGGAAAAGACCCAGAGGGATCGGATAGAGAGGGAGGTGGGAGGGGGGATCAGGATGGAGAATACATGTAAATCCATGGCTGATTCATGTCAATGTATGACAAAAACCACTACAATATCGTAAAGTAATTAGCCTCCAACTAATAAAAATAAATGGAAAAGAAAACTGGAAGGCTATAGGCATATTAAAGATACTCAAAATCAATTTCTAATCAAATAAATGAAAGAAAGAATTATCACTGTATAACTGTTAAACATGTAAAAAATTTTAAATGTGGTTAGTGCAAATATTGATGGGGATAAAAAAACATAGGAACTCTTATGTGCTATATGAGGTAGTATAGGATCCATTCCAGAGAGTTAGGTGGTAATATGTAATCAAAGTAAACACAGTATAGACATATATTTTAAGTTAACAATAATATTTTTGTATACAAACTCAATAGCAATTTTACACAGTTCAATAGAGAGACAGATACAAAAATAGTTATTGTTTTAGCTGATGAAGAGTTGGAGGGTACCTTGTCATCTACTTTCATTTAACCAAAATAACTTGGTTATCTATAGAAACAAGAAATAAGTAAGTCTCCAGGTGCAAGAAACAGTTTGGGTGACATTTATTTCCCATCAAATGTATTGAATAAGCACGGATTAGTTTTCTTCCCCATATAAAATACTGAAAATTGTGGGGAAAACATAAGGTAGATCAATACAAGGTCCCACTATAAACAGACAGAAAATTAAAGCTGTTCCAAGGGGTGACATTTAGTAAATTCTGGAAAGTGAAAATGAGCTCACAGTAAAAATCATGAGATTTTTAGAAGCACTATTAGAAAAAAGCAATGAAGAAATAGCATGGCAAAAGAAGTGCTCCGAATGGAATATACACAGCAAAAGAGACTGAAACAATAATGCATCATCTGATAAATAAGTGCAGCTATAACAAATAAAGAGCAAAAATAGGCAGCTATGAAGAATTAACTGGAAATACTAGACATGAAGAAAGGACTATAAAGAAAACTGAGTGCTGAACTGTGGTATTGGAGAAGACTCTTGGGAGTCCCTTGGACAGCAAGAAGATCCCACCAGTCCATCCTAAAAGAAATCAGTTCTGAATATTCACTGGAAGGACTGATGCTGAAGCTGAAACTCCAATACTTTGACCACCTGATGTGAAGAACTGATTCATTTGAAAAGACCCTGATGCTGGGAAAGATTGAAGGTGGGAGGAGAAGGGGACAACAGAGGATGAGATGGTTGGATGGCATCACCAACTCAAATGGACATGAATTTGAGTAAGCTCCAGGAGTTGGTGATGGACAAGGAAGCCTGCAAAGCTGCAGTCTATGGGGTCTCAAAGAGGCAGACATGACTGAGTGACTGAAATGAATTGAACTGAACTAGACATGAAAAACATACGTGTCAAAATAAGGACTGATTTGGTGAAACAAGATGGCAGAGAAGTAGGTGGATGTGGAGTACCTCTATCTCCACAGATACATCAGGAATACACCTTCACACAGAAGAGCTTGCAGAACACCAGCTGAAAGCGGGCAGGAGTACTTGACTACTGGAAAAGAATACATAGAACCATGAAAAACTCTATAGGATGAAGGAAATAAGGGATAAAAGAGGAGAGCTAGTAGGACTGGACCCGCCTTTGGTGGATGGGAGAACTGAAGCAGGGGTCCGATCCTCACATTGGGACAATCGTTTGGGACAGAGGAGAAACATTTGAGGCTAGGGTGAAGCAGCTGATTTGTCACAGTCTAAATTGAATGAGAATCACACAATCCTTGCTGCAGTCATATGTACCTGGGACAGGGACATGGGTCCCCCAGAAGGCACAGCAGCTGGGAGATGGAGTGTAGGGGTGGTGGAGCAATCCCACGGCAAGGTCTGCTCTTGACTTTGCCCTGGGAGACAGCCCAAGGGAACGTGAGGGAGGAGACTGTGGTTGGAAATGACTGTTGAGGAAAACCAGGAAGCCATGGAGGCAAGGTGATACTTCTGAGTCATGCATAGGGAGTGGAGCCCTCACTGTAACCTCTCTCTCCCCACATGCCAGCACCAGCAGCTGAATAATAGAGAGGCTTGCCCTGTAAGTGCCTGATGCACCAAGCAATAGAGAAGGACCCCAGCCAGGGGAGCCGTTTAAGTGCCTGAACAGGTGGAGCAACAGAGAAGGACCAGACAAAGGGGCTTCTGATCTCCAGCAGCCAGCAGCTAGAAAAAGACTCTGATAGGACCGTAGCTTCTACTGTTGAGGCAGCATGTGTCCCTGAACAATTGGCACTGCCAGGGTCCCTGTGACCCAAGCAGCTACACCACCTTCCTGCTTAATCCTTACTGGGGCAGAGTTGCCACATTTAGAAAAAGCCCCAATAGTGCCATAGCTCCCGTGGCAATAGTTCCTGTGCTTCTGCGTAGCCAGCATTGCCAGGGTACCCAAGCAACCACACCACCTCCATGCATGATCCCCAGTGGGACAGAGCTGCCAGAGGCTAGGAAAAAATCCTGCATCTGTGCATGTGGGATCACTTCAGTCATGTCTGACTCTTTGTGAACTTGTGGACTGTGGCCTGGCAGGCTTCTCTGTCTGGGGGATTCTCCAGGTAAGAATACTGGAGTAGGTTGCCATGTCCTTTTAGAGCACCATGTTTCCTGCTGCCCTAGCCCCTAGCTCCCCTGAGTACCTGATGCTGCTGGGGCCCTGCAACCCAAGCAGCTGTGCCACCTCCATATCTGGCCCTCACTGGGGCAGACCCAAGTCCTCCAGGGCAGCCTCACTCAGGAGCAAACCCCTGTGGATGACTCACATGCAGAGATGGAGATAAAACCACAATTGAAATCCAGGGGCAGTGTGGCTAAGGAAAACCCCAAAACTTCCCACCAGCTGTATAAGCTGTACATGATCAACTAGGCAGACTCTGGGTCTATGCAATGTATAAAAGGACAATGAGAGTTCCCATAAACATAAACACAGTTCTGACAGCTGTGGACCTTGGAGGTAAGAACAAACAGAAGTAGGACAAGATTAGATTCTGAGCTGTCCCCACAGCATGTCCAGAGGCCAGCCCACTGTTGGAGGGTATCCTAGGGAGGCGAGTGAACTGTGACTCCCAGTAAAGGAAAGGAAGCTAACAGCAGAGACGCAAGAAAAACACTTATTATACTTATATTTTGATTTGTTCTGTAGCTGCTTCTGTTCTTTTGTGTGTGTCCTTTTCCCCCCGCCCATTGTTGTAGTCGTTGATTTTAGTACTATTAAATATATTTAAGCTTTTGAGAATAATTTTTAATCACACTTCTTATTTCTTTAATATACTTCTGCCTCTGCATTGGCCTTTTGCAGTTCTGTGGGGTTTTCCCTTTTATATTTTCTTTTGTTTCTTTTATTTTAATTTTTAAATTTATTATTGTTTTGTATATTATCTAGGGTGAAACAGATCACCAGCCCAGGTTGGATGCATGAGACAAGTGCTTGGGCCTGGTGCACTGGGAAGACCCAGGGGGATTGGGTAGAGAGGGAGATGGGAGGGGGGATTGGGATGGGGAATACATGTAAATCCATGGCTGATTCATGTCAATGTATGACAAAAACCACTACAATACTGTAAAGTAATTAGCCTCCAACTAATAAAAATAAATGGAAAAAAATAAATAAAGTCAGAGCAGGTCTAAGCCTTGTAAAAAAAAATTATTATTATTTTTTCTACACTTATTCTTTTGTTTTCTTTTCCTACTGATGTTTTCTTGGTGTAGTTAATCTTAAATATATATATAATCTTCTTTATATACCTCTACTGAACTTTGCATTTCAATTCTTTCTTTTTTCTTTTTCTTTCTTTTTCTCATGTTTTTTAGTTTGTTTTGTTTTCATTGCATTATTCCTCCAGTTGGCACCTTGCTTTAGCTTTGTTTTCCAGTTTGTGCTTTAGTTAGTTTTGTTTTTAACATGTGGACATCATTTTTGGTTTCCTTTGTTTGCTGGGTCAATCCATTGTACTTTTTTTTTTTTTTTTGCATTGTTTTTGTTTTGTTTATGGGTGTATATGTATTGTGTATATTCTGTTATTTTAGCTATTATTTGTCTGATTTTGTAATTGCCATTTGTCTGGGTTGCATTTTTGTTTCTTGTTTTTGTTTTAACTCCACTTAATACCATAACAAACCACCTGTGGAGTCTCCATTCTTCTGCAAGAGATCAAATCCTGAGCTTATGGAGTGGGAGTACTGATTCTAAGACCCCAGACTATCCAAGAACTCCTAACCCTAGAGAGTATCAATTAGTGAGAACTCCCATAAAGGCAACCACTTGTAAACAAGACCAGGGCATGACCCAATTGGCAACAGCACTGTGCAGGATGTCTCATCCAAACAACAAACAAGGCAAAAATACAAACCCAACCATCAGCAGACAGGGTTACCACCTCACACAGCTCTGTCCATCAGAGGGGAAAAAAAAAAAAACAAACCCTCACATTCTCCCACCAGAATGTAAGTACAAGTCACACCCTACACAAAGCTTACACAAACCACTGGACCAAACTTAAGAGGGCAAAAACCAAAAAAGAAGAAAGGATTCAACCTCAATGCCTGGTAAAAGGAAACCTCAACTACAATAAGTTAAAAAAATGAAAAGCAAAGAAATATTGCACAAATGAAGGAGCAATCTAGAAACACACAAGTCCAGTAAATGAAGAGGAAATAGGCAAGCTACCTGAAAAAGAATTCAGATTAATGATAGTAAAGATGATCCAAAACCTTGAAAGTAGAATGGAGGAAATGCAAGAATCAATTAACATATTTTTAAAAGACTTAGAAGAAATAAAGAATAAACAGAGACAAACAGCACAATTACTGAAATTGAAAATTCTCTAGAAGGAATTGATAGCAGAATATCTGAGGCAGGAGAATGGATAAGTGAGCTGGCAGATAGGTGAAAATAACTGCTGAAGAGAAGAATAAAGTAAAAAGAATGCAAAGAACTGAGAATAGTCTCATAGACCTCTGGGAAACCAACATTCGAATTGTAGGGGAGAAGAAAAAGAAGAGAAAAAGAAAAGGTATAAGAAAAATTTTGAACAGATCATAGTTGAGAATTTCCCCCAAATGGGAAAGGAAATACTCGATGAAGTTCAAGAAGCACAAAGAATCCCACATAGGATAAACCCAAGGAGAAACACAAGACACACACTAATCAAACTAAAAAGATTAAACACAAAGAAAGAATATTAAAAGCAGCAAGGGAAAAGCAACAAGTAACAAACAAGGGAAACTCCATACATTTAACAGCTGATCTTTCAGCAGAAATTTTGCAGGCCAGAAGGGAATGGAAGGACATATTTAAAGGACTGAAAGGGAAAAATCTAAACCCAAGATTACCCAGCAAGGATCTCATGCAAAACTGATAGAGAATTCAAAAGTTCAAAAATTAAGAGAATTTAGTACCACCAATTCAGCTTTATGACAAATGTTAAAGGGACTTACAGAGTCAGGGAATACAAGAGAAGAAAAGGTCCTACAAAAACAAACCCAAAACAATTAAGAAAATGGCAATAGGAACATCTATATCAATAATTACTTTATTTTTTTCATTTATTCTTATTAGTTGGAGGCTAACTACCTTACTATATTGTAGTGGTTTTTGCCATACATTGACATGAATCAGCCATGGATTTACATGTGTTCCCCATCCCGATCCCCCCTCCTACCTCCCTCCCCACCCCATCCCTCTGGGTAACCCAATAATTACTTTAAATGTAAATGGATTGAATACTCCAACCAAAAGACGCAGAATGGCTGAATGGATACAAAAGCAAGACCCATATATAAGCTGTCTACAAGAAACCCACTTCAGACCTAAAGGTACATGTAGACTGAAAGTGAGAGGATGGAAAAATATATTCCATGAAAATGGAAGTCAAAAGAAAATTGGGGTAGTAGCAATCCTCTTATCAGACAAAATAGACCTTGAGAATATTGCAGGAGATAAAGAAAGACACTATATAATAATCAAGGGATCAAGTCAAAAGGAAGACATAATAATTGTAAATATTTATTCATCCAAAATGAGAGCACCCCAACACATAAGACAAACACTAGCAGACAAAAAAGGAGAAATTGACAGTAACACAATTATATTATGGGCTTTTAACATCCCACTTACACCAATGGACAGATCATCAAACAGAAAATTAATCAGGAAACCAAACACTTAAATGACACATTATATCAGATGAATCTCATTGATATTTTCAGGACATACCATCCAAAGGCAGAAGACTACACTTTGTTCTCAAGTGCACATGAAACAGTCTCCAGGATAGACCACATTTTGGGTCACAAGTCAAACTTCAGTAAATTTAAGAAAATTGAAATCATATCAAGCACCTTTTCTGACAACAATGCTATGAGACTAGAGATCAGTTACAAGAAAAAACTGTAAAACACACACACACACACACGCACAGATTAAACAATACATTTCTAAACGACAGATAGGTTACTGGAGAAATCAAAAGGGAAATTTAAAAATTCCTAGGAACAAATAACAATGAAAACATGTAATTCAAAACCTATAGGATGCAGCAAAAGCAGTTCTAAGAGGGAAATTAATAACAATACAATCCTGCCTCAAGAAATAAGAAAAACATTGAATTGACAACCTAAATCTACACATAAAACTACTGGAAAAAGAACAACAACAAAACCCCTCAAGGTTAGCATAAGGAAAGAAATAAAAGATCAGGGCAGAAATAAAAGAAAGAAAGAAACAAGAGTAGAGATAAATAAAACTAACAGCTAGTTCTTTGAGAAGATAAACAAACTGATAAACTGTTAACCAGACTTACCAAGAAAAAAAGAGAGAAGAATCAAATGAACAAAAATAGAAACAGAAAAGCAGAGGTTACAATAGACAAAACAAAGATGCAAAGGATTATAAAAGACTTTTATGAGCAACTATATGACAATAAAATGGACAACCTGGAAGAAATGGACAGATTCTTAGAAAAGTTCAATCTTCCAAGACTGACAGGAAGAAATGGAAATTATGAAAAACCCAATTACAAGCACTGAAATAAAAACTATGATTAAAAAAAAATCTCCCAAAGAACAAAAGTCCAGGACCAGATGTCTTAGAGAGGAGCTCCTGCCTACCCTTCTAAAACTTGTTCTAAAAATTACAGACGAAGGAACACTTCCAAACTCATTCTATGAGGCCACCATCACCCTGATATCAAAACCAGGCAAAGACAACACACAAAAAGAAAATTAGAAGCCAATATCACTGATGAACATAGATGCAAAAATCCTCAACAAGATTCTAGCAAACAGAATTCAACAACACATTAAAAAGCTCATACACCACAATCATGTTGGGTTTATCCCATGGGTGCAAGGATTCTTCAATATGTGCAAATCAATCAGTGTGATACACCATATTAACAAATTGAAGGATAAAATCATATGATAATCCCAATAGATGCAGAAAAAGTCTTTTCACAAATTCAGCAAAATTCAGCACTGGTGCATGAGAAAAACTCTTTTAAAAAATGGCATAGCAGGAAGCTACTTTGGCATAGTAAAGACCATATATGATAAACCCACAGCAAACATTATTCTAGATGGTGATAAATTGAAAGTATTCCCCCAGAGAACAGAAACAAGACAAGGTGAACACTCTCACCACTATTATTCAACATACTTTTGGAAGTCTTAGCTATGATAATCAGAGAAGAGAAAGAAATAAAGGGAATCCAGATTGGGAAAAAAAGAAGTAAAACTCTCACTGTTTGCAGATGATATGATACTATACATAGAAAACCTACAGATACTATCAAAAAATTACTAGAGCTAATCGGTGAATTTATCAATGTCACAGGATACAAAATCAATACACAGAAAGCACTTGCATTCCTATGCACTAACGATAAAAAACCAGAAAGGGAAATTAAGGCATCATTTCCATTCACCATTGCAACAAAAAGAATAAAGATCTAGGATTAAACCTACCTAAAGCTACAGAAGAACTATATACAGAAAATTATAAAACACTGATGAAAGAAATCAAAGATTACATAAACAGATGGAGAGATGTTCCAAGTTCTTGGGTTGGAAGAGTCAATACTATGAAAATGACTATACTACCAAATGCAAGCTACAGATTCAATGCTATCCCTATCAAATTACCAAAGATATTTTCCACAGAACTAGAACAAAAAATTTCACTGTTCATTTGGAAACACAAGAGACCCTGAATAGCCATAGCAGTCTTGAGAAAGAAGAATGGAGCTGGAGGAATCAACTTTCCTGATTTAAGACTATACTACAAAGCTATAGTCATCAATACAGTATGCTACTGGCACAAAAATAGAAATATAGACCAATGGAACAAGATAGAAAACCGAGAGATAAACTGGACAGCTACGTGTAAAAGAATGAAATTAGAACAGTTACTAACACCATACACAAAGATAAACTAAAAATGTATTAAAGACCTAAATGTAAGACTGGAAACTATAAAACTCTTAGAGGCATAACACTTGGTGACATAAATCACAGCAAGATCCTCTATTACCCACCTCCTGGAGTAATGGAAATAAAAACAAAAATGAACAAGTGGGACCTAATAAACTTAAAGCCTTTTGCACGGCAAAGGAAACTATAAACAAGGTGAAAAGTCAACCCTCAGAATGGGAGAAAATAATAATAAATGAAACAACAGGCAAAGGATTAATTTCCAAAACATACAAGCAGCTCATACAACTCAATATCAGAAAAACAAACAACCCAATCAAAAAAGTAGGAGAAATACCTAAACAGACATTTCTCCAAAGAAGATAAACAGGTGGCTAACAAACACATGAATAGAAGTTCAACATCACTCATTATTAGAGAAATGCAAGTCAAAACTATAATCACCTCACACTGGTCATAATGGCCATCATCCAGAAGTCTACAAACAATAAATGTTGGAGAGGGTGTAGAGAAAAGAGAACCCTCTTGCATTGTTGGTAGGAATGTAAATTGATACAGCCACTATGGGAGATAGTATGGATATTCCTTTAAAAAACTAGAAATAAAACCAGCATATGACACAACAGTCCCACTACTAGGCATACACCCTGAGGAAACCAAAATTGAAAATGACACATGTACCCCAATGTTCATTGCAGCACTATTTATAATAGCTAGAACATGGAAGCAACCTAGATGTCCATTGACAGATGAATGGATAAATAAGCTGTGGTGCATGTGTGTATATATATATATATATATATATATAGAGAGAGAGAGAGAGACAGAGACAGAGACAGAGAGACAGAGAGAGAGGGAGAGAGGGAGGGAGAGAGAGAGAGAGAGACTATTATCCAGCCATAAAAAGGAACACACTTGAGTTAGCTCTAATGAAGTCAATGAACCTAGAGCCTATTATACAGAATGAAGTAAGTCAGAAAGAGAAAGATAAATATCATTTACTAATGCATATATATGGAATATAGAAAGTGGTACTGATGAAAATTTTGCGGGACAGCAATGGAGACACAGATACAGAGAGTGGACTTATGGGCATGGAGGTGGGTAGAGGGAGAGGCTGAGATTTATGGAGAGAATAACATGGAAACTCACATTGCCTTATGTAAAATAGATAGCCAATGGGAATTTGTTGTGTGTTTCAGGGAACTTAAACAGGGGTCTGTGACAACCTAGAGGAGTGGGATGTGGAGAGAGATGGTTCAAGGTGGTTCAAGAGGGAGGGGGCATATGTATACCTATGGCTGATTCATGTTGATGTTTGGCAGAAACCAATGAAGTCTGTAAAGCAGTTATCCCTCAATTAAAAAAAAATAAATTTAAATAAAAGACTGATTTGGGGCTGTTAATATTTAAAGAATAATGCTAAAGCATTTTTCAGAACTGAATAAAAACATAAAAAATCAGAGTGTGAACAGAACAAATAAAACATTCACAATTGGGCAAATTAAAAATGACAAAAAATATTAGAAAAATCCACAGGAAAAAAGTTGATCATTTTCACAGAAATGAAAATTAAGCCTTTATTCATCACTAAGATTCTCGACCTTATGGAACTTGTTGTTTAGTCACCAAGCCGTGTTTGACTCTTGCCACCCCATGGACTATAACCCACAAGGCTCCTCTGTCCATGTGATTCCCCAGGCAAGAATACTGGAGTGGGTTGCCATTTCCTTCTCCAGGGGATTTTGTCCAACCAAGGATGTTGGACAACTCATGTCTCTGCATTGGCGTGTAGATCCTTTATTACTGAGCCACCAGGAAAACCCTTGTGGAACTTACAGTGGGGTAAATGGGATGAGACCATAATAAATAAAGCCTATTGGAGATAATAACAGAGGTAATTAAAAGAGAGTAAGGGATTAGAAGTGCCTAATGGAGAGTGAAAAGTGGGGTAGGGGGAGGGAAAGACTGCAATTCTTTTTTTTTTTTTTTAATTAGTTGGAGGCTAATTACTTTACTATATTGTAGTGGTTTTTGTCTTAAATATGTCTATCAAAAATGTCTTCTTTCCCTTTAGTTGTTATTCTCCCGATGGTAACCATTATCCTGAATTATATTAGCATAAATATATTTTCTAGTTTATGTAGTTTATTTATAATTAGTGACTATATGCATGTTTAACTTGTCACTTTGATATCTCCAGTGGGTTGTCTCAAGTTTAGTGACTGATATCTCCAATTACAACTGCTGTTTCAGATGTGGTCTCATTACTGGAGCAAATAAACATAGACCCTGATAGCTGATATGCAGTTATTGAGATAAATTATGTTTCTTACTGCCAATAAACTCAGGATTCCAGAGCAACATGCTTTCATCAGGCAGGGACAGCAATATACATTTGCTATCTTTATTCAGACCTTTGTCTTTATGCCATAGTTCAGTCATGAAGGAACTCAATCTTCTCACTGTTCAACAAGGCAACACTCTGGTTAACTACATTGAAAGAATCATGCTTACAGGACTTAATAAAAAGTCTCAAGTACCTAGATGCTCATTAAGATACATATATGGCAGAGATTTGGTGATTCACCCCATAAAATTTCATCTCAATTTTATGGCTCTGAGGAACCAGCACATCTAGTGGTGTTCAGAGTGTGTGGCTAATTGGGATGCTGTATGGATCATCTCACAAACTTCTATCAGAAGCTTCCTCACTAGATAGTCTTTTAAGGTCCTGAAGCAAAGTCATGACCTCTTTGGCAAATAACTATTTTGCTTTTGTGAATTAGATTTGGCTTGCTTTGGATACCTGGTAGAGAATGCCAAATAACCATGATATATGGGCTTTCTGAAATGAACTGAATTTTATATGATTATTAGGCTACAGAATGGGAGATAACCAACACATTTCCAACATCAAGTGTTAGCAGGACAAATGAGACAGAGACAAAGATCAAGGTGTCCTGGAAATACAAATAAGTGGTATAACAAACTTGTTCACATTTCAACATTCATTTCTCTTGCACTATCTCCTCTCCTCAATAGGCATCTGGAATTCCAAGGAAAATTCCTTATGATAATGTGATGGAAGAAGATAGTTTATAATGTGCATTTTCTTTCCCTGCCTGGCATGTTTCTCTCTGAAATATCACTGCTGAACTTAATGAATGCTTTATTCACCATTATGATGTGCCAAACAATCTTACTTCTGTTTTAAGGAAGTCGTTGTACAGGAAAATATAAGAGAGATAGTGGGCTGATTTTCACAATATTAATTGATTTTACTGTTTACCATTCATGATCTTAGAAAATTGTGGATTAGCCTATCAGAGATATTGAAATCTGTTGAAGAAATGCTTTGCAAAACCAAATGCTTATCATCCAAAAGTATGATATACTCTCAAAACTATGACAAAATATATTCTTCTAAAACCATAATAGATGGTTGGGATCAAGGGGTAGAAGTAAAATTTCCATCTTCTACTATTAAACTTAATAATTCACTTGAAAAATATGTACTCTCCATTTTTTTAGTGTGTTAGAAGGTCTCAGCTCTTCCCCCCCCCCCCCCGCCCCCGGCTTTCATTTATTTATTTATTTATTTATCCATTTATTTTTATTAGTTGGAAGCTAATTACTTTACAATATTGTAGTGGGTTTTGCCATACATTGACATGAATCAGACATGGATTTACATGTATTCCCCATCCCGATCCCCCCTCCCACCTCCCTCTCCACCCAATCCCTCTGGGTCTTCCCAGTGCACCAGCCCTGAGCACTTGTCTCATGCATCCAACCTGGGGTGGTGATCTGTTTCACTATAGAAAATATACATGTTTCGATGCTGTTCTCTTACAACATCCCACCCTCGCCTTCTCCCACAGAGTCCAAAAGTTTGTTCTGTATATCTGTGTCTCTTTTTATGTTTTGCATATAGTGTTATCGTTACCATCTTTCTAAATTCCATATATATGCACATATACACCATGGAATATTACTCAGCCATTAAAAATAATTCATTTGAATCAGTTCGAATGAGATGAATGAAACTGGAGCCCATTATACAGAGTGAAGTAAGCCAGAAAGATGAAGGTCTCAGTTCTTAAAGGGAGAATACTTCCTTCAAAGGAAACAGAGATTACACGGAACTGGAAGTTTAGATTGCTACTTCTTTGTTTTGCCTTCCTCTTGTTCTTCCCTCATGGCCCGGATGGTAAAAAATTTGCCTGCAGTGCAGGAGACCTGGGTTCAGTCCCTGGTTTGAGACAATCCCCTGGAGGAGGGAATGGCTACTCAGTCCAGAATTCTTGAGAATTCCATGGACAGAGGAGCCTGGCAGGCTACAGTCAATGGAGTCTCAAAGAGTCAGACATGACTGAGTGACTAACATTTTCATTTACACTAACTCAACATTAAAAAAAGTTAAAAATACTCTACTGATGGAAGTAATAAATTCTGATTATCAAGGGGACATAGGATGACTACTATTGTACATAAGGAGTGCAGAGAAGTGCATGTCTAAAATCCAGGGGGTTCTCTTATAACCTCCAAGCTATAGTGGCAATATTTAATAGGTACAATAACCAACTGGGAGCAGTATCCTTAAGATTCAAATTACCCAGATATGAAGAGTAGGATTATATATCAAGTAACAAAAATTATTACACCAAGGTGCCTGTGGGAGAGAGCAAATTAGGTAAGATGTTGTGTTCAGGCTCTCTCACCAGTTTGAAAATAATGACTATGTAACAGCTGAGATCATTTATAACACTGCACATGTGCGTTTTGAAGTTCTTGCTTGGTCACAGGTTGTGTGCAGTTATGTTGTCTTATGTTACGTACGCTGCTATGGCTACTGTGCCAGCCAGAAGAGAATAAATGTGTCTGCAGTTCCTATGGCTCCTCGAGTCTCCTTCCAGCCTCAGCTTGCGCCTTGCCTACCCTGAGTTCAGCAAACTCTGAAGAGCGTGAACAGTTAGAAAACTGGTGTCAGTAGCAGGATCAGATATACAGTTGTTTTTGTTCCTCCGTCATTTCTGTTTCTTTGTGACTCCATGAACTGCAGCACACCAGGCTTTCCTGTCCTGCACCATCTCCCGGAGCTTGCTCAAACTCATGTCCATTGAATTGGTGATGCCATCCAACCATCTCCTCCTCTGTCGTCTCCTTCTCCCCTTGCCTTCAATCTTTCCCAGAATCAGGGTCTTTTCAAATAAGTCAGCTCTTTGCATCAGGTGACCAAAGAATTGGAGCTTCAGCCACAGCATCAGTACTTCCAATGAATATTCAGAGTTTATTTCCTTTAGGAATGACTGGTTTGATCTCCTTGCAATCCAAGAGACTCTCAAGAGTCTTCTCCAACACTACAGTTCAAAAGAATCAATTCTTTGGTGCTCAGCTATCTTTATGGTCCAATTCTCATATCCATACATGACTACTGGAAAAACCACAGCTTTGACTATATGGACTTTGTTGGGAAAGTGATGTCTCTGTTTTTTAATACACTGTCTAGGTTTGTTGTATCTTTTCTTCCTAGCAGCAAGTGTTTTTTAATATCATGGTTGCAGTTACCAGCTGCAGTGATTTTGGATTCCAAGAAAATAAAATCTGTCATTGTTTCAATTTTTCCTCATTTTTCCCCATGAAGTGATGAGACTGGATGCCATGATTTTCATTTTTTGAATGTTGAGTTTTAAATCAGCTTCTTCACTCCCCTCCTTTCACTTTCATCAAGAAGCTCTTTAGATACTTTTCACTTTCTGCCACAAGGGTGATGTCATCTGCATATCTGAGGTTATTGATACTTTTCCTGGCAATCTTGATTCTAGCTTGTGCTTCATCCAACATGGCATTTTTCATGATGTACTCAGAATGTAAGTTAAATAAACAGGGTGACAACATACAGCCTTGACATACTCTTTTCCCAATTTTGAACCAGTCCATTGTTTCATATCTTGTTCCAACTGTTGTTTTTTTACCTGTATACAGGTTGCACAGGAAGCAGGTAAGGTGGTCTGGTATTTTAATCTCTAAGAATTTTCCACTGTTTGCTGTGATCCACACAGTCAAAGGCTTTAGCATAATCAATGAAGCAGAAGTAGATGTTGTTCTAGAATTCTCTTGCTTCTTCTATAATCCAAGAGATGTTAGCAGTTTGATCTCTGGTTCCTCTGCCTTTTCTAAATCCATCTTGAACATCTGGTAGTTCTTGATTTGTGTACTGTTGAAGCCTGGCTTGGAGAATTTTGAGCATTACTTTGCTAGCATGTGAAATGAGTGCAAATGTGCAGTAGTTTGAACATTTTTTAGCATTGCCCTTCTTCGGGATTGGAATAAAAGCTGACCTTTTCCAGTCCTGTGACCACTGTTGGGCTTTCCAAATAGGCTGGCATATTGAGTTCAGCACTTTCACAGCATTATCTTTTAGGATTTGACATAGTTCAGCTGTAATTCTATCATCTCCACTGGTTTTGTTCGTCGTGATGCTTCCTAAGGCCCACTTGGCTTCACACTCCAGAATGTCTGGCTCCAGGTGAGTGATCACACCATTCTGGTTATCTGGGTCATGAAGATCTTTTTTGTATAGTTCTGTGTATTCTTGCCACCTCTTCTTAATATCTTCTGCTTCTGTTAGGTTCATAGTGTTTATGTCCCTTATTGCGCCCCTTTTGCATGAAATCTTCCCTTGGTATCTCTAATTTTCTTAAATAGATCTCTAGTCTTTCCAATTCTAAGGTTTTGCTCTATTTCTTTTCATTGTTCACTTACAAAGGCATTCTTATCTTTCTTTGCTCTTCTTTGGAACTCTGCATTCAGATAGGTATGTCTTTCATTTTCTCTTTTGTCTTTCACTTCTCTACTTTCCTCAGCTACTTGCAAGACCTCCTCAGACAACCATTTTGCCTTTATACATTTTTTTTTTTTCCTTAGGAGTGCTTTGGATCACTACCTCCTGTACAAGGTTAGGGACCTGCATCTTCAGGCACTCTATCTCTCAGATGTAGTCCCTTAAATCTATTTCTCACTTCCCCTGTATAATTGTAAGGGATTTGATTTAGGTCATACCTTTATTGCCTAGTGGGTTTCTCTACTTTTTTCAATTTAAGTCTAAATTTTGAAATGAGGAGTTCATTATCTTAGGCACAGTCAGCTCCCGGTCTTTTTTTTTTTTTTTTTTTTTTTTTTTTTGCTGACTGTATAGAGCTTCTCTGTCTTTAGTTGCAAAGAATATAATCAATCTGATTTTGGTATTGACCATCTGGTGATGTCCATGTGTAAAGTCTTTTCTTGTGTTGTTGGACGAGGGTGTTTGCTATGACCAGTGTGTTCTCTTGGCAAAACTCTGTTAGCCTTTTCCCAGGCTCATTTTGTACTCCAAGACCAAAGTTGCCTGTTACTCCAGGTGTTTCTTGACTTCCTACTTTTGCATTCCAGACTATAATTGGTGTAGTTGGCAGACATCCAGTACATAGGAGAACCTGAAGTTTAACAGAAGAAGAGTTGGCAGGATACCCAGAAGATAGAAGAAAAGCCTGAGCCTACACTGGATGGAGGAAGCCAGTAGCCACAAGATAGCATGTGGTACCATATGGCTGTGATCCTCTCAGTTTGGACTCAGATGGAAGACTGGGAAGGGGTGGACAGTTCACTGGATAGCATTGATAAGGTGTTATAGCCAGTGAGTTCCCATTTGCCAAACAAGGTGGCATGGACTGCCGCTGGTACTACGGTGTTGATTTTCTTGACTGCCTTGAAGGCAAATATGAATAGTGCTCTCCGTGATGCCTCTCCAGGGCACAATGTGCAGGGATGCTTGGAATAACTAGAGCAATGTATATTAGCATTAGAACAAGAACCCCACGGCCCTGAAGAACCCAATATCTCTAACAGAGAGGCAGTGATAAGACTGTGGGTCCCCCCTTGGTAGCGAGGCCTGTTGTGCAATAGAAGGTGGCGCGTGAATAGTCAAAGGGGAGCATCCTCAAGGGCCTCCGAATGTGACTGAGTTCAATGCATACCGACCACGTGCCCAGGCAGAGTTGGCCAACTTGGGTAAGCATTTCCGGCAAAGGCAAGGGGAATCCTTGGCAATTTGGTTTTTGCAACTTTGGGACGCAGGGGTGGGCCCCATGCCTGTGGGGGCTTTGTGGGGCCTTACTGAGAAAAGTAGAGGGGCAGCATGCAAGACACCATTTTGAAAGTGTAAAGACCCTGAAGGTGGCCTGAGTTGGCAGGGGTCCCACCCAGGTTGTGTGGATGCAAATGTGGGCTGTTTCTGCCAATATGTACTGTAAAAGCTGTGTCTTATGATGTGCTACTAGTGAAAGGTTGTCGCTGAGTCATGAAAGATGCCAGAATTCTTGGCCTCTGGAGGAGAGGAATTCAATCTGGGGCCATTGACAAGGCTTGATCGCTCAGAGCTTTTGTGTGACAAAGTTTTATTAAAGTATAAAAGAGATAGACAAAGCTTCTGACATAGACATCAGAAGGAGGCAGAAAGAGTGCCCCAATCCCTAATCTTGGCAAGGAAATTATATACTTTTTAATTGGTTATTACAATAAATCAAAAGAATTTCTTGAGGTTGTAAAGATCTTACAAGACTCACTCACATAATATACATTTTAAGATAACAGGCTTAGTCAGAAAGTTTTCAGGAAGGAGAAACATGTCCTCAAGCAGGATACATTGTTGTTATATAATCCTTGCTAAGGAATGTAGAAAAAAACGTTTGTCCTTTCCTCCTCCTTGAGAATTCCAGACCCCTATCTCCTCCTTGAGAGCTCCAGAATCCTTTCTCCTCCTCCAGAACCCCTGACTTCTTATCAACCTGCCTAGGAATTGACTCTCTCATTAACCTCTCATTCTCTTGTAGATTTAGAACAGTGTGAAAGCATTTGGAATCTTGTGGGGTGGAACCTTGAATGCTGCAAAAAATCGCCTCCTTCAAGGGGTGTGCCTGGCATCTGTGGCGGGTTTTGTGGGTCCTTAATAAAAAACTCTGCAGGCATGGAGCTTCCCTTGTGGAGGCTTTCCTGCAATTTCACAAGGACAGACTGTGGATTGGACTTGGCCATGGAAGAGAAAGGCACTCCGCATGCAGTGGGTGGCTCTTCTAGATCCAGGAGGGCAAGGGCTGCAACATAAGTTTCAGGTGACACCTGGTGTTTGGTTTTGCTATGTATTGGGGATGGAAATGTTTGTTGTAGCTACTGCTGTTGCAAGATGTAAATTCAAGGGTCAGTATTACTCACCAAGGAAATATCACAGAAGATAGACTGTGCATAGAATGTGAGAAGAGAGACCCTGCAGGGGTAGAGTGTGGGGAGAGAGCAAATTAGCCAAGGTGGCATTTTCAGGTTCTCTTGCCCCATGTTTCGTAAATAATGTTTATGTAATAGCTGAGATTATTTATAGCACTGTACATGCACGTCATGAGGTACTCACTTGGCCATGGGTAGTGTGCAGTTATGTTGTGTTATGTTATGTATGCTGCTAACAGTGAGACAATTCACATCATGAACAGGATCAGTAATACAGTGCCTAGTAAAGTTAAAGGGAATATTGAATAGGTTACAGAATAATGAAGTTATAAATATGGATTACAATCTGTGTCCAGTTGCAGAAATAAAGACCTTAAAAGACATCTATATTTCCCCTTGATTTATTATATATTTATTAATATTAATCAGTTTCTTCTTTTTAAGTCTTTCCCACATTTTATATAAGGTATATTGATGGTAGTTAAGTTTATTATTTAGTTTGTTACTCAAAATATATCAAGATAAAATTGTGACTGAAGTAGAGGAGATAAGAACAACTCTTGGAAAGGATGGTGACTCACAAGATACTACATTTCCACAAAGGAGAAGAAAATAATTTTATTTTTATTGGTACAAGGGATAGTTGATATATTATGTGGGAGCAAGTTATTACTTATTCACATATTCACTGATTTGTTAACTTTTATTAACAAATCACTTACTCTATGCTAGATACAGTTCTAGGCACTGTGGAATCATAGTTAATGAAATATGATTTTGTTCTACATCTTAATACAGAGAGAAGACAGTGAATACCACAAATAAATATGTATAGTCTCTGGAATAGTGCTGAATGCAGTCTAGGGTAGAAAAGAATTAGGAATTACAAAAGGAGAGAGATTGAGGATGATGAAGTTTAACGAAGCCCTTCAGGAAAGATCTCACTGACTGAATGATATTTGAAATATCGTGAGCTGAAGAATATTAGAGAAGAAGCCACATAAATATAAGGAGAGGACATTCCAGGCAGAGTTACCAGCAAAGTCCTGAGGTGGCATATTAGAGGAACTGTTGGGATAACTTGGCTTGAAAATATGGAGCAGCGGCTGCTGCTGCTAAGTCACATCAGTCGTGTCTGACTCTGTGCGACCCCATAGAAGGCAGCCCACCAGGCTCCCGTCCCTGGGATTCTCCAGGCAAGAACACTGGAGTGGGTTGCCATTCCTTTCTCCAGTGCATGAAAGTGAAAAGTGAAAGTGAAGTCACTCAGTCGTGTCCAACTCTTCGCGACTACATGGACTGTAGCCAACCTGGCCCCTCCGTCCATGGGATTTCCCAGGCAAGAGTACTGGAGTGAGTTGCCATTGCCTTCTCCATGGAGCAGTGGAGGTAGTAGTTATCTAAGAAAGCTAGTTCAAAGAGTGGAAGAAAAGCCAGAATGTCACTTGTTAGCTGCTCTAATGACTATGGATTTAAATGGGAAGAAGAGTAACAGAGTTCTAAGCAGAGAATTTATTGCTATTCTTCAAAGTTAATGGTAAAAATAATACATATTGATGTTGCCAGAAAGATAGGCCAATGTGGATTCCATAGAAAGACTCAACATCTTTCTAATCACTTTTTATTGTACTTTTTGTATATTAAACAGTTGAAATCTACACTTTCTCACTAAGGTTTTCCCATAGTTCTGTTTTTGGATGTGGTTTAATTTATGCCAATCAGATACACAGATACACTTGTGCAATGATTAATTTTGGAACTGTGTACCGTATAAAGAGGGAGGCTGTGTCACCACAGATGTCCATTACAGATTTGAGCAGGTGCTACACTGCTCTGGAGAGATGTCTCCAGACATTGATATGACAATTACTTCATTTTAGTTAAGGCCATATCTTCTATCAGAAAAGTCTTGACAGTGGCTTCCTGATTTCCAGATAACAGCTAAGACAGTGTGATTGTGAAGGCAATTATTGGAAGTCAGTTTCTCATATCCTCAGCCCCCTCCTCTTTTTCAGAGCAGCTCCTTGGACAGACCTTTGTGATGTGGTTCTAGTAGCTATTCCTAGAAACTCCTCCTAACATCTGCTCTTCCATCTCTTAAATGATTTTTGGAAGCATTTAATTCCTTTTGGCTTTTATAGAAAGGAGCTCTCTGTTGCTTGAAATGTAACTATGGATGATACAGGGAAATCGAGGTGTCCTCTGGATCTGTGTACTTTGAAACCAACTCAAATACTTTTTCCTTAAAGGAAAAAGAAAGCAGAAACTTCCATAGAGGTGGAATATTGTAATTTAAATATGCGGTATAGCATATAATGCAGTGCTATGCTTAATCATTCAGTTGTGTATAACTTTGTGGCCCCATGAACTGTAGCCCTCCAGGCTCCTCTGACCATGGGATTCTCCAGACAAGAATACTGGAGTGGGTTGCCATGCTCTCCTCCAGGCATAGCATGATAATATATAGCATCAAAACTAGTGGGAAGAGACAAAATATTGAATTAATAAACCCTAATTTCAGAGCAACATAAAAAAAAAAAAACACAAAAAACAAACATTTCACAAGCATGAATTCATGAGCTTAAGGACAAAAAAGTGAATTTTTTTTCCTATGCTGGAATGTTGTCTACTTTGTTGTCCAGATTTTTGTCTTAGTATTCTTTAATAGAATCGGAAGTTTTTGAGAATAGATGGTTCTATTTTTAGTATAGGAATATTCAACATCAGTTCAGTTTAGATCAGTCACTCAGTCGTGTCTGACTCTTTGTGACCCCATGAACCGCAGCACGCCAGGCCTCCCTGTCCATCACAAACTCCCAAGTTTACCCAAGCTCATGTCCATTGAGTCGGTGGTGCCATCCAACCATCTCATTCTCTGTCATCCCCTTCTCCTCGTGCCCTCAATCTTTCCCAACATCAGGGTCTTTTCAAATGAGTCAGCTGTTTGTATCAGGTGGCCGAAATATTGGAGTTTGAGCTTCACTATCAGTCCTTCCAATGAACACCCAGGACTGATCTCCTTTAGGATGGACTGGTTGGATCTCCTTGCAATTCAAGGGACTCTCAAGTGTCTTTTCCAACACCTCAGTTCAAAAGCATAAATTTTGCACTCAGCCTTTTTTATAGTCCAACTCTTGCATCCATACATGACTACTGGAAAAACCATACCCTTGACTGGACAGACGTTTGTTGACAACGTAATCTCTCTGCTTTTTAATATGCTATCTAGGTTGGTCATAACTTTCCTTCCAAGGAGTAAGCATCTTTTAATTTCATAGCTGCAGTCACCATCTTCAGTGATTTTGGAGCCCAGAAAAATAAAGTCAGCCACTGTTTCAACTGTTTCCCCATCTATTTGCCATGAAGTGATGGGACCAGATGCCTTGATCTTAATTTTCGGTATACTGAGCTTTAAGCCAACTTTTCACTCTCCTCTTTCACTTTCATCAAGAGGCTTTTTAGTTCTTCACTTTCTACCATAAGGGTGGTGTCATCTGCATATCTGAGTTTATTGATATTTCTCTTGGAAATCTTGATACCAGCTTGTGCTTCCTCCAGCCCAACGTTTCTCATGATGTACTACTCTGCATATAAGGCCAATATACAGCTTTGGCATACTCCTTTTCCTATTTGGGACCAGTCTGTTGTTCCATGTCCAGTTCTAACTGTTGCTTCCTCACCTGCATACAGGTTTCTCAAGAGGCAGTGGTCTGGTATTTCCATCTCCTTCAGAATTTTCCACAGTTTGTTGTGATCCACAGAGTCAAAGGTTTTGGCATAGTCGATAAAGCAGAAATAGATGTTTTTCTGGAACTCTCTTGCTTTTTTGATGATCCAGTGAATATTGGCAATTTGATCTCTTGTTCTTTTGCCTTTTCTAAATCCACCTTGAACATCTGGAAGTTCATGGTTCATGTATTGCTGAAGCCTGGCTTGGAGAATTTTGAGCATTACTTTACTAGTGTGTGAGATGAGTGCAATTGTGCAGTAGTTTGAGCATTCTTTGGCATTGCCTTTCTTAGGGATTAGAATGAAAACTGAACTTTTCCCGTCCTGTGGCCACTGCTGAGTTTTCCAAATTTGCTAGCATATTGAGTGTAGCACTTTCACAGCATCGTCTTTCAGGATTTGAAATAGCTCAACTGGAATTCCATCACCTCCAATAGCTTTGTTCATAGTGATACTTCCTAAGGCCCACTTGACTTCACATTCCAGGATGTCTGGCTCTAAGATGTCTGCTAATGAGTGTTCACACCATCGTGGTTATTGGGTCTTGAATATAAGTCTACAATATCTTATCATTGTCAAAAACAAAAATTCTTTCTAAACTGCTTTTGGGTAGTACATGAGGGATAAAAATAGAAGTCTCAAGAAGAACTCCTAGAAGATAAGTAGTGACAAATCAAAGATCAAAGAAGAAAACAGTGTTTAAAGTAGAGCTTGTTTTGTTTGTAAGATGCTCATGATGATATTTAAAGAAGGCAATTGTATTAGAGGAAAACCTGTCAAGAACTGTGAAGGCTCTGAGACTTGTTCTGTTGTTAGCTTGCCACAGTTTCAGAGATGCTGGCAGAAGACAAATTCTTGGGACAGAGACAAAGGACTTTGTTACTCATGGCACAGCAGGCAGCATGATTTTCATGTTTGCATTGGGTCTTCTTGCTCATCCCCCAAAATTCCATGATGGCAATGCAGATGCAGGCCTAGATGGATTCTGCACACAGTTTGATTGTGCCACAGCTGAGGAACCCTTAGATTAAGATGACCTAATCCTTTAAAGCAGGGGCTAGCAAATCTGCCCAACTCACCCCACACCCCCATACAGAAAAACTATCTTAATTATCTTGGTCAGGAATCAGATCTGTCCTCTACCCTAAAAGCAGGCACTATTTCTATCTTTCAAGTCTTTTTTCAATACAGTCATCATTACAAGATTGATTCTGAACAAAACCTCATATGAGACATGTAAAAATGTCATGGAGAATTGTCTCCAACAAAGTCCAACCTGAAAATGTGAACACATTGATTGGTGAGTGATTTTGTACAAGGCTGAAAAACGTCAGCTTACTCAATTGTTAAAGGAAGGGGATGTGCTTCGCTTTATTTGTCTGATATAATTCCCTCCTCTCTTTCAGTAGTTCAGTATTTGTTCAAGTGTACTTGATATATAAGTTGAGTTGTTGCTGAGCTGTTACTATGAAAATATGGAATTTCATGCTGGAGAGGGTGTGGAGAAAAGGGAACCCTCTTACACTGTTGGTGGGAATGCAAACTAGTACAGCCGCTATGGAAAACAGTGTGGAGATTTCTTAAAAAACTGGAAATAGAACTACCATACGACCCAGCAATCCCACTTCTGGGCATACACACTGAGGAAACCAGATCTGAAAGAGACACATGCACCCCAATGTTCATCGCAGCACTGTTTATAATAGCCAGGACGTGGAAGCAACCTAGATGCCCATCAGCAGACGAATGGATAAGGAAGCTGTGGTATATATACACCATGGAATATTACTCAGCCATTAAAAAGAATTCATTTGAATCAGTCCTAATGAGATGGATGAAACTGGAGCCCATCATACAGAGTGAAGTAAGCCAGAAAGATAAAGACCAATACAATATACTAACACATATACATGGAATTTAGAAAGATGGTAACAATAACCCTATATGCAAAGCAGAAAAAGAGACGCAGATGTACAGAACAGACTTTGGGACTCTATGGGAGAAGTGGAGGGTGGGATGTTTTGAGAGAACAGCATCAAAACATATATATTATCTATGGTGAAACAGATCACCAGCCCAGGTTGGATGCATGAGACAAGTGCTCAGACCTGGTGCACTGGGAAGACCCAGAGGGATCAGGTAGAGAGGGAGGTGGGAGGGGGGATTGGGATGGGGAATACATGTAAATCCATGGCTAATTCATGTCAATGTATGGCAAAAACCACTACAATATTGTAAAGTAATTAGCCTCCAACTAATAAAAATAAATTAAAAAAAAAAAGAAAATATGGAATTTCAGTTTGGGAGAGGGTTAGGAATTGACTTCAGTAGAGTCTGGTTTTTGAACTGCTAAAGGGTATTGCCTGAAAACTGGCCTCGACTTCACTCAATCAAACAGTAAAAATTCAGGAAAGTTGTGAGTATATAGTCTACCAGAAAACTACATGGTAGAAGTGTGACATGATTATGGAATCTTGGGGAAGGCAGTGGAGATGTATGAAACATTTGGCATAAGGCCAAATTTGAGAGTGTGATGCACTCACAAGAATGGCAAAGTGAGTTCTTGCACTTGATAGAAACATTCCTCTGTCACTCCACACAGATGTTAGTATTTAAATCTCTACCACCCTATGAGTACTTGGGGCCTGGCAAGTCTATATTTTCCTCTTCTGAGAATTCCTTCTACTTTCTGCTTTATTTAACCACTACTATAATTTCCATATTCTTTGCTATTTAGTCACAGGAAGATCTCATTTTTTTTATGCTCCCCCTCACTCTGTTTTAAACTACTTGTAGTTCTATGCATATTCTTTGCTTTTTTATACCTTCCTGCTATCATTCATGTAATAGTCCCTTCCTTTCTCAATACCAGGATATTGGATCTCATGTAGGACACTACCATGGACTTCTTGAGAAATACCAGAGGAGAAAGAATAGAAATATTTTGACTAATTTCCTGATAAACTAGCAGGGGTAACCCAGGAGCATTCATTGTTTAGAATGCTAATGTTAATATTACTTCATTTTTATTTCAGGCTGAAGAGCCCTGTAGACATAAGAGCCATATATTAGCAATTCATGTGAAAGTTTAAGAATACTATATATCTCAAGTAACAGTAATTTTCACCAGTCATGATACAATGATAAAAATGGTGTTAAATGGATAATAATTATATGATCACAATAATAAAAGATGTTTACCAGTTTTCACAAACAATAGCCAGACCAAAAAAATTAAAAAGACAATTATAATTGCAAGCCACAATGGAAACATGATTAATGTAACAATGTAAAATAATTACATACAATTTGGAGGATTAAGTAGAGTGATGTAGTAAGTGGAAGCGCATACATGCACAAGCTATCATCCACCTAGCTAGTTTGTGTCCTTTGATTGGTGCATTTAATCCATTCACATTTAAGGTAATTATCCATATGTATGATCATATTGCCATTTGCCTTGTTGTTTGAGGTTTACTTTTTTGTAGGACTTTTCCTTCTCTTGTGTGTCCTGCCTAGAAAAGTTCCTTTAGCATTTGTTGTAAAACTGGTTTGATGGTGCTGAATTCTCTTGTTTGTCTGGAAAGCTTTTGTGATTTCTCTGTCAAATCTGAATGACAGTCTTGCTGGGTAGAGTATTCTTGGTTGTAGGTTTTCCCCTTTCATCACTTTAATATAGTGTGCCATTCTCCTTCTGGCTTGTAGAGTTCTGTTAATAAACTGATTGACGAATCTTATAGAAGTTCCCTTGTTTGTTATTTGTCAGTTTTCCCTTGTTGCTTTTAATATTTTCCCTTTAACTTGTCAGTTTGATTACTATGCGTCTTGGTGTGTTCCTCCTTGGGTTTAACCTGCCTGGGACCCTCTTCACTTCCTGGACATAATTCCCCTTCTCAAGTTAGGGAAGTTTTCAGCTATTATTTCTTTAAATAGGTTTTGGGTCCTTTTTCTCTCTCTTCTTCTGGGACCCTTATAATGTGAATGGTGGTACATTTAATGTTGTCTCAGAGGTGTCAGGCTGTCTTCATTTTTTTCATTATTTTTTCTATATTCTTTTCCGAAATAGTGATTTCCACCATCTATCTTCCAGGTCACTTATCCATTCTTCTGCCTCTGTTATTCTGCTATTGAGTCCCTTTAGTGTATTGTTCATCTCTGTCTGGTTATTCTTTAATTCTGCTAGGTCTTTGGTAAACATTTCTTGCACCTTGCCCATTTTTTTCCCCCAAGATCCAGGGTCATCCTCACTATCATTATTCTAAATTCTTTTTCTGAAAGGTTTCCTATCTTCACTTAATTTAATTCTTTTTCTCTGCCTTTTCACTTTGATTAACTTTCTGTGATGTGGTTTTCATTCTGGTGGCTGCAGGATTGTAGTTCTTTTTGCTTCTTCTGTCTGCTCTCTGGTGGATGAGGCTAAGATGCTTACATAGACTTCCTGATCAGAGGGACTGGTGATCAGGAAAAATTGGGTCTTGCTCTGGTGATCAGGGCCATGTTTAGTGAAACTTTAATCTTATGGTCTGCTGATGGTCAGCCACCCGGCTGTGCTCCCCCTGTGTTAGTTGTTCGGCCTTACCCAGCCCTGGAAACAACAGGTTCTATGTAGGGCTAATGCCAGCCTCCAGGAGGGATTGTGCTAATGGGTACTTCCTAGAATATCTGCAGCTAGTGGCCCTGTCCTTGCAGTGAGGATGCATATTTAAGATTTTCCTCATGTTAAACTACATGTTCAATGATCCATTTGATCCATCTGGAAGGTCTCTTCTTATGGACAATAGAAATTTATGTATAAAATATCTCTATAACCTAAGTACTCAAGACAAGCTCAGGGGGGAAAAAAGCATTGAATGTGTAAATAAAGACAATAGAGTACCAAGCAGCTCTGTCTATGACCTTATGAGAATGTTTTAGGACTTTGGTTTATGCAGATATGGAGTCCTTGTGCCCACAAGAGCATAGAGTGTCAGGTTTGAGCACAGGTTTTTAGTGTTTATGAGTTGAGAGTAGCATCTAATAGATCCACTTCTCAGGATTATCATTACTTACACAAACCCCGTCAGTAAAATGATGAATTATGGAGTGAGAATAGTTCACTGAGTTTATAAATTTTGAAAGGTAGAGAGAGTTGAGTTGGAAGTAGTGAGGAATACAGCAAGCTGGTGAGGCACCACCTTAAGGGCCATTACTCAACAAGATGGCGATCAGTCTTAAGAGAAAGACTGACACATAGAATTGGCATAGTGGAAAACGGAAAGCAGGGAACTTTCTTGAAATGAGCTTGCCTGGAGGCTTATTATTTTGCCATCCTTATGATTTGTCATCCGTTAAATTACCAATATCTCTCCCTCCTGACATTACAAAGACTTCAGAGTATCTTGTCCTTACTTAATGTATATATTTTCCAAAATCCTTTATTCCCACCTTGTCAGTAAGCATAAACTATTCCTTAATTAAGATGGTCTTCCAAATATCCCAATGCTTTATCTTCATTCTACTACCCTTGATATTTTGTCAAATAGTGTATTGGAATTGTCTTCCCTGCTGCCAGGTGACGCTAGTGGTAAAGAACCCACCTGCCAATGCAGGAGATGGAAACGTGAGGGACGTGGATTCAATCCCTGAGTTGGGAGGATATCCTGGAAGAGAGCAAGGCAACCCACTCCAATATTCTTGCCTGGAAAATCCCATGGACAGAGGAATCTGGCAGGCTACAGTCCACGGGGTTGCAAAGAGTCAGACATGACTGAAGCGACTTAGCACACATGTTGCCGCAGCATGCCAGATGCCAAATATCAGTTCTTTTATATGGTAACATTCAAGGAAACTACACACTTGGTATTTGAGTGGTAGGCTGTAGGCTCACGTATGTTTTTATTACATACTCTGGGAGGTTCGTCTTATTGGGAATATAACTTATTTCCACCCCAGTCTCCAAGGTTACAGTCCATAGGATCACAGTGTTATTCAAATCTTAGGAAAATGACTTTTTGACTTCTTCACTTTGCTAACTGCTACTAGATAAGGATCCAAAACAACGACATGGAGCACAAGTGAGAGGAGTGTCTCAGTCATGCTCCAAGGATGGCTCAAACTCACTATTACTTTGACAAATAATACATGTGAGCTAATATTTTATGCAATCTGTAGTATAAAAAATGGCTGATGCTTTATAGGCTTTAGGCTTCTCTTAGATCCACCCCTGTCTGTGACTTCATACTCGGAAAATCTGTCCCTGCTCCAACAGTCATAGCAAAATAAATGAAGCATGATGCTGTGAGGAAATACTTCTTTGTTGATAGCAGGGTTTGAATCCCTTTTCTATACAGATGACTAATATGGAGTTGGTTAGGTGGCGCTTGTGGTAAAGAACACACCTGCCAATGCAGGAGACATAAGAGATGTAGGTTCAATTGCTAGGTTGGGAAGACCCCCTGGAGGAGAGCGTGGCAGCCCAGTCCAGTGTTCTTGCCTGGAGAACCCCATGGACAGAGAAGCCTGGTGGGCTTCAGTCCATTGGGTCACAAAGAGTCAATCATGACTGAGTGACTGGGCACTGAGCACATGGCTATGAACAGGCAATAATGCAAAGCACTCTGGGACACCAGATAGCATGGACTCCTGTGTGGTAGGATGGGTTGCCAATGTGGGTAATACAATTTAGGATTTGAAAAATATATCGAAGAACAAAGTTTCCTAATTTACTGCCATTTTAGGTCGTTGTACATTATTAGGTACCAGTTTAGGTACCAGTCCACATTATTTGAGAGCTTACAATATTCATGTTTTATGTCTCAACATACCTTAATATTATGAAAGTAGAAGCACTTATCATACAGATTTTCTTAGCTTCTAATGGAAATATAAGAGAATAAAAGAGAATATAGGATGTTGGCATAGGTTCCAAATAAATGGAAATAGTATGAAAATGCACCAGTAAGGACTGCCATGGGGCTCTAGATATGGTGAATGCAGAGCTCTTTCTCTGTAGCCCAACTACCTCCCTCACCTTCCCTTGACCCTGGGAACAATATGGATTCCAATACTGTAAACAACAGCACTCAAGGACTGTCTTGTCAGTTATTTCCCACCTACAAGCATTCATACTAGGTTCTTTTATTTCTTTTCTTTTAGGGGCAAAGAAGCAAGGCTGCCTGGATATGTTATAGCTATGGTTCTGGTATTCACTTAATGAAATGTTCAATCAGGAAGCCGTTTTGGATATAACAGATAAAGACAAACAACATTTCCTAAATACACAGATTTTGGAGCAAAAAAAGATATAATTTATATAAAGGAGATATCTATATCTGGTTCTGTTACAAGGAAGGGAAAAAGAAAAGAGCCAGGAACTTCTACCTCAATATATACTTGGAATTCTTTTGTAATTGTCATTAGAAAAAGACAAGTCCTTTAAAAAAGATGGAGGAGAAGCAGAAACATTCTACCTCTCTGCACCACAAGGGTCAGCTTCAAGTTTCTGTGGTGGCCAGCAGTTTGTTCCCTGTGGTCTTTGATTAGAGGGTGTTAACATGAACTAATAAACAAGGAGTGCTCTGAGTAGTGGTTGGTATTCTTAGTACGCTCAGTGTACAATACAGGGTTTGGAACATTGTTGAAAACTGGTATGTATTTATTAAATTAGTATTTCAAAAGATGCTAGGTTTACATAGTACAGATGTTCAAATTATGTGTTTTGGCTTGCAATTGTGTAATCACAGAAATTAATGAAGGAATAAAATTGCTCAAATCTTTCATTGTTAGTATGTAGTCTGTAAAGATGAAGTGAAGGTGAAAATTGAGAATTTAGAGTCTTTCTGGGTGAAAATTTTAGCTCTGTTGGGATAAGAAAGATACAAATAATTGTAAGAAAACATATGAAACATGTAAAGAACAGAATTAAGTATGTTTGACTTTACAGGTGAATAACCTAGTTGAGAAACATTAAAAAAGAAATAGGGCAGTAAAGTCAAGATATATGTACACACATATATTAACTTGATGTGATGTGATGTAACTGTGATGTGTGCTGTGTTTTTAAATGCTCCAGAGATGGTAAAATTTATTAATTATACAGAGTATGTGGAAGATTAGAAAATTCTGGTGGGAACAGAAAAAAATAAATTAAGGTCAATATAATTACAAGAAAGAAGTCTTATTTTCAAAGGTCATACATGATGAGAGTTAAAAAATATCAAAGAGGGAAGTGGAAGGGGGGATCGGGATGGGGAATACATGTAAATCCATGGCTGATTCATGTCAATGTATGACAAAAACCACTACAATATTGTAAAGTAATTAGCCTCCAACTAATAAAAAATAAATGGGGAGAAAAATAAATAAAATTTAAAAAATATCAAATGAAAAAATTCTCAAGAAAAAGTGTGAAATATGAAGTTTAAAGAGCAAAATTTGACAATTTTTACTGAAAGCTCAATTATTATTTTTTATTTATTTATTTATTTATTTACATATGTTCTCCATCCCGATCCCCCCTCCTGCCTCCCTCTCCATCTCATCCTTCTGGGTCTTCCCAGTGCACCAGCCCTGAGCACCCATCTCATGCATCCAACCTGGGCTGGTGATCTGTTTCACCCTTGACAGTATACTTGTTTCAATGCTGTTCTCTCTGAACATCCCACCCTCACCTTCTCCCACAGAGTCTAAAAGTCTGTTCTGTACATCTGTGTCTCTTTTTCTGTTTTGCATATAGGGTTATCGTTACCATCTTTTTAAATTCCATATATATGCATTAGTACACTGTATTGGTCTTTCTCTTTCTGGCTTACTTCACTCTGTATAATGAAAGCTCAATTAATTAAATTATAGGTTGAGAAACTAAGGTGAAGAGATTGAGACAAAAAATAGCAAAGTCAAATAAGAAAAGAATAACTTTGTAGATATGTTTAAGTTATGGTAATAGCAGATCAAGTAAGACTAAATATACTTTCTGTATAGATATAATCTTTGATGATTGCTTAGGAAAATTTTTGGGGTCAATAAAATATGGTAATATAGTAAAACTATAAAAATTTTCACAAAAAAATAAAAAATAGAATAATAATAATCAATAATGATACTTTAGAAAATGGAAAGAGAAAATAATTTTTAAAATAGTAGGGTAGCAAGATTTTATGCAAGAATTTTTTTTTTAATAGAGGTCAACAAAAGTAGCCCAAATCATGAGCAACCAAGGTATAGCAATATATATAGTAAACAAAAAATAAATGACTTTCATAGGAATTTAAGGAAAGTGGATCAAAAGAAGGGATGAAAGGAATATTTATATTTAGTTCACTAAAGCACTAAAGTTCAATAAGTTGGGTTAATGGAAAACTATGTTTTATTTAATAAATTAGTCACTACATAATAGCACATATTACTTTAATAGACAAGGTAGCATAATGAAATAAGCATGAATTTTGTGTTTTAACACATCAGGCTTCAATTTCCACTTCTAACATATTTTAGGTATATGTGAGGGTGCCATTATGTGACCTTGGGCTAGTTAATTTTTGTTGAGATTACACCTTTTCATTTGGATAAAGAGAACAATAGCAATAACAGTATTTCATTTTATGAAGAACAGAGATAAAATACATAAAATAAAAAAAAAAGAAAAAAAAATTTTAAAAAAATACATAAAATACATAGCACAGAAGCTGTGTAAGACATTCAATAATTTGTTCTTTCTTCTCTTTCAAATTGTAATTTTTTTTTCCCTTCTTTCTGAAATTGAGATGAAACTTTAAAATGTTAAAAGAAACTTGCTGGCCATAAGGAAAAGGAGCAAGTTTTTATTGCCTTTGTTTCTGAGAACTCAGTATTTTTTAATAGATATTCCTTTTGTTTTCACTTCAGTAGAGCTACCTACATTGATAACTCCACAGGCAACTGAATTTTAAGTGAATTTTGGGTTTATAATTCTGCTAAAAATATTTTTGAAAAGGTTGCATTATGATGCAGCATTGAAATATAGAGTTGCATAGTGTACAGAAGATTACCTGTCACAAGTCAAGTAATTCAAAGACAAAAGAAATTGTCAAATCTCTCAGAATAAAACATAGAATTTTTCAAAGCTAGGAGAGGCTGGAGTGACTGATTAGTGTGTCATAAAAAAGTTATGTCACTGAGGTGCCTATCAACGATCTGTTAGAAACTTTTAGATGACTAACAAGAGAAGCATTTAACTTCTATTGATATATAGTTCAACTGAAGATTTAAGAAATTGAGATAACCTAATAGGAATTGTAAGAAGAAAACTCAATATTCTTTCATATGCCTTACTGTCAAGTCAAAAAGACATAGAGACTTGAAGAACAGGAGCTACAATAACTATAAAAATCTGCAGTTGACATGAAGACTTGCATGTTTTTTATATATTATTTTCATTTATTTAATTTTGAAGTGGAGGATAATTGCCTTAAAATGTTGTTAGTTTCTTCTGTACAACTGAACAATATTCCCTGAATTAAATAGCAGCTTCCCACTATCTATCTATTTTACACATGGTAGAGTATATATGTCAATATTACTCTCTCAATTTGCTTACCTGTTGATTAAAAAAAATTAAATTAGATGTTTAACACTATGAGTCAAATACTTCTAAATATTAACAAATACAACTACACACTAATAATAAATTAACTCATTTAATTCATATGAATTAATTCAGTTAGTAAATGTTAACTTACCTAATTCTTCTTGCAAACTAATGAGGTAAGAACTCCTTTTGCATCCATTTTACAAATGAAGATGTTGATGGATAGAAAAGTTAAATGAAAGATCACAGAATAAGTAAGTGTTAGAGCTTGAGTTCAAATATCCCAGATCTATGTTCCTAACCTTTAACTCTGCTATTTTTGAAAATTTGCATGTACAAAACCTTAGCCTACCTTGAGGTGCTCTGTTTTAATTTATTTTAAATAAACGGGTTTCGATCCTACCAACTCAGGAAGTAGATACGATTTCTGAGAGCCAGAAAGAGGTGAGGTAAGTTGATGACTAAGCTGCAATTTTTGCTGAAGCAGTATGGTTTCAGAGAATGCACACATGGCTTCTTTTAGCTATTAGGCACATGCTTCTGAACTGTAAAGCAGTTTCAAGAACCTAATCCAGGATGCAATTTATCCAATTACTTCCTTGTTCTTTCAAGCAACCAATCATCCATTCCTTGCTATTTTATTTACTGTCAACTACCTATAAATATATATGTGTGTATATATATACATATGTATATGTATATATACATAATCCTTTGAAGTTGGGGGTGGGGAGGAAAAACAGATAAAATCTTGGCAATGTAATGAAGATAACTCTGAAACACTGCCTTGTTGGAAGACTTCAGACACAGCCTTAAGTTCAGTTCAGTCGCTCAGTCATGTACAACTGTTTGTGATCCCCAAGAACTGCAGCATGCCAGGCTTCCCTGTCCATCACCAATTTCCAAAGCTTGCTCAAACTCATGTCCATTGAGTCGGTAATGCCATCCAACCAGTTCCTTCTCTGTCATTCTCTCTTCTCCTCCTGTCTTCAATCTTTCCCAGCATCAGGGTCTTTTCCAATGATTCAGTCCTTCACATCAGATGGCCAAAGTATTGGAGTTACAGCTTCAGCATCAGTACTTCCAATGAATATTCAGGACTGATTTCTTTTAGGATTGACTGGTTTGATCTTCTTTCAGTCCAAGAGACTCTCAAGAGTCTTCCAACACCACAGTTCAAAAGCATCAATTATTTGGTGCTCAGCCTTCTATATAGTCCAACTCTCATATCCATACATAACTACTGGAAAAATCATAGCTTTGACTAGATGGACCTATGTTGGCAAAGTAATGTTTCTGCTTTTTAATATGCTGTCTAGGTTGTCATAGTTTTTCTTCCAAGGAGCAAGAGTCTCTGAATTTCATGACTGCAGCCACCCTTTGCAGTGATTTTAGAGCCCCCCCCCCAAATAAAGTCACTGTTTCCATTGTTTCCCCATCTATTTGTCATGAAGTGATGGGACCAGATGCCATGATCTTCGTTTTTTGAATGTTGAGTTTTAAGCCAGCTATTTTACTCTCCTCTTTCACATTCATCAAGAGGTCTTCAGTTCTTTGCTTTCTGCCATAAGGGTGGTGTCATCTGTGTATCTGAGGTTATTGATATTTCTCTCAGCAATCTTGATTCCAGTTTGTTCTTCATCCAGCCTGGCATTTCATATGATGTACTCTGCATATAAGCTAAATAAGCAGGGTGACAATATACAGCTTTGATGTACTCTTTTCCCAATTTGGAACCAGTCTGTTGTTCCATGTCCAGTTCTAACTGTTGCTTCTTGACCTGCATACATATTTCTCAGGAGGCAGGTAAAGTGGTCTGGTATTTCCATCTCTTGAAGAATTTTTCACAGTTTTTTTTTTGTGTGTGATCTACCCAGTCAAAGGTTTTGGCACAGTCAATAAAGCAGAAGTAGATGTTTTTCTAGAATTCTCCTACTTTTTTGATGATCCAACGTAGATACAGTCTGTTTCTAATCTGTGTTGCTAGCTTTACTTATTGTATCAGAATACACTAGGCTATTTCCCTGTAGCTCAGTCAATAAAGAATCCACCTGCAATGCAGGAGACCCAGATTCGATTCTGCATCAGGAAGATCCACTGGAGAAGGAAATGGCAAACCACTACACTGTTCTTGCATGGAAAGATTCACGAACAGAGAAGCCTGGTTGGCTACAGTCTATGGGGTCCCAAAGAGTTGGACACAACTGAGCAACTAAACTAGCACCAAATCACCACCATTCTGCAATAACAATTAAAATCCCCAAATTTTAGTGGCTGAACACAACAAAAACTTCCTTCTTATTTTTAATCACTATTTGCCACCAGGAAAGCAGGGGTGAAATCTATAACTAGGAAGTCCTTGTTTCTTTATGTTTAACAGTCCTTCCTTTATCTTGTTTTTCTCATCTCACATCTTACTATAAATAACAAGAAGAAACCAGGTGACACATTCAACACTCTACCTGGAGTCTACTTAGCAAGATTACCCCATTCCATTTGGACACATTAACTATCTTTCACAGTACAGAAACTGATGATATTCCTAAACATTTTGCCATAGCAAAAATATTTCCTTCAATTTCCAGTAACATTTTCCTTACATTCCATTAAGCCCTTACCTATATCCTCCTCAAAGTTCATCAGACATGTCCTAGCAGTTTCTTTGAAGTTTTTCAATCTTTTACTCACTCATTCCTCAGAGTTCTTTCATTTTTGTGACTCCAAAGCCACTTCTGCATTTAAAGTTTTTCTTGTAACAGACCCTGCTTTTAGGTACAAAAATCTGTATGAATTTTCCATTGTTGAATAGCAAATTGTCTGAAAACTTAAGACAACTATGGGCAATTCCTATAGTTCAGAAATTTGGGAGCTGCTGCTCTGGTTTACAGGCTTTTATGAGGTTAAAGACAAAATGTTTGTCAGTGCTATAGATATCCGACGGCTTGGATAGAAATCAGAATATACTTCCACCCAGTTAGGACTACTCATATGGCTGGAAAGTAATGACAATATTGTCAGCAGGAGACCTTAATTTATTATCACATGGTCTTCCCTGTACAACTGATTATAAAATGGAAGGTGGCTTCCAACAGAGCAAGTAATGTAAGAGAGTAAGGTGATATTGTAAAAGTATAACTTTTACAATCTATTCTCAAAATCATACTTCATTATTTGTGTACTATCCAACAGATCATATAGGTCAGTTCTACTCATTGTGGGAGAGGACTAAACAGAGACCTGATAACAGAAGGTGAGAATCTATGGGGGCCATCTTGAAGAATGACTACTATGGAGGAGATAAACATAAATGATAAATAATGATAATGTAAATTTCATTTATTTATTTTTAAATTAATTAATTTTAATTGGGGAACAATTACTTAACAATACTGTGATGGTTTTTGCCATATATCAACATGAGTCAGTCACATGTGTGTATGTATCCCACCCTCACCTTCTCCCCCTGAGTCAAAAGTCTGTTCTTTACATCTGTCTCCTTTGCTGCCCTGCATGTAGAATCATTGGTACCGTATTTCTCAATTCTATATATATGCTTTCATATACAGTATTTGTCTTTCCCTTTCTGGCTCCTTCACACACTTACTTCACTCAGCTCCAGTTTCATCTACCTCATTAGAACTGACTCAAATGTGTTCCTTTTCATGGCTGAGTAATATTCTATTGTGTATATGTACCACAATTTCCTTATCCATTCATCAACTGATGGACATTTTGTTGCTTCTATGTCCTAGTTGTTGTAAATAGTGTTGCAATGAACATTGGGGACCACGTATCTCTTCCAATTCTGGTTTCCTAAGGGTGTACGTCCAGAAGTGGGATTACTGAGTTATATGGCAATTCTGCTCCTAGGTTTTAAGGAATTTCTACACTGTTCTCCCTAATGGCTGTAGCAGTTTGCATTCTTACCTGTAAGAGTGTTCCATTGTCTCTATATCCTTTTCAGCATTTATTGTCTGTAGACTTTTTGATGATTGCCATTATGACCAGTGTGAGACGATACCTCAATTGTGGTTTTAATTTGCATTTCTCTAATAATGAATGATGTTGAGCATCTTTTCATGTGTTTATTAGCCATCTGTATGATTTCTTTGGAGTAATGTCTGTTTAGGTCTTTTGCACACTTTTGATTGAGTTGTTCACTTTTCTGATATTGAGCTGCAAGAATTGCTTGTTTATTTTGGAGTTGAATTCTTTGCCAGTTGTTTCTTTTTTTTTTTTTTTTTTTTAATTTTTTTATTAGTTGGAGGCTAATTACTTCACAACATTTCAGTGGGTTTTGTCATACATTGATATGAATCAGCCATAGATTTACACTTATTCCCCATCCCGATCCCCCCTCCCATCTCCCTCTCCACCCGATTCCTCTGGGTCTTCCCAGTGCACCAGGCCGGAGCACTTGTCTCATGCATCCCACCTGGGCTGGTGATCTGTTTCACCATAGATAGTATACATGCTGTTCTTTTGAAACATCCCACCCTCACCTTCTCCCAGTTGTTTCATTTGCTATTATTTTCTCCCATTCTGAGGGTTGTCTTTTCACCTTGCTCATTGTTTCCTTCATTTTGCAAAATTCTTAAGTATAATTAGGTCCCATTTGTTTATTTTTGTTTTTATTTCTAAAACAAAGAGGATCTTGCTGTAATTTATGTCAGAGAGTGTTCTGCCTATGTTTTCCTCTAAGAGTTTTATAGTTTCTGGCCTTACATTGAGGTCTTTAATCCATTTTGAGTTTATTTTTGTGTATGTTGTTAGAAAGTGTTCTAGTTCCATTCTTTTACATGTAGCTGACCAGTTTTCCCAGTACCACTTGTTGAAGAGACTGCATTTTCATTGCAGTGGTAAATGGGAGTGTTTCCTTAATTTCTCTTTCTGATGATTTTCCATTTTTAGTGTATAGGAATGCAAGGGATTTCTGTATATTAATTTTATATCCTGCAACTTAACTATATTCATTGATTAGCTCTAGTAATTTTCTGGTGGCATCTTTAGTGTTTTCTATGTAGAGGATCATGTCATCTGCAAATGAGTTTTGGTTCTTCTTTTGCAACCTTGATTCCTTTTATTTCTTTTCTTCTCTGATTGTTGTGGCTAGAACTTCCAAAACTATGTTGAATAGCAACAAACTGAAAGTTAAAAACTGTATGATTACTTCTATAGGTGCAGAGAAAGTGTCTTTGACAAAATTCAACACCAACTGATGATTAAAAAACCTCCAGAAAGTAGGCATAGAAGGAATATATCTTAATGTAATACAAGCCATATAAAGCCCATCTGCAGCAAGCATTATCCTCAATGGTAAAAAAAAATGAACTCATTTCCTCTAAAATCAGGAACAAGACAAGGATGCACGCTCTCACCACTGCTATTCAAAGAACCAGCTTTTAGTTTCATTGATCTTTGCTATAGTCCCCCTCATTTTTTTTTCTGTTCTTATCTTTGTGATTTCTCCCTCCTACTAACTTTGTGTATTTCTGTTGTTGTTGTTTTTGTTCTTTTTCTAGTTGCTTTAGGTATAGTTAAGATTTTGTTTTGGATGTTTTCCTTGTTGCTTGAGGCAGGGTTGTATTGTTCTGAACTTCCCTCTTAACACTGCTTTTACTGAATCCCATACGTTTTGGGTTGTAGTGTTTTAATAATCATTTGTTTCCATGCATATTTTGATTTCCTTGTTGATTTCTTCAGAGATATGTTGATTATTCAGAAGCATGCTCTTTAGCCTCTATAGGTTTGTGCTTTTTATAGTTTTTCTTTTTTTTCTTTCTGTCAGTTCAGTCAGTTCGGTCGCTCAGTCGTGTCCGACTCTTTGCGAACCCATGAATCGCAGCACGCCAGGCCTCCCTGTCCATCACAAACTCCCGGAATTTACTCAAACTCATGCCCATCGAGTCTGTGATACCATCCAGCCATCTCAGCCTCTGTCCGCCCCTTCTCCTCCTGCCCCCAATCCCTCCCAGCATCAGGGTCTTTTCCAATGAGTCAACTCTTCGCATGAGCTGGACAAAGTACTGGAGTTTCAGCTTCAGCATCAGTCCTTCCAATGAACACGCAGGACTTATCTCCTTCAGGATGGACTGGTTGGATCTCCTTACAGTCCAAGGGACTCTCAAGAGTCTTCTCCAACACCACAGTTCAAAAGCATCAATTTTTCGGCTCTCAACTTTCTTCACAGTCCAACTCTCACATCCATACATGACCACTGGAAAAACCATAGCCTTGACCAGACGGACCTTTGTTGGCAAAGTAATGTCTCTGCTTTTTAATATGCTATCTAGGTTGGTCATAACTTTCCTTCCAAGGAGTAAGTGTCTTTTAATTTCATGGCTGCAATCACCATCTTCAGTGATTTTGGAGCCCAAAAATTAAAGTCCGACACTGTTTCCACTGTCTCCCCATCTATTTCCCATGAGGTGATAGGACCAGATGCCATGATCTTAGTTTTCTGAATGTTGAGCTTTAAGCCAACTTTTTCACTTTCCTCTTTCACTTTCATCAAGAGGCTTTTTAGTTCCTCTTCACTTTCTGCCATAAGGGTGGTGTCATCTGCATATCTGAGGTTATTGATATTCCTCCCAGCAATCTTGATTCCAGCTTGTGCTTCTTCCAGACCAGCGTTTCTCATGATGTACTCTGCATATAAGTTAAATAAGCAGGGTGACAATACACAGCTTTGACATACTCTTTTTCCTATTTGGAACCATTCTGTTGGTCCATGTCCAGTTCTAACTGTTGCTTCCTTACCTGCATACAGGTTTCTCAAGAGGCAGGTCAGGTGTTCTGGTATTCCCATCTCCTTCAGAATTTTCCACAGTTTGTTGTGATCCACACAGTCGAAGGCTTTGGCATAGTCAATAAAGCAGAAATAGATGTTCTTCTGGAACTCTCTCGCTTTTTCGATGATCCAGCAGATGTTGGCAATTTGATCTCTGGTTCCTCTGTCTTTTCTAAAACCAGCTTGAACATCTGGAAGTTCTCGGTTCACGTATTGCTGAAGCCTAGCTTGGAGAATTTTGAGCATTACTTTACTATCTTGTGAGATGAGTGCAATTGTGCGTTAGTTTGAGCATTCTTTGGGATTGCCTTTCTTAGGGATTGGAATGAAAACAGACCTTTTCCAGTCCTGTGACCACTGCTGAGTTTTCCAAATTTGTTGGCATATTGAGTGCAGCACTTTCACAGCACCATCTTTCAGGATTTGAAATACTTCAACTGGAATTCCATCACATCCACTAGCTTTGTTCATAGTGACGCTTTCTAAGGCCCACTTGACTTCACATTCCAGGATGTCTGGCTCTAGGTGAGTGATCACACCATCGTGATTATCTGGATCATCAAGATCTTTTTTGTACAATTCTTCTGTGTATTCTTGCCACCTCTTCTTATATCTTCTGTTTCTGTTAGGTCCATACCATTTGTGTTCTTTATTGAGCCCATTTTTGCATGAAATGTTCCCTTGGTATCTCTAATTTTCTTGGAGAGATCTCTAGTCTTTCCCATTCTATTTTTTTCCTCTATTTCTTTGCATTGATCGCTGAGGAAGGCTTTCTTATCTCTCCTTGCTATTCTTTGTAACTCTGCATTCAAATGGGAATATCTTTCCTTTTCTCCTTTGCTTTTAGTGTCTCTTCATTTCAAAGCAATTTGTAAGGCCTCCTCAGACAACCATTTTGCCTTTTTGCATTTCTTTTCCATGGGGATGGCCTTGATCCCTGTCTCCTCTTGAAATAACTTCAATTTTTGAAATTTTACCAAGGCTAGATCTGTGGCCCAGGATGTGACTATCCTGTAGAATGTCCTCGTGCAATTGGGAAAAAGGTGAAATCCATTGTTTTGGGGTGGAATGCCCTGTAGATATCAATTAGGTCTAACTGCTCTGATGGACCCTTTAAAACTTGTGTTTCCTCCTTAATTTTCTGTCTGGATTATCTGTCCATTGGTGTGAGTGGGATATTAACATCTCCCACTATTACTGTGTTACTGTCAATTTCCCCTTTAATGGTTGTTAGCATTTGCCTTATATATTGAGGTGCTCCTAGGTTGGGGGCATATATATTTATATTTTTTATATCTTCTTATACTGATCTCTTGATTATTACATAGTGTCTTTCTTTGTCTTTTATAATGGTCTTTATTTTAAAGTCTATTTTATTTGCTTTTACTATTGTTACTCCCATTGCTTTTGATCTCCATTTGCATGAAATATCATTTTCTAACCCTTCACTCTCAGTCTGTATGTGTCCTTAAGTTTGAGGTTGGTCTGTTTTAGACAGCATATATAGTGGTCTTGTTTTTGCATCCTTTTGATCATTTTTTTGTCTTTTGGTTGGAACATTTAGCCCATTTACATTAAGGAAACTCAACATTCAAAAAACTAAGATCATTGCGTTCAGCCCCATCAATTTGTGGCAAATAGATGGGGAAACAATGAAAAGAGTGACAGACTTTATTTTCTTGGGCTACAAAATCACTGCAGATGGGGACTGCAGCCATGAAATTCAAAGACACTTGTTCCTTGGAAGAATAGCTATGACAAACTTAGCATATTAAAAAGCAGGCACATTACTTTGTGGACAAAAGTTCGTCTAGTCACAGATATGGTTTTTCCAGTAGTCGTGTATAGATGTGAGGGTTGGACCATAAAGAAGGCTGAACACCAAATTGATGCTTTTGAACTGTGGTGTTGGAAAAGACTCTTGAGAATCCCTTGGACAACAAGGAAGTCAAACCAGTCAACTCTAAAGGAACTCAATACTGAATATTCATTGGAGGGACTAATGCTGAGGCTGGAACCCCAATACTTTGGTCACCTGATGCAAAGAGCTAACTTTTTAGGAAAGAGCCTGATTCTGGAAAAGATTGAAGGCAGGAGAAGGGGAAGATACAGGGCGAGATGACTGGATGGCATCACTGACTCAATGGACATGGATTTGAGCAAGCTCCAGGAGATGATGAAGGATAAGGAAGCCTGGCATCCTGCAGTCCACAGGATCCCAAAGAATCAGACACAACTAAGTGAATGAACAACAACAACAGTTATTGGTAAGTGTAATCCTATTACCATTTACACACAATATTTTTTTGTATTTGTTTTATAAACCTTTTCTGTGTTTCCTGTCTAGAGAAGATCCTTTAGCATTTGTTGAAGAGCTGGTTTGGTGGTGCTGAATTCTCCCAGATTTTGCTTGTCTGAAAAGCTTTTGATTTCTTCTTTGAATCTGTGAGATCCTTGCTGGGTAGAGTAATCTTAGTTGTAGGTTTATCCCTTTTATCACTTTAAGTATATATTGTCATTCCCTTCTGGCCTACAGAGTTTCTGTTGAGAGATCATTCTTATGTGGAAAGATTATCTTTATGGGGATCCCCTCGTATGTTTTTTGTTGCTTTTCCCTTTCTGCTCTTAATATTTGGTTTTTTGTGTTTAATTTTTGTTAGTTTAGTTAATATGTGTCTTGGCATGTTTCACCTTAGGTTTATCCTCTGGGATTCTTGGATGGGAATTCTCTGGGATTATTTCCTTCCCTGTTTTATGGAGGTTTTTTACTATTATCTCCTCAAATATTTTCTCATGCCCTTTCCTTTTGTTTTCTTCTTCTGGGACACCTATGATTCAAATGTTTTGGCGCTTAACATTTTCTAAACGTCTCTGAGGCTGTCTTCATTTTGTTTTGTTTTATTTTTTTCCTGTTTTCCACTCTGCCTCATTTATTTCCACCGTTCTATCTTCCACCTCACTTAGCCTCTCTTCTGCCTCAATTATTCTACTGTTGGTTCCCTCCAAAGTGCTTTTAATCTCAGTTATTGCATTTTTAATTATTGATCAACTCTTCTTTATTTCTTCCCTGTTCTTGTTAAGCATTTCTTGCATCTTCTCAATGCATGTCTCTAATCTATCTGTAACTCCACTTGGTTTTTTGAGATTTTGGATCATCTTTACTATCATTATTCTGATTTTTTTTTTCAGGCAAACTCTCTGTCTTCTCATCTTTGGTTTGGTTTGGTGGGTTTTTATCATGTTCCTTCATCTGCTGGATGTTTCTTTGCCTTTTCATTTTCTTTAGTTGGCTGTGTTTGGAGTCTCCTTTATGCAGGCTGGAGGGTCATATTTTCTCTTATTTGTGGAATCTGCTGCTTGTGGGTGAGGTTGGGCCAGTGACTTGCGAAGGTTTCCTTGTTGGGGGAACTTTTGTCTGTGTTCTGGTGGATGGAGCTGGATATTGTCTGTCTGGAGGGCAATACAGTGTCCATAGTGAGTTTTGGGGTGTCTATACATTTGGTATGGCTTTGGGTAGCCTGACTTTTAATGTTTAGGGTTGTGTTCCTGTTTTTCTGGAGGATTAGTGTGAGGTGTCATTTACTTGAGCTTGGTGGCTCTTGGGTGGAGCTTGGGCTGAGTGTAACAATGGAGACTTTTGGTTGGCTCTCATCTATTAACATTTTCTAGGGTCAGGAGTTCTATAATGTTCCAAAATTCTGGAGTTGAGTCTCCTGCATCTGGGTTCTGGTCCCCCTCTTACAGTAGCATCAAGACTTCTCCATCTACACAGCATAGAAGGAAAAAACCCCTAGGTTAATGGTGAAACTACTCTCCACCACCAGAAATACCCAAAGAGATTCACAGTTATGTAAAGAAAGGAAGAGGGAGAAGAGAGATAGAGTTGACCAGGAAGAGAAAAGGAAGAGTCAAAAAAGAAGAGAAAAATCAATCCCATAATCAAATCCCTAAATGAAAATGGATAGTAAAAAATTAGACTCTTAAATGTACAAAATTAATAACAAATATCATAAAGCAAAATTAAAAACATAGAATAGAGTTTAGACTCTCAAAAGTACGATATAGGAAAAAAAAAATCGATCACAAAAATTTTTTAAAAATATTGTGAGGTCAGTTCAGTGTCAGATAATCCCCTGTTCTGGCTTGTACTTTTTCTCAAAGTCCACAGTTGCCCCTCAGATGTACAGTCTCAGCTTAATTTTAATCTGTTGCACCTGCCACATTCAGGGTGGTTCCCTCTTCTTTTCTTTGCATAGACAGGCCTCCTCTGCTTGCAAATCTCTTCAGTGTCAAATTTCCGCCCTGACATGAGGGTGCGAAGTGGCCACTTATTCGGGTTCACTTGCTCCGTTGTGCTGTGGAGAGAGAGGAACACTGCAAACAAACATCACAGTCATGTGTGGAGAACACTCAGAGTGGATGGACCACATGGGGGTTGCCACAGCCCAAGGCAGCATCCACTTCCCAGGTCCAAGCCACTCAGGCTCCTTAGTGCTCCATGATGGCACAGTTTCATGTGGGCCATGCATCTCATGCATTTCCCAGGTCCAAGCCACTCAGTTTCCCAGAGTGCCACGAGGCCAGAATCCTAGGTGGGGCGTGGGTCTCCTCGGAGGAGCTAGTCTCAGGCCGTGACACTGATGTCAGATATGAACCATCCAAGATCCCAGAAAGATGTGGTTAGTGACTGGCAGCCTACTCACAGCTTGGCAGGAGAAACAGTCTCTGGGGCCAAGATTACAGTGGCCCTTTGCCTTCCACCTCTGGCTGTCACACACATGCCTCTCTGCCTCAGGGCAGAGCCATAACTGGCAGCTAGCTTTCTCTCCTTTGGTATTTGCTAGGGTGTGAATTTTTGTTCTGTGAGTGCTCCAGGGGTCACAGTGAGCCTTCCACCAGGAAAGGTCCTTTGTTTTTCTTCGTCTCTCTAATCTTGGCATGATTTGGGTTGCTAAGTCAGGTTAGTCCCCTCAGAGTGTTCTCAGGGCATTCAACTCTAAGTCCTTACCCTTAGGACTGACAATGCAGCCTGTGCCTCTGCACCCATCCCCCACTCACTGCAGGCTGATGTGAGAGTGTGAGCTTCTTCTCCACTGGTAATTGCTGTTTGGCATGAATTTTTTGGTGATTTTTGTTTCAGCTAGGCTGCCCTTTGAGATTTCAAAGCTCTCAACTGACCCCATCTGTTAGAGGGTTTCCTATTGTGTGGAAACTTCTCCCTCTTCACTACTCCCTCCCCAGGATGGGTATACATCTCTAAATCCTTTGTCTCTCTTTTCATATTTATTTTTTATTCTACTTCACTGCAAAGAGATTGATTTGTCTTTCTGGATATCTGGGGTCCTCCACCAGCATAGAGAAGTTGTTTTGTGAAAGTTGCTCCACCTGCAGATGATCTTTCAATGCATTTGTCAGAGAGAAGGTGGTCTCCCCACCATATACCTCTGCCACCCTGGGACTGTCCTGATAATGTAAAATTTAAATATCAGAGAAGAGGCTTGTCTAAAAACCTGTAGTGCTATGGAAGATGGAGCTTGTAACTACAGTGATGTAGATGAAGGTCAAGAAATCCTCAAAGAACATGACATTTAAAATAATTCAGTGTGAATGAATGAGAAGTCTGTACTCAAAAGAAAACAGTAAGAAAACAAATTTAAAGAGAGGGAGGAGATGATTTATCACTTGGTATCTAAGTATTAAAATATAATAGGGCTGTGTCTTTATTGTCATTTGTCTCAAGGTATTTATAAATTTCCTCTTTGATTTCATTGTTGACCCCCCTTTTTTTTTGTCTTTTAGTAGCATGTTGTTTACTCTCCATGTAAATACTTCCCCCACCCCCCCATTTTTCTTTCTGTAGTTGATTTCTAGCTCCCTGTCATTGTGGTCAGAAAAAATGAAATTATTTCCATCCACTTAAATTTGTTGAGGCTTGTTTTGTGTCCTAGTAGGTGGCCACTTAATACACAGTGTTCCATATGTACTTGAAAAGAATGTGTATTCTGGCTTTTCTTTGGATGTAGTGTCCTGAAAGCATCAATTAAGTCTAATGATTCTATTGCATCATTTAGGATCTATCTTTGCTAACTCATTTATTTTTTGTCTAGCAAATCTGTCCATTGGTGTTAATGGGGTGTTAAATTCTCCTACTATTATAGTATTCTTGTCAGTTTCTCCCTCTAGTCTGTTAGTATTTGTTTTATGTATCTGGGTGCTCTTTATTCATTTTATGTATCTGAGTGCTCATATATGCACCTCTATTTGTTGCATATATATTAATAAGTATAATATCCTTTTTTATTGATCCTTTTATTATTATATAGTGTCCTTCTTTAACTTTCTTAAGGCTTTTGTTTTAAAGTGTATTTTTTCTGATATGACTATTTCTACCCATTCTTGTTTTTGTCTGCATGAATAATCTATAGAAAGAATCCTAAAGTCTCCAAATAAAGCTATTAGAACTAATAAACGAAGTTCAGCAAAGTTAAAGAATGCAAGATTAACATCTAGAAATCTGTTTTGTTTCTATACATTATTAATAAAGTAACAGAAAGATTTAGTTAAAAAAAAAAAGTTCAGTTTAAAATCATATCAAAGGAATAAAATACCTAGGATAAAGTTAATCAATGAGGTGAGAGACCTACATGCTGAAAACTACAATACTTTGTTGAAGAAACTTGAAAATGACTCAAACAGATGGAACAGTATCCTGTGCTCTTGGATTAGAAGAATTAATATTATTAAAATGGCCACATTATATTCTTGCCTGGAGAAGTCCATGGACAAAGGAGACTGGTGGGCTATAGTCCATGGGGTTGAAAAAGTTGGACACAGCACTTTCACTTTTGACACAAATCATAGCAATATTCTTCAGAATAATCTCCTACATCAGAAGAAAATCAAAAGTAAATAAATGGGGTCTAATTAAACTTAAAATATTTTACATAGCAAAGGACTCTTGGCAACCCCATGAACTGTAGCCCGCCAGGTTCCTCTGTCTATGGAATTCTCCAGGCAAGAATACTGGAGTGGGTTGCCATTCCCTTCTCCAGGGCATCTTCCAAACCCAGAGATTGAACCTGGGTCTGCTGCATTGCAGGCAGATTCTTTACCATCTTAGCTACCAGAGAAGCCCATAAATAGCAAAGGAGAACGTCAAATTGAAAAGATAACTTATCAAATATTTTCAAATGATGTAACCAACAAAGGGTTATAAATATTTTTAAAAAGAAGACGTGCAAATAGCCAACAGGCACATAAAAAGATGCTCAACATCCATAAGTATTAAAGGAATGAAATCAAAACACAGTGATGTATTACCTCACACTTGTCAGATGGCTACTATCAAAAAAATCCACAAATAACTAAAGTTGGAAAGGATGTGGAGAAAAGGGAATCCCAGTACACTGTTTGTGGGAATGTAAATTTGTGCAGCCACTATGGAAAACAGTATGGAATTTCCTTTAAAAAACTAAAAATAGAGCTATCACATCATCCAGCAAGGCACTCCTGGGTATGTATCTGAAATAATTCAAACACTACTTCGAGAAGATACACGCACCTTGATGTTCATAGTGTATATGAACATGTATAGACATATACATGTCATGAAGTGACATGAAAAGAACCCAAGAGTCCATCAACAGATGAGTGGATGAAGAAAATGTGAGCTATATACATATATGTGTGTATAATTATTATATATACATATATATTATTATTATTACTCAGCCACAAAAACAGTGAAATGCTGCCATTTACAGCAACACGAATGAACCTTAAAAATATTATGTTTAGTGAAATAAGTCAGAGAAAGACAAGTGCTATATGATATCACTTTTATGTGAAGTCTAAAAGGTAATAATCCAAAATCACTGCAGATGGTGACGGCAGCCATGAAATTAAAAGATGCTTACTCCTTGGAAGGAAAGTTATGACCAACCTAGATAGAATATTAAAAAGCAGAGACATTACTTTGCCAACAAAGGTCCGTCTGGTCAAGGCTATGGTTTTTCCAGTGGTCATATATGGATGTGAGAATTGGACTGTGAAGAAAGCTGAGAGCCGAAAAATTGATGCTTTTGAACTGAGGTGTTGGAGAAGACTCTTGAGAGTCCCTTGGACTGCAAGGAGATCCAACCAGTCCTTCCTAAAGGAGATCAGTCCTAGGTATTCATTGGAAGGACTGATGCTGAAGCTGAAACTCCAATACTTTGGCCAGCTCATGAGAAGAGTTGACTCATTGGAAAAGACCCTGATGGTGGGAGGGATTGGGGGCAGGAGGAGAAGGGGCCGACAGAAGATGAGATGGCTGGATTGCATCACCGACTCGATGGACATGAGTTTGAGTAAACTCCTGGAGTTTGTGATGGACAGGGAGGCCTGGCGTGCTGCGATTCATGGGGTTGTGAGGAGTCGGACACAACTGAGCGACTGAACTGAACTGAAAAAGTAATAAAAATAAATGTATACACAAAATAGAAACATGCTCATAGATATTGAGAGCAAACCTGTGGTTATCAAAGGGCAGAGGGAATTGAAGGGGTTCAAATTAGGGGTATAGGATTAGCAGATACAAACTACTATATATAAAATAAATAAGCAGCAAGGATAACCTATATAGCAAAGGATTATACCAATTCTCTTGTATTAACCTATAATGGAATATAATCTTCAAAAATACTGAATCACTATGCTGTACCTCTGAAACTAACATAGTATTATAACTAAACCATACTTTAACAAGGGAAAAAACTGAATCACTGTGTTGGACAGCTGACACCAAAAATATTATGAACCAACACTATTTTAATAATAAATATAAATTAAAATACAGAAAATAGAGGAGCTAAATGTTATGGTTTATTGAAATATTCATATAAAATTTGGTAATCTATATAAAGAGAATATAAACTCTCCAGTAGCAATTGAATAGTAATAACTATTTTATATAGTTTATGTCATGATTTAAAATTTTAGAAAACAGAAAAAATATGTAAATTTCAAACATTCAGGAGTTATTGAAGCTATATTAATTGACTGTTTTCCCTTCTTGCCTCCTTTCCTGATGCTTCTCTCATGGAATACTTAAATGATGATCAGTACCCCAATACCTATGTTGGAACATGTGGCAACTATAAAGATGAAATTCATGCCCTTAAGATGGCTAAATAAAAATGAACACTAATTTACAAGAAACAGCAGTAAGACCCCTCGACTCTCTGTTTTAGGACTTTTTTTAACTGAGAGAAAAATAATTTCATATACATGTCACCAGTAATATTACTGGATTCTATTTTTTCTGTTATGTCCTGATAAACTTCATTCTTACTGATAACTAATATTGCTGCCATTTTGACTCTATTGCCAGTCTCTAACGAAAATTGTCAAAGGTTATATGGCCCACAAATAATATTACATATTAAGTAAGATCTTGATATAGGAAATGACAGACTATTCCATCTATTTAGCCATGGTTTGGAATAGATTTATAGGACAGATCACTTGGATACATTAATTCCTCATTTTTTCCCATTAGTTACAAACTCCTCCCACAGCTGTTAAAATGATCCAACATATAAGGCATTACTACTTCTTTCTTGTGACCTATTTGAAGTGAATGATAATAAAACAATTGTGAGTGGAAATCTAAAGAATTTTTGTTTGACTGAAAGTTATCTGGTATTTCACAATATAACTTCAGTTTCTCTTTGAATAATTGTATTTATGTCAGGATTTACAAAAAATATTTTTGAGAGGTAAATGGAAAAGAAATATGTAATTATTCAGGGCCTATTTTAGGGAGGCTTTTAGGTTGTCATCTGATATAATGAGTATTTTATAAATCATTAAAAAAATCTAAAATATTTTTTAAATCATTGGGCTTCCCTGATAGCACAGGTGGTAAAGAATCTGCCTACAATTCAGGAGACCCTAATTTGATCCCTGGGTTGGAAGATCCCCTGGAGAAGGGAATGGTTACCCACTCCAGTATTCTGGCCTGGAGAAGTCTACAGACTGTACAGAGTCCAGATTGCAAAGAGTAGGACAGGACTGAGCAACTTTCACTTTCACTTTTAAATCAATAAAGTCTCAGTATTTATGAGAGTATAAACGTTCTATCCTGTCCACACAGTGCCCTAGTTTTTTTTTTTTAATAAAAAGAAATATACAGATTGTTTATTCATACTACAAAAATACACACTTTATATAATCTCTTTCATGTTTAACAAATTCAAACTCACTACTGAAAGACGACTTTGAATGAGGATGAAAAATGAATAATTTTTGCTATGACAGTATTGTAATTAAGTTGCAAAAATCTAAGAGAGAGAATACATGTGTATATTGTATTTGATTTTAAAAGTGGCTGTTTAAGCAGAATACATTTTATGCAATAGATTAAAGGAAGCATTTAAGCATATCTGACATATAATAGGAGACAGGCATTGAGATATTTGTCACTGGAAATAGCTGTAATATAGAGCTTACTTCACATAGTCTTAAAACTTTGTATCTAAAAAAATAAAATTAGTATTGCAATGAATACTTCTTTACAGATTGAAGATTTAAGCTTTGAGGGACCTCCCTCTTAAGTCTCATGCATCTTGGGGTATGTGGGTAAGCACTAAGATAGAATCTTTGTTGACAACTCTGGGTTCTTGAATCAGCTATATTCATTGGCAGGTTAACTGTTTGGCATGTTGGACTTGGAGCCCCACAAAGGTTATAAAGAGAGGACATTTCAAGGAAAATGTTAACAGTTTTTATTACCTGAGAAACATACTTAGTCTGTATAGCTCATGTTTTGTAAATGCACCTTTACTGTAAGTCATATTTTGTTTTTAGTGAATATGAAATTTTATGGGTACTTTTGCTTATTTTTTAATGCTAGTAGGAGAACTGACAAATGGATTCAAGGGATTAAATCTGATAGAGTACCTGAAGAAATATGGATGGAGGTTTGTAACATTGTAAAGGAGACAGTGACTGAAACCATCCTGAAGAAAAAGAAATGCAGCGGTGCAAAATGGTTGTCTGAGGAGGCCTTACAAATAGCAGAGAAAAGATGAGAAGCAAAAGGCAAAGGAGAAGGGAAAAGATATAATCATCTGAATGCAAATTTCCAAAGAATAGTAAGGAAAGATAAGAAAGCCTTCTTAAGTGAACAATGCAAAGAAATAGAGGAAAACAATAGAATGAGAAAGACTAGAAATCTCTTTAGGAAAATTAGAGATACCAAAGAAACATTCCATCCAAAGATGGGCACAATGAAGGACAGAAATGGTCAGGACCTAACAGAAGCAGAAGAGATTAAGAAGAGGTGGCAAGAATACACAAAAGAGCTGTATAAAAATGTCTTGATTACCTAGAAAACCACAATGGTGTGGTCATTGGTCTAGAGTGAGACATCTTGGAGTGTGACATTAAGTGCTCCCTGGGAAACATTACTATGAACAAAGCTTGTGGAGGTGGTGGAATTCCAGCTGAGCCATTTCAAATCCTAAAAGATGATGCTGTTAAAAAACTGTACTAGACAGCAAATTTGGAAAACTCAGCTGTGGGCACAGGACTGAAAAAAGACAGTTTTCATTCCAACTCCAAAGGAAGGCAATGCCAAATAATGTTCAAATTACCATACAATTGCACTCATTTCACATGCTAGCAAGGTAATGATCAAAATCCTTCAAGTTAAACTTCAACAGTACATGAACCGAGAACTTTCAGATGTACAACCTGGATTTAGAAAAGGCAGAGGAGGCAGAGATCAAATTATTAACATCCATTGGATCATAGAAAAAGCAAGAAAAATTTAGAATACATCTACTTCTGCTTCATTGACTATGCTAAAGCCTTTGACTGTGTGGATCACAAACAACTATGGAAAATTCTTAAAGAGATGAGAATACCACACATGTTACCTGCCTCCAGAGAGACCTGTATGCAGGTCAAGAAGGAACAATTAGAATTCGGCATGAGAAAAATGGACTGGTTCAAAACTGGGAAAGGTGGATGTCAAGGATGTATATTCTCACCTTGCTTGTTTAACTTTTATGCCGAATACATCAAGCAAAATACCAGGCTGGATGAATCACAAGCTGGAATCAAGACTGCTGGGAGAAATATTAATACATATTTGCGACTGAACAGCAACATGTTTAAATGAGGTCATAGGGTGGGGTCATAATCCAATGGGACTGGTGTTTTTACAAGGGGAAGAGACACCAGATATGTCTCTGGGTTAGTGCATACAGAAAAGAAAAACCATGTAAGGCCACATTGAGAAGGTGGCCATCTTCAAGTAAAAAAGAGAAGCTTGAACAGAACCTACCCTGCTAGCACCTTAATTTTGGACTTCCAGCCTCCAGAAATATTTGGAAATAAATGTTTATTGTCTAAGCCACCCAGTCTGTGGTATTTTGTCACAACAGCTCTAGATGGCCAATGTACTCAGTATGGCAATAAAGAAATGGTGTGCTTGGTGGAACTAGCAGCAGGGTCCATAATGGGGAAAAGTACGCAGGAGAGGTACAAAAGGGGCTAGCAGTTGTTAGGAAGAGTGAGTGGGAGCATAGCTTGGAGATTGGGATGTACCCCTTTTCTGTACCCTATACTATACTGATCAGAGTTTCAAGTAAAGCCCAGAATGAACTGGAGGAGGTGCCTCCTCCATTATATTTATACACTTTTGCTTATGTCTGATGGATGAACGTGACATTCAAATACAATGCATCCCCCACCACCTGCCCCTCTCCCCTAAACAAAAGCCTAAACAAAAAAAGCAATATGTGAACGTGTACATATGACTATGAATTCTAGATTCCCTGGGTTTACTCTGTTTTAGTCACAAGTTGAAAAACACAGAGAACATAGTGTTAACATCAGATATGGACAGCATCAGTGTCTAGCTGTGAGTAGACTGGGGAATGGATGAGCAAAAACACTAGGGCCAGAAGCCAAGCTTCCTAATTCCCAATTGTTGATACACCTACAAAATTCCTGTTTGTTTTCCTTAATTTGATACTATCATTGTATTAGACAGGTCACTATGACAAGGTCTCAGAAGAATTTTGAAATCTAAAACATGTTTGGTAAAAAGTTACTTTTAGTGTAAAGTAAAAAAGTTATATATTGTTATTCTAACCTTGCTCTGTTACACAGCTTAATCCAGTTGCCCAATCTAAGTCTTACGTTGGAGACTCTGAGGATCTTGTGAAGTAGCCGTACTGCTGTGTTTGTGTGTATTAGTCTGTCAGCTGTATCTGACTCTTTACGACCCCATGGACTGTAGCCCACAAGGCTCCTCTGTCTTTGGAATTTTCCAGGCAAGAATACTGGCATGGGTTGCCATTTCTTTCTCCAGGGGACCTTCCTGACCCAGGGATCAAACCCAGGTCTCCAGCATTGCTGGCAGATGCTTTACCGTCTGAGCTACTAGGGAAGCCCACTTTAGGGTGGGTCTCAACTGGTACAAAACAAGCTTCACCTGGAACAAAAATCATAAAAGCCAACTTCTAATATTGTACTTTTTCAAATGTCAGGAAATTCTCAAAGATGAAGACCGGGAAAGAGGAAAAAGGAAGAAACAGGGAGGGTGAGGGGGAGTGAGTGGCAATCTGAATTAAGTGTGACAGAGTCTGTACTCAATCTATTGTCTTTCAAAAGACAGACAGTGGCCAAGAGGAACTCAATTTTCCACAGTCTTGTACTTTCAGAGAAGCCCCCACAAAGCACTCAAATGTATAGAAATTAGGTACGTCATCTGCTATCAATATTTGTGTGCTTCCAAAGCCAAACTAAGACAACAAATACAAAACCAAAAAAAAAAAAAAAAAGCGTCAATCACCACTTCTTTCTGTCTCACATGAAACAAACAAATAAACAAAATCTCATCCTTGAATAGCTGAATCACTTTCTCTGCTATGAGAGCATCTTTATTTGTATCTGAGTTTGAGTTGACACCACACTTGATTTGGCTCTGATTTTGCTAGCATAACATAAATGTATTAGGATATCCATCAGCTTACAAAGATCTTGAATTGCATCCCCACTCACAACAGTTCCAGTGACTTTCCCTAAATTCAGTCCTATTATAAATCCAATCTCCACCTCTTCTTTAATCATGGGACATTGCCAAGAGATCTAAGTGAGTCAGTAGTGATTGGAATATATCAGAAAGAGTCACAGCAGGTAAAGAATCCCACTTCAGGGCTTCCCTTGTGGCTGAGCTGGTAAATAATCCACCTGCAATGTGGGAGATCTGGGTTCAGTCCCTGGGTTGGGAAGATCCTCTGGGGAAGGGAAAGGCTACCCACTCCAGTAATTCTGGCCTGGAGAATTCCATGGACTGTATAGTCCATGGGGTCACAAAGAGTTAGACACAACTGGGCAACTTTCACTTCACTTCACTTCAAGCAGCAATAGAGTATAGGCAGACATCACTACCTGCTAAATGGGCATTCAGTTTAGAAGTGATTGTTGTCTAAGGGAAGCCCTCTTAATCAGTAGGAAGCTTAATTACTGGGAATGGGTAATGGGCAGTACTCTCTTACAGAACTAGGGAAAATCAACTTTCCCCCAGCAGCCAGGTTCTTGAATAAAATGCTCCCTCGGGATGAGCCTTTGCTTTAAAATTCCCCATTCTTGTCCATGTAATTGATTCATGTCAAATATTCTCAACCTTGCTCAGAACTCCACCACCCAGCCTGTAGAAACTCACTCATGGGAGTTGAAATGAGGGGAAGTGCTGCCTCAATTTGACTAAGTCCTCTTCATGCCCCAACGAACGGAGTTTTTGAAGCAAAATAGCCAGAAAGAAATTCTTCCCCCCTCTTTTTTATTTTCTCCCCTGAGAAAATAATCATGGAAAATCTAACTCCTTTGACTGTGGAAAGTGAAAGAAGACAGAAAGAGAAAAAAGTCAATTCAGGGAGCAAGGAATAAAAAGCAACATCAGTAAATATCTAAATATATTACCCTACTGTGCTTGTTATGCCACTAGTTGTACTCATGTATGCATATAAACTGCTGTAAGACCTCAGTTCCTTTAAAAGGAATTTAGGAAACTACAACCAAAGAAGAAAGATTAGAAATTTCACACAAACTGAAGCCATGAAGTACGAGGTGATGTCATTGGATCAGTAGTTATCACCAGGAATGGCACTGTTCCCAGGGAGGTATTTTAAGGTGTCACAGTCCTGTCTTCATTTAATGAGAAAGGACCAGGGCCTTCCTTTCCAAGAAAAAATTATCCAGCATACTGCATAAATTTTAATTTATCCACAGATTGTCCCCACAGATGAAAATCTACTTATTGTGATCTGAAGCCAGATAAAATGTTTACATATAAACACAAATTTTTAGTGTGTGTGCAATGTTGAAATAAATTTAATTTTCCAGGAATAAAGTTATTGAAGGAAGGTTATACTTAACTTTTTTGGAAATTTACCAAGAGTCAACCATTTGTAAAAATCATGTCTCCAATGATAAATGCTGCCAGAGGCTTTAGAAATAAGTTCAAGCATCTGACTATATCAAACAATTCCATACTTAAGTATCTATTATTTTATTACAAATCACTTCCCTTTCATGTGTTCCTTTTTTTGGTAAACATCTTGTATACATAGAGAAGAATCCAGGTTGATTAGGCATAAGCTCAGCTGTCCTCTTCTAGTAAAGCCACATGGTCAGTTCTTAATTCTCTCAGCAATATTGTGTAACAATATGTATGAAGTAATGCCAATCAGGGAAGCTCACTTAAGCCATGGTGTCCAGGGTTTCCTTCTTTTTTCTTTTTTAATTATTCATATATTTATGGAATGTTCACAACCCTAACCTTATTTACTCAGTCTCCATGTCCTCTGAGATCAAATTGATACTGTATGACCTAAAGCCCCCACCATATTAACTTTGTTAGCATAATTTATCTTCTATGGCCAAGATGAAAAAGGCATTTTGTCCAAGGGCTCAGAAATTACCTAACAGGAGTTAGGCAAGGGCCAAAGCTTTGTTTCAGAATGTGCAGGGTTTGGACAAGCCAAGTCTGCTCAGTAATCCTTTATCATACACCCTGAATTTTATTTCAGAACATGAAATGAAATAATATAAGAAAAAAATGGACCTGCTAGGAACTCAAAGCACTGCATGAAGTGTATTATTAAAATTTTGAGAGGCAATAAAACAAAATCTTATATTCTGGGAGGAAAGGTAGCTGACTATTTCACTACACCCCTCTTTCAGCCTCTTTAACGTGGTAGAGCACAAGGTTAAAAACCTAAGTCTTTGGTGTTAGACTTTCCTATATAAAAACATGGCCCTACTATTCAAAAAATTGTGTGATTAAGGGAAGGCTATTGAAAGGTTTCATGGCTCAGTTTTTTTTTAATCTTCTAGCAAATTAGAGTTGAAAACACTCCTGCCAAGAACATAGCCAGCTACCAATAAATAGTTGTAAGTAAGCTTTCAATATCTGTTAGAATTGCTAAGATTACTAGATTTCCTAAGTGAATAAAAAAGATTACCAAATTCAGAGAGCAAAGGAAAATTTATGGTCATTTGAAGTTTTGGACGTGGGCCTTTCCAGGTTGCAGTTTTGGAAAGCTCTTTCTCTCAGTCTTTCTCCCAATCATTGAAGGGAATACCTACCATTTGAGATGAGTCTTTAATTCTGGGGATTGAGGAACCAGAATGAAGAAGTGTCATTTGTCTCCCAAAGGCCTGCTCAGTGCTTTTGGTTCAAAAAGCATAAGCTTAAAGTAAACCTGTTATTTATTCCTAAATTTTCTAAAACTGTTCACTAAGCTGGGCTTCCCAGGTGGTGCTAGTGGTAAAGAACCCACCTGCCAATGCAAGAGACATAAGAGACACAGGTTCAATTCCTGGATATGGAAGATCCCCTGGAGGAGGGCATGGCAACCCACTCCCGTATTCTTGCCTGGAAAATCCCATGGACTGACGAGCCTGGCAGGTTACAGTCCATAGATTCTCAAAGACATGACTGAAGTGACTGAGCACACACACACATTTACTAAGGTACAAATGAGGCAGAAATTCAGGGTAGCAATTCAAATAATAAACATTTGACTAAAGCTTTCTTTTGGTGTTGCTTCCCTTTAGAAGCTCAGAATAGATTCTGCATTTTGGTACAGTCCACATGTAACAGTTAATGAGAATCCTGAACTCAAAAATATTTTTAAAATCAAGGTGAAAAACCACATTACTAAAGAGATGTTCAAATACTTTATTCATTGCTTTCATGATGTAGATACAACTTATGAGGATATGGGAATGATTCATTTAGCCAAAAATGAGTTCTCATATATTGACCTTTATTAAAATAACTGAGAATGAAAGAATCAGTTAACTAAAGACTTCATAATACCTCAGCCAAAGAGTCTTCATTTATGGTAGAGTTTCATATCACTTTGTCCAAGGTGAAGTGTCATTAAGAAGTAGAAAATGAAAATACATACATTTTTTTACATTATATTTACATTAAGGAGCTTGCTTTCTGGACCAGCCTATAGGACATGTGGATGTTCATTGGGGATAAAGCAACTCATGCTTCCAACCCTCACAAAAAGCTATTAATCTTTCTTTTTTTCTTTTCTTTTTTTTTTTTTTTTTTGGTAATCTTAACTTTTCACAGAACTGAAATACAACTGAACTGTTTAATAATACACTTTAATAAATGTTCCTTGAAAGCTTCCCACAGCTGTCTTTCAAAGAAATCAAGGAAGATTGATCCCTGTCCCATAATGAAACACGGAGCATCTTTTTCATACTTCAGCAGCCCTGGAAGCTGAGACCCCACTAAGGCTATGAAGTGAAATTTGTCACTTGGCATTTCTGCTGTCCTCAGACACTCTGGTCATCCAAAAACTCCCCAATTCACATTCTCATAATCCTCAGGCTCTTCTCCACTGTTCTAGTCTCTCACTCCTTCTACATTCTCCTTAATCCTTTGACTCTGCAATTTGCTATTCCTGATCCATGATCAAACACTCTTGTGTAGTCTCAGTGTCTTTCACAGGTTTGCCTTAATCTGACCTCCTCCTTTAGCATCACTCAGCAGTGGTTGCCTACCTGCTCACACCCTTCTCATTTCTGTATCAGATCATATACAACACTTAGACTACTAATGCCCTGACCACCTTCATGAACTGGTATTCCCCCATCAACCTAAGGTTCTCATTTCCATTAGTGTATCCTGCCTCTTGTGCTGGGCTTAGTTGCTAAGTCGCATCTGACTTTTTGCGACCCCATGGACTGTAGCCCTTCAGGTTCCTTTGTCCACGCGGATTCTCCAGGCAAGAATACTGGAGAGGATTGCCGTGCTCTCCTCCAGGGGCTCTTCCTGACCCAGGCATTGAACCAGGGTCTCCTGCATTGCAGGCAGATCTTTACCAATTGAGCTATCAGGGAACCAGTGAGCTACCAGGGAACCAGTACCTTTTGCCACCCAAAACTGTCCCACTTTAAGATCCCTAACTCAGACATTTCACTATAAGTCTACAAACATATTTTTTGTTGGCTTATATAACCTATTGGCATAATTGGTTTTTTCCCCTGCTTAATTGAGATAAAATTGGCATTTACACTATGTAAGTTTGAAGTATACAAATTGATGATTTCATGTGTGTGTGTGTATATATATATGTGTGTGTGTATATATATATATATATATATATATATATATATATATATATATATAATGAATTGTTACCACAGTAAGGTTAGTTAATACGTCCTTTACCTCACAAAATTACCAAAATTACCATTTCATGATGAGTACATTAAAGTTCTACTCTCATAGCAACTTTCAAGTATAGAATATAGTATTTTTAACTATATTTCTATGCTATATATTAGATCCCTGTAAATTATTCATCTTATAATTGGAAGTTTGTATCCTTTGACCAACACCTCTCAATTCCCCTCACTGGCCACCTGTTCCTGGCAACCTCCATTCTACTATCTGTTTCTATGACTTCAATGTTTTTAAATTCTATACATATAAAAGAGATCATAGAGTATTTTTCTCTGTCTGACATTTCACTTAGCTTAATACCGTCAATGTCCATCCATGTTATGGCATAGTTGCTTTATTTTTGTGCTTCAGTGTAAATGTCGACACATGTAGCTTTTTCATGCTTTTCAATAACTATCTTAGAATTTTTCTCTTTATCCTTTTAGGACTACTTCTTTTTATTCTCAGCAAATGGTTTGGACCACTCAACATCGATATTTAGATGTCTTAGTCACTTCAAAGTCAATATGTGGAAAATTATTTTTGAATCACTCTTTGTCAAAAATGCCCATTCTTCAATGTTCCTATCTCTATTTCACTCTCTTGTGAGTCCAATCCATTTTCTCCATATTAAAAAAATATGCACTATTAAAAAGTTTTCTTGTCTGTAAGCATCTCATTCCCCTATTACATAGAACAAATGAGTAGTAAACATATTACTGCATGGGCTGGCTCTTAACTAGCTATCTCTCCAGCCTCATCTTGTATTACTCCTCAGACTGCCAATTTTTTGTTCCCCCATAATTAGCATTTTTCATTTCTTCTACTGTACCCAGTTTTCTGTTTCCTAAAACTTAGGCAGGTTGATAGGCAGTCCAAACCCCTTAAAGTAGGAGGAGGCAAACATTCTTTTGTACATCCTTTTGCCCTAGTCACATAGGACGTGTTTTTTTAAGCCTTGTACTGATATTGCAACTGTATATCTCACTTGAGATCTGGCCTTTCTTTAGGTCTGGAACTAATGATTACACAGCACAATAATCTATCTTACTCATAGGTATGCTTTTCTTAGGCTCTATGTTAATGATTACGATTGTAACAAATCTTTCCTGGGAACCTGTTTCTCAGGATCTGTACCCTTGATTATACTACAGCAATATATCTCACCCAGATACATATTGTCCAGATCTTGTTCTTCCTGGCTAATCTTATACGGAGTTATCTCAGGATGTAGGCCTTGGGAAAGGGTCTGGTGGAACTTTTGAAACCTTGAGGTATCCTTTTTATCTATTATCAGCAGCCAGTTGAAAAGTATATAATGTCCTGCTTAAACTAGTGAGGGTGGGTACTCTTTCTACCCTCTTCTGATGTCTATATCAGAAGCTTTCCCTATCCTTTCACTTTTAAGTCACTGGGGCATAAAGCTCTGAGTGACTTATACTGCATCTTTGGTCCCAAAGTGAAATCTTCAGAGCCCACAAACCCAACACCGACCATCGTAAGTTATCATTCTCAGCAAGTGGTTTGGACCACTCAACATAGATAGACACTTAGATGTCTTCACTTCAGTTCAGTTCAGTTCAGTCACTCAGACGTGTCCGACTCTTTGCGACCCCATGAATCCCAGCACACCAGGCCTCCCTGTCCATCACCAACTCCCAGAGTTTACTCAAACTCATGTCCATCAAGTCGGTGATGCCATCCAGCCATCTCATCCTCTGTTGGTCCCTTCTCCTCCTGCCCCCAATCCCTCCAAGCATCAGGGTCTTTTCAAATGAGTTGACTCATCACATGAGGTGGCCAAAGTACTGGAGTTTCAGCTTCAGCATCAGTCCTTCTAATGAACACCCAGGACTGATCTCTTTTAGGATGGACTGCTTGGATCTCCTTGCAGTCCAAGGGACTCTCAAGAGTCTTCTCCAACACCACAGTTCAAAAGTATAAATTTTTCTGTGCTCAGCTTTCTTCACAATCCAACTCTCATATCCATACATGACCACTGGAAAAACCATAGCCTTGACTAGATGGACCTTTGTTGGCAAAGTAATGTCTCTGCCCTTTAATATGCTGTCTAGGTTGGTCATAACTTTCCTTCCAAGGAGTCTTTTAATTTCATGGTTGCAATCACCATCTGCAGTGATTTTGAAGCCCCCAAAAAATAAAGTCTGTCACTGTTTCCACTGTTTCCCCATCTATTTGCTATGAAGTGATGGGACCCGATGCCATGATCTTAGTTTTCTGAATGTTGAGCTTTAAGCCAACTTTTTTTCACTCTCCTCTTTCACTTTCATCAAGAGGCTTTTTAGTTCCTCTTCACTTTCTGCCATGAGGGTCACTTCAAATTCAATATGTGGAAAACTATTTTTGAACCACTCCTTCTCTGTCAAAAATGCCCCCTTTTCAGTGTTCTCTATCTCTATTTCACTCTTGCATGCCTCTAATCTATTTTCTTAATATTAAAAAAATATGCAGTATTAATTTTTTTCTCATCTTCAGGCATCTCATTCCCCTATTAGATAGAACAAATGAGTAGTAGACATATTACTGCATGGGCTGGCTCTTAAATAGCTATCTCTCCAGCCTCATCTTGTATTACTCCTCAGACTGCCAATTTTTTGTTCCCCCATAATTAGCTGTTTTCTCTCCAATTCACCTTACACCTCATTCTTCACATCTCAATGAGAATATGCCTTCTTCCAACAAAGTCTCTAAGGACCAAGCTCTCCAACAGACTAGGTTAGGTTTTCCTATCACACAGTTTTAAAAATGTGCATGTCTCAATTAAAATTATTAATAACTCTTTCTTATCCTCAACTTAAGCTCCATAATGGTAGGGTCTGGGCCTGTTTTGTAGGTTCTCAATAACATCCATGGGAAAAAACTGAATGAATTATTTTAAATCAATCTGTTTACTATATTTTACAGACTGTAGTTATTCCATCTTTATTTTGACCTTAAGTGGTCAAAATTGATTTTTCTATGATTTTTTTCCTCACAAAAGACATGTATAATTGTAATTCTTCTTTATATAAATTTTATGCACCCTTCTCTTGGATCACTATCTCCTGCCTTTCCAGATCATTCCTATTATTACTATTCCATCAAAATTTTGCTCCTATAGCTCTGAAACTGAACACCACTGGAGAAAAACACATACCCACATTCACTGTTTCTATTAAATTCATACCACAAACTTAAAGGTAGTCCCTTAATTATGCCTAATAATCAGTACGTTTCACTAGGTTGCTCAACCCTACACTATCCTTAAAGATTTTCTCATATCTTCCATTAAGGCTTCCCCTGTGGCCTTCTCTCTCAGCTGACACCCTTGCTTTCTTACTCACTGAGAATACTGAAATTCAAGGGAGAACTTTCCCAGATCCCATCACCACATCTACCAACTGACCAGCACCTGTAGCTAAAATATCTGACAGCAAATTGAGCTACTTGTGCTCCTACCTGAATTCCCTGTGCTCCAAAATTTTCATGGGTGTATTAAACCTCTACTCATGTAGAGACATTGTTTTAGGAATTCTGTATCCCTCCCTTGTATTACGTTTTCCTTTTTTACACTATTATTCTCAACAGTAAACATGCATGATGTTCCCCACCCCCAACTATGAGAATCTGGAGGCTTCTAAACCAATTATCAAGATTTATGAAATGCAGATAAAAGGGCTCATGGCCTGAATCAGAATCATATCAGTGGAAAAATACTTTTAAAATGAGATATTATTACTGTTGTTTAGTCACTAAGTCACATTTGACTCTTTTGCAATCCCATAGCTGGTAGCACACTAGGCTCTTCAGTTCATGGGAATTCCAAGTCAAGAATACTGGAGTGGGCTGCCATTTTCTTTTCCATAGGATCTTCCCAACCCAGGGATCAAACTCATGTCTCCTGCATTGGCAGACAGATTCTATACCTCTGAGCCACCTGAGAAGCCTGAAATATTTTTAGTGGGAGTCTATGCTCCTTCTCTTCCTTTCTTTGCTCTTTTATGCCAGGTCAGGGTTGATTCAATATTTGAAGGGAGTTCCTTTTCCTTAACAAATTGGTCCCCACATATTCCTATCTTAGGCCTCTTAAAAAATATTTACCTATCCGTGGTTATAGGTGTTAATGATCAGAATGATGTTGGTGAAAAAAGTAGTACCTAGTGATGTTCATAGTGATTGACATGTTGTAAAAATGACAGAAACATTAACTAATTGGTACATCAGGCAGATACAACTGATCTTAATTTTTTTTTTTAATTTTTTTATTAGTTGGAGGCTAATTACTTCACAACATTTCAGTGGGTTTTGTCATACATTGATATGAATCAGCCATAGATTTACACTTATTCCCCATCCCGATCCCCCCTCCCACCTCCCTCTTCACCCGACTCCTCTGGGTCTTCCCAGTGCACCAGGCCCGAGCACTTGTCTCATGCATCCCACCTGGGCTGGTGATCTCTTTCACCATAGATAGTATACATGCTGTTCTTTTGAAACATCCCACCCTCACATTCTCCCACAGAGTTCAAAAGTCTGTTCTGTATTTCTGTGTCTCTTTTTCTGTTTTGCATATAGGGTTATCATTACCATCTTTCTAAATTCCATATATATGTGTTAGTATGCTGTGATCTTAATTTAGAGATGAGTAAAGGTCAAGAAAGTTTACACATCTTTGGTCTTGGTGATTTATCTAAAGAGGCAAAACAATCCAATTAGCTGTATTTTTAGTGTTAAACTGAAAAAACATCAGGTTGCTTATACTTCTAGCTTAAAGGCCAAAGATCTAGATTTGAGGCCCAGTTCCACCATCTACTATGTGACCTTGGGATTTCTTGTAATCTCTTTTAACCACAATTGCCATTTTTGTTAAATGGGAGTGATAAAACCCATATGACTTGGATAAGAATCAAGAAATAGCAAATGTGAAAATATTTTAAAGTTGTATATGGACTTCCCTGGTGGTCTAGTGGTTAAGGATCTGTCTTGCAATGCAAGGGATGCAGGTTCATCCCCTGGTTTGGGAACTAAGATCCCACATGCCATGGGGCAACTAAGCCTGCATGCCACAACTAGACAGCCCTCAAGCCTAGTGAAAGACCCCATATGCCTCAACAAAAGTTCCATGTGCTACAACTGAGACCCAACACAGTCACATTTTTAAAAAGTATAAATATTAGATTTTATATTTCATGATATGTAGAGAATAAAAGCTCAGATTTAAGTATGAGTTTACTTTGTGTTCAAAGCTGTGCTCCACTAAAAAAAAAAAAAAAAAGAATCTCCCTAATTCTTAACTCTAGCTTGTAATTTCTTTTTCTAGTTAAGGTACCTCTATAGTTTTCAATATGCTTCTCCCTTGTTATTCACTAATTTAAGGGGTGAGATTCATGTGAGTGTGATCAATGCCTCTAGAAGTAGTGTAATTAGGTGACCTGTTGATGTTCTCAAATATAGTTCTTTTTTAAAAAAATTAATCTATTTGTTTTAATCACAAGATAATTACTTTATAATATTGTGCTGATTTTTGGCATACATCAACATGAATTGGCCATAGATATACATGTGTTCCCCCAATCCTGAAATCCCTCCCACCTCCCTCCCCACCCTATTCCTCTGGGTTGTCCCAGAACACCGACTTTGGGTGCCCTGCTTCATGCATGAAACTTGCACTGGTCATCTAACTTACATATGGTAATATACATGTTTCAAAGCTATTCTCTCAAATAATCCCATCCTTACCTTCTCCCACTGAGTCCAAAAGTCTATTCTTTACATCTGTGTCTCCTTTGCTGCCCTGCATGTAGGACTGTCAGTACCATCTTTCTAAATTCCATATATATGTGTCAATATACAGTATTTGTCTTTCTCTTTCTGGCTTACTTCATTCTGTATAACAGGCTCCAGGTTATTCCACCTCATTAGAACTGACTCAGATGAGTTCCTTTATATAGCTAAGTAATAGTCCATTGTGTATATGTACCACAACTTCTTTATCCATTCATCTGCTGACGGACATCTAGGTTGCTTCCCTGTCCTAGCTATTGTAAATAATGCTGCAATGAATATTAGGGTACATGTGTCTCTTTCAATTCTGGTTTCTTCAGAGTATATGCCCAGCAATGGGATTTCTGGGTCATATGGCAGTCCTATTCCCAGATTTTTTAAGGAATCTCCACACTGTTCTCTATGTTGGTTGTACAAGTCTGCATCCCCATCAACAGTGTAAAAGGGTTCCTTATTCTCTGTACCCTTTTCAGCCTTGTTGTTTGTAAACTTTTTGATGATGGCCATTCTGACAGGTGTGATTTGATACCTCATTGTGGTTTTGATTTGCATGTCTCTAATAATGAGTGATGATACTGTGAAAGTACTGCACTCGATAAGCCAGCAAATTTGAAAAACTCAACAGTGGCCACAGGACTAGAATAGATCAGTTTTCATTCAAATCCCAAAGAAAGGCAGTACCAAGGAATGCTCAAACGACTGCACAATTGCACTCATCTCACATGCTAGCAAAGTAATGCTCAATACTCTCCAATTCAGGCTTAAACTGTATGTAAATTGGGAACTTGCAGACGTTCAAGTTGGATTTAGGAAAGGAAGAGGAACCAGAGATCAAATTGCCAACATCCGCTGGCTCATCAAAAAAGTAAGAGAGTTCCAGATAAACATCTATTTCTGCTTTATTGACTATGCCAAAGCCTTTGACTCTGTGGATCACAACAAACTGGAAAATTTTTCAAGAGATGGGAATACCAGACCACCTGACCTGCCTCCTCAGAAATCTGTATGCAGATCAGGAAGCAACAGTTAGAACTGGACATGGAAAAACAGACTGGTTCCAAATCGGGGAAGAAGTATGTCAAGGGTATAAATTGTCACTTTGCTTATATAAATTATATGCAGAGTACACCATGAGAAATGCTGGACTGGATGAAACACAAGGTGGAATCAAGATTGCTGGGAGAAATATCAATAATCTCAGATACACAGATACCTCTCCCACACTTATGGCAGAAAGTGAAGAAGAACTAAAGAGCCTCCTGATGAAAGTGAAAGAGGAGAGTGAAAAAAAGTTGGCTTAAAGCTCAACATTCAGAAAATTAAGGTCATGGCATCTGGTCCCATCACTTCATGGCATATAGATGGGGAAACAATGGAAACAATGACAGACTTAATTATTTTGAGCTCCAAAATCACTGCAGATGGTGACTGCAGTCATGAAATTAAAAGACGCTTACTCCTTGGAAGGAAAGTTATGACCAACGTAGACGGCATATTAAAAAGCAGAGCTATTACTTTGTCAACAAAGGCCGGTCTAGGCAAGGCTATGATTTTCCCAGCAGTTATGTATGGATGTGAGAGTTGTACTGTAAAGGCAGCTGAGCACTGAAGGATGGATGCTTTGAAACTGTGGTATTCAAGAAAACTCTTGAGAGTCCCTTGGACTGCAAGGAGAACCAACCAGTCCCTCCTAAAGGGAATCAGTCCTGAATATTCATTAGAAGGACTGATGCTGAAGGTGAAACTCCAATACTTTGGCCACCTGATGCAAAGAACTGACTCATTTGAAGAGTCCCTGATGCTGGGAGGCAGGTAGGTGGTTTGGTATTCCCATCTCTTTCAGAATTTTCCACAGTTTATTGTGATCCACACAGTCAAAGGCTTTGGCATAGTCAATAAAGCAGAAATAGATGTTTTTCTGGAACTCTCTTGCTTTTTCAATGATCCAGTGATGTTGGCAATTTGATCTCTGGTTCCTCTGCCTTTTATAAAACCAGCTTGAACATCTGGAAGTTCACAGTTCACATATTGCTGAAGCTTGGCTTGGAGAAACCTGTATGCAGGTCAGGAAGCAACAGTTAGAACTGGACACGGAACAACAGACTGGTTCCAAATAGGAAAAGGAGTATGTCAAGGCTGTATATTGTCACCCTGCTTATTTAACTTATGTGCAGAGTATATCATGAGAAATGCTGGGCTGGATGAAGCACAAGCTGGACTCAAGATTGCAGGGAGAAATATCAATAACCTCAGATATGCAGATGACACCACCCTTATGGCAGAAAGTGAAGAAGAACTAAAGCGCCTCTTGATGAAAGTGAAAGAGGAGAGTGAAAAAGTTGGCTTAAAGCTCAACATTCAGAAAACTAAGATCATGGCATTGGGTCCCATCTCTTTATGGCAAATAGATGGGGAAACAGAGGAAACAGTGGCTGATTTTATATTTTGGGGCTCCAAAATCACTGCAGATGGTGATTGCAGCCATGAAATTAAAAGACTCCTTGGAAGGAAAGTTATGACCAACCTAGTCAGCATATTAAAAAGCAGAGGCATTACTTTGTCAACAAAGGTCCATCTAGTCAAGGCTATGGTTTTTCCAGTGGTCATGTATGGATGTGAGAGTTGGACTATAAAGAAAGCTGAGCGCAGAAGAATTGATGCTTTTGAACTGTGGTGTTGGAGAAGATTTATGAGAGTCCCTTGGACTGCAAGGAGATCAAACCAGTCCATCCTGAAGGAGATCAGTCCTGGGTGTTCATTGGAAGGACTGCTGTTGAAGCTGAAACTCCAATACTTTGGCCACTTGATACGAAGAGCTGACTCATTTGAAAAGACCGTGATGCTGGGAATGATTGAGGGCACGAGGAGAAGGGGACGAAGAAGAGGATGAGATGGTTGGATGGCATTACTGATTCAATGGACATGAGTTTGGGTAAACTCCGGGAGTTGGTGATGGACAGGGAGACCTGGCGTTCTGTGGTTCATGGCGTCGCAAAGAGTTCGACATGACTGAGCGACTGAACTGACTGACTGATGCTGGGAAAGATTGAGGGCAGGAGGAGAAGGGGAGGACAGAGGATGAGATGGTTGGATGGCATCACCGACTCAATGGACATGTGTTTGAGTAAACTCCGGGAGTTGATGATGGACAGGGAGACAGCATGCTGCAGTCCATGGGGTCACAAAGAAACAGACATGACTGAGCAACTGAATTGAACTGAACTGAATAATGAGTGAGGTTGAGCATCTTTTCATGTGTTTATTAGCTATCTGTATGATTATTTATTAGTTCCTTTTCTTGCTGGTTTAAGTTCCAGTCACTGACTGAATTCTAGTGACTCAAGGCTGAAAAGGTACAATTTTCAGTCATATATCCTGAAAATTATAAAAAACAAACAAGCATGACCCCCACACACAAATCTTGCTCATGAAACGCACACAAGCTAAACAAGTAGACTCATTAAGTGGATTCGTAGTTGGAATTGACTCCGCCTACATAGTTTATACTTGTAGGTGGAAATTTGGATGATATTTTTTTCATTTGAAGGAAAACTGAGTTAAAAAAAACATGGAAACTGTTGTGTCTTATCGTAGTTACTGTTCAGACTTTTGGTTTAATTTTCTGTATTAATTTATTAAAGTGGATAGTTTTGAAACTGTCCAAACCCAGCACAAAAATTAGTTAAAACATAAGAAATAATGGTATATCCATAAAAGGATGCCTTCAAATCCTTTTAGAAACACTGGCAGTGACAGCACAAAATGATCTAGAACCTTGTCAACATAACATCTCATGTTTTATAATAAAAGCATGGTGACTTTTGATTGCACTTTTTATTTCTTATATATATTTTTACTATATATTTTTCACTTTTATAGATTGTATAAACTGCCTTTACAGATTATAATCTAGTATTAAATGCCTTCAGCTCTGCAGAATGGAAATTAATTTGAGATGTGGTCATATGAAGAATATGTCTACATTAAGGAAAAAAAAAAGCCTCTAAAATTGAATGAGGAAGTCAATTTCAACAAAAGAATGAGAAAATAATAAGCAATAAAATTCAAATTTCCAATCAAAATTTATGAAAAAATGGTGACTACCACCTGAGTAAAAAAGAAATAAAATTAAAATACTGATGAAATATCATTTTAGTTGTGTTTAAACTGGCAAAGCTTCAAATGATAATATGTCACATATTGACTAGGTTAACTGGAAATTCTTGTATATTATTAGTGGAAATATAAATTTTAACTCAGTGCAAATGTAAATATAAAAACTTCCTGGAGAGACATTTAGAAACACAAAATGTCTTTAAGAGTGTCCACTTGTCTAATTTTTGTTTTAAACAAAACCAAATATAGAACATTTGGTTTATAATTTCCTTTGAGTCAGTGCTGTGTTGACTGCCTAAAATTTGTTGCTATGTGTACCTTCCTTATGAAAATATTGATTATTTTTGAAAATATGAATTAAAGAGAAACAAAATAACTGGTATTCCCCAACTACTAGATTATCTGATAATGCATTTGTAGGGATATTTTGCAGATAAAACAAATGTAGCTAGTACATATAAGCGGCATTTACCTCTTCTTACACGATTCATGCTTTTTTCATTATTCCATATGGAAATAATCCAGGATCTTAAGTTCATAATTTTATTAAAATAATGGTATGAATTAAGTGAGGTTTTAAAGACATTAAGTTGCTTCAGCTACTGAATTATTGATAAATGAATTACTCTGCTCTCTAATGAATGCCAAAAATAATGACTGTTAAAGAAAGACAGCAATTTAAAGGTCTCAAAAATAAATCTGAAAAAGACATTTTCTTCAATACCAAGAAAAAATAATTTCTAATCACTTTATTTTTCAAAATACATATGAAACAATAAAATTATATTTCAAGTGCTTTTCTATTTTCTTTTATAAAAGTAATCATAGACTTTACGATAGCTTTGAGGTTTCATTGTTTCATAATTCATCTGAACCTGACAAATATATTCACACATTTTAAAGAAGACATTGTAAAAATACTGAACTATGTAACATCTTTTAAGGTGGTTGCAAAACATTTGTTCTAAGTAATACAGTTATATGTTGTCAAGTTTCACAAATGTCTGGTCACCATATACAAAAGCCAGAAACATGAATTTCAAAAGATTTTAAAATTTTTGTTCTATTATACAGACTCAGAGATATCTCTTTGAATAACTACATATTATATCACAAACTTCAGTTAAAAAGCCACCACATCAACAATGACTGAAGGATACAAAAAATGTCAAGTATAATGGATACAAATTATTCAATGATATATATGAAATGAAGAAGTTCCATGTCTTCTGTCAGCTTAGAATAACTGGCAAATTATCTTGGACTGCTCATTAGTGGAATCATTGTATTTACAATGTGAGAAATTTCTTTTCTATATTGACTTCTTCATTCTTTCATGAAGATCTCACTTCATGTGTTCCAAAATTTATCTAGATTTTGCAGATGAACCTAATTATTTCTCTCAGTTGGAAAAGTCCAAAAAGTTAATGCAAATTTGAGTTGGACTTTTTGTTTATAAAAACTTTAAATGCAAATATCTTGTATTTTAGAGTTTGTCTACCTGCTTCTTTCTTATGCTGTGATAGAATTTATGAAGCTATTCACATCAGGGATTACTATGCTTCTATATGGAAAGCTTAAAGGGTCTTTTAAAAGAAAAAACAAATATATATATATAATAAAATTAGCAAAATGACCCATATGGATACAAATAGAATAAACCATGTAATTTTCAAGGGGAATGATTCTGTGACCAGTTTGTACACAGCCTTAGGTTTTGTTTTTTTTTTAGGTTCACAGACTTTGTTCTATAGCAAAGTCATAGTCAAATATAACTCTGTATGGATGTTTAGATTGGGAAAATAATAAAACAATTTTGAAAAGATAACAAAAATAAAAATCCAATACATTAACTTTTCAGCATTGGGAATTATTTTTCTGAACAATTTTGACTCATTTTTATAATGTGCACTGTTATCCCACATGTTGTTTTTGAGGAAACAAAATTATGATATCGAATAATTGAAATTCAGCATCCCATACAGTAAATAGATTCTGTGTATAGCTGATGCAACTCATAACAAAATTTCTGAAGACAGTGGTCTATTTTTACCCTTTTATGACAAAATCAGGCATAGTTTGTTCTTTGGAGAGGGCATTCATGACCCAGTTGAGCTTCAAAGAAATCACTGTCAATTTGAGGTTAAAACATTTCCATACAATTACTATTTGCATATTTAATCCATTGAATAGAAGTCATTTCCAGTGTTTCAGAATAAATAAAATAGGATTAGTGTAATCAAGTCTTCTTATAAAAGTGTATTTAAATCATTTCAAGCATGAAGAAGCCTATCTTCTCCCTTATATCTTCTACTTATTTTTTTCAATCACTATTTCTAATATCCAAAATGTTTGCATTCAATAAATCCTTAAGTTCCACCTTAGCCCTTTATGCTTTCTTTTTAAGGTCTTGATATCATGATACTACTATGCTATCAAGTCAAACCCTGGTCACCAATCTTCATGATGAACAAAGTGGTAATAAAAACATGTTTTTGCCTTGATGAGAAAACACTTGAACTGAGATTATTATATATTCCATATTTTATATTATATATATTCCATAAACATCTGTGCTTTTTTATATTCAATTTCCTCATTCCCCTAATTACTTAGTGTAAAATAAGCAAATGAATAAACAAAATAAAAATAACAAAAAGAACATCACTGTTGTTACACTAACTAATCAACAGGTTTCTTTTTCTTAGATTTATGTTTGTCAAGTCCCTGGAATTAAGTATCCATTATATACCTAAACTGCAACTTCATCATGCGTCAGTGTGGTTGTTAAAATGTGCTCTTTCACACAACTTAGTGGAGAATATCTGTAACAGTAAACCTTACTTTAAATATTGAAATGAAAAACATTCCATCTTTAATCACAAGTAGAAAGAAGATAAGTTATGTTTGTATGGATGTGTGACTGTGCAGAGTAGGGTGTACTGTATTGAAAATCCTACGGTGGCTCAGACAGTGAAGAATCTGCCTGCAGTGCAGGAGACCTGGATTCAGTCTCTGGGTCAGGAAGATTCCCTGGAGAAGGGAAAGGCAACCCACTCCAGTATTTTTGCCTGGAGAATTCCATTGACAGAGAAGCCTGGTGGGCTATAGTCAATGAGGTACCAAAGAGTCAGACATGACTGAGCAACTAATAATTTCATACCATTTTAAATCATGCATTTAAAATCTTATGAATTTTCTCCCTTTAATCTCTCAAAGATTAGCAAATGATCAGTCCTGATATGTTATTCTAATCCCTAGGAAACAATAATTTTTTAAAAAATTATCTTAAACTTTTAGTCTACAATAGCCATATTAAAGTCTCCTAGTTGGCTATTTGTGTTTTTCACCGTAAACATTGACTATTTCTACATAGGAGGCAAAGAAAAGCATGAATAAAAATCCTTAAGTATGTTTTAGGTGAAAAAAATTATTATACTAAGGAAATATAGTTGCTAATTAATTGTAAGTTGCAGCTATGCCTATAAACAATTGTCTCTGAACATGTTATTTTTATTAAGAGTCTTCTCATTTGACAATTTTATTTTCCAGTAAAACAAAGAATTACAAAACAGAAGTGTCATCCTCCGTCATATTGTCTATAGCAAGTGGTTCTTTTAGGAAAATGTTAGCCGGGAATACTTGTTTTCATTAAGATGCCACAAGTAGTTTTAAAAATTTTTAGGGAATTGTGTATGACTTAAAAATATTCATTTGTAAAATAGTCACATCTTAATTAATGGTAATACCATCATATGAGAGGTGTCAACATACAAAATCTCAAGACTTTGAAACCTAATTTTAATATTTAGAAATAAGGGATTCTACTAAAATCAAAATTTTGCAGTTGCTGATAAAATTTTCTCATTCTGATGAATCTGTTTTTACAGCCTAACTGCAGATTTTCTTGCTTTTTGTTTTTTTGAGGGGTGGGAGAAGATTGGGCTTTAACCTTCTATATTGGGATAAGCTTGAAACATGCACAATACACATCTCAAAAGTAAGGTTGGGGTCATTCTAGATACCTTCTAATAGGGCCCAGAAACATGACAATAAAAAGTTGACATGATTTAAAGGAAATTTCTGTAAAGACATTTGCACTGTTTTTACAACTAGTGGCCTGATTCTTGATTCTTATGATGGCAAAGCCTTTCACAAAAGACTGTGGGTCTGTGCCTTAAAAATTATTTGTTTTCTATTAGATGTTGAAGTTGAATTATTTATAATTTTATAATTTGCTGAAATAAGTCACGTTGTTTTTTTTTAAAGAAAATACCCATTTCTAAAGATTAGCTTCTGTTTGAATTTAAAAGTCACTATCACTGTGTACATTCCAAATGGCAATAAGCACAGAGATTTATTGTAACTTTGGTGTCAGTATGTCTATCAGGAATACAGGATCCACATGATAACTTTATGTCACAAAATAAACATGTTGTAGTACTTGAGAATCTCATGAGTTCTGATTCTATTCATTTAGGAATACTAATGCTACATTTGAGAACACGACTAATAGAATTTTTGAAATATCAAACAGTGCTACAGATGTTTGAACTAGTAACTTTAAGACAGTATAAAATAGTAGCCCAAATGGCTCAATCTCCATTTTCCAGCTACTAAATATTCTTAAATTTATATTCAGAGAGGATCTTCAAATTATAGTGTTTTCTCTATATCTTAAAGAATAAGCTTGAAAGAAAAAGTTTAGAGTTTAGCAAAAACCAAGCTTCACCACTGAGAATGAAAGAATAAATAATAAATAAATTAATAAATTATAATAATTTGATTATTTAATGCAGTGAGTAAAGCTCACATTTTCCATTAAGATTTATATAGAACCATATACACAACTGGAAATGAACATAGTTTTAACAAAGTCAAAACCATACATATATGACATGTGCTACTTTATACAATAGCAGCATTAACTATATTTAATTTTAGATAAGTATGGATTATTTTCAAAAATGTATTATTTGCTTGTGCAGAGAACTTACAATTTATTAAAAACAGTTTTTTCTGCTAATTGGCATATGACACAAATAATAAAATGCCTTATGTAAGTAAAGACCATTTGTATTCAAGTAAAATATATTAAGATGTTCAAAGTTAGTAAACAGACAATAAAGGCAAATAAAATTTACACAATATTTTGTTTCTTATCAGGATGCATTTCAAATGAGGAAATCAAATCTTCCACTTTTTTTTTTCTGACTTGGTGAGTACATGGTCCTGGGTCCTTATTATAATGGCATTATTTTGGAAGCATTATGGTGTGGAAGTTGGCTTGGGAGATGGACAGGATCCTTGACTATCAAAACTGGTTGCCCGGCCAGGTAACTGAAAGATAATAATTTTATAATGTGCAATAATAATAATAAAGTGAGTAATTGTTGTTACCTTTTAATAGTGAATATTCACACCCATGATATGCTAGTCTCTGAAGAGAAAATATACATAACTCCCCATGACTTTCATAACTCATCTTCTCAGGTGGTGTGCAGGGACACAAACATCTCATAAAAATGTAGGCAGAGCATGGTACATAGATGACATGCAGGAAAACTGCAGATTTATTTCACATTCTATCACAGACTATTAGTTTTTATTTCCTGGTGGCTCAGATGGCAAAGAATCTGCCTGCAATGTAGGATATCCAGGTTTGATCCCTGGGTTGGGAAGATCCTTGGCAAAGGGAATATCTACCCACTCCAGTATTCTTGCCTGGAGAATTCCATGGACAGTGGAACCTGGTGGGCTACAGTCCATGGGGTCACAAAGGATCATGGGACACAACTGAGCAACTAACACTTTCATTTTAAGGTTGGGTAAGAGCAAGAAGGTTCAAGACACAAGAGGCTGCATTCCATTTGCTCTAAGGCAGGAGGTGATTTTTATAGAAGCAATTAATGAGAAGGACTAAGTTTGGAAAATAGGAGCCACAAGGGATAAAGAATAATTTTTCCTGGTCCCTAAATATTATGTATATTTTAAAGGTTTAATTACAATAGGATAAACTTTTATATCCAGGTAGAAGTAGACAGATTTTCCAAGTGATGCTTTAGTCTCTTTCTTAACAATTTACTCAGCTCTTGAGTAATTGTTCCCTTCTCATTTTAATCCCTGCTGTGGCAACAAAACACAATTACACACACACAACTTTCCCACAATTCAAAACCCAGCCAGTTCTCAGGTCTGTAGTCCTTATGTTCTTTTTGACCAGTGAATGAAGGTACAGAAGTCAGAAAAAGGGAGCTATTTGCTGGAGAAAGTACCTCTGCATAATCTTTTCAGCCCTCTTGTCCTCTGCTAGTGAGCAACTAGAAAATTGTATCTGGGATCTTCTTCTGATGTTTATCCTTCCTATATACCCTACAATGACTTAAAAGTTCTCCCATGTTTTCACACACAAATTCATCCCTATTTCATAGTTTTTCCTCATCATATAAATATATAACTGCTTACTGTTGTTCAGTTGCCCTAAACAACAATCGAACAGTCTTGTTCAATTCTTTGCAACCCCATGGACTGCTGCATGCCCAACTTATTAGTCATAAGCAATTATAATATGCTTTGGGTCATAAAACATCTGTCCTTTCATTAGTTAAAAATTGTTGATCACATTATCTCACTTATCCCTACATCATCCCTATAAACTCTGTGAGAGTGTGTATTTCTCTATTTTTAATACTTGTTAGTTTTTTGACTGTGCTGGATCTTCACTGTGGCATGCAGGATCTTTGGTTGTGGAATGAGAATGCTTAGTTGCAACATGTAGAGCCTAGTTCCCTGACCAGGGATCAAACCTGGGGCCCCTACATTGGGAATGCAGAGTCTTAGCCACTGGACAATCAGGGAAGTCCCAGAGGTGTGCATTTCTAGTTTCTAAATATAGAGAAATGTAGCTGCAGATAAAGTACATGGTCTGCCTAGGATTAGACAGTCAGAGGAACAAGGGTTAGAATTCACGTCTGCCTTCAGTGTAGTACTCTGTCCAGCAAACTCTACTCTTATGTCTAGATTCTTAGACCTAATAATTACTTTTCAAACTTTAAGTAAAAACAAAGATGAGAAACAGGAAAAGAATAGCAAAGCAGTAGAGTGTACTTCAGATAATACACTTTGTTGAAATGAAACAACCTTCTCAAGACTTATTGATTTGTTATTTAGGGGAAAGTGCTGTGTGAGTGTGCATTTGCATAGCATGTCTGTCTTTTATGATTTACAATAAATGATGAAGTGAGTTAATGATTTAGAACATTAATGTAATAAAGCAGATAATTTATCTAAGATGACATTTCACCTCCTATGCCTGAGTATGTGCTGTATATAGAGTGTTCATGGAATTTTCCCCATAATGTCTTGAGTAATGCAGCCAAGGTCACACTTTTGTGACCAAGCTGAGCTTAGAACGAGGGCTCAATGACATTTAGTTAATTACACTGCTCTGTCTCTCCTGTTCAACCTATGCTTAGTAACAGAATAAGAAGCAGAATCTTATCCATGGGAGAGATGGCAATGTATATATACTTCACTTGTTATTACTGTGTGGTTATCATAAATTTTTGTATTGAATTGCATAAATTCCACCTCTTATAAACTCATAATTAATTAGGTCATATAAATAATTTATTTTGAGGTTCTTCAAGATATTCCAGTCTTTGGGAAAGAAAATCACTTCACTTACAACATTCAGTGTACCAAGTAGACTGCCAACTGCTTTCATGGCTAAAAATTCTGATAGAAACTGGTATTGATATCACTTCTAGTCAATATAACTATTAATATTAGTTATATTTAGAGCAACATTGTGCTGTACTCTGTGTTAAGTACTTAATAGTCAGCAGTTCATCTAGTTTTACTCTAAGTTTGCTACGAGGTTTATGTCTTGCCCAAGGTTCTCCAGTATGTGGTCACACAGCAGAGCCAGGTTTTCAACTTAGGCAAACTAATGCCTCAATATTCTTAAAAACAATCTGTGAGACTTTTTTACTTCCTGAACAGAGCCAGTAACTATATACCTGCCCCGTCACATATTAAGTGACATTTTTATTTGGAATTCTTGGGAAGTTTAGGTGAGGTGGCTGTTTTCACAAAAGAGAAGCACCAAAATTCAGTTTCCAGGTAATAATGGATTTACTTGATTGCTACACCACTTAATGACACACGTTTTCAGACTACGTAGAGAAAATAGTAGATTTGCAATTTTTATGGACTTACTCCAAAGGAATATCAAGCTCAGAAAATTTAGTTGTTTTTAAAAACCAACAAGACATACAAAACTTTGCATACTGGGTAACAGAGTCTGTGGGACAAATACAAGAGCAAATAGCTATTTTTTTTTTAAAAAAAAGGTGAATATGTGAAATGTTAGCAGATAAATAATATTTAAACAAGAGATAAAGAAGAGAGTAGATGCGAGAGAGGTCCAGAGCTTACCTCCAGCAAGGGGTGCCAATGTGTTATTGGTTTTCGGTGATAGGTCAACATTTCATTCCAGTGGTCTCGCCCAAGACCCTCGGCGTCCAGTCCTGTTCTACACACTCCTATGACCTCATTGTGTCCTACCCTATGATTTGGAGAATATTTTACTTTCATTCCAATATTCAAAGATAAGTTTCACACACCTTAACAGAATTTTAAGCACAATTAAACCAGGAGATTTTGTGATAAGTTCTAGATAATTTTACATGTTAAACTACTTCAGGTCAAATGAAGAGTCTTAAGTAAGTTAAAACTTATTTAAAAAGATTGGGCTTCCCAGATGGTTCTAGTGGTAAGAAACCCAACTGCCAATGCAGGAGATATCAAAGATGCAGTTTTGATTCCTGGGTCAGGAAGATCCCCTGGAATCGGGCATGGCAACCCACTTCAGTGTTCTTGCCTAGAGAATCCCTTGGACAGAGGAGCCTGGTGGGCTACAATCAACAGGGTCGCAAAGAGTAGAACACAACTGAAGTGACTGAGCAGGATCAGCATTCAAAAATGAATTTGCAAAAGGACTATACACAAACTATTTTAGTGCTCTGTAAATTAAGCACATTTCACAATAATAGGAGTGTGAATGAGAAATGCCAATTGGTCCTTACCTATATGATGAGTTTCTTTCTTGGAAGCAGACCTATTAACTTTAAGTGATCTAACTCTAATCTCCTTTTCCCAAAGGGCTTAATGTTTTATAATGATGCATAAATTACTCACAAAGTGTTCAATATAAATGAGCTTGTTTAAATGACCATAATTAATTGATTCTAAATGATATGTCAGTGAATGTTACCACTGGTATAATAATTAAACAGGGAAGGGCTACATTTTGAATCATGGCATTTAGCTTACTGCATAGCATCAGAGCATAGTGAACATTCTTGTTTTCTATTCATACCTTGTTTTCATAGCAATAAATCAAAATAATAATGATAGTTAATCTTTTTGAGAGCTTATTATGTGTGAGACACTTTTCTAAGTAATTTAAATGTCCTGACTCACTTAATCTTTATATCATGACCATGAATATCATTATTATCAACTCATTTTGCAGACAAAGAAATTAAAAACTCAGAAGGGACCTGCCTGCATTTGTACACTTAGTAAGAGATAGAAGACTTGAATCAAAAGAGTTGACCCAAACACCCGCCTGTATTTGTACACTTAGTAAGAGATAGAAGACTTGAATCAAAAGAGTTGACTCAAACACACATGGGGTAAGCTGCTTCTCAAGAACAGAATACAAGTTAAAGGCATTTTTTTCTAGCATTATTTTGACATAAAACTTTACGGAGATTTTTTAGATGATTTTAGGACATTTCTCACTGTCACTGATGTATTAATTGTACAGTTAATTAATGATGTAGTGATTAACTGATGTATTATGGCAGAAAGCAAAGAGGAACCAAAGAACCTCTTGATGAAAGTGAAAGAGGAGAGTGAAAAAGCTGGCTTAAAACTCAACACTAATACGTGTAAATCTATGGCTGATTCATATCAATGTATGACAAAACCCACTGAAAAAATAAATAAATAAATAAATTTTTTAAAAAAAAAGAAAAGAAACTAGCCTTGACTAAGTGAAAAAAAAAAAAAAAACAAAACTCAACACTCAAAAAACTAAAGATCATGGAATCTGGTCCCATCACTTTATGGCAAATAGATAGAGAAATGATGGAAACAGTGACAGACTTTATTTTGGGGGGCTCCAAAATCACTGCATCTGGTGACTGCAGTCATGGAATTAAAAGATGCTTGCTCCTTGGAAGAAAAGCTATGAACAACCTAGACAGCATATTAAAAAACAGAGACATTACTTTGCCAACAAAGGTCTGTCTATTCAAAGCAATGGTTTTTCCAGTAGTCATGAAAGAATGCTCAAGTTGGACCATAATGAAAGCTGACGGCCAAAGAACTGATGCTTTTGAACTGTGGTGTTGGAGAAGACTCTTGAGAGTCCCTTGGACAGCAAGGAGATCCAACTGGTCCATCCTAAAGGAAATCAGGCCTGAATATTCATTGGAATGACTGATGCTGAAGCTGAAATTCCAATACTTTGGCCACCTGATGTGAAGAATTGACTCATTAGAAAAGATACTGAAGCTAAGAAGACTCAATGGCAGGAGGAGAAGAAGACAATAGAGGATGAGATGGTTGGATGGCATCACCAACTCGATGGACATGAGTTTGAGCAAGCTCCGGGAGCTGGTGATGGACAGGGAAGCCTGGCATGCTGTAGTCCACAGGGTCGCAAAGAACAAGACACTACTGAACGACTGAGTTGAACCGACTGAATTTCAGAAGGGATTTGGAGATGATTAAATAGTGCCCACTGTTATACAATTAAGGATATTGAGGATTCTTGAGGATAAATTCATTAATTCAATTATTCATTTTCTCAGTATGCAACAAATATTTATTGAGATTCTTAAAGGAGCAACAGGTTTTTTCTAGGCACTGAGGATAAAACAATAAACAAGTCACTGCCCTCAAAGAGTTTACTACCTATCGAATTAATGTCATTAGCAGACTAAAAGGTAGATAAGGAAAAACATAGTTTGAGCAAACTCTGGTAGTTGGTGATGGGCAGGAAAGCCTGTGTTCTGCAGTCCCTGGGGTCACAAAGAGTCAGACACCACTGAGTGACTGAACTGAACTGAACTGATGCTTAGTATCTTTCCCCTTAAAATGAAGTCTCCCCAAAAGTGTATTTTTATAAATAATTTTAAAAATTCGGTTTACAAATTGTCAGGGTCCACTTCCCTAAAATTATTTGGGTGACAAATGATCAACTGTATCTACTTGCAGTCTTTGCTATGAGAAATCAATTTTTTTGATAAAGTGGAACAGGGGGTTCTGATTGAAACACTGTAATATTTTTAGAGTTTGCCATTTCAACTAGAAATTCAAGATTTCTCTCTCTCTCTCTTTAAACAGTGTCAGCTTTTCTGTAAACTGTGATATAAACTAACTACAAATAGATAGTACAGATTATCTTATCTTTCAGTACTTCATTTTTTCTAGCTGTCATCCAGAGTATACCATTCTTAATGTCTCTCTGTTATAGGGTTCTGGCTACTACCATTTGCATAATAATACAAAATAGACACTGAATATTTATGTATGTGCATTCTGTACCACTTGTGTTATCTTTAGAACAAAATAAGACACTGTCTATGTGCTGATAATTTTGTAGCTTAAATATACAAGATTCATTTTTGAAAGCCTTATAAATATAAAAAGAAAACAATAAAAAGAATTATATAACAAGGAACTTCAGTGGAATACAAGTTCAGAGGAAGAAGAGATTGGTTAGCCAAGAAAGACGCAGAAGTGGTGACTTCAGCAGAGCTGTAAACCATGAATGGAATGAGATAAACTGAGCAGGGCAACATTTCAGATAAGGAAGGAGTAGGTGCTGCAACAGAAAGAAGATTCAGTGCTTTACCCAGGAGTCACCTATTTATTTTATGAAAGGAGAAGTAATCAAAGTGTGTGAGCTAGAAGAACTAACCATAAAGTGATGATTTAAGATTAATGTGAGACCTTCAAGGCAATAACAATATGGACAATATTCACCTTCAACTCTTAATTCTCATTGTTCACAATTTCACATTATACTAATGTTTTAACAATGGAAAAGTGAATCTCTAAGAGAAACTTGCCCTTTAGACAGCTAACTAATGATAGAGCTCAGGTAAGCATCATGATATTCATATTCCAGACCACTTGGAAAAGCAAAATCCATTGATTGTAATTTCTGCTGTTACTATTTAAAAAAAAAAAAAAAAAACTTCACAAAAGTGTTTCTTATAATGTATCCCATACAACTTCCACACCCATTATGTCACAATACTCAGGCAACCTGTCCTTCAACTTTTGGAAAAGAAAACTGAAATGTTACAGCATAGAATAAAGTAAATTTTGAATAAACAATTTTCCCTTTTCCAATTTAAATTAAAATTCTTGTAGCAGAAAATAACCTGAAGAGCTGAATTTGATCCACATATGACTAAATGTAGCAATTACTCTGTGAGTAGAAAAATGAACTTACCTATCATAATCCATGACTGCAATGGAGAGGCTGACTTGGTCCACATTCTCTGGAGGGATGTCGAAAATAATTGCCTCATTGTACACAGGGTTTAGAGTGTTTTTCTTCGTAGTTGTCTTCTTCTTTTTTAATCTTCGACCCTCACACATCAGAGACACTTTGACATATGGATCTAACAATAGAAAGGTAGTTTTAAGAAAACGCAAATAATAGTACAAAGCACAAATAAAAACTGGTTAATTTTATTAAATTAGAAAAACAGAATATTATGTCCTATAGTGGTGTATTATGTCTTATAATGGTATATTAAGCCCTATAGTTTCAATTATACCAAAGAAATTCTTGCACTGTTAAGAAAGTTCTAGGACCTACAACAGATTTCCCAACCTGGGGATCCAGCAAAGGGACTGAGAACTCCCAGAGACTTTGACTTTGGAGGCCAGTGGGATTTAACTATAGAACTTCCACAGGACTGGAGAAAGAGACTCTTGGAGGGCGTAAATAACACCTTGTGCCCACCAGGATCCAAGAGAAAGGAGCAGTGTCCCCATAAGAGACTGAGCCAGACTTGCATGTGTGTGTCCAAGAGTCTCTGGAGGAAGCATCGGTCAACAGTGGCCTGCTGCAGAGTCAGGGACACTGAATACAACAGTGCGGGCATAAGTCCTTTTGAAGGAAGTTGCCATTAGCGCCATTACCCCTACCATAGTTTGCCCTCAGGCCAAACAACAGGAAGGGAACACAGCCCCACTCACCAACAGAAAATTGGACTAAAGATATACCGAGCATGGCACCGCCTATCAAAACAAGAACCAGATTCCCCCACAGTCAGTCTCTCCCATCAGGAAGCTTCCACAAGCCTCTTATCCTTATCCATCAGAAAGCAGATAGAATGAAAACCACAATCACAGAAAACTAACCAAACTGATCACATAGAACACAGCCTTGTCTAACTCAATGAAACTTTGAGCCATGCCAGGTAGGGCCACCGAAGATGGATGGGTCATGTTGTAGAGATCTGACAAAACGTGGTCCACTGGAGAAGGAAATAGCAAACCACTTCAATATTCTTGCCTTGAGAACCCCGTGAACAGCATGAAAAGGCAAAACAATAAGGCATTGAAAGATGAACTCCTCAAATAGGTAGGAGCCCAATACACTACTGGAATAATGGAGAAATAATTCCAGAAAGATGGAGAGACAGAGCCAAAGTGAAAACAATGCCCAGTTGCGAATGTGACTGGTGATGGAAGCTTCAATGTCTGATGACTTCTTGTGAACAATATTGCATAGGAAGCAGGAATGTTAGGTCTATGAATCAAGGTAAATTAGAAGTGGTCAAAGAGGAGATGGCAAGAGTGACCATTGACATTTTATGAATCAGTGAACTAAAATGAACCAGAATGGGTGAATTTAATTCAGATGACCATTATATCTACTACTGTGGGCAAGAATCACTTAGAAAAAACGGAGTAGCCCTCATAGTCAACAAAAGAGTCCAAAATGCAGTACTTGGGTGCAATCTCAAAAATGAAAGAATGATCTCTATTCATTTATAAGGCAAACCATTCAATATCAGAGTAAGTGATGGTATGATCACCCACCAAGTCTATGCTCCAACCACTTATGTGACAGAAGCTGAACAATTCTATGATGATCTACAAGATCTTTTAGAACTAACATCCAAAAAATGTCCTTTTCATCATAAGGGACAAGAATGCAAAAATAGGAAGTCAAGAGATGCCTGGAGTAAAAGGCAAGTTTGGTCGTGGAGTACAAAACGAAGCAGGGCAAAGGCTAACAGAGTTTTGCCAAAATAATGCACTGCTCATATCAAACACCCACTTCCAAAAACACAAGAGACAACTCTACACATGGACATCACCAGATGATCAATATCAAAATGAGATTGATTATTTTCTTTGCAGCTGAAAATGGAGAAGCTGTATACAGTCAGCAAAACCAAGACCAGGAGCTGACTGTGACTCAGATCATGAACACCTTATTACAAAATTCAGACTAAAATTGAAGAAAGTAAGGAAAACGAGTAGACCATTCAAATATGACCTAAATCAAATCTCTTAATTATAGAGTGGATGTGACAAATAGATTCAAGGGATTACATCTTATAGACAGAGTGCCTGAAGAACTGTGGACAGAGGTTCATGACATTGTACAGAAGGTGGTGATCACGACCATCCTCAAAAAATAAAAAATAAAGGCAAAATGTTTGCCTTAGTAGACCTTACAAATTGCTAAGAGAAGAAGAGAAGCTAAAGGCAAAGGAGAAAAGGAAAGATATACCCATTTGAATGCAGAGTTCCAAAGAATAGCAAGGGAAGGTAAGAAAGCCTTCCTCAATGATCAATGCAAAGAAATAGGGGGAAACAATAGAAGGGGAAAGACTAGAGATCTCTTCAAGAAAATTAGAGACACCAAGGGAACATTTATGCAAAAATGGGCACAATAAAGGACAGAAAAGGTAAGGACCTAACAGAAGCAGAAGATATTAAGAGGTGGCAGGAATACACAGAAGAACTATAAAAAAAGATCTTAGTGACCAGGATAACCACGATGGTATGATCACTCACCTAGAGTCAGATATCCTGGATTGAGAAGTCAAGTAGGCCTTAGGAAGCATCACAATGAACAAAGCTAGTGGAGGTGATGGAACTACAGCTGAGATATTTCAAATTCTAAAAGATGATGCTGTGAAAGTGCTGCATTCAGTATGCCAGCAAATTTGGAAAATTCAGCAGTGGCTACAGGACTGGAAAAGGTCAGTTTTCATTGAATCCCAAAGAAAGGCAATGTCAAAGATTGTTTAAACTACCACACAATTGCAGTCATTCCACGTGCTAGCAAAGTGATGCTCAAAATTCTACAAGCCAGACTTCAGCAGTACATGAACTGAGAACTTCCAGATGTTCAAGGTGGACTTAAAAAAGACAGAGGAACTGGAAATCAAATTACCAACATCCTTTGGATCATGGAAAAAGCAAGGGAGTTCCAGAAAAACATCTACTTCTGCTTTATTGACTCTGCCAAAGCCTTTGACTGTATGGATCATAACAAACAGTGGAAAATTCTAAGAGATGGGAAAATTCTAAGAGGTGGCACCTTACCTGCCACCTCAGAAATTTGTATGCAGGTCAAGAAGCAATGGTTAGAATCAGACATGGAAAAAAAGTCTGGTTCCAAATTGGGAAAGGAGTACATCAAGACTGTATATTGTCACTCTGCTTATTTAACTTATATGCAGAGTACATCATGTGAAATGCTGGGCTGGATGAAGCACAATCTGGAATCAAGATTTCTGGGGAAAATATCAATAACCTCAGATATGCAGATGACACCACCCTTATGGCAGAATGTGAAGAGGAACTAAAAAGCCTCTTGATGAAAGTGAAAGAGGAGAGTGAAAAAGCTGACTTAAAACTCAACATTTTTCACCATTGAGGGTAATGCTTGCTGTGGGTTTGTCATATATAGCTTTTATTATGTTGAGGTATGTTCCTTCTATTCCTGCTTTCTGGAGAGTTTTAATCATAAATGGATGTTGAATTGTGTCAAAGGCTTTTTCTGCATCTATTGAGATAATCATATGGTTTTTATCTTTCAATTTGTTAATGTGGTGTATTACATTGAATGATTTGTGGATATTAAAGAATCCTTGCATTCCTGGGATAAAGCCCACTTGGTCATGATGTATGATTTTTTTAATATGTTGTTGGATTCTGTTTGCTAGTATTTTGTTAAGGATTTTTACATCTATGTGCATCAGTGATATTGGCCTGTAGTTTTCTTTTTTTGTGGCATCTTTGTCTGGTTTCCCCTAAAATCAGGAACAAGACAAGGGTGCCCACTCTCACCACTACTATTCCACATAGTTTTGGAAGTTTTGGCCACAGCAATCAGAGCAGATAAAGAAGTAAAAGAAATCCAGATAGGAAAAGAAGAAGTGAAACTCATGCTGCTTGCAGATGACATGATTCTCTACATAGAAAACCCTAAAGACTCTACCAGAAAATTACTAGAGCTAATCAATGAATATAGTAAAGTTGCAGGATATAAAATTAACACACTGAAATCCCTTGTATTCCTATACACTAACAATGAGAAAACAGAAAGAGAAATGAAGGAAACAACAACAACAACAACAAAAAAGAAATGAAGGAAACAATACCATTCAACATCGCAACAAAAAGAATAAAATACTTAGGAGTAAACCTATCTAAAGAAACAAAAGACCTATACATAGAAAACTATAAAACATGGATGAAAGAAATCAAAGAGGACACAAATAGATGGAGAAATATACTGTGTTCATGTATTGGAAGAATCAATATTGTCAAAATGACTATACTACCCAAAGCAATCTATAGATTCAATGCAATCCCTATCAAGCTACAAAGGGTATTTTTCACAGAACTAGAACAAATAATTTCACAATTTGTATGGAAATGCAAAAAACCTCAAATAGCCAAAGTAATCTTGAGAAAGAAGAATGGAACTGGAGGAATCAACCTGCCTGACTTCAGGCTCTACTACAAGGCCACAGTCATCAAGACAGTATGGTACTGGCACAAAGACAGAAATATAGATGAATGGAACAGAATAGAAAGCCCAGGGATAAATCCACATAGCTATGGACACCTTATCTTCAACAAAGGAGGCAAAAATATACACTGGAAAAAAGACAACCTCTTTAACAAGTGGTGCTGGGAAAACTGGTCAACCACTTGCAAAAGAATGAAACTAAAACACTTTCTAACACCATACACAAAATAAGCTCAAAATGGATTAAAAATCTACATGTAAGACCAGAAACGATAAAACTCCTAGAGGAGAACATAGGCAAAACACACTCCGACATAAATCAAAACAGGATCCTCTATGACCCACCTCCCAGAATATTGAAATAAAAGCAAAACTAAACAAATGGGACCTAATGAAACTTAAAAGCTTTTGCACAACAAAGGAAACTATAAGCAAGGTGAAAAGACAGCCCTCAGAATGGGAGAAAATAATAGCAAATGAGGCAACAGACAAAGGATTAATCTCAAAAATATACAAGCAACTCCTGCAGCTCAACTCCAGAAAAAAAAATGACCCAATCAAAAAATGGGCCAAAGAACTAAACAGACATTTCTCCAAAGGAGACATACAGATGGCTAACAAACACATGAAGAGATGCTCAACATCACTCATTATCAGAGAAATGCAAATCAAAACCACAATGAGGTACCATTACACGCCAGTCAGGATGGCTGCTATCCAAAAGTTTACAAGCAATAAATGCTGGAGAGGGTGTGGAGAAAAGGGAACCCTCTTACACTGTTGGTGGGAATGCAAACTAGTACAGCTGCTATGGAGAACAGTGTGGAGATTTCTTAAAAAACTGGAAATAGAACTGCCATATGACCCAGCAATCCCACTTCTAGGCATACACACCGAAGAAACCAGATCTGAAACGTGCACCCCAATGTGCATTGCAGCACTGTTTATAATAGCCAGGACATGGAAGCAACCTAGATGTACATCAGCAGACGAATGGATAAGGAAGCTGTGGTACATATACACCATGGAATATTACTCAGCCATTAAAGAGAATTCATTTGAATCAGTTCTAATGAGATGGATGAAACTGGAGCCCATTATACAGAGTGAAGTAAGCCAGACAGATAAAGACCAATACAGTATACTAACGCATATATATGGAATTTAGAAAGATGGTAACGATAACCGTATACGCAAAACAGAAAAAGAGACACAGATGTACAGAACAGACTTCTGAACTCTGTGGGAGAAGGCGAGGGTGGGATGTTTAGAGAGAACAGCATCGAAACATGTATACTATCAAGGGTGAAATAGATCACCAGCCCAGGTTGGATGCATGAGACAAGTACTCGGGTCTGGTGCACTGGGAAGACCCAGAGGGATCAGGTGGTGAGGGAGGTGGGAGGGGGGATCAGGATGGGGAATACATGTAAATCCATGGCTGATTCATGTCAATGTATGGCAAAAACCACTACAATATTGTAAAGTAATTAGCCTCCAACTAATAAAAATAAATGGAAAAAAAAAATCAACATTGAAGAAACAAAGATCATGGCATCTGGTCCCATCACTTCACAGCAAATAGATGGGGGAACAATGGAAACAGTGTCAGACTTTATTTTGGGGGGCTACAAAATCATTGCAAATAGTGACTGCAGCCATGAAATTCAAAGACACTTGCTCCTTGGAAGAAAAGCTATGAACAACCTAGACAGCATATTAAAAAGCAGAGACATTGCTTTGCCAACAAAGGTCTGTCTAGTCAAAGCTATGGTTTTTCCAGTAGTCGTGTACAGATGTGAGAGTTGGACTATAAAGAAAACTGAGCACCAAAGAATTGATGTTTTTGAACTGTGGTGCTGGAGAAGAATCTTGAGTCTCTGGACTGCAAGGAGATCCATTTTGTCAATCCTGAAAGAAATCAGTCCTGAATATTCATTGGAAGGACTGATGCTGAGGCTGAAGCTCCAATACTTTAGTCATCTGATGGGAAGAACTGGCCCACCTTCATGCTGGGAAAGATTGAATGCAGGAGGAGAAGGGGATGACAGAGGATGAGATGGTTGGATGGCCTCATTAACTCAATATACATGAGTTTGAGCAAGCTTTGTTGTTGGTGATGGACAGGGAAGCCTGGTGTGTTGCAGTCCCTGAGCTCCCAAAGAGTTGGACATGACTGAGCAACTGAATGACTGACTGATGTCCTATAGTATTACCAGTTTTATAATCAAATGGCATAACCGTTGGGCAACAGAATGAGACTTCTTAGTCAATGAATTAGAAAAGAATTAGCTGATCACTGTGTTTAATACAACGCAAAAAAAACCACTCTTTTACCAAGAGCCAGTCTAAATTATAATGTGTGTTTTAGTTATTTGAGGACATGCTTTATTGTAAGAGATTTCTAAGGAATATAATCCCAATAGGAACAACTGTATTTATTTCCTTCAAAGTGATTTAGAATTAGAAGACTAAAATTTATGAAATAGCAACATTGTATCTAGATAAGTATATATAATCACAATGAATTGAAATTAATAAAACTTTACTAGGTCGGACTGTCTTGAATTGTTGGAAAAGGCATGAAATTTAGAGGTTCTGTTTTAGTCATCATGCTTGATAAGGAGTTTGGATTGAAGGAATGATTACTACAAATCATTTATTCAATGCTCAGTCATATAAAATGAAAAAAAGTGATATTTGGTTTACATATATTCTCAAGGAAGTTTCCTCAAATGTATTATCTGCATGATGCCAATAGGAAAGAAAAAATTTCATTTATGGGCCAAAGAGGACAAATAATTGGTAACAAGTTCTGCTGTAGATGACTGATCTCTACTCTTACTCCTATCACTTTAAGTAGAAAAACTGCCACAGTATTATAGAAAATCATACAATATTTGCAATAAGGAGTTCATGATCTGAGCCACAGTCAGCTCCCAGTCTTGTTTTTGCTGACTGTTTAGAGCTTCTCCATCTTCTGCTGCAAAGAAAATAATCAATCTCATTTAGATATTGACAATCTGGTGATGTCCATGTGTAGAGCATTGAATAATCTTGGCAAAACTCTGTTAGCCTTTGCACTGCTTCATTTTATACTCCAAGGCCAAACTGACCTGTTACTCGAGGTGTCTCTTGACTTCCTATTTTTGCATTCCAGTCCCCTATGACAAAAAGGACATCTTTTTTGGATGTTAGTTCTAGAAGGTCTTGTAAGTCTTCATAGAACCGTTCAACTTCAGCTTATTTGGCATTAGTGGTTGGGGCACAGTCTTGGATTACTGTGATACTGAATCGTTTGCCTTGGAAATGAACAGAGATCATTCTGTCCTTTTGAGATTGCACCCAAATGCTACACTTTGGACTTTTGTTGACTATGAGGGCTACTCCATTTCTTCTAAGAGATTCTTAGGAGAATAGTAGTAGTTATAATGGCCCACAGTAGTAGATATACTGGCCCACAGTAGTAGATATAATGGTCATCTGAATTAAATTCGCCGGTTCCAGTCCATTTTAGTTCACTTATTCCTAAAATCGTGATGTTCACTCTTGCCATCTTCTGCTTTACCACTTCCAATTTACCTTGATTCATGGACCTAATATTCTAGTTTCCTATGCAATCTTGTTCTTTACAACATCAGACTTTACTTCCATCACTGGTCACATCCACAACTGGGCATTGTTTTCATTTTGGCTCTGTCTCTTGATTCTTTCTGGAGTTATTTCTCCAAAACATTAAAAACAAAATGGCATCTGGTCCCATCACTTCATAGCAAATAGATGGGGAAACAATGGAAACAGTGACAGACTTTATTTTCTTGGGCTCTAAAATCACTGCACATGATGACTGCAGCCATGAAATTCAAAGACACTTGCTCCTTGGAAGAAAAGCTATGAACAACCTAGACAGGATATTAAAAAGCAGAAACATTACTTTGCTGATGAAGGTCTGTCTAGTGAAAGCTATGGTTTTTCCAGTAGTCATGTATGGATGTGAGAGTTGGACCATAATGAAAGCTGAGCACTGAAGAATTGATGCTCTTGAACTGTGGTGTTGAAGAAGACTCTTGAGAGTCCCTTGGACTGCAAGGAGATCCAACCAGTCCACCCTAAAGGAGATCAGTCCTCAATAGTCATTGAAAGGACTGAAGCTGAAGCTCCAATTCTTTGGCCACCTGATGGGAAGAACTGACTCATTGGAAAAGACCCTGATGCTGGGAAAGATTGAAGGCAGGAGAAGGGGATGACAGGATGAGATGGTTGGATGCATCATTGACCAATATACATGAGTTTGAACAAGTTTCGGGAGTTGGTGATGGACAGGGAAGCCTGGCGTGCAACAGTCCATGGGGTCATAAAGAGTCAGTCAGGACTTAGCGGCTGAACTGGACTGAACTGATATAATACTTATCAAAATTTGCTTTTTGTACCTTTTTATAAAAAGGAAGCATGGTTTTGGAAGAGGGTATAGGCATTAGGGTGAGTTTTCCAGGTGGTTAAAACTGTCTATTCTATCTTCATTTGTTCTTTTTTTCTTTATAGTTATCCTCCAATTATAGCACCACAACTTTTTTTTTCTATCAATATAATAGATCTTATTTCCTTAGAATAAGCCAAAAATGTGACATTAATTTATTTCAGCAAATGAATGAAATTAATGTTTTTTAGATTCTAGAAAAATTATCTGTATATTTCATAAGCATTTGTACCAAGGGGTCAAAACACATTTTGTGGCTGGAAATAAGGTATCTAGAGGAAAACAAAGTAAAAGGGAAATATTCAATGACTGTATTTTTTTAAACTTTTAATTTTATATTGGCATACAGTTGAAAACTAAGCTGAGCGACTAACAAACACACATACAGAGTTGATTAACAAAGTTGTGTTAGTTTTAGGTTTACAGCAAAGTGGTTCAGTTATACATATACATGCATCTGTTCTTTTTCTGGGCTTCCCTGGTAGCTGTGACGGTAAAGCATCTGCCTACAATGCGGGAGACCCAACTGGGTTCGATCCCTGGGTCGGGAAGATCCCCTGGAGAAGGAAATGGCAGCCCACTCCAGTATTCATGTCTGGAAAATCCCATGGACTGAGGAGCCTGGTGGGCTACAGTCCATGGGTCGCAAAGAATCAGACACAACTGAGTGAGTTCACTTCACTTCATTCTTTTTCTAATTCTTTTCCCATTTAGGCTGTTACAGTATTTAGCAGACTTATCTTCTCTATACAGTAACTGCTTGTTGGTTATCCATTTTAAATATAGCAGGGTGTGGTGGTGGTTTAGTTGCTAAGGCGTGTCTGACTCTTGCGACCCCATGGACTGTAGCCCGCAAGGCTCCTCCGTCCATGGGATTCTCCAGGCAAGAATACTGAAGTGGCTTGCCATTTCCTTCTCCGGAGGATCTTCCTGACCCAAGAATTGAACCCTGGATCTCCTGAATTGCAGGCAGATTCTTTACTGACTTAGCTATGAGGGAAGCCCAGGTTGTATATATCAATAGCAGTGTGTACATATCAGTCCCCTAATCCCTGACTATTCCTTCCCCCCACCCATTCCCCCTGGTAACCATAAGTTTGTTCTCTAACTCTGTGAGTTTGTTTAAATAGAAATATTGATCAACAGAACAGGATGGAAAAACCAGAAATAAACCCATGCACCTATGGTCAATTAATCTATGACAAAAGTGGGAAAACTAAACAATGAAACAAGGGAGGCAAGACAGTCTCTTCAATAAATGGTGCTGGGAAAACTAGACAGCTATATGCTAATAAAAAATGAAATTAGAACATTCTTTAGCAGCATACACAAAAATAAGCTCAAAGTGGGTTAAAGGCCTAAATGTGAGACCAGACACTATAAAACTCTAAGAGCACCCATGGCTGATTCATGTCAATATATGGCAAAAATCACTACAATATTTTAAAGTAATTAGCCTCCAATTTAAATAAATTAATTAATTAAAAAAAAAAAACCCTTAGAGCAAAACATAGGCAGAACTCTCTCTGACATAAGTCACAGCAACATCTTTTTTTTTATCTGTCTCTCACAGTAATGGAAATAAAAGCAAAAAATGAACAAATGGGACCTAATTAAACTCAAAAGCTTTTGCATAGCAAAGGAAACAATAAACAAAACTAAAAGACAATCCACAGAAACGGAGAAAATATTTGCAAATCATGTGACTGACAAGAGGTTTGTTTTCAATATTTACAAACAGCTCATGCAGCTTAACATCATCAAAACAAACAACCCAGGGCTTCCCTGGTTGCTCCGTGGTAAAGAATACACCTGCCAATGCAGGAGATATGGGGTCAGTCCCTGATCTGGGAAGATCCCACTTCCATGGAGCAACTAAGCCCACAAGTCACAACTACTCTTAAGCCTATACACTCGAGAGCCCAGGAGCCACAACTACCGAGCCCACATGCAGCAACTACTGAAGCCCATGAGCCCTAGAGCCCATGCTCCACAACAATAGAAGCCACAACGTTGAGAAGCCCAAATGGCCTCTACAGAGTAGCTCCCATTCACCTCAACTAGAGAGAAGCACATGCAGCAACAAAGACCCAACACAGCAAAAATATAAATAATAAAGAAATAAATAAAAATTTATAAAATACAACAGAATCAAAAAACGGGCTGAAGATCTAGACATTTCTCCAAATAAGACATATAGATGGCCAAAAGGCATATGAAAAGATGCTCAACATTGCTAATTACTTATAGAAGTACAAATCAAAACTACAATAAGATATCACCTCATACTAGTCAGAATAGCTATTATCAAAAAGTCAACAAAAAATATATGCTGGAGAGGGTGTGGAAAGAAGGGAATCTTCCTAATATGCTGGTAGAAATGTAAATTGATACAGCCACTCTGAAGGTTTCTTCAAAAACTGGGTCTTCCCTGGTGGCTCAGATAGTAAAGAATCTGCCCACAATGCTGGAGACACAGGTTTGATCCCTGGGTTGGGAGGATCCCCTGGAGAAGGGAGTGAGTGTCTACCCATTCCCTTTTCCCCTTAAGAATTCCAGTATGCTCGCCTGGAAAATCCCATGGACAGAGGACCCTGGCAGGCTATAGGCCCTGAGGTCACAAAGAGTCAGACACAACTGAGCAACTAACACTTCACTTCACTTCAAAAACTAAAAATATAGCTACCATATGATCCTGCAATCCCACTCCTGGGCACGTACCCAGAGAAAAACATGGTCGAAAGGACACATGTATCCCAATGTTCACTGCAACACTGTTTTACAATAAATGTCCATTGATAGTGGAATGGATAAAGAACATGTGAGATATATATATATATATATATGGAATATTATTCATATTCCATGGAATATGAATTCAGTTATTAAATAATGTTCATGGAATATTATTCAGTTATTAAAAGAGAATGAAATAATGCCATTCGCAGTAACATGGATGGACCTAGAGAAGTCATACTGAGTGAAATAAGTCAGATAGAGAAAGATAAATACTGCATGGTATTGCTTATATGCAAATCTAAAAATGATATAAATGAACTTATTTGCAAAATAGAAACATCCCTATATATTTTTAATAATAGGAACTATGTTCTAAGGAAGAAACTCACTTTTGTGGTATGAGCCCCAGGCCTAAGCCTCTTATTAACAGTGAGAATGAGGCCTGGTTTATCATTTGCTACCCCCATCATGTCTCTGATTACATTTCTCTATTAGTGATAAAGATAATTTACGGGTTCCTTACTTGATTCACAAGGCTGTTGTGAGACTTAATGAGGTGATGTTCTCAAAGCATGCACTCCCCTGATGAGAAGCTTCATACAAATAAAAAATATTCTTGAACTTAATTACAACTTTGCTGTTTGCTTGTCTGGAAATTTGGTTCTCTTTCAATACATGGTAGAAAGAGCAAAATAAACAATAATTTGCAGAATACATTGTTTATCTTAAGTTCTTCCAAATTTGTTTACTTAAAACTTTTTCACCAAAATGAATGTGAAATTAATTTCCTTTCTTTCTATCTTTATATTTCAACTATGCATTGCAAATTTTAAAAAATGAATAAAAATTCATAACAAATTTTAAAAGATGAGACAGAGAAAGACATGCAATGAGAAGTCTCCTTCTCATCTATTCCCTTACTTCTCCACCCCTCAGTTTTTATATATCACTCAAGTATTTCTTTATGCAAATATTAGCAACATGATATATATTCTAAGATTCCACATTATTATATCAAAAGGAGCATGATATCCATATTTATGCTTGTACTTCATTTTTTATTCAGTTAGTTTTTCCTGGAATCTTTTCTACATTAGAGTTCTTAATACTTTTTGTGATACAAATTTAGTTTATTTTGCTCTGAAGAACCAAAAGGTTATAGATTGCACTCCCCATGTCATCTTTTACTATATCTGTGTTATTATTTCTTATTTATTTAATTCAATAAATGCTACTGACCTCCCTACTCTGTCCTGATCATTTTTTCTTCTACAGAGCTGTGCCAAAGTTCCCTATTAACTTACAAATAACTCTCTAGAACTGTGGTGATTTAAATGAAGGGATTAAAGAGAATGATGGGGTTTTACCTCTTTATGAAATCTAGAAAAAGAAAAATTTCCTCCAAGAATGTTTTTAAGAAACTTTAAGGTGTGTTCATTTACTTTATTATATTTCTCTGTTGCTGCATGCATGCATGCTCAGTCACTTCAGTTGTACTCAACTCTTTATGACTCTGTGGACTGTAGTCTTCCAGGCTCCTCTGTCCATGGAATTCTCCAGGCAAGAATATCGGAGTAGTTAGCCATTCCCTTCTCCAGGGGATCTTTTTGACCAAGGGATCAAACCCAGGTCTCCTACATTGAAGGCAGAATCTTTACTGTCTGAGCCACCAGGGAAGCCCGTAGTCCAAGGATCTTCCTTTATAAGCAACTGAGTAGCTGCAAGTAGTGAAAGTCATTCAGCTGTGTCTGACTCTTTGTGACCCCATGGACTATACAGTCCATGGAATTCTCCAGGCCAGAATACTGGAGTGGGTAGACTTTCCCTTCTCCAGAGCATCTTCCCAACCCAGGGATCGAACCCAGAGTTCCCACATTGCAGGTGGATTCTTTGCCAGCTGAGCCACAAGGGAAGCCCCAAAGTGTATGGTAAGTTACACATTTTTTGTGAAAGAACTACATCAGTAGAGAAAGAAATGAAGATATAAACCCAAGTCCAAAGGCAATCTACTTGATAATACCTTTCAAAAATGTCATAGTGATAATGTAAACTAAAGAGGTGTTTAGAACACTTTAGTTGATAATCTCTTTTTCTACTTCTACAGTGCCCCAAGCCTTCCCAGGTGGTGCTAGTGGTAAAGAACACACCTGCCAAAGCAAGAGACATAGAGATGCTGGTTCAAACCCTGGGTTGGCAAGATCCTCTGGAGAAGAAAATGGCAACCTACTCCAGTATACTTGCCTGGAGAATCCCATGGACAGAGGAGCCTGGTGGGCTACAGTCCATAGGGTCACAAAGAGTCGGACACAACTGAAGCAACTTAGCACATAGTGCCCCACAACAGACAAATGAACTTAATAATTCAGTAGCCATTCATAATTTCAGCTATATGGCATGTTTGTTTGGGAATGTACCCATTAGCCAATTGTGAGCATACCTGATGAGCCAGTGATATCCATAGCCTTCAGGTTTCTGCACTTGATGACTGTCAATGTCATACGTCCAGCAGTTGGCAAATAACAAAGGGAAAACATGATTTCACCCAGATCTATACTTTCCTAGAAAGGAAATAAATAACGTTAGCAATTTAAAACACCAGATAGTGGGGAAAAAATTACTGCTGAGTAAAAAAATCACTTGGGTGGACTATTTGAATTCCATTTTAAATTGTTTTATTGAGGATACATGTTACAATGCAAAAATGCTCTAATAAGCAGGTAAGAAAAGAGAGTATATCCCAGCTGGTATTTTGATATATTCACTTGTAATTCTAACCAGAATCTCAAACTCAATACACTCAGAATCAGACTGCTGGTTCTACTCATTTGCAAACATTTACTAAAACCAGTTCCTCTGCCATCTTTTCAAAATCAGGAAGTGGTATCTTAATTCATCTAGAGGTTGCAGTTAAAAACCTAGCACTTACTCTTATTCTTCTTTTTCTCTCACTCCTAACACATCCAACCCACATCTTGTCTACATTATCTATAAAATATATCTGAAATTACTGACGTTCTTTGCAGCTCTGTTACTATTAATCTCATGGAAGCCACTTTCACTTCTTATCAGGATTACTGCAAAGATTGATCAGAAGCAGTCAGTGTGGTGACCTATGAAATGCAAACCACATTATCTCACTTTTCTGCTTAAAATCATCTAAACAGCTGGTATATCTAGGAAATTCCAGATTAATACCTTTTGTCCTGGTATAATTATTAAGAATATCTCTATTATTAAATATGCCTTTGTTTAGATAATGTATTGCAAAGTCATACACATAGGACCCATGTGATCTGGTCTCATCTATCACTCTATTAATCTCTTGTCCCTCCCTCAGTTCACTCTCTTGTAGGCCAAAAGCCTTTTTCTCAGTTATTCATCAGATGATGTTTGTTTGTGCTTGTTACTTTTGCATTTTCTTTTTATCCTCCATAACTTTATATGGCTGACTCCTTCTCACCATGTAGGACTCAGCTCAAAAAAAAATAAATAAATAAAAATAAATCTCTTCAGTGAGGCCTTCCTCCTTCCTATCCTATACCCACCCTACTCACAGATTCTTCACAGTTTTTCATAGCACTAAGCATCATCAGAATTATCTTTTAAATTCATTTTTAATTTCCCCAACTCCCATATGTAAGGTCTAAGGGAGTATAGTTCTATTTATTTTATTTTTGTAACCTAATAAAGGTACATAGCTGACTTTCAGTACAGTTTTTGAAGGAATGAAAATATTATTAATTAATCTGGATAAAAATCTGAACTGCTTTGCTTCATTTGTAAAGTAAAACTGTCCATAGTATCCTGGTATAGATAAATTTGCTGTCAAAGTCTGCCTAGATGGTGAACAAATGAAAATGAGTGTGAACAATGCACATTCTGGATGCTTCTTAAAGAGTTGTTTACAGGAGTTAAATTAAATTATTCCTGGTAAGAAAATCTGTGGTAGATTTAATATGGGAAAGAATAAGTAGCTATTCATTAAGGTTCATAAAACTTGGTTCTTAAAAATTTTCATGAAATACTATTAACATTTATTGGACTAATTCTTACAATTCAAGTTCTGATCTATGTAATTCCCATTTCTTTATTCATGGTCTAGAATTGGTGTTAGTTGCTCAGTCAAGCAGACAGATTCTTTACCATCTGAACCATCAGACCTAGCAATTAAAAGCATAAATATTAGAGTCAGCTAAACTTGCATTGACTTCTGTTTTCTCCTTCTGAGCTGTGAGATCCTAGGAAATTTAATTAAGGTTTGAGTCTCTGAAATTTCATTTTCAGATTGAAGAAAATATCCTTTTCCTCCCCACAGGGGTTTTAATCAGTAATTGAGATAATGTAAATAAAGTCCAAAGCATTTAACAAAGTGTCTGGCATATGATAAGGTATGCTGTTTTGTTCATTGTTGTATTGCTATCACATGGAGCAATGCCTTGACACAGATCAGCTGCTCAGAAATATTGGATAAGTGAAAAAAATAAATAGAAGAATTATTATTTTTTAAAAAGAGTAAGAAAATAATTATTTTAAAACAAAAGTATATCCAAATGGCTCTCCTCTGGCTTGTTTGCTGCACACTTGAAATAGCGAGAAAGATCTAAAAGGAGAGGCCTGAGGAAAACAGGAAGATACAGCCTCCTACAGGACTCATTCCTTTCACTACCAAGAAAATATTGAGCATTATTTGTTAGGTACACTGGTTGGTGCTGTAGATACTAAAAGAGAGATGGCATGATTCTGCCCTCGAAGATCTTAGCTGAGGAGGAAGTCAGTATATAAGACTATAAAGGGCTAATAAAATAAGTCTGAATTTATTTATCTGATTCTTTACTTATTCTCTCTTTTTCCAAGAATTTCTTTAGGCTCAGTTAATGGGTTAAAATTCCTTGTCTGTAGCCCATCCCTCTTTCCATTTCTGGATGTTTGTCCTCACAAGAACTATCAATCAGAGTAGGCACTTTTTGTTGAAAGCTGGTAAAAATTAAAGTGCTGTTAACCTGCTGTACTCAATATGCCAGCAAATTTGGAAAACTCAGAAGTGGCCGTAGGACTGGGAAAGGTCAGTTTTCAATCCAATCCCAAAGAAGGGCAATGCCAAAGAATGTTCATAATACCACACAATTGCACTCATTTCACACAGTAGCAAAGTGATGATCAAAATTCTCCAAGCTAGGTTTCAACAGTATGTGAACCAAGAACTTCCAGATGTTCAAGTCTGATTTGTAAAAGGCAGAGGAACCAGGGATCAAATTGCCAACATCTGTTGGATCATTGAAAAATCAAGAGTTCTAGAAAAACATCTTCTGCTTCATTAATTATGTTAAAGCCTTTGACAGTGTGGGTCAAAAAAATTGTGGAAAATTCTTAAAGAGATAGGAATACCAGACCACCTTACCTGCCTCCTGAAAAATCTGTATGCAGGTCAAGAAGCAACAGTTAGAATCAGACATGGAAAGACAAACTGGTTCAAAATTGGGAAAGGAGTATGTAAAGATTGTATATTTTCACCGTGCTTGTTTAACTTATATGCAGAGTACATCATGAGAAATGCAGAGCTGGATGAATCACAAGCTGGAATCAAGATTGCCAGGAGAAATATCAACAACCTCAGACATGCAGATGACACCACTATTATGGAAGAAAGTGAAGAACTAAAGAGCTTCGATGAAGATGAAAAAAGACAGTGAAAAAGCTGGCTTAAACTCAGTATTCAAAAAACTAAGACTGTGCATCCGGTCCCATCACTTCATGGCAAATAGATGGACAAACAATGGAAACAGTGACAGACTATTTTGGAGGGCTCCAAGATCACTGTAGATGGTGACTGCAGCCATTAAATTCAAAGACCCTTGCTCCCTGGAAGAAAAACAATGACAAACATAGACTGCATATTAAAAAGCAAAAACATTACTTTGCCAACAAAGTCCCATCTAGTCAAAGCTATAGTTTTTTCAGTAGTCATTTATGGATGTGAGAGTTGGACCATAAAGAAAGCTGAGCACTGAAGAATTGATGCTTTTGAACTGTGGCATTGGAGAGGACCCCTGAGAGTCCCTTGGACTGTAAGGGTATCAAGCTAGTCAATTCTAAAGAAAATCAGTCCTGCATATTCATTGGAAGGACTGGTGCTGAAGTTGAAGCTCTAATACTTTGGTCACCTGATGGAAAGAGCTGACTCATTAGAAAAGGCCCTGTTGCTGGGAAAGATTGAAGGCAGCAGGAGAAGGGGATGACAGGAAAAGATGGTTGGATGGCATTATCGACTCAATGGACATGAGTTTGAGCAAGCCCTGGGAGATGGTAGACAAAGAAGCCTGGTGTGCTGCAGTCCATGAGGTCACAAAGAGTCAGATATGACAGAGAGACTGAACAACAACAAAAATTAAAGGATCCCTTTATAAATGTAGAACAAGATACCAAGTGCCACCAAGAAACATGGGGATTATGATAGATAAGTTAGGAAGGAAATAGGAGAGATAATCTCAGAGATGAAATACTTAGAATTCAACAAGAAATGAACCACATTTTCTGCTTGTGCAGAAAAAAAAAAAAGCACACAGAGACTTCTAAAGGGATTAATAAAACATTTTCATACCTCTGACTGATGGTTTCACTTTTATACATCACACAATCTGTAGGAGTAATTTTTCTTTTTCTTTTGATGTATCACATGTTTACAGGGTGGAACAAAGAAAGTTTACTGTGTTTGGTGCCATCTCTGAAAGATTCTATCTATGAATCGAGTTGCAACATAATTTTGACTATCAACAAGTATTGGCAAATATGAAGAGGTTAAATTGAGGAGTGACTGAAGAACTAGCCCAAATAAACTGAAAGAAAAGAATATGATTAAAGGGCCACTTTGATGACAAGCTACTTGGCTTTTTGCTCACTGAACTACTAAGAAATCCACTTAAGTGTGCAAATTCCATATAGTCAGGAGTTTTAAGGAAACTGGAATGACCTGGGTGGGGAAAATTAATGTGTTGTAGGCATGCATAATAACTGCACAAAATTTGAGTCTTTATTAAGACTAAGTTTTTCCTTTAGGAAGTAAGAATTTGAAAGAAGCAAAACTGCCCATATATGGAAAAGGGCAAAATACTCTCTAGGGTAAATGCCAATATTCTTACAGCTTTTTAAATCTAGAAGCAATACAAGAGATAATTATGAGAAGTGAACTTGATGAAGGTAAATGGCTGTATGGCCTATAAAAAGATCCCATAACAAAAGTGCATCAAATCTCTGGATTTTTGTGACAGTCTTCTGAGCTACAATGTGCATTGATCTCAGTACCCACCACTGAATCTGTCCCTATATTGATAGATCACCTCCAGGGACCAGACTGAGTTTTATTTGACTCTGTCTGCCCCAGAGCAATGCAGTTTATAAGGAAAGTCACTTTCAACAATCTGAACTTCCCAGGCCCAGCAAAAGACCAGGAGATAAATTGAAAGGTCTCTGAATATACAGCATAAATATAACATAGGTATGCAGTAAAATTATCTTATATAAGGATGCTATACCATCCCTATTCAACACCCATTTACTATTATTTTAGACAAAGTTCCAAGAAGAATGTTTAATTGGTGTATCAATCTATAACAGGTCAAAACTCACACATGAAATGTAAAGTTGGGAAAACTAACAGCACTAGGTCTAGCAAAAGCAGAGATAAATGATAGCTGCAGAGACACAAAGCATATAAAAAAGAAGCAAATACTGTATTCTAAAAAGGATAGCAATCTAGAATCATTTTGTATCAAAGGCGACTAACACTAATAATGCCTCAGTAACTTAAAAATGTCATTTTATTACAGAGTTGAAGAGTAATTAAAGTTCAAAATGATGATACTGAGTCATTAAGCTAGGGAAAATTATGCTTTATGTTTTGTTTAAGGAAGTAGAGAAGTATACACTACTTTTTGAAGTTATTTTTATCCCCAAACCTTAAAATGTTTAAAATAATAATTTTGGCTTAAAATGAGAAATGCTTTGAATTTCTGAAAATTTTATTTATGAGTAATCTCATTTTCTGTAATTCTATATAAATATGAATTCTCCATATTAACCTTTGAAAAACAGTTGTGTCTTTATGCATATAATTATTTGAAAGCCTACTATTAAGTCTAGGATATCATGTTCCATAAATTTTCTTTCAGATAGTTCTGTGTGTATTAATAATTCTGATACACACTCATGTAACTGGTGAAACATTCACAATGACAATTTTCTTAATCCATACTTGGAATAAAGGGCTTATGAATAAAAGCTAACACCAAGGTCGGGTTAGACACTGTATCTTTGATTTCTTTTACCTGGTTCCACAGACATAGAGCTGGAGAGAGCAAGATAATTGATGACTGGCTACAGTCAACCTCTGAAACATAGTCACAGTTATAAAGTTTTTGTGGGTACTGTGTCACTAAAACAGCAATCATTGGAAAGATAAATCAATATGCAAACAGTTGCACTGCACATCTTATTTCAGGACTAACTGAACTAACAGCAAGTTCAAGATATGGAGAGGAGGCAGTTTAAAGGCTCAATGACTAGTGTGTATAATAACCAAGGGAAGCACTCCTGGAGGGACATGATCATTATGTTGGGTTTGAAGAATTAATGAAATTGGTTTTTAAAGGGAAGAGAAGGAATAATGCTACAGGTGAGTACTATGATAAATACTCAGAAATAAGAATGGATGATTTATGTTGAGAAATATGGAGTTTGGCAACATGTTGAAGGAGGTTTAAGGCTACATGTAGTTGGTTTGGTGATTTCTCTGGACAACAGGGATCCAAAAGTTTTGGTAACACTAGAGAGTGAGAGCTTGGCAGAATAAAAAGGGCATAGGTTCCTGGATTGGAAAAGCCAGAGCTGAAAGCTACATCTTCCATCTACTTGTTCCCAAGCACATGGCAAAAATATGACCTCCTTTAACTTCAGTTTGATCACAAGTAAAATGGGGATAGTAACTTCTGCCTCACAAGGTAGGTATCATCCATATAAAGTGCCTGCCATGAATAGACATTCAAAAATAATGATACCAATGAAAATAATGGTTTAAAAACATTTATTTATTTTGAGTAGGCTAGATTAGTCTGGGAAAAGACCAAAGAGAGGGGTCACTGAAGTAAACAGATATAGGGAAGTGCTGGCTAAAGACGTGCTTGAATTCAGAGATATATTAGGAAGGATCATTAAGACTTATTTAAAAAATCTTTGAATGAACAACTTGTTGCCATAGTGACAGCAGTCATCACATCCACTTAGGACCCTAAATGCAGCCTGCCTTCCAAATTTCCTTCTTGGTAAGAAAACAGATGGCTTTCCTCACTTTGTTAAATGATATGTTAAATGATAAATCAAATGAGTGTCTTCATGAAGTTACTATTTTACTTCATGAAATGAAGCTATAGTGAAATGCAGACTCAAAGAGGGTCTACTGAACTTAAACTATAGTAAAATACTTATTTCTCTCTGACCCATACCTCCCATACACCTGAGGAAATCATAGAACCTAACCTCAATCATTCCATTTAACCCTATTTGGCCTTAGTGGGTTTTGGTATAAAATGAAGGTGTTCAAAAAGAAAAACTAGTTGATTTTCCAGCTCTAAAATTTTGTGTCTTAATTGCTAGCACAATGAGGACTAAATAATAAACATAGCTCAGGTATGTTTAGACTGGATGGACAGGCCCTTTTAGTCTTTGTGTGCTACAGAGCTGGCAAAACCTCATTGGAAAGACTAGAAAGGATCAGTTGGTGCTCATAGCTTGATTTCGAGTTTAAGAATAAGCAATTATAAAGCATGGCTGTCAATTAAATTGCTAGACAATGTGGTTCAGATGAGGAAGGATCCAATCCTTAAGGTAGAGAACATAGGGTTTATTTGGTTAGGGATGTGTGAGAAAAGACCATGTTGAACAAGTAACATTCAGGGTCATTTATATTGTTCCCCAGCTCTGCTAAAAATTCCAAGTATTTGACTCCCTGATACATGTTGGACACACAGGACTTTCAATATAGTCCATACTCCTCAACATGACTCATAGTCCGTATCAAGTTGGTTCCTATGTTTTTTCTACTTTCACTTACAAATTTCTTGTTATATACAACAAACTGTTCATACTGTTCATGGGGTTCTCAAGGAAAGAATACTGAAGTGGTTTGCCATTCCTTTCTCCAGTGGACCACATTTTGTCAGAACTCTCCACCATGACCTGTCCATCTTGGGTGGCCCTACGCAGCATGGCTCATAGTTTCATTGAGTTAGACAAGGCTGTGGTCCCTGTGATTACATTGGTTAGTTTTCTGTGATTGTGGTTTTCAGTCTGTCTGCTCTCTGATGGAGAAGGATAAGAGGCTTATGGAAGCTTCCTGATGGGATAGACTGACTGAGGGGGAAACTGGGTCCTGTTCTGATGGGAGGGGCCATGCTCAGTAAATCTTTAATCCAATTTTCTGTTGATGGGTGGAGCTGTGTCCCCTCCTGTTATTTACCTGGGGCCAAACTATGGTGGAGGTAATGAAGATAATGGTGACCTCCTTCAAAAGATCTCAGGTATATACTGCTACACTCAGTGCCCCCAACCCTGCATCAGGCCACACCATGAACCCATGATGCTGCTGGAGACTCCTGGACACTCACAGGCAAGTCTGGGTCAGTCTCTTGTGGGGTCACTGCTCCTTTCTCCTGGCTCCTGGTGTACAAGGTTCTGTTTGTGCCTTCCGAGAGTCTATTTCCCAGTCCTGTGTAAGTTCTGGCAGCTCTATGGTGGGGTTAATGGCGACCTTCTTCAAGAGGGCTTATACCATACCCCAGTCTGCTGCACCCAGAGCCCCTGTTCCTGTGGCAGTCCACTGCTGACCCGTACCTGCACAGGAGATGTTCAAACACAGTTCAGTCTCAGTCTCTATAGGGTCCCTGGGTCCTGGTGCACACAAGGTTTGTTTGAGCCCTCTTAGTGTCACTGGTGGGAATGGGGTTTGATTCTAAATGCAAATTTGCCCCTCCTACCATCTTGCTAGGGCATCTCCTTTGCCCTTGGACATGGGATATCTCATAGTCGCTCCAGCACCAACCGTCTTACTGGGGTTTCTCTGACCTTGGACATGGGGTATCTCCTTCCTTTGGGCTCACTGCTGCAGGAAGTGTGTCCCAATCAAGGGTCCAAATAGGGCAAGGGTGGGGAGAAAACGTCACTTCAATGCCCTTTTCCATTAATTTAGTCATAATGGGTCACACGTTAGTAAAATAATATTCAACATTCTCCAAGCCAGGCTTCAACAATATGTGAACCTTGAACTTCCATATGTTCAAGCTGGTTTTAGAAAAGGCAGAGGAAACAGAGATCAAATTGCCAACATCTACTGGATCATCAAAAAAGCAAGAGAGTTCCAGAAAAACATCTATTTCTGTTTTATTGACTATGCCAAAGCCTTTGACTGTGTGGATCACAATAAACTGTGGAAATTTCTGAAAGAGATTGGAATACCAGACCACCTGACCTGCTCTCTGAGAAATCTGTATGCAGGTCAGGAAGCAACAATTAGAACTGGACATGGAACAACAGACTGGTTCCAAATAGGAAAAGGAGTATATCAAGGCTGTATATTGTCACACTGCTTAGTTAACTTATATGCAGAGCACATCATGAGAAATGTTGGGCTGGAGGAAGCACAAGCTGGCATCAAGATTGCTGGGAGAAATACCAATAACCTCAGATATGCAGGTGACACCACCCTTATGGCAGAAAGTGAAGAAGAACTAAAGAGCCTCTTGAAAGTGAAAGAGGAGAGTGAAAAAGTTGGCTTAAAGCTCAACATTCAGAAAAGTAGGATCATGGCATCCGGTCCCATTACTTCATGGCAAGTAGATGGGGAAACAGTGGCAGACTTTGCTTCTTTGGGCTCCAAAATCACTGCAGATGGTAACTGCAGCCATGAAATTAAAAGATGCTTACTCCTTGGAAGGAAAGTGATGACCAACCTAGACAGCATATTATAAAGCAGAGATATTACTTTGTCAACAAAGGTCCATCTAGTCAAGGTTATGGTTTTACCAGTAGTCATGTATGGATGTGAGAGTTGGACTATAAAGAAAGCTGAGTGCAGAAGAATTGATGCTTTTGAACTGTGGTGTTGGAGAAGACTCTTGAGAGTCCCTTGGACAGCAAGGAGATCCAACCAGTCAATCCTAAAGGAAATCAGTCCAAGGACTGATGTTGAAGCTGAAACTCCAATACTTTGGCCACCTGATGTGAAGAGATGACTCATTTGAAAAGGCCCTGATGCTGGGAAAGATTGAAGGTGGGAGAAGGGGACGACAGAGGATGAGATGGTTGGATGGCATCACCGTCCAACTCAATGGACATGAGTTTGAGTAAATTCTGGGAGTTGGTGATGGACAGGGAAGTCTGGAGTGCTGCAGTTCATGTGGTTGCAAAGAATCGGACACGACTGAGTGACTGAACTGAACTGATACAACAAACACTGCACTCTAGCTTTACCAAATACCTCATCAATTTCTAAATATTCATTCATTTATTAGCTTGCTTGTATTTATTGAGAACAGCCTAAATGGAAAGCACTGTCCTTGTCATTAGGGGAACACTGATAATCAGGACAAAATTCTTCTCCTCATAGGGCTTATATGGGATTTTTCATAAGTTACATCGCCTCTCAGAACATCACATAATTAAGAGACAAAATGGAATAAAAATGTAGGTCTGTATAATTTTAAAGTACATTTTTAAATCCAGTGTTGTATGGTCTTTTAGAGGGATTCCTGGGTTTTAATTATAAGAATAGAGATGAAAAATACTTGATTCTTTCCATGAGGATCTAGGAGAACTTCAAAAGTGGGTGATTGAATCTTGAAGAAAGACTAATGGTAAAGGAAATCAAAAATAGAGGAAGCATCATATAAAGAAGTTGTGAGGTAAGGCTTTTAGATGTCTAACTATGACCAGAATGTAAACAAGATCACTGGTTTAGGATCCGCTCTCAATAATACTTACTCAGATCAACCCAGAATTCCTCTGCAGTCAAGATGAGATCCACTTTCATGACTAATATCAATAACAATTTCCTGGGGAGGTTGCATTTAGACTTAAAAGGGATAATATGCAAAGAAAATGTATGTTCAATTTGCAGATGCTCAAGAAATACTATTCTTTTCTTGTTTTAACAATATTTCTATTGTTTATGAGCATCATAATGTTGATTCTCAATAAAAAGCGTACTGAATGAAAAAAATCATATAAGCATCAAGCCAGGTCAGTGGCAGCAGGGACTTCACTTCCATTTGAAGATACAAAGACTGCTTATTAACCAGAGAGCAACTGAGCTAGGACACTGTTCACAACTGTTGAGGGCTTTATGAGTGAAACCCTCTACAAGTGTGCAAGGGCATATCCATGTATGGTTCAAAACACTTTTGAGTCATTTAAAGATACACTGGATATGGGGAGCTGAAGTTGCGTGATACATATCTGCTAGTTTTTTTTTTTTCACATTTTTTTATTTTTATTTTTTTATTTATTTATTGTTTTTTGTCATACATTGATATGAATCAGCCATAGATTTACACGTATTCCCCATCCCAATCCCCCCTCCCACCTCCCTCTCCACGCTAGTTTTATTGAACCTATTTCTTTATAGATCCCTTTATTCTAGGGTGATTTGGCATTATGTTTGCTATAATTCTATAGCACTCTGGAATTGCAAAATAAATACATCCCTAAGGTGGACGAATTGCTTCTTTTTTTGTACATCTGACCATCTCTTCCACTCAGCCAGAGCAAGCAGTCTAGTGACTATGGGGAGCAAGGGAAAATAATGAAGAAGATGCTTGACAGAATACAATTAGGAAATTATAGCATAGCATTATAATCCTGTTCCAGTTTCTAGCTCATTTCCCTCCTTCTTCTTCAAAGAACCACAATTTTTGAACAATCCTTCCTCCCTGCCCTTCCTCTTTCTCTCAGTGATTCTGATTAAACTAGATTTCATCATGTTCAATGAAGATGGGGAAGAAACAGCCAAAGGAGGGTCCTATCAGAAAACCTGTTACCTTCCTGGATTTTTACCTCACATTTTCTTCATTGATTCTTTCCCACCATCTCCATTAAAAACAGAGAAAATTCTCACCTAATGTCCATTAGCAGGATCTGCTAGTATTTCCATAAGAATGAAGAAATGCCTTTGTATTAAGCATATAATATTAAGCATTGTGCTTCATCATGGAACAAAGATGGAACTTATCTGAAGTCAGGGCAGAAGTGGGCAGAGAGCATGGTAGTGTTACAGATGGGACCATTATAAAGCATACTGAGCATTAAGTGCTTAATGATCACAGCCAAGAGCTATTATTGCCAAGGATGCTATTTAATATTGCCCCTGTTTTGTCTCAGTAGGAGAACCATTTTCAGCCCTTAATCCAAGCAGGAAATAACTACCTGACACAATGGTTTAACTCTTATACAATCCAATACAGCCATTGGATTAGCTACCAGGAGTCATTGAATGCTCAGGTTGAAGAGACAGAGCTGAAACAAACTTTCCTGGATTTAACAAATGAAGTATCCTAACCATCTACATAAAGAGCAAATGGGATAGACTAATATAGACACTGGGACAAGAAGAACTTGGAACACAATAAGAATATACAAATTTGATAAGAACTCTTCATTTTACTGGTTAAGAGATATCAAAGTTTCTTACTGAGAACTGGAGACTTATTTTCAAAACTTAATTACTATTCATAGATGGGGTATAGAAACTTGTGTAGTAAACTGTATACAGCAGTCCTTAGAATGTTTGGTGCCTTTAAATATCATTACAAAATTCCTAATTGAAGGAATTCCTCTCAGTTATTGCTATATGAAGATATGTGAACTGGAAGAACTTGGCTTCACTATTTAAAAAAATAATAAGTTAGTTTAATTGGTTCCACTTTTCTCTGCCAAAGTTTTTTCTCCATATAGTAGCCAGAGATCTCACAGCTAATAAATGAAGTCATGGCTCACTTCTGATCAAAAGCCATCAATGGTCTCACATGTCACTCAGAATATAACTCAAAGTTCCTTCCATGACCTAAAGGCTCTTGGTGACCTGACCCTCATCAACCACTCTCATCAGAGAGGCTTTATCTGACCACACTATGAAGAGTGGCCCCACCTCACTGCCAACTTCTTGTCCCTTACCTTGCCTCATATAGAACTCCCATTCACTGGAGATATTCATATTTCTTTCATTATCATCTGTTTCTACATAGTAAGCCTTATTAGACTGGGGACATTTTATGTTCTAAAACATCCAGAAGAATACCTGGCAAATAGAAGAACTAAACAGAAGTTATTGAACCAGTAGATTTAAGATCCTTGGTCTAAATAGGCATAGCAGGTAACCAGCCTCTGTTACAAAAATGTTCTCCTAGTCATTATTTTCCACTGTGTGGGCAATATTTTACAGTCATAATATCAGTTATATCATAGTTGCTTCTCTATAAATAACTAATTATAAATTGAAACATCTGCAGCCTACTTGGCACAGTAGCAACTTATTTAGACATAATTTCCTGTTCCTGGGTGTCTAAGCTCTTCCCTAGATTGCTATTTCATACGTGCCTATACTTGTCAAGCATCCCATTACTTACTATGAGGTGTGGGACTGTGCATGGCATATACAAAAATTAAAAGCATTCCAAAAATATAAATAAAATTGGTATTCAATCAGTAATTGAATGGTTTAAAATTTGTAAAAATTTTGCAAAAATTTAGTTTACAAAACCAAGTAAAAAACTGGTTAAGTGAACTAATTAAACTTATAGAAAGACTTAATGCAGTGTATGCCATAGCACAGTCTTTTATAATGTGTCATGCTTTAATCAACTTAAGAATGAGGATAATAGTAAAGAATATCTTATTCATTTTTAAAAACATTGTGACAGTAATACATTTAAGAAAGTTAAATATTAAGGTAAGAAATTTAACACATGGAGAGAATTGGATATTACTAATCAAGTAGATATTCAAGATAATCAAGGCTGTATACTGTCACCCTGCTTATTTAACTTATATGCAGAGTACATCATGAGAAATGCTGGGCTGGATGAAGCACAAGCTGGAATCAAGATTGCTGGGAGAAATATCAATAACCTCAGACATGCAGATAACACCACCCTTATGGCAGAAAGTGAAGAAGAACTAAAGAGCCTCTTGATGAAAGTGAAAGAAGAAAGTGAAAAAGTTGGCTTAAAGCTCAACATTCAGAAAATTAAGATCATGGCATCCGGTCCCATTACTTTATGGCAAGTAGATGGGGAAACAGTGGCTGACTTTATTTTTCTGGGCTCCAAAATCACTGCAGATGGTAACTGCAGCCATGGAATTAAAAGACGCTTACTCCTTGGAAGGGAAGTGATGATCAACCTAGACAGCATATTAAAAAGCAGAGACATTACTTTGTCAACAAAGGTCCGTCTAGTCAAGGCTATAGTTTTTCCAGTGGTCACGTATGGATGTGAGAGTTGGACTATAAAGAAAGCTGAGCGCCGAAGAATTGATGCTTTTGAACTGTGGTGTTGGAGAAGACTCTTGAGAGTCCCTTGGACTGCAAGGAGATCCAACCAGTCCATCCTAAAGGAGATCAGTCCTGGGTGTTCATTGGAAGGACTGATGTTGAAGCTGAAACTCTAATACTTTGGCCACCTGATGCAAAGAGCTGACTCATTTGAAGAGACCCTGATGCTAGGAAAGATTGAGGGCAGGAGGAGAAGGGGATGACAGAGGATGAGATGGTTGGATGGCATCACCAACACAATGGACATGGGTTTGGGTGGACTCTGGGAGTTGATGATGGACAGGGAGGCCTGGTTTGCTGCGGTTCATGGGGTCGCCAAGAGTCGAACACGACTGAGCAACTGAACTGAATTGAATCGAGTAGATAACAAGCAGCTGTTTTCTTTATTCGCAAGATTATAGCATGTTGGGGATAAGTGACACAAGTTATTTTAAAGTCACTAAATTTTACAGAACTGCACTTTTTATTATCTTGTTTTATTTTCAAAATTATTCCCATGGGGTTGATATTATTATAAATCTTTTTTTTAATGGTTGTAGGAACAAGTTCAGAAATAGTAAGCAGTTTCCCCAAAATGATATGACTAGATGGTAACAAATCCTGGATTGTAATTAAAGGACACTCATTTTGAGTTCCTCTGGACTTCTGCATTCCTCTGTGACTTTCCTCAAGGGAAATACTGCTTCTCATTTTACAAGCCAGAAGGACAAATTCAGAATTGTTTTCATGGACTTAGATTCCAAAGCTAGTGAATGAAGTACTATATTTCTTTGAAAAAACATTTTTTTAATTAAAAAATCAGTTACTGAATTTTAGGAAACTATTTAATGCATCTATTATAGAAGAGGAGAATATTTTGAATATTTAAAAATCAACTGCATATTCTTTTCACTATATAAGAGAATCTTAATAATTAAACTAGTTAAACACAAGAGAGAAAGGAAAATTTTTCATTCAACACTACCAGTAGAATTATACTAAATTCCTAAAACTTGCAACAGACCTGCATATGTTGCTAGAACATCATGGGCATAAAAAGTTTCTTTCCATTTCCTATAACCTCCAAACATTATAATATAGAAAGACACAAACAATAAATACAATCAAATTATATTTCTAGTGTGGATTTTTCACCAAATATATATAAGAAAGAAAAATAACCTAGACATTCCCTGAAATAGCATTGATTCTGACTACTGGTTTGAATAAGGCCAAAAGAATTACTGCTGAGTACTTCATGCATTTTTGATCAATGTTGTAAAGATAAATTTGACAGGGTTATAAGTTTTAAATTTTTTACATATATTTTGTCAGAAGTGTCATATTAAATTTTTATTTAATTCAAATGATGTAAGTAATTTGAGATTTTAATTCTGTAAACCAGAAGTGAAATTCCATGTTAAAAAATTAATTCTTTTCATTTCTTTTTAGCATATTTCAAACATGCATTCTAACATAGTTCAGGGCAAACAACACTGAACCAAGAGTTAATTAATGATTTAAAATCTAGCTTTAAACTTTCTATTTATCAGCAGTGTGAACTGGTAATTTTCTTATTATAATTGGACCACCATTTGCTAAGCTATAAAATAAAAGGATCACTTGAATTCTCTACCAATTCTAAAATAATATGATCATAAGATCCAGACTTTCAAAACCTACTCAGAACATACCCTTGAGCTTTTAGGTTAATATAAAAAGACTTCTTTCATGTTATAAGCCTCATGCACTTTACTATGAGAACAAAATCTCAAATCATTACTTAACACATATTGATTTTACTTATATATAGTTCTCCCAACTTAGATATTTTATTATAAAACCTAAAAGGAACAAATTGGAGAAGTAAGGAATGTAAGAAGCATGTATACTTATATGGAGAAAAAACAGTGTAATAGATGAACAAAGGACAAAATAAAAGTCTGCTTTTAAAATTTACTATCATAATTAATTGTCATAAAGATCACCACTAATAAGCAAAGGCTAAATTATATTCAGTAGTTTCTATTGAAAAAGTAGGGAGATTTTATATATATATAATGTGTTCTTAGATTATATTTCTAAACTGGACACACAAATATATGTTTTGAAATCTAAAAAAATTATCATAAATAGAGTCACTTTTTAGACTATTTAAATAAATGGTGTATTATTTATGCTGAAATCTTGATTTTTTAAAAGACAGAAATTCAGATTTTTTTTCAGTTGCAATGAAATGTGATATTCTGATACAAGGAAGCCCTTTGAAATTCTCTGTATAAAAATAATTAGAAGACCGTAAAAATGTCATGGCTATTTTGCCTTCTTAATAGTTGAAAACCTTATCTTAATATCAAGCATTTAAAGGACTAACTTAGCTTCCCTAAAAGTAATAAATATGCAGAATATATTCCACACGTGGCATGGTCCCCAGTGGCTCAATGGATAAAGAATCCGCCTGCAATGCCCGAGATACAGGAAATGTGAGTTCGATCACTGGGTCATGAAGATCCCCTAGAGAAGGAAATGGCAAACCACTCCAGTATTTTTGCCTGGGAAATCCCATGGACAGAGGAACCTGGCAGGATCGCAAAGTCCATAAGGTCACAGAGAGTTGGACAGACTGAGCAACTAAGCGTGCATACATTCATGATCCTAGAAGTTTACAGGAAATTAAGCTGTTTGTAATCAGGAATCATTTTATCTCTTTGTGATATCTTTCAGGGATATAGGAAGAAACAGAATGACACACACAAATCAGAGTAATTCCAAAGGGTTTAATGTGGGGGGAGGGGGGGGGCGGGGCGGGCATCTAAGGGGTGTAAGCAGGAAGTAGGGAAACCACAAGAGACAGTGTGATGCCCTGGCTGCTGGTAAGAGTAGAGATAGTAATGACCCCAAGGCCTGAAAGGGCAAGGGAGAGGACAGTTACCAGAACTCAGAAAGAGGTGTAATAAGAAAAGCCTACTTTGAGAGGAACTGTACCCTCAGGTAAAGCACATAGCCAGCTTGAGACAATCTCTCATAGAAAAATCTAAAGAGAATACATAGCCAAATGCCATTCTCCTTCTGCCCTAACATCTTTTGCCAGAACTCAGAGAGCATAGAGTGTGTGGACAAACAAGTCAACCTCTTTATGCATCAAACAGGTTGAAGAATAGTGGAAAGTAGCATACTGAAGATAACCAGCATCATTAACTCTTGAGGTTTTATAAGATACACATTATAAGTGCATGCAGAGGTTGGTGAGGGGAGAAAGAGGAGATGGGCCCAGTGGAAAAGGAAGAGTCGAGTCAGGTGGGAGATGAGAAGCATGTTAGGTAGCAGTATATATCATAAAAGAAAAATTCATATCTACTCACTGAGTCATGGCATACAGTAACTAAATAGATTTGAATTATCTGCTGCACAAAACTTTCCAATCTAAGTAGAAAAACACACCATCTAAAACTATCTTCAGTATAATAATAAGGCAAAGCTATATTTAGCACCAAGATCTTCATTCCTATAAAATAAGCCAACTATAACAAAAGCCAAAACAATATATCAGTGATATCATTCTGCCAATACTTCTTAGCAGCTAATGTATAGTGAGCATTTACAAAAAGTGTGGATCTATGCTAAGCACATCTTATTTAGTTTATTCAACAAACCATGATTAATCTTCTCATATCCCCATTTTGCAGATAAGATAATTAAGACTTAGAGAGATCTAGTAACTTGCTCAAAAATATACAGATTAATGACCTAATAAGTATGCAAATCCATGGTCAGTTTGTTTCAAAGTTCTCACTGAATTCTTCCATTCTTTTCCTGATTTGGGTGGGTATCCTTGTGACTGTTTCTGTCAGTGAGAACTTTCACAAAGACTTAGAAAATATAATAATGAATCAGGCAGAAATGAAGACTACATAACTGATATAAAAATATACTAAGAAATCAAGCATTATAATATTTACAGGGTCCCCAAAAGGAGAAGAGAGAGACAAAGAGACAGAAAATAAATCTGAAGAAATAATGGTTGGAAACTTCCCTAACCTGTGGACACCCAGGTATAGAAAGCACAGGTAGCCCCAAACAAGATAAACCTAAAAAGGTCCACACCAAGGCATTTTAAAATTAAAATGGCAAAAGTTAAAGAGAGAATGATCAACTTGGATTCATTCCAGGGTTGCAAGAATGGTACAATATCCACAAATTCAATCAATGTGACATACCATATGAACAAAACAAAAAGTAAAAATCATATGATCATTTCAACAGATGTTGAAAAGGCATTTTATAAAGTTCAACATCAATTTATGATAAAAACTCTCAACAAAGTGGGCATAGAAGGAGCATACTTCAACATATCAAAGACCATATATGATAAACCCATAGCTAACATCATACTCAATGATAAAAAGTTGAAAACATTTCCTTTAAGATCAAGAACAAGACAAGGATGCCCATTCTTGTCACTTTTGTGCAACAGAGTATTAGAAATTCTAGCCACAATAATTAGTCAAGAAAAATAATCAAAAATCATCCAAGTTGGAAGGGAAGGAGTAAAATTATCAATGTTTTCAGATGACCTGACACTATATATAGAAGCCCCAAAGACTCCATCAACAAAGTATTAGGACTAATTTAAAAATTCAGCAATATTGAAGGATACAAACTAATATACATAAATCTGTTGCATTTTATACACTAATACCAAACTATCAGAAGGAGAAATAAAAAAAGACATCCCATTTAAAGCTGAATCAAAACAAATAAAATATATAGGAATAAATTTAGCCAAGGAGGTGAAAGATATTTATCCTGAAAATTCTTAAGACTTTGATGAGAGAAATCAAAGACATTACAAATAAGAGGAGAGATAGTCTGTGCTTATGAATTGGGCAAATCAATATTTTATTAATCATTGCAATATCTATTAAAATAACTGATATTTTTTCACAGAAGTAGGACAGATAGTCCTAAAATTTGTATGGGACCATGAAAGCCCATGAATAGTCAAAGCAATTTTGAGAAGGAAGAAGAAAGCTGAAAATGTCATGCTCCTTGACTTTGAACTATTCTACAAAGCTACAGGAAACAAAACAGTATGGTACTGGCACAAAAACAATCAATGGAACAGAATAGGGAGCCCATAAATGAACACATATTTAGATGGACAATTAATCTACATTAAAGGAGACAAGAAATGACAATGGGAAAAGCTTATACAGTAAATGGTGTTGGAAAACTGAACAGCGACATTCAAAAGAATCAAATTGGCTACTCTCTTACACCATATAAAAATAAACTCTAAATGGGTTAAAGAGTTACATGTACAAAACAAAACCATAAAATTCCTAGAAGAAAACAGGCAGTACATTCCCTGACACTGATTTTAATGATATTTTTTGGATGTGTCTCATCAGGAAAGGAAGACAAAAGTATAAACAAACAAATAGGTAGGACTAGATCAAACTAAAATGCCTACTGAAGGGGAAAAATGAGAATGAGAAATGCAAGTCAAAAAACATAATGAGATACCACCTCACAACTGTCAGAATGGCTATTATCAAAAGACAAGGAAAAAGTTTTGGTGAGGATATGGAGAAAAGAAAATTATCATACAATGTTAGTGGAAGCTGTAAATTGGTGCAAGCACTGTAGAAAACAGTATGAAGGTTGTTCAAAAAATGAAAAATAAGACTGAAATATGGGCCAGCAACTACACTTCTGGGTATTTGCTTGAAGAAAATAAAAATACTCTTTTAAAAACATATATGTACCTCTGTGTTCATTACAGCATTATTTATAGTAGCCAAGATATGGAAGCCACCTGTTTCTATTGACAGATAAATGGATAAAGAAGAAGTGATATATATGTACACAATGGAATAGTATTCAGTCATAAAAAATAAAATATTGCCATCTCCAATAATATGGATAGAACTTGAGGGCATTATCCTAAGTGAAATAAATCAGAGAGATAAAGACAAGTGGCATATAAACTCACTCATATGTGGAATCTAAAAAACAAATACAAATAAAACAGAAACAGATTCATAGGCACAAAGAACAAACTGGTGGTTGTCAGAAGGGAGGGACAGATAATCCTAAAATTTATACGGAACTATGAGAGTCACAATTGCCAAGGCAATGCTGAGGAAAAAGAAGAAAGCTGGAGATATAAGCCTTTCAGACTTCAGACAGTACTGCAAAGCTACAGTGATAGAAAAGCATGGTATGGGCAGAGAAACAGACAAAGATCAGTGAAACAGAATATAGAGTCCAGAAATAAACCCACACACCTACAGTCCATCTTCAACAAAGGAGGCAAGAAAATACAGTGAAGAAAAGACATTCTCTTCCATTAGTGGTGCTAGGAAACCTGGACGGCTGCATGTAAATCAATGAAGTTAACACTCTCCCCCACATCATACACAAAAATAAACTCAAAATGGCTCAAATACTTAAACATATGAAAAGACAACATAAAACTCCTAGAAGCATCATAGTTAAAACATTCTCTGACATTAATTGTAGCAATGTTTTCTTAGATCAGTCTCCCAAAGCAATAGAAATAAAAGAAAAAAATAAACAAATGGGACCTAATCAAACTTATAAGCTTTTGCACAGCAAAGGAAACCAGAAACAAAATGGAAAAAAAAAAAAAAAAAAACAATCTATTTGCAAAGGATGGAACCTACAAGGGTTTAATTTCCAAAATATACAAACAGATCATACAACTCAACAATGAAATTAAAAAAAAAAAAAAAAGGACAGGAGACCTAAATAGACATAACTCCAAAGAAGATATACAAAGAAGACAATAGGCACATGAAAAGATGCTCAATATCACTAATTGCCATGCATACTTCAATCATTTCTGACTCTTTGTGACCCAATTGACTATAGCCTGCCAGGCTCCTCTATCCACGGGATTCTCCAGGCAAGAATACTGGAGTAGGTTGTCATGCCCTTCTCCAGGGAAATCTTCCTGATGCAGGGATTGAATCAGTGTCCCTTATGTCTCCTGAACTGGCAGGAAGATTCTTTACTACTTGCACCACTTGGGAAGTCCTAATAATTAGCAAAATACACATCAAAACTACAAAGAGGCATCATGTCACATCCTTCAGAATGACAATTATCAAAAAGTCTACAAATACACTTATAAAAGCTAGAGAGAATATGGAAAAAGGAGAACCCTCCTACACTGTTGGTGGGAATTCAAATTGACACAGCTACTGTGGAAAACAGTATGGAGGTTCCTTAAGAAACTAAAATTAAAGTCAGCATATGACCCAGCAATTTCACACCTGGACGTAAGTCCAGAAAAGATGAAAGCTCTAATTCAGGGATACATGCACCTCGATGTTTGTAGTGGCATTATTTACAATAGCCAAGACATGGAAGGAACCATAATGTCCATCAACAGATGAATAAATAAACATGTAATATACATACAGTGGACTAATACTTAGCCATAAAAATGGATGAAATAATGCCATTTGCAGCAACATGAATGGACTTAGAGATTAAAGATTAAAGAAAGACAAATACTATATGCTATTACTTGTATGTGGAATCTAAAAATTAGTAGAATGAACTTATTTACAAAACAGAAACAGAGTCAAAACATAATAAACTTTTGATAGACTATTAAAAGATAATAGATTGAAACATTTTATATCTGTAAACCAGGTCAATGTGGTTACACACATAAACACACACACATACATTCTTCCCTCCTTGAGATTCCTGAGTGTCTAGAACATAGGTGATGCTGAAAAAATATTAGTTCAATAGCAAGATAAATAAATAAATGTGCAAATGAAATGGTTCTGTTTATAAGAAGGAAAGCCTTTCCTTATATATTTAAACTTTCAGTGGCTTCTTGATTGTTCATAAGAAAACTACATTTATATATTCAGACTACATTAGTTTTTATGATATTGGACTTTTTGAAAAAGTTAATTAAAACTTGAATAATATTAGTTTAAACATAAAATGATCTCTGTTCGTTTCCAAGGCAAACCATTCAATATCACAGTAATCCAAGTCAATGCCCAAACCAGTAATGCTGAAGAAGTTGAAGTTGAACAGTTCTATGAAGACCTACAAGACCTTCTAGAATTAACACCCAAAATAGATGTCCTTTTCATTTTATGGGCCTGGAATGCAAAAGTAGGAAGTCAAGAGATACCTGGAGTAACAGGTAAATTTGGCCTTGGGTACAAAATGAAGCAGGGAAAAGACTAACAGTTTTGCCAAGAGAATGCATTGGTCATAGCAAACACCCTCTTCCAGCAACACAAGAGAAAACTATGCACATGCACATCACCAGGTGGTCAATACCAAAATCAGATTGATTGTTTTCTTTGCAGCTGAAGATGGAGAAGCTCTATAGAGTCAGCAAAAGCAAGACGGAACTGACTGTGACTCAGATCATGAATTCCTTATTGCCAAATTCAGACTTAAATTGAAGAAAGTAGGGAAAACCACTAGAACATTCAGGTATGATCTAAATCAAATCCCTCATGATTATACAGTGGAAGTGACAAATAGATTCAAAGGATTAGATCTGATAGACAGAGTACCTGAAGAACTATGGACACAGGTTCATGGCATTGTACAGGAAGTAGTGATCAAGATCATCCCCAAGAAAAAGAAATGCAAAAAGGCAAAATGGTTGTGTGAGGAGGCCTTACAAATAGCTGAGAAAGGAAGAGAAGCTAAAGGCAAAGGAGAAAAAGACAGAGATACCTATTTGAATGCAGAGTTCCAAAGAATAGCAAGGAGAGATAAGAAAGCCTTCTTCAATGATCAGGGCAAAGAAATAGAGGAAAACAATAGAATGGAGAAGACTAGAGATCTCTTCAAGAAAATTAGTGATACCAAGGGAACATCTCATGCAAAGATGGTCACAATAAAAGACAAAGATGTTATGGACCTAACAGAAGCAGAAGATATTAAGAAGAGGTGGCAAGAATACACAGAAGAACAATAGAAAAAGATCTTCATGACCCAGGAAACCATGATGGTGTAATCACTCACCTAGAGCCAGACATCCCAGAATGCAAAGTCAAGCGGGCCTTAGAGAGCATCACTATGAACAAAGCTAGTGGAGTGATGAAATTCCAGTTGAGATATTTCAAATCCTAAAAGGTGATTCTGTTAATGTACTCTACTCACATTGTAATATATTATTTTATATATATTTTATGTTTCAGTAGTTCAGTTCAGTTCAGTAGTATGCCAGCAAATTTAGAAAACTCAGCAGTGACCACAGGACTGGAAAAAGTATGTTTTCCCAAAGAAAGACAATGCCAAAGAATGTTCAAACTACCACACAATTGCACTCATCTCACATGCTAGCAAAGTAATGCTCAAAATTCTCCAAGCCAGGCTTCAACAGTACTTGAACTGTGAACTTCCAGATATTCAAGCTGGATTTAGAAAAGGCAGAGGAACCAGAGATCAAATTGTCAACATCCACTGAATTATCAAAACAGCAAGAGAGTTCCAGAAAAACATCTTCTGCTTTATTGACTACACCAAAGCCTTTGACTGTGTGGATCACAACAAACTGGAAAATTCTTCAAGAGATGGGAATATCAGACCACCTTATCTCCATCCTGAGAAATTTGTATGTAGTTCAAGAAGCAACAGTTAGAACTGGATATGGAATAACAGACTGGTTCCAAGTTGGAAAAGAATAATCAAGGCTGTGTATTTTCACCCTGCTTATTTAACTTATACGCAGAGTATATCATGCAAAATGCTGGGCTGGATGAAGCACAAACTGGAATCAAGATTTCTGGGAGAAATATCAATAACCTCAGATACACAGATGACATTATCCTTATGGCAAAGTGAAGAACTAAAGAGCCTTTTGATGAAAGTGAAGGCAGGTGGAGAAGGGGACGACAGAGGTTGAGATGGTTGGGTGGCATCACCGACATGAGTTTGAGCAAACTCTGGGTGTTGGTGATTGACAGGGAAGCCTTGTGTGCAGTAGTCCATGGGGTCACAAAGAGTCAGACACGACTGAGCAACTGAAATGAACTGAACTGAACTGAACGACCTAAACATAAGATGTACTTAAAGTAATATATTACAAATCATTCCTTTTCTATATTCATCCAGTTTCTACCATTTTTGCCAATAGGCAATGACTATTATTGGGCTTCTCAGATGGTTTTAGGTATAAAGAACCCAGTTGCCAATGCAAGAGACGTAACAGACAGATGCAAGTTCCATCCCTGAATCAGAAAGATCCCCTGGAGGAGAGCATGGCAACCCACCCCAGTATTCTTTCCTGGAGAATCTCATGGACAGAGGACCCTGATGGACTACAATCCATGGGGTCACAAAGAGTCCAACATGACTGGGCAGCTAAGCACATTGCCTGCGTGCATGCTAAGTTGCTTCAGTTGTGTCTGACTCTTTGCGACTTATGAACTGTAGCCTGCCAGGGTGCTCTGTCCATGAGATTCTCCAGGAAAGAATACTGGGGTGGGTTATCATGCCCTCCTCCAAGGGATCTTCCCAACCTGGGGATTGAACCCAGGTCTTTCACATTGCATTCTCTGCTGTCTGAGCCACCAGGGAAGCCCAAGTATACTGGAGTGGGTAACCTATCCCGTCTCCAGGGAATCTTCCTGACCCAGGAATCCAACTAAGGCCCCCTGCCTTACAGGCAGATTCTTTACCAGTTGAGCTACCAGGGACACATGCAATAACTATTATTAAATTTTTATGTCTCGTTATAAAGATCTTTATTGCATATATAACTCGATGTGAATATATATTTTTCTTTCCCATTTTAGAAGTAGAGGTATAGGGTATACACTGTCTCTCAATGTGATTTTTCCTACATTGAAGATATTTCTATGTTAGGTGAAGTGCTGATTGGCTTACCACATTTTTAACATGCAATGAGATGAGCTCTAAAGTGAAAACTAATTTTTTGCACAAAATAAAGATACAACTTTACTGTTTTCTTTGTCATTCAACCTGAAATTTTACAAAACCCTGCTAATCCCTGATAAAAATATTAATCCTACTTGTATAGAAATAATTAGTAATACATTTATACCTGATATGTGTCTCTTTTTTCAACTTCATAAGATTATTAACAATAATTTTAAAATATTAATATTTCTGGCTTATTTCACATATGAATTTGTGCTACATAGTCAATAATTTCTAATTTTTTTTGTCCACAGAAATTAGTTATTGGCAACAAATACAACCAAACATATCAATAAAGTACTTCATTGCATTGTTTTTTCCCCCTCTGGGGGATTTGTACTAACATATATTCTTTCACTTGACCTTATATGAAGATATGCTAAGTTAATTATTCAACAAGCATTTAGTGAGGGCATATGACTACATTACTATTTCATTCCTTTCTCCTTCTTTCTAGAAAACTCTATAATTTCTGTGTGAATTTTTTAAAATTAAAGATATGTGAGTAGGAAAAGACAATTTCTTAAGCAAATTTCAACCCGTTTTTTTTCACTTTTATTAATTTGAGGATATAAAAACGTTTAATAATTTCTCAAAAGCTAAAGAGAATTTTTAATTAAATACTACGTTAACCTAAAAGATGATACTAGTGCATACTGAGAACTTTAGTTCCATATTCAAGAAACTTAGGTTTCGTCACTATCTTCACAACAAAAAAGTCATAAGTAGTATCTAGAACAGTGTGTGGCTCAGTGTTCCAGTTAAAGGGAAACATCATTTGACTAGAATAATTTAATGATATGCATTATTATCCTCATACTTCGTCATACTTCCAGAATACTGAAATGAAAATGTCTATAGCCATGGCAGACAAAATAAAGGCATCCTTAAAGATGGCTGCATCCTAATTACAAGACCTGAGTATGCTACCTACATGGCAGAAAAGGACTTTGCAGATGTGATTGAGATTATGAACCTTGGGATGGAAAGCTTATCCTCGATTGCTCACATGGGCTCAATCTACACCAAGGAACTCCTGTGACTGCTAAAATCTGGAAAAGGAAAGGAAATGCATCACCCCTAGAGCCTCTAGAAAAGAGGAGTCCTGCCAACACCTTGATTTCAGTCCAATAAGACCTATGTTGGACTTCTAACTTACAGAAGTATAATGTAATAAATTTGTGTTAAGACACTGTATTTGTGGTAAGTTTTACAGGAGAAATAAAATAGTAATACCTGAAGCATATGGGAGAATTGAAAATAAAACTGAAGAGTTCATTTATATTTACCAAAAAACAGTTTATGTTCTATAAACAGTCAAAAATTGAGGCTTCCATGAGGAATCCTTACTATGTTTTTAAGGACCAATTATGGAACACAAAACTTAAGAATGTTAAAAAGAAAATCCACTCTCAGTCACCTATAAAATTATACTAATTTTCATACTTCATTTAAGGGTTACCTACCTCTGATCGCAAATATATGAACAGAATGTATGTCAAACAATTTTTTATGGTAACATTTTTCACATTCCTAGTACTCAGAGTATGTCAAACACAGAGTAGGTAATCAGCAAATAGTTGTTGAATAAATAAAAGAAGGAATAATAAAAAATTGGAGAATCAAGAGAAATAACCTAAAAATTAATTGTTATCCACATTTTATAATTCTAGAAAAAATTCAGTAAAAATTCCCTCTTCACCACTGTTATTCCTGTAAGAATATAAGTAATAAGGTAAAAAATGATATGAAATCAATAAAGCCCCAATGTGCCTTTGAAATATAATCTAGTTTGTTCCTTAATAGAGAATCACAGCGGAGACTATGAGATAAAAACCTAAAAGTTAAAATGTTTTGATGATGTAATGCAGTAAACTGACAATATAAATTTTTCTTTAATTTATCTGTATAATTTATAATGAAAATGTGTTGACCTCAAATACGAGTGTGCTACAGAAGGAGCTATTTAGATTTTAACAGTTTTCTTATTTTTTAAATAACCTCTCTCTCTGTCTAAAACTTCAACATTTTAAGTTTATAATTTGTGGTTAAACTTTTATAAAACATGTTAAATACATAAGGACAGCCTGGCAGTAAAAAATTAAATACCTTCATTTAATAACTAATAAATGAAAAAAAAAGTAGCACTCTAACCTTCTAGGAGACCAGTTCCCTAATTCTGTTTCTCCAGTTCTATTCTGGACAAATATTCTTGAATATAAAAGAAATTTCTGTAAAAAGAATGCAACAGTTTTTAGTATAACAAAATTTATGCCTAATTTAAATGTCCAACAATAAAAGATTCACTAGGGAAAATGGATCATATCTTGAACATCATGTACTAAAACAAATATCATCTGAAAAAAAGCATGGAAAAGTTTAAACTTATATTGACTTTAATTATTTTCATACATTTATAGAAAAACAAATAGAAAACAATATGCCAAGTTTTTACATATTAATTCATGGCATTATAGACTACTTAATTGCATATTTTAATCTATTTTTCAAATTTTGAAATTAAATTATTTTATAATCATAAAAATCATTTTACAATGAAAAAGACAAGTTCTAATGTAAACAATTCCAGTTGAGTTATTTCAAATCCTAAAAGATGATGCTGTGAAAGTGCTGCACTCAATATGCCAACAAATTTGGAAAACTCAGCAGTGACCACAGGAATGGAAAAGGTCAGTTTTCATTCCAATCCCAAAGAAAGACAATGCCAAAGAATACTCAAACTACCACACAATTGCATTCATCTCACACGATAGTAAAGTAATGCTCAAAATTTTCCAAGCCAGGCTTCAACAATACATGAACCGTGAAATTTCAGATGTTCAGGCTGGTTTTAGAAAAGGCAGAGGAACTAGAAATCAAATTGCCAGCATCTGCTGGATCATCGAAAAAGCAAGAGAGTTCCAGAAAAACATCTATTTCTGCTTTATTGACTATGCCAAAGCCTTCGACTGTGTGAATCACAATAAACTGTGGAAAATTCTGAAAGAGATGGGAACACCAGACCACCTGACCTGACTCCTCAGAAAACTGTATGCAGGTCAGGAAGCAACAGTTGGACATGGAACAACAGACTGTTTCCAAATAGGAAAAGGAGTACATCAAGTCTGTATATTGTCACCCTGCTTATTTAACTTATGCAGAGAACTTACTTAACTTACATCATGAGAAATGATGGGCTGGAGGAAGCACAAGCTGGAGTCAAGATTGCCGGGAAAAATATCAATAACCTCAGATATGCAGATGACACCACCCTTATGGCAGAAAGTGAAGAAGAACTAAAGAGCCTCTTGAAAGTGAAAGAGGAGAGTGAAAAAGTTGGGTTAAAGCTCAACATTCAGAAAACTAGGATCATGGCATCTGGTCCCATCACTTCATGGCAAATAGATGGGAAAACAGTGGAAATAGTGGCAGACTTTGCTTCTTTGCGCTCCAAAATCACTGCAGATGGTGATTATAGCCATGAAATTAAAAGACACTTACTCCTTGGAAGGAAAGTTATGACCAACCTAGACAGCAGAGACATTACTTTGTCAATAAAGGTCCATCTAGTTAAGGCTATGGTTTTTCCAGTAGCCACGTATGGATGTGAGATTTGGATTATAAAGAAAGCTGACATCGAAAAACTGATGCTTTTGAACTGTGGTGTTGGAGAAGACTCTTGAGAGTCCCTTGGACTGTAGGGAGATCAGTCCTGGGTGTTCATGGAAGGACTGATGCTGAAGCTGAAACTCCAATACTTTGGCCACCTGATGTGAAGAGCTGAGTCATTTGAAAAAACCCTGATGCAGGGAAAGATTGAGGGCAGGAGGAGTAGGGGACGACAGAGGATGAGATGGTTGGATGGCATCACTGACTCAGTGGACATTAACTTGGGTAATCTCCAGGAGTTGGTGATGGACAGGGAGGCCTGGGGTGCTGCAGTCCATGGGGCTGCAAAGAGTCAGACACAAGTGAGCGGCTGAAATGAACTGAACTGAACGGAATGTAAACAATCACTTCCTCATCATTTGCAATTTCAAATGGTATAATTCTACTAATTCCACAAAAGCTTCTGAAGGAGTGGGCAGTTTTAAGCCAAATCAAGGCCTTTCCAAATGGCATCAAAGTACATTTTAGGTTAAACCTGAGGAATTAAATCGTCTTAAATAATTAAAATCAATAATAACTATTTGGAAATTGACTGTAGAGAATAAGTTAAAGATAAATATTTTACAAATGAAAAGGCCAACTATTTTGGGCAAATTATAAGAACTGTCCAGTATGGTGAAGTAATGAACTTCCTCAAAACAAGAAGTGTAGAAACAAAGGTTAGGCATTGAAAGAAAAGATTTTTTATGTATACAATCACTAATATTACCTAGATAGTGTTAAGTGCCTGAATTATGTATGTATATATGTAATTCATACACTGTTTGCAGGTATTTAGGACAAAATTTCCCTAACCTTTTGGAACTAATCTGGGTGAAAATTAGTTGTATATATCACTGCAGGTCAAATAAAAGAAATATATTGGTGGAATTATAACTTACTGTGGTAGCACAATGAATATCTTTCCATACTGTAGCTTCTCTGGAGAGATCAGAGGCTTCAAACAAATTATCAAAAATCACTTCCCCAATCATGTCATGTCTAGAAAATCTGTCAAAATCATACACACTGAAATGTAGTTTTCTGTTGCTTAGTTGATCATATGCTACAGGAAACTGAAAAGTTTCATCAAACAGAGGATTTAAAGTCTTTCTGTGCACACGAGTCTGAAATTTCTTTTTCCTATCTGGAAGAAGATACATCTTCACATAAGGGTCAGAAGTTCCCATGAAGTCTTTAGCAGGGAGATCTAAGGCTTTGATAATTTTCACCACTAGAAGTTCATTTTCATAATCATACTGGAGGGTGAAATTAAGCTTCCCACAGGTTTTGACATCTTCTTTCCTGTCGTCCTCAGAGTCCACTGATTTCTGTTTGTAGAGTTCTGGTTTTATTCTCCCAATGCTGGTGGTTGTTTCTCCTCTTTGTAAAATGGGTTCTGTGCCCATGCCCAAATCAACACTGGAAACCTGCATTTGCCTTGGTAGGTGTCTTCTGAAGGAATTGTGTCTGCATACATATATATACATATATATACACACAAAAAATCATTTAGGTAGATTGTTTTGATAATAATGTTATATACAGTGGCATATAAACTCTTCCCCACACCCATGATAATGAAGTATTTTATCGACAGCAATAAACAGATGGACACACACACACATACAAACACATACACACACAGTACTTTTGAAAAACCAGGGATGAAGTATTCAAAGAGAAAATCTCCTAAAATTATAAAAACACCTAAAACACACAAATGCACAATTTACAAGTTCTTGGTATTTTTACTTACCACCAGAAGCACAATTACAAAGAAAGAGGATTACCAAAATAGTTCAATATTACACAAAATGCTATAAATGTTATCAATTACTGGGTGCATCAAGATGTAAACATCATGTAAACAAATTATTCAGATGACTGGTTTCTTTTCATCTGGATATTTTGGTCCTATGAATTTTCATTTTAGTGTCAATATTAAAGGCATAAGTCCACATGTTCTTACACGATGTTATTTCTAACATTTAACCAAATTAACGTTTACTTTTCAAAAAAATACATAATTATGACAGCCAAAATGAGTACATTTTACTTTTTTCAACATAGAGTGACTTCAGAAACTCTTAAGGATTGAAAAATTGTAGAATTTTAGAATTTGGAGTTAAATAATAGTTCTTAAAATTCAAACTGAATTTCATATACTCACTGTTACTGTTTACCTCATCAACATTTCCAGAATATTAAATATATATATATATATATATTAGCTTACTAACTGTCACCTAACTGTGACTTGCATTAACATCTGATTCTCTTATACTTTCTCCATGATTTCTAGCATGAGCTATGTCAACGTAAGTGTTTCCTCAAGATCTAGTTCCAGGTTTTCTGTTCTTTTTTCAGTCACTCCATTAGACTAATAATCAGTTCCTGGGCTATAATTACTATCTTAAATCTGATGATTCCCAGAGATTCCTGAGATATAGACATATCTCATATAGACAAAAATTTAGTTCCATATCTCATTGTCTTCAAGGGAGATTTCTAAACAAATGTCCTAATTTTGCCCCAAAGTCAAGCAAATTCTTGATTTTCTCTATTTTGCTTTCAAATCTGTTATCTCTTCTATAATCTCTTATAATAGGTCTAACAGTTTTATCAATCATTTATGCTTGGAATGCTGCAGTATGCTTTGAATCACCTTTCCTTTAATTCATGGGCTTTGCTCAATTTTCTAAGTCCTGTGGATCTACTGCCTTGAGACATCTCATATAATTGCCCATTCTGCTTCATTTCCATTGCTATTCAGTCCAGATTCTCATCACCTCATACCTTGCTTTCTACAGTAGCCTTCAATTTGACTTTCCTTCTTTCAGCTTTCTCTTACACTCAATAGCTCTCCAGTGCTTATGTCAAAATCCTTTGCTCATGTTGTTATATCTTCTTCCACTCGATCATAATTGGAAAATTATTTCTATACAAAGACAAACTAGGACTACTTTATCTCAGATGAGGGAATTTGCTCCTAATTAAACTATACTGAATTCAAAACTAAAATAATTCAGTATTTTAGTTTCAGTATTTAAGTTTAAATATAAAAGTCTTTACTAGCTCACTTAAAGCTTGAAGTGATCTGCTTCCTCAGATTGATCCCATTTTAATGTGTTGAACACACTATAAAATGTATTTTAATGTTGACTCTATTCCAGATATATAAGATCAGGGGCTTAAATTAGGGTCACAAATCATCAGGAAATAATAAGAATTTTAAAAGGAATACGGGTAGAATATACTGCTGTGAATTATTAAATAGATCTAGTATAGCCCACTTTATACATTCAACATTCTTAAGAGATTTGGAATACTTACTAAACAATCTAATGTTTCTGCCAAAATCACTTTCACTTATGCAAAAATTTAATATTTTTTTAATTTTTGCAAGCAAAAAACCCCACAAAAAATTGTTTTCTTATTTTTTATAAATTGATCCATACTTTCACCTCCCTTATGCTTTTCAATAAAATTTAATCTTCTGTCCTCTCCCTAGAAAAATCAATAATTTATTTCTTATGTCACTGAATATAACTGTGCAGCTATAAGCCCCTTCTAACAGGAATCAAAAAGTATTAAGATTTTCATTCTAGTAAGCCAGTACCCTAATTATAGAGTAAATAGTGCCTGTTCTAAGTCAGAGTTTAGCTAGTCATCTAGGAGAAGCTTTAATTATTACAATGTTAAAGTATTGTCATGACAACACAGATCTTTACCTTATTCCATTTTTTTTTCTCCTTTGGAATGACAGTGGTAAGTGGCTATTTAGTCTCACACAAATATCCAACCAATTAAAGTACAGGCCATTAGACTGCTACAGACCCCACTCTTAACCTTCAAACCTAAGAAGACAACACATAAATACTTCTCCAGATGGAGAAGGAAAAATTTTACCCACCTTACCTGGAACATCCGAGGGTAGCTACTAAATATAGTCAATATTACATAATGTCACAGGAATAAATGTATTAATACAGCAATTGTAAAATATTATTTTACAAACAGTTGTTTTCTTTCAAACAAAATCAGAGACCAGAAGTTGAATATGTATGGACAGAATCCCTTTGGGTGACATGTGAGTAGAGTCCTGGAATCCCCCTGGAAACCGTGCCAATATTTCCCACTATCCAAGTGAAAGCACTTGAAGAGGATTACATTGAGATGAGATTTAAAAAATGCTGCAATTGAAATCAGACAGTAGTGTGGTCCCAGCCTTCCTATGAAGTGAGCAACTTTGGACAAGCCCCTTCGCCTTTTGAACTTTATTTTTTTTTTTTCCCTTTTTTTCCCCATCCCGATCCCCCCTCCCATCTCCCTCTCCACCCGATTCCTCTGGGTCTTCATGCTGCCATGTGCTGCTCAGTTGCTTTGGTCATGTCTGACGCTGAGAACCTACGGACTGTCACCCGCCAGGATCCTCTGTCCTTGGGGTTCTCCAGGCAAGAATACTGGTGTAGGTTGCCATTTCCTTCTCCAGGGAACCCCAACCCAGGTATCGAACCCCTGTCTCTTACAATGTATTGTTCTTCATCCTGCTCACAGCGCCAATTGTCTTGCTGTATCTCACTGCGCACACTGTTCGCTGAAACCGTGGTAAGCAAGGTGTGAGCTAAGAGACTGGAAGAAAACGTGAGGAGTCTAGGAGCTGCAGACCTGTTTATTATCTCCTGGCTGGCGCAGCAGCCATAGCAGACACAAATAACTGCACACAACCCTTCTTTCTTGTCTTCCTTTACCACTTTCACATCAATCCCCCTGAATACACCACTCCAGGCTCTAAAAAGTTCAAGTCAACAGATCACACCCACAATGTTGTAAAATAATTAGCCTCCAATTAAAATAAATAAATTTATATTTTTTAAAAGACCAGATCATATCCCCATTACCACTTATCGTGAGGCATTTTCAGTTCAGTCACTCCATCGTGTCAGACTCTTTGTGATGCCATGGACTGCAGCACTGTGAGTCATTTACCAATACTCAAACCACTTCTTTTAAAATCTTCATTATTTTTTTTTTAATTTGCCAAAATAAATATGTTTCTTTTTCTTTTTATTTATTTATTTATTTATTTTTTATTAGTTGGAGGCTAATTATTTCACAGCATTTCAGTGGGTTTTGTCATACATTGACATGAATCAGCCATGGAGTTACATGTATTCCCCATCCCGATCCCCCCTCCCACCTCCCTCTCCACCCAATTCCTCTGGGTCTTCCCAGTGCACCAGGCCCGAGTACTTGTCTCATGCATCCCACCTGGGCTGGTGATCTGTTTCACTATAGATAATATACATGCTGTTCTTTCGAAACATCCCACCCTCACCTTCTCCCACAGAGTTCAAAAGTCTGTTCTGTATTTCTGTGTCTCTTTTTCTTTTTTGCATATAGGGTTATCGTTACCATCTTTCTAAATTCCATATATATGTGTTAGTATGCTGTGATGTTCTTTATCTTTCTGGCTTACTTCACTCTGTATAATGGGCTCCAGTTTCATCCATCTCATTAGAACTGATTCAAATGAATTCTTTTTAACAGCTGAGTAATATTAAAATCTTCATTATTTTAATCTCTTCGTTCACTAACTCTCTTTGACAATGCTTTTGCTTTAATACCTAACAATGCACAAATTTATTCCAACTACTTGGCCTTTCAGTTCAGTTCAGTTCAGTCCCTCAGTCATGTTCGACTCTTTGTGACCCCGTGGACTGTTGCACGCCAGGCTTCCCTGTCCAGCCCCAACCCTTGGAGCTTGCTTAAATTCACGTCCATTGGGTTCATTATGCCATCTAACTATCTCATCTTCTGTCACCTCCATCTCCTCCTGCTGTCAATATTTCCCACCATCAGAGTCTTTTCCAATGAGTCAGTTCTTTGCATCAGGTGGCTGAAGTGTTGGAGCTGCAGCTTCAGCATCAGTCCTCCCAGGGACTATTCAGAGTTGATTTCCTTCAGGATTGACTGGTTTGATCTCCTTGCTATTCAAGGAACTCGCAAGAATCTTCTCCAGCACTACAATTTGAAAGCATTAATTTTCTTCAGTGCTCAGCCTTTTTATGGTCCAACTTTCATACCTGTACATGACTATTGGAAAAACCATATCTTTGAGTATAGGGACTTTGTCAGCAAAGTGATGTCTCTGCTTTTAAATATGCTGTCTAGGTTTGTCATAGCTTTTCTTCCAAGGAGCAAACATCTTTGAATTTCATGATGGCAGTCACAATCCACAGAGATTTTGGAGCCCAAGAAAATAAAGTATGTCTCTGTTTCGATGTTTTCCCCATTTATTTGTCATGAAGTGATGGGACCAGATGTCATGATCCTAGTTTTATAAATGTTGAGTTTTAAGTCCACATTTTTGCTCTCCTCTTTCACCTTCATCGAGGCCCTTTAGTTCCATTTAGCTTTCTGCCATTAGGGTGGTGTCATCTACATATCTGAGGTTATTGATATTTCTCCCCAAAACCTTGATTCCAACTTGTATTTCATCCAGCCTGGCATTTCACATCAGGTACTCTGCATGTGGTTCTAACTGTTGCTTCCTGGCCTGCATACAAGTTGTTCAGGAGGTAGGTAAGGTGGTCTTTTATTCTCATTTATTTAAGAATTTTCCACAATTTGTTGTGATCCACGCAGTGCAAGGCTTTATTATAGTCAGTGAAGGAGAAGTAGATGTGTTCCTGGAATTTGCTTGCATTTTCTATGATCCAATGGATGTGGGCAATTTGATCTTTCTTTCCTCTGCCTTTTCTAAATACAGCTTGACCATGTGGAAGTTCTCAGTTTACATATTGTTGAAGCCTCAGTTTAGTTCAGTCACTCAGTCATGTCCAATCCTTTGCAACTCCATGATCCACAGCAAGCCAGGCCTCCCTGTCCATCACCAACTCCCAGAGTCCACACAAAACATGTTCATTGAGTCAGTGATGCCATCCAACCATCTCATCTTCTGTCGTTCCCTTCTCCTCCTGCCCTCAATCTTTCCTAGCATCAGGGTCTTTTCAAATGAGTCAGCTCTTCACATCAAGTGGCCAAAGTATTGGAGTTTCAGCTTCAACATCAGTCCTTCCAATGAACACCCAGGACTGATCTCCTTTAGGATGGACTGGTTGAGTCTCCTAGCAGTTCAACGGACTCTCAAGAGTCTTCTCCAACACCACAGTTCAAAAACATCAATTCTTTGGCGCTCAGCTTGCTTTACAGTCCAACTCTCACATCCACACATGACCACTGGAAAAACCATAGCCTTGACTAGATGGATCTTTGTTGGCAAAGTAATGTCTCTGCTTTTTAATATGCCATCTAGGTTGGCCATAACTTTCCTTCCAAGGAGTAAGCGTCTTTTAATTTCATGGCTGCAATCACCATCTGCAGTGATTTTGGAGCTCAGAAAAATAAAGTCAGCCACTGTTTCCAATGTTTCCCCATCTACTTCCCATGAAGTGATGGGACCAGATGCCATGATCTTAATTTTCTGAATATTGAGCTTTAACCTAACTTTTTCACTCTCCTCTTTCACTTTCATCAAGAGGCGCTTTAGTTCTTCACATTCTGCCATAAGGGTGGTGTCATCTGCATATCTGAGGTTATTGATATTTCTCCTGGCAATCTTGATTCCAGCTTGTGCTTCCTCCAGTCCAGCATTTCTCATGATGTCGTCTGCATATAAGTTAAATAAGCAGGGTGACAATATACAGCCTTGATGGACTCCTTTTCCAACAGAACCAGTTGTTCCATGTCCAGTTCTAACTGTTGCTTCCTTACCTGCATACAGGTTTCTCAAGAGGCAGGTCAGGTGGTCTGATGTTCCCATCTCCTTCAGAATTTTCCACAGTTTATTGTGATCCACACAGTCAAAGGCTTTGGCATAGTCAATAAAGCAGAAATAGACATTTTTCTGGAACTCTCTTGCTTTTTCGATGATCCAATGGATGTTGGCAATTTGATCTCTGGTTCGTCTGTCTTTTCTAAAACCAGCTTGAATATTGGGAAGTTCATCGTTCACGTATTGCTGAAGCCTGGCTTGGGGAATTTTAAGCATTGCTTTACTAGTGTGTCAGATGAGTACAATTGTGCAGTAGTTTGAACATTCTTTGGCATTGCCTTTCTTTGGGATTGAAATGAAAGCTGACCTTTTCCAGTTCTGTGGCCACTGCTGAGTTTTCCAAATTTGCTGACATATAAAGTGCAGCAGTTTCACAGCATCATCTTTCAGGATTTGAAACAGCTCAACTGGAATTCTATCATCTCCACTAGCTTTGTTTGCAGTGATGCTTCCTAAGGTCCACTTGACTTCACATTCCAGGATGTCTGGCTCTAGGTGAGTGATCACACCTTCGTGATTATCTGGATCATCAAGATCTTTTTTGTACAGTTCTTCTGTGTATTCTTGTCAACTCTACTTAATATCTTCTGCTTCTGTTAGGTCCCTACCATTTCTGTCCTTTATTGAGCCCATCTTTGCCTGAAATGTTCCCTTGGTATCTCTAACTTTCTTGAAGAGATCTCTAGTCTTTCCCATTCTGTTGTTTTCCTCTATTTCTTTGCATTGATCGCTGAGGAAGGCTTTCTTACCTCTCCTTGCTGTTCTTTGGAACTCTGCATTCAAATGGGTATATTCTTTCCCTTTCTCCTTTGCTTTTCACTTCCCTTCTTTTCACAGCTATTTGTAAGGCCTCCTCAGACAGCCATTTTGCTTTTCTGCATTTCTTTCTCTTGGGGATGGTCTTGATTCCTGTCTCATGTACAATGTTATGAACTGCCTTTCTTAGTTCATCATGCACTCTGTCTATCAGATCTAGTCCCTTAAATCTATTTCTCACTTCCACTGTATAGCCATAAGGGATTTGATTTAGGTCATACCTGAATGGTCTAGTGGTTTTCCCTACTTTCTTCAATTTAAGTCTGAATTTGGCAATAAGGAGTTCATGATCTGAGCCACAGTCAGCTCCCAGTCTTATTTTTGCTGACTGTAGAGAGCTTCTCCATCTTTGGGTGCAAAGAATATAATCAATCTGATTTCAGTGTCAACCATCTGGTGATGTCCATGTGTAGAGTCTTCTCTTGTGTTGTTGGAAGAGGGTGTTTGCTATGACCAGTGTGTTCTCTTGGCAAAACTCTCTTAGCTTTTGTCCTGCTTCATTCTGTACTCAAGACCAAATTTGCCCTGTTACTCCAGGTGTTTCTTGACTTTGTACTTTTGCATTCCAGTCCCCTATAATGAAAAGGACATCTTTTTTGGGTGTTAGTTATAGAAGGTCTTGTAGGTCTTCATAGAACTGTTCAACTTCAGCTTCTTCAGCATTACTGGTCGGGGCATAGGCTTGGATTACCATGATATTGAACGGTTTGCCTTGGAAACGAACAGAGATCATTCTGTCGTTTTTGAGATTGCACCCAAGTACTGCATTTCAGACTCTTTTGTTGACTATGATGGCAACTCCATTTCTTCCAAGGGATTCCTGCCCACAGTAGTAGATATAATGGTCATCTGAGTTAAATTCATCCATTCCAGTCCATCTTAGTTCGCTCATTCCTAGAATGTTGATGTTCACTCTTGTCATCTCCTGTTTGACCACTTCCAATTTGCCTTGATTCATGGACCTAATACTCCAGGTTCCTATGCAATATTGCTCTTTACAGCATCAAACCTTGCTTCTATCACCAGTCCCATCACCAACTGGGTGTTGTTTTTGCTTTGTCTCCATCCCTTCATTCTTTATGGTTTTATTTCTCCACTGATCTCCAGTAGCATATTGGGCATCTACTGACCTGGGTAATTCTTTTTTCAGTGTCCTATCTTTTTGCCTTTTCATACTGTTGCTTGAAGGATTTTGAGCATTACTTTGCTAGCATGTGAAATGATCCCGATTGTGCAATAGGTCCTTTCTTTATTCAATTCAATTCCATTGCTAATCATTAGAGTCACTCTCATGCGTATATTCTCAATTTTCTTGCTACTCTCTATCTTCTTCGTGGTAGGGCAAAACCACAGTCCTAGTTGAATTCAACTTTCCACCATTTCTACACCTGTACATGTATAAGTGAATAAGCTAAATAAAAATATAAACAGCTTTCAATGTTCATTTTAAATTCATGACTAAATTCCTCATTAGACCCTAACACTGAACAGCAAAACATACTCACTCTCAATTTCCACCTTCTCATTTAATCAAACTTGTATCACCATCCTTATTCCCAATCTCACTTCCCATTTCACTAACTTCCCATTTCACTATGTGGCCTTAATTCCCATTTCACTAATGAAGTTGCAGCAAAGAGCAGAAACCTTCCATCTTAACTCTGTTATCAGTATCTGTAAACATATATATATATATACACATTATTCTAGCTTTCTGATTGCTAAAAGATTAATCATCCATGCTGCTCAGTTCAGATTAATTGCTCAGTCATGTCCAACTCTTTGCGACCCCATGGACTGCAGAACACCAGGTTTCCCTATCCATAACCAACTCCTGGAGCTTGCTCAAACTCATGTTCATTGAGTTGGTGATCCCATCCAACCATCTCATCCTCTGTGTTCCTTCTCCTACTGCCTTCAATCTTTCCCAGCATCAGGGTCTTTTCCAATGAGTCAGTTCTTCACATAAGTTGGCCAAAGTATTGAAGTTTCAGTTTCACCATCAGTCCTTCCAATAAATATTCAGGACTGATTTCCTTTAGGCTTGACTGGTTGGATCTCCTTGCAGTCCAAGGGACTCTCAAGAGTCTTCACCAACACCACAGTTCAAAAGTATCATGTCGTCGGCACTCAGCTTTCTTTATAATCCAACTCTCACATCCAAATGTGTCTACTTGAAAAACCATAGCCTTGACTAGACGAACCTTTGTCAGTAAAGTAATGTCTCTGTTTTTTAATAAACTGTCTAGGCTGGTCATAGCTTTTCTTCCTGCAGTCACCATTTGCAGTGATTTTGTAGCCAAAGAAAATAAAGTCTGACACTGTTTCCATTGTTTCTCTATCTTTGCCATGAAGTGATGGGACCAGATGTCATGATCTTAGTTTTCTGAATGTTGAGCTTTAAATCAGCTTTTTCACTCTCCTCTTTCACTTTCATCAAGAGGCTCTTTAGCTCTTCACTTTCTGCCATAAGGGTGGTGTCATCTGTGTATCTGAGGTTATTGATATTTCTACCAGAAATCTTGATTCTAGCTTGTGCTTCATCAGCCCGGTATGTCACATGATGTACTCTGCATAGAAGTTAAATAAGCAGGGTGACAAAATGCAACCTTGACGTATTCCTTTCCTGATTTGTAACCAGTCTGTTGTTCCATGTCTGGTTCCAACTCTTTATTCTTGCCCTGCATGCAGATTTCTCAGGAGGCAGATAAGGTTGCTGCTTTTTTGATGATACAATGGGTGTTGGCAATTTGCTCTCTGGTTCCTCTGCTTTTTCGAAATCCAGATTGAACATTGGGAAGTTCATAGTTCATGTTCTGTTGAAGCCTGACTTGGAGAATTTTGTGCATTACTTTGCTAGCGTGAGAGATGAGTGCAATTGTGCAGTAGTTTGAACTTTCTTTGGCATTGTCCTTCTTTGGGGTTGGAATGAAAGCTGACCTTTTCCAGTCCTGTGGCCACTGCTGAGTTTTCTCAATTTGCTGGCATATGGAGTGCAGTATTTAACAGCATATCTTTTAGGATTTGAAATATTTCAACTGGTATTCAATCACCTCCACTAGCTTTGTTCATAGTGATGCTTCCTAAGGCCCACTTGACATTCCAGAATGTCTGGCTCTAGGTGAGTGATCATACCCATGCTGTTATCTAAAGCCAGTTTGTCCACTTGTATACTAATTCCCATTTTCTATCATGTCATTTTAAAGACTGTTCCTCTTTGATTCCAGCATTATTAATGCCTCTTTACCAGATTATTGCCATCAGCACAAGAGGATACTGTTATATCTGCTATCTTAAAGGAATTTTCCAAACAACCCACTTCCTCTGTCTGTACTGCTGTTTAACATGTTTGCAGCCACACTCCTTGAAAGAGTTGAGGATAGTTCGTGCACTATCCAATTTATTTCTTTCCATTCTATGTAAACACATGTTAATTAGAATTTCACACACCAATTCTGACATAATTGCTCTTGAAAATGTCCACAGTATCTCCTCCACATTACTAAACCCAGCTTAATACATGGTTTTTTACCTACTCTCTTCACTTGGCTTTCAGATTGTACTCTCCTGGTTTTCCTTCTACTTTACTAGTCTTTACTTCTTAGTCTACTGTGTTTTTCCTGATGACTTAATATTGAAGTACTTTGGGGATTCATCCCTTGATTTTTCTTTCTTATATACACTCACCCCTTTGATAATATTATCCCCTGAGTTTGAACATCAGCTCTATATGGATTCCAAATTTAAGTATGTATCACAAATTTCTCTAGAGTTCCAGAGTCATTATCTGGTTGCCCATTCAATTTTGCAACTAAGATTTCAAACAAAATCCTTAAACAAAACAGTTCCATATTTCCTATTCTTGGCTCTCAGACTCACTCCATTCTCAGTCTCATCTTTATCAATTTTATATTTCCAGATGCTCAGGTCAGAACATTGCAGTCAGTCTTGACTTCCTCTTCTTACTCATATGCCCAAGCTAATGTGTCATATTCTGTTTGTTCTATCTTCAAAGTATGGTCTGAATCCAGCCAGAAGATGTATATATAGTTTGCTGAGTTTAGCCACTGCTGAGCAAACTGCAAACTCAGCTGCGACAACAGGACTGGAAAAGGTCAGTTTTCATTCCAATTCAAAGAAAGGCAATGCCAAAGAATGTTCAAACTATTGCACATTTGCACTCATCTCACACGCTACCAAAGTAATGCACAAAATTCTCCAATCCAGGTTTCAACAGAACATGAACTGTGATCTTCCAGATGGTCAAGAAATATTTCAAAAAAGCAGAGGAATCAGAGATCAAATCACCAACATCTGTCAGAACATCAAAAAAGCAAGAGAGTTCCAGAAAAACATCTACTTCTGCTTTATTGAGTATGCCAAAGCATTTGACTGTATGGATCACAACAAACTGTGGAAAATTCTTCAAGAGATGGGGATACCAGACCACCTTACTGGCCTCCTGAGAAGTCTGCATGCAGGTCAAGAAGCAACATTTGGAATTGGACATGAAACAACAGACTGGTTCCAAATCAGGAAAGGAGTACATAAAGGTTGCATATTGTCACCCTCCTTATTTAACTTATATGCAGAGTACATCATGAAAAATGCCAGACTGGATGAAGCACAAGCTGGAATCAAGATTGTAGGGAGAAATATCAATAGCCTCAGATACGCAGACAACACCACCCTTATGGCAGAAAGAGAAGAACTATAGAGCCTCTTGATGAAGTGAAAGAGGAGAGTGAAAAAGCTGACTTAAAACTCAACATTCAGAAAACTAGGCTCATGGCCTCTGGTCCCATCACTGCATGGCAAAGATGGGGAAACAATGGAAACAGTGTCAGACTTTATTTTCTTTGGCTACAAAATCACTGCAAATGGTGACTGCAGCCATGACATTAAAAGACAGTTGCTCTTTGGAATAAAAGCTATGACCAACCTAGACAGTATGTTAAAAAACAGAGACATTACTTTGCTGACAAAGGTCCATCTAGTCAAAGCTATTGTTTCTCCAGTAGTCATGTATAGATGTGAGTGTTGGATTATAAACAAAGCTGAGTGCCAACGACATGATGCTTTTGAACTGTGGTGTTGGTGAAGACTCTTGAGAGTCCCTTGGACTGCAAGGAGATCCAACCAGTCAAGCCTAAAGGAAATCAGTCCTGAATATTTATTGGAAGGACTGATGTTGAAGCTGAAACTCCAATACTTTGGCCATCCTATGTGAAGAATTGACTCATTGCAAAAGACCCTGATGCTGGGAAAGATTGAAGGCAGGAGGAGAAGGGGATGACAGAGGATGAGATGATTGCTTGGCATCACCGACTCAATGGACATGTGTTTGAGCAAGGCCTGGGAGTTGGTGATAGACAGGGAAGTCTGGAGTGCTGCAGTCCATGGGGTCACAGAATCGGACACAACTGAGTGACTGAACTGAACTGAATACACACACACACATGTGCGCACGTGTGCATGTGCACATACTGTTGTTGGTGTTGTTTAGTTGCTAAGTCCATGGACTTTTGCAACCCCATGGACTGTAGCCCTCAGGCTCCTCTGTCCATGGGAATGTCCAGGCAAAAATGGAAGAAGACTGGAGTGGGTTGCCATTTCCTACTCCAGGTTATGTTCCTGACCCAGGGATCAAACTCAAGACTCCAGCATTGGCAGATGGATTCTCTACCCCTGAGCCATTGGGGAAGTCCTGCTCTATAAATATTGTTGAATAAAAAAGTTAAAATTTTTCCCTGAAAACTTTAGCTATATGACTAGCAATCCAATAATAATAAAAGCTGTTTGGAGAGAAAAACTGCTTTTCTTCTCAATTATACAATATAATGGTTAAAATTAATTTGAGTAACATCTTTATTCTGTTCAAGGAAACTTGTTCTTTAATAGAAGTTAATAAAAATGAATGCTGGTATTCAGAAAATACTTGTCCTTTGACCTTTTATCATGTTAAAAAATGTTTATAAATCAAAATAAGAGATGATAAGCAATTTCTTTTGATGTATCATATATTTAAAGGAATGCATATGAAGTAATTAGATTGGGGAATTTTTCTTTTTTTTTTTTTTTTTTTTTGTAGATTGGGGAATTTTTCTTGGTAGTTTTTTATCTACAAATAAAGTTCTGAGAACATAATATTTTATATTAAAAGAATGGCACAATACAAAAGCCTAAATTAAAAAAAAATAATAATCTTACAATAACATCTTGTCAGAATAATAAAACCAAGAATATTTTGTTTGGTATTGCTACATCCTGTATAAGGTCTTTTGACCTTATAATTATGTATTTTAGCTTTAACTTTCTATGCTCAACATGTCATTTAGGCTGTCCCTTAATTTTAAGTATGTTGATGTCTATCATGAGCCTCTCTCCTAGTGAGCTCAGCTAGGATTTGAAGAAAAATGTTAAAATCCCTCAAATGAATTTACCTACCACTCTGGGGCCCTCCTTCTGTACCTTCACAACTCCTTGAGCATACTGCAAAGAGTGTATTGAAATATCCTACCTTCAGATTTATCTACCAATCCCCAACCCTTCTACTAGTATTCTTTATAATAGCAGAAAATAAGTTTTATTAATCTTTTCATGAATTTCATAATAATCACAAGCTGGGATTCAGGAAATATCTGTTGGAGTTTGTATGAAATGATTACTAAAAGATCTTATGACTAATAAAAGTCAACTTCCCAAGAATTACTTATACTATGAATAAGAGTGCCTAACCAATTTATGTGCTGCGCTGTGCTTAGTCACTCAGTCACATCTGACTCTTTGCAACCCCACTGACTGTAGCCCCCAGGCTCCTCTATCCATAGCAATTCTCCAGGCAAGAATACTGGAGTGGGTTGCCATGCTCTCCTCCAGAAGATCTTCCCAACCCAGGGACTGAACTGAGGTCTCCCTCATTGCAGGCAGATTCTTTACCTTCTGAGCCACCAGGGAAGCCCAAGAATCCTGGAGTGGGTACCAATCCCTTCTCCAGAAGATCTTCCTGACCCAGGAATCAAACCAGAGTCTCCTGCATTACAATCAGATTCTTTACCAGCTGAGCTACCAGGGAAGCCCTAACCAATTTATAATCGGTGCTTATAAAGAGGAGATAATATTTATCAGTGTTTTTAAGCAAAATCTCCTAGTTTTTATACCTTATAAGGTTTTATCTCTGACCTTGGTTCAAAGAGCCACTCCATTTCAAAAGTTAGATTATATACCAAAAGCATATGTTTCCTAAAGGAGATTATTTAACCAACCACTTCAAGCATCTGTACAGTATATTTTATGAATTATTATTTCAAGGAGCTAGATATGGCTTATTTAGCTTATATGAAGAGCACTTCATGCAAAATACTGGGCTGGAAGAATCACAAGTTGGAATCGAGACTGCCAGGAGAAATACCAATAACCTCAGATATGCATATGACGCTACCCTAATGGCAGAAAGCAAAGAGGAACTAAAGAATCTCTTGATGAAGGTGAAAGAGGAGAGTGAAAAAACTGGCTTAAAACTCAACACTCAAAAAACAAAGATCATGGTATCCAGTCCCATTGTGTGTGCTTGAGAAGTTGCTTCAGTTGTGTCTGACTCTTTGCAACCCTCTTTGCAGCCCGCCTGGCTCTTGGGTCCATGGGATTCTCCAGGCAAGAATACTGGAGTGGGTTGTCATTTCCTTCTCCAGAGGATCTTCCTAACCCAGGGATTGAACCCCGGTCTCCTTCATTGCAGATGGATTCTTTACCACTGAGCATGACAAATAGGTGGGGAAAAAGCAGAAACAATGACAGACTTAATTTTATTTGGCTCCAAAATCACTGCAGATGGTGACTGCACCCATGAAGTTCAAAGATGCTTGCTCCTTTGAAGAAAAGCTTTGACAAACCTAGACTGCGTATTTAAAAGTAGAGACATCACCTTGTTGACAACGGTTTGTATAGTCAAAGCTGTGATTTCTCCAGGAGTCATATATGGGTATAAGAGTTAGACCATAAAGGAGGCTGAGCACCAAAGAATTGATGCTTTTAGAACTATGGTGCTGGAGAAGACTCTTGAGGGTCCTTTGAACAGCAAGGCTATCAAACCAATTAGAAAGTAAATCCAGCCTGAATTTTCATTGGAAGGACTGATGCTGAAACTGAAGCTTCCTCCCATATTTTGACACCTGATTCCAAAGAGCTGACTTATTGAAAAAGACTCTGATGCTGGGAAATGTTGAGGGCAGGAGGAGAAGGGGGTGACAGACAATGAAATAGTTGGATGGCGTCATCAATTCAATGGACATGAGTTTGAGTAAACTCCGTGAGATAGTGAAGGACAGGGAAGTCTGATGTGCTTCAGTCCATGGAGTCACAAAGGGTTGAGCACACTGAGTGAGTGAACAACAACAGATTTGAGGTTCTCCTATAGTTCTGGTCGTGATATCCTAGCTAGTTAAATATCTTCTAAATTCTTCATTTGTGTAACATCTTGTTTCCCACTCTGTTCAGTATCTTGGGATGAAAATTGCAACTTTTGCTATATTTTGAGAAGGATTTCATTTTTAAAAAGTCTCTTAAAGAAAACTATGAAATCAGTTTTATATATTTTTTAAATATTTTTACATAATTTATTTCTGAGTGTTCTTTCTAACTTTATTTGTGATGACTTTAAGAATTGCTTTTCTAAGAAACCATGGCTAATGTAAATGCATCAGTACATATAAGTCAATGATTTCTTTAATTATTTTCAGTAGGTACTTAGAATCCTCTCTAACAGTGATTAACCAACATAATTTCTCATCCTCAACAAATTATTTTGCCACTTACAGTTCACCTCATTTCACAATAGTAATGAATGCACAGAAAATTGTTCCTTATACTAATCCTAGGGAGTTGACCTAGGTTTAGCCATCATTAATCTCCTCTGAATATTAGCACTTATTATCTCACCAGCTGATGATGTCCTTAACAGAGCAAAGTGGAGAGATAATCAATCAAAATCATTCACTTGATGCTTATTATGCACTTACCCAGTGATGGAAATTGGATCTCCCCTGGTGACTCAGATGGTAAAGATCCACCTGCAATGCAGGAGTCCTGAGTTCAGTCACCGGGTTGGGAAGATCCTCTGGAGAAGGGAATGGATACCCACTCCAGTATACTTTCCTGAAGAACTCCACAAACAGAGGAGCCTGGCAGGCTACAGTCCATGGGGTCATAGAGAGTCAGACATGATTGAGCAACTAACACTCTCAGTGTTTTTCAATGATGGGAAAAAGAGCACATTAAAGTAGGTTATATACACACTGGTTCTCTGAAAATTTATCCTATTAGATATATTAATCAGCTAGAGATTAACATCAAGACAATAAACAATTGCTAGACTGTAGATATGACTTTAAAGGACAATAACTGATAATTGGATAGAAAAAGATTTATTTCCTTAAAGATCTTATAGTGAATAAAAGAGTTTTTCATTCTAGATAAGGGAGACGAGCACAGAAGAATACAGTTGAGATCTACAGGAGGATGATAAAAAGACCAAGCATCTTTCTAACTGATAACCATGAAAGACCCATTTGGATAGATAAGATGAAGTCATCAAATTCACGTACTGATTTTTTAAATTCAACAAATATATCCTGAATTTCTACAGTGCTTTGTCTAGGTGTCAAGAGCAATGCAGAATTGATATCAGCAGGTTTTCTGCCTAAGAAGGCAGAGCTATATGTGTGGGGAAATATGGACCTAAAACATTAAAATGGCAGCTTGACATCATCAGACATCAAAACATCAAACATCAAAAGTTTGAATGTCAAGCTTTTAGTCTAGGATTGGAATAGACTTGGAATGATAGAAGTGTCACAATATTTTTTATTAAATTTTAGATTCTTCCTTTATAACTTTTCTCAGTTTTCCTTTTGTTGTTGTTTGCAACTTCCTGATTTTTATCATGCCTGAACTACTATATTACTTTCAAAATAGATGTCTTTTTCTACAGCCTGTCCTACAAACTGTTGTCAAATTAATTTTACTAAACACAGCTCTTTAACCAAGAGACTTCTGACACAAATATTTTTGACAGGACAGACCTTGAACATTTTGTCCCTTCTCAGGGATTTCAAGCCCTTCTCAGACTTTAAATCCAACTGATTTTATCTTCAATTATTCCTCAGTTGACCTCTATTTTCTGATCAAGGTAACTTACCTGATGTTTTCATAGCAAGATTTCCTACTCTGTGTCTTTCCATATAAAATGTTTCCATATGGAATGCATACCCTCTTCAAATTGCCATTTATGTGAATTTCTAGTTTCCTTTGGCCTCAGATCCATGCCTCAGCTGGTAATGATTTTTCTGTTCTCTTAAATCCACATTTTCCACCACACAGTATGTGCTTGTAATTTTGAGTATTGTGATTTCTTATGTTTCTTATCTTTCTGCATTATGTTGTGGATGTTTTTTTCAGTTCCCTAGAGTTGCAGATCAGACAGAGTATGCAGAATACCCTAACTATACTTAAAAGTTATATCTACTGACTATATCTATTAATAAGACTACTGGATGAATGAAAAAGCAATCAAGATAACCTGCTGTATAGCAGGTCCTTGTTTGTAACATCTTTGATTGTGAAAAAAAAAATATCTCCTTGGCTGTAACACTAAAAATGTGTTCCATCAATCTGGATAAATGTGAGTTCTAATATTCACCAGCTGCATTTCTTTAGGAAATTTTTAAAATCTCTCTGGGTTTCAGTTAACTCACAAGTAATAGGGATAATTAATAATATTAACTTCATACAGGCTGGCAGAGGATTAGCAGGAAGGATGCTGGCATGGTGATTAAACTGCAAGCACTCAAAAATGATATTTCATTTTCTTCCTTCCCCAACCATTCATAAACAAGGAAATTCAAACAGGCCAATGATATCAAACTTATAGAAAAACTATGAATCTGTATTATACTTTTTCTCTTGAAAAAATATGAGACATACATACAATGCCATCTTTATGTTTTTTGGATTAATAGAAAAAAGGATTTTTTTCTGATTTGATTTCATATAATTACTGAGAAATTCCTGGAGTATGAAATGACAACCCACTCTAGTATTCCATGGACAATTCCATGGAATATTCCATGGACAGGAGCCTCATTGGCTTCAGTTCATGGGGTCACAAAGAGTCAGATATGACTGGGTGACTGACTGACTGAAAAATTTAGTGCTAAAATGACGTGTTTTCACTCTTTGCTGTATTTTATTTTTAGACAGCAATTCTGCATCCAAAACCAATTCTTCAAACTTGTGTTCTCAGTATGTATTCTTTCATTCTCCCCAGAAGTGAAGTGAAGTCGCTCAGTCGTGTCCAACTCTTTGTGACCCCATGGACTGTAGCCTACCAGGAACCTCAGTCCATGGGATTTTCCAGGCAAGAATACTGGAGTGGGTTGCCATTTCCTTCTCCAGGGGGATCTTCCTGACCCAGGGATCGAATCCGGGTCTCCCGCATTGTAGGCAGACGCTTTACTGTCTGAGCTACCAGGGAAGCTAGTGATAATTGGATAAGTTGTCTGTTTACATTCAACAGATAATATTTTGGAGATAGTGTTTTATTATTCTGAGGTTTTAAAAAAAAAATTGAGCAAAGAAAGGCAAGTTTTTCTTATTGTACATCCTCAGTCATTCAGTTGTGTCTAACTCTTTGCAACCCCATGGACTGCAACCTGCCAGGCTACTCTGTCCATGGAATTTTCCAGGCAAGAACACTGGAGTGGGTTGTCATTTCATCCTCCAAGACATTTTCCTGACCCAGGGTATAAACCCACGACTTCTGTGTCTCCTGCATTGGTAGGCAGATTATCACCTGAGAAGCCCAAATTATCTTCATTAATTGAGTGTCCTTACGTGGGGTGCACTTATCCACTAAAAGATTTGAATAATTCTGAACACTAAGTTGATATATAGTCACAGAGAGTATCAATATTTTTTAAAAATATCTTGTAGATTAATTGAATATTTTTACCTTGAAATTTCTGAGTATGTTAAGGCTTTATTAAATATCATATTTGGCCACAGTTTGAAGTTTTGATAGTAATGATAATCAAATAACCACATGAAATAATTTTAAAGCATTTTTCCTATAAATATAAAGAAGAAGCATATGGAATAATTATTTTAGAGTTAACTATCCATGGATAAATTTAAATTAATGCATACTGGATCATAAAAGTGAATGAATGCAGGGCTCAGGAAAACCTGTCAACACGAAGCACATCTAGGTTATAAAATTTAAATAGCTTGAAAAGTATAACACTTCCATCCATCCTTCTTACCCCAAAGTTCCTCATCCCTGAAGTAACAATTATTCTTACTTATCTCACTGGATTTTATCTCAGAAAGAAGATGGTTTATTTATAGATACAATCCTTTTTTAAAATTTTACAAAAGATATATTGAATATTCTTTCAATCCTAGTAGCAAACATGACCCTTGTTGTTTTTCAACTTGATAGATTTCCAAATCCACAAAAAGTATGTCATGTCAGAAAGCATGAATGCATCTTTGATTTAGAGAGATAGGAAGGCAATTTTAGGAAGTCAATTGTTTAGCAGAAAACATCACTTACCCCCATGCTTTTTACCGTGTCCCTAGGGTAAAACTAGTTGTTACATCTGGGAATCAGAGAAACACTGCTACTATTAGACTGTTATTATCAGAAACAGTGCTACTATTACAATAACATGTTGGTTTTTCATGTTAAAGATTGAAGACCATACTTAGTAGAAAAACATCTTTTCATAAGAATCTTTTTCCCATTTACAGTTAACACAATTTGAAATACACTATAGCAAATTGTTTTTATTCAAGTAAACTTTTGCTGATTTTTCCAGGCTGAATTAAATTTTACCTCCTTAAAATGTATCCCTTTAAGGAGGTTTCCCTCTGCCTTTCCTTCATGTACACTCTTGCTATGCTCATGATACTCACCAAAGCTGTTGTGGAATTTCCCATAATAGTTTGGTCTATGAGTTCCAATAAGCTATGAAATTTTCTAGCAGTTTATGGTATAGGTGTTAAACAAGTGTAAACTAAACATTAGCCTCTGTTACTTGGTTTTGATTGTGAACTTGTAGATGATTTAATGAAACACAAGGCAAATGGCTGATTTCTTGATATTTATTGGTTGTATTAAACTAAATTGAAAGACTGGAAATCAACCAAAAATATTTCAAAGGAAAAAGCAAGTAAATAAATATCTAATTAGATTATTTTAATGAAACCTCTGCCTTTTGTGGTACCACTCTCTTGTCTGACTTTGTCCTCAATTTCTTTCTCTTCATCCCTATTTATTCTATCCTATCAATTCCCTCCTTACTCTATTATTTATTTTTCTCTATCTTTCTCATTTCTCTTGTTTGTCTTTTCTCCTTTCCCACCTCAGTTTTTTTCCCTCAGAAAATCACATACAACACACACAAATACAGACAGACACACAGCCCAAATAGTTTTGTTTATTTGATCTTTCCTTACCGGGATGAAGATGTAGGCTCAGTTGTTTGTCTTTGCACACGTGCATGTTTAACTAAAAGTTCTTTTACAGCAGTTTGGACTTCGGCTGGGATATCAGGGGAAGTGTGGCTGATTTTTATTGCAGGCTCAATAACTTTTAGTTCTGGTTCTCCATTTTCTTTAATCTCTTTTTTCTCTTCAGTCTCAAAAACTTCAGTGGGAGCACTTGACATGCTCTGTGGAAGGGTACTGACATTGGAAGTCATGGGTTTGCTCTTCCAGAAAGGCCAGCATAACTTCCAGAAGACAAAAAGTGAAACAACCAACAAGGCCAGGCCACAAAAGCTGACAACAACTGCTAACAGGCTGACTGAAATATCTGGAAAAAAATTACAATGTAGGAGAAATATTAAATTATTGATAATGTATATAATAGAGCAGTAATTGGGGGATAATGTGATATTAAGGTTATTATTAATAGTATGCTGATTTAGAGTTTCAAAAATTTACTTTTAAGTACTTTTGTAGGGAGGAAATATTAATAATTATGTTTGTTCTCTATGTTTGCATCTCATTCCTGCACTGGAAATAGGTTCATCTATACCACTGATGACATAGATGGGTGGGATGGGGGGAGGTGGGAAGGAGAGAGGTGGGAAGGAGGTCCAAGAGGGAGGGGAAATTTGTATATTTACATATAGCTCATTCACTTCATTGTACAGAGGAAACTAACATAATATTGCAAAACAATTATACTTCAATTACATATATATATATATTACATATATATATATTCAAAGGAAACAATTGAAAAATTCTATCCCAGGAAGTTTCCAGTTGTATACAAGAAGAGCATGATAAATACATATCATTTCAAAGTATAGTACAAGGTTGTCCAAGAGTTTGCAAAATGAAGGTTAGCTCCTTGCAACCTACCTTGAAGTCATGAAGCGTAACATGCTCTGAGACTGTATACAAAAAGAAAGCCTTCTGTTGGCTTCATCTTTGATCTGCAGATGCAACCTTCTTATTCTCTAAACAGTAGTAATGTTAAATATTTGTATAAGCTGCTTTCTATGGTCTAAATGAGAATGTGTGTGTGCTAAGCAGCTTCAGCCATGTCTGACTGTTTGTGACCCTATGGATCGTAGCCTGCCAGGCTCCTCTGTCCATAGGATTCTCCAGGCAAGAATACAGGAGTGGGTTGCCATGCCCTTCTCCTGGAAACCTTCCCAACCCAGGGATTGAACTCATGTCTCTTATGTCTCTTGCACTGGAAAGCAGCATCTTTACCACTAGCACCACCTGGGACACATTACTAACAGAGAATGAGTACACAATGTGTTGTATTTTCAAACTCTATGTGTGTGTATGTACTCACTCAGTCATGTTGGACTCTTTGTGTCTCCATGGACCCACCAGGCTTTGTTCATGGAATTTTCCAGGAAAGAATACTGGAGCAGGTTGCCATTTCCTACTCCAGGGATCTTCCCAACCCAGGAATCAAACCAGCATGCATCTTTTGCACTTCCTGCATTAGCAGGCAGTTAATTCTTTACCACTGCGCTACCTGCTAAACTCCTCTTCAAACTCCATAGGTCCTTCCTAATAAGCTTGAGTGTTCCTAACTTCTGAAGTCCAAAATTGGTTAATAATTTGCTAAGGAATTTTAAAATATTCTTATTTTAAAATAATTACAAAATTAATATATGTGTAAAATAAAAGGAATACAATAAAAAGTTAATAAGATTATATAAATAAATAAATGGGAGAGAAGTCACAAATCTCTCATGCAAAATCATGCCAGGGAGTTTATGTAGATACTCAGCCCTCAAGGAAGTGGAAAACAGCTCTCCACTCCTTAACTGTGGGATGTACAAAGTGACTTCCTCCTAAAGAGTACTTCCTCCTAGTGAGTACCTAATAAGTACCTTTTGTATGAAAAGGGGCAAAGTGGTATAATTTTACACAGGTGACATCTGAAAAATACAACCTCATCCAGATGATCAAGGGGAACATCAACAGTAACAAATCATGTCAATAGCCTTGATATGATATGATGAACATGGGGCTTTACTTCTGTGATCCTCTTTCCCAAATTAATAACCCAGATCTAATCATGAAAAAAAATATGAATTTTCAAGTATAGGGACATTCTACAGAACACCTGACCAGTACTCTTCAAAACCCAATGTTGTAAAAAAAAGGAAGTCTGAGAAACTGTTATACTGTCATAACCCAAAGAGACTAAGGAGACATGATAATTGAATGTGATATGGTAATTTAGATGACAATTTGATCTCTGGTTCCTCTGCTTTTTCTAAAACCAGCTTGAACATCTGGAAGTTTGTGGTTCATGTATTATTGAAACCTGGCTTGGAGAATTTTAAGCACTATTTTACTAGCGTGTGAGATGAATGCAATTGTGCAGTAGTTTGAGCATTCTTTGGCATTGCCTTTCTTTGGGATTGGAATTAAACCTGACCTTTTCCAGTCCTGTGGCCACTGCTGAGTTTTCCAAATTTGCTGGCATATTGAGGCAGCACTTTCACAGCATCATCTTTCAGGATTTGAAATAGCTCAACTGGAATTCTATCATCTCCACTAGCTTTGTTTGCAGTGATGCTTCCTAAGGTCCACTTGATTTCACATTCCAGGATGTCTGGCTCTAGGTGAGTGATCACACCATCGTGATTATCTGGGATGTGAAGATCTTTTTTGTACAGTTCTTCTGTGTGTTCCTGCCACCTCTTCTTAATATCTTCTGCTTCTGTTAGTTCCCTATCATTTCTGTCCTTTATTGTGCCTATCTTTGCCTGAAATGTTCCCTTGGTATCTCTAATTTTCTTGAACAGATTTCTAGTCTTTCCCATTTTACTATTTTCCTCTATTTCTTTGCATTGATCACCGAGGAAGGCTTTTTTTTATCTCTCCTTGCTATTCTTTGTAACTCTGCATTCAAATGGGAATATCTTTCCTTTTCTCCTTTGCTTTTTGCTTCCCCTCTTTTCACAGCTATTTGTAAGGCCTCTTCAGACAGCCATTTTGCTTTTTCGGATTTCTTTTTCTTGGTGGTGCTCTTGATCCCTGTCTCCTGTACAATGTCACGAACCTCCATCCATAGTTCATCAGGCACTCTGTCTATCAGATCTAGTCCCTTAAATCTATTTCTCAGTTCCACTGTATAGCCATAAGGGATTTGATTTAGGTCATACCTGAATGGTCTAGTGGTTTTCCCTACTTTCTTCAATTTAAGTCTGAATTTGGCAATAAGGAGTTCATGATCTGAGCCACAGTCAGCTCCCGGTCTTGTTTTTGCTGACTGTATAGAGCTTCTCCATCTTTGGGTGCAAAGAATATAATCAATCTGATTTCAGTGTCAACCATCTGGTGATGTCCATGTGTAGAGTCTTCTCTTGTGTTGTTGGAAGAGGGTGTTTGCTATGACCAGTGTGTTCGCTTGGCAAAACTCTCTTAGCTTTTGTCCTGCTTCATTCTGTACTACAAGACCAAACTTGCCTGTTACTCCAGGTGTTTCTATTTCCTACTTTTGCATTCCAGTCCCCTATAATGAAAAGGACATCTTTTTTGGGTGTTAGTTCTAGAAGGTCTTGTAGATCTTCATCGAACTGTTCAACTTCAGTTTCTTCAACATTACTGGTCGGGGCATAGGCTTGGATTACCATGATATTGAACGGTTTGCCTTGGAAACGAACAGAGATCATTCTGTCATTTTGAGATTGTATCCAAGTACTGCATTTCAGACTGTTTTGTTGACTATGATGGCTACTCCATTTCTTCCAAGGGATTCCTGTCCACAGTAGTAGATATAATGGTCATCTGAGTTAAATTCACCCATTCCAGTCCATCTTAGTTTACTCATTCCTAGAATGTCGATGTTCACTCTTGTCCAGATGTTCAAGCTGGTTTTAGAAGAGGCAGAGGAACCAGAGATCAAATTGCCAACATCTGCTGGATCATCAAAAAAGCAAGAGAGTTCCAGAAAAACATCTATTTCTGCTTTATTGACTATGCCAAAGCCTTTGATTGTGTGGATCACAATAAACAGTGGAAATTTCTGAAAGAGATGGGAATACCAGACCACCTGACCTGCCTCTTGAGAAACCTGTATGCAGGTCAGCAAGCAACAGCTAGAACTGGACGTGGAACAAAAGACTGGTTCCAGATAGGAAAAGGAGTCCGTCAAGGCTGTATATTGTCACCCTGCTTATTTAACTTATATGCAGACTACATCATGAGAAATGCTGGGCTGGAAGAAGCACAAGCTGGAATCAAGATTGCCAGGAGAAATATAAATAACCTCAGATATGCAGATGACATCATCCTTATGGCTGAAAGTGAAGAAGAACTAAAGAGCCTCTTGATGGAAGTGAAAAAGGAGAGTGAAAAACTTGGCTTAAAGCTCAACATTCATAAAACTAAGATCATGGCATCTGGTCCCATCACTTCATGGGAAATAGATGGGGAAACAGTGGAAACAGTGGCTGACTTTATTTTTTTGGGCTCCAAAATCAGTACAAATGGTGACTGCAGCCATGAAATTAAAAGACGCTTACTCCTTGGAAGGAAAGTGATGACCAATCTAGACAACATATTAAAGGGCAGAGACATTACTTTGCCAACTAAGGTCCATCTAATCAAGGCTATGGTTTTTCCAGTGTTCATGTATGGATATGGGAGTTTGACTATAAAGAAAGCTGAGTGCAGAAGAATTGATGCTTTTGAATTGTGGTGTTGAAGAAAATTCTTGAGAGTTCCTTGGACTGCAAGGAGATCCAACCAGTCCATCCTAAAGGAGATCAGTCCTGGGTGTTCATTGGCAAGACTGATGTTGAAGCTGAAACTCCAATACTTGGCCACCTGATGTGAATAGCTGACTCATTTGAAAAGACCCTGTTGCTGGGAAAGACTGAGGGCAGGAGGAGAAGGGGACGATAGAGGATGAGATGCTTGTATGGCATCACCGACTCTATGGACACGGGTTTGGGTGAACTCTGGGGATTGGTGATGGACAGGGAGGGCTGGCATGCTGCGGTTCATGGGGTTGCAAAGAGTCGGACACGACTGAGGGACTGAACTGAACTGAACTGAATCTAGATGGAATTATCCTAGATAGACTCCTGGAATAAAAAAAAATAAAGAAAGAAAGAACATTATGAAAAAGTAAATCTGAATAAAGTAGGGACTTCAGTTAACGATGTATCAATACTAGCTCGGCAACTGTAACCAAATACATTAGTGTTTCACATATTAATGTAAAATGTTAATAATAGGAGCAACTGAGTGTGGGGAATATGGAAACTCTGTACTGTCTTCCCAAATGTTTCTGTACATTGACAACTATTTCAAAAAGTAAAATCCATTGAAACATGTTAAGAATATCCCTCTACCAACTTCCATTTTCACCTTCCTAAAATTACAAATGTTAGCATTCTGGTGCTGTAGCACTCTTAAAGTTTGGAAGAGTAAATAGATATCCCACGAAGAACTTTTCTAGACTTAGATAACCATATACTTTTATTTCACAACTTTGTTTAGCATCAGTGTCAAGTATAACTCTTAATTTCTTTTGTTTCTCTGTTTTAAATAAAAGATGTTAAGGATAAAACATAGACTGAATTGTGTCTGTCCCTCCACCACCTCCAAATTCATATGTTAATGTCCTAACACTCAGGACCTCAGAATATGACTATATTTGGAGATGTGCCTCTTAAATTAGTAACTAAGGCAAAATGAGGTCATATGAATGAGCCCTAGCACAATATATCTGAGGTCCTTATAAGATGAGGAGATTAAGATAAAGACAGTCATAGAAGGAAGACCATATAAGGACCCAGGGGGAAGGTAGCCATCAAGAAGCCAATGGGGAGAGGACTCAGAAGAAATCAACCCTCCTGACAACTTATCTGAGACTTCTAGTTTTCAAAACTCTGAGGAGTAACTTTCTGTTCCTTAAGTGACCCATTGTAGTACTTGGTTATGGAAGCCCTAGCACACTAAAGAACAAATCTAATTTCTTTTAATCACCATTGTAAACCCAGGAGGACACACCACTCCTCAAAAGCAACCAGTAACCTCAGTTTGGTGTGACCCGGTCCATTTCAAGCACTAATAAACAAAAATATCTCTTAAGTAATCATAAAGTATAGAATTTTAAATATAGAATAAAATATAGAATTTCACTGGAGGAGGAAATGATAACCCACTCCAGTATTCTTGCCTTGAGAATCCCATGAACAGTATGAAAAGGCAAAAAGATATGACACCATAACATGAGCCCCCAAGATCAAAAGGTGTCCAATATGCTACTGGGGAAGAGCAGAGAACAATTACTAATAGCTCCAGGAAGAATAAAGCAGCAGGGCCAAAGCAGAAATGATACTCAGTTATGGATGCGCCTGGTGATGGAAGTAAAGTCCAATGCTATAAAGAACAATATTGCATAGGAACCTGGAATGTTAGCTCCATGAATCAAGGTAAATTGGAAGTGGTCAAATAGGAGATGGAAAGAGTGAACATTGATATCTTAGGAATCAGTGAACTGAAATGGACAGGGATGGGAAAATTTAATTCAGATGATCATTATATCTACTACTGTGGGCAAGAATCCCTTAGAAGAAATGGAGTAGCCCTCATAGTCAACAAAATATTCTGAAATGCCGTACTTGGGTGCAAGCTCAGACAAAATTATCTCAGTTCGTTTCCAAGACAAATTATTCAATATCACAGTAATCCAAGTCTGTGCCCCAACCACTAATGGTGAAGAAGTTGAAGCTGACTGGTTCTATGAAAACCTACCACACCTTCTAGAACAAAAAGCAAAAGATGTCCTTTTCATTATATCGGATTGGAATGCAAAAGTAGGAAGTCAAGCGATACACAGAATAACCAGGAAGTTAGGCCTATGAGTACAAAATGAAGCAGGACAAAGTTTAACAGGATTTTTCCAAGAGAACACACTGGTCATAGCAAACACCATCTTCCAACATACCAAGAGACATGGACATCACCAGGTGGTCAATATGAAAATCAGATCAATTATGTTCTTTGCAGTTGAAAATGGAAAGCTATATACAGTCAGCTAAAACAAGACCTGGAGTTGGCCCAAATCATGAGCTCCTTATTGCAAAATTCAAGCTTAAATGGAAGAATGTAAGGAAAACCACTAGATCATTCAGTGAAAGTGTTAGTCATTCATCGTATGACCTAAGTCAAATCCCTTGTGATATACAGTGGAGGTAACAAATAGATTCAAGGGAGTATATCTGATAGAGTGCCTGAATAAGGCAGAGATTTGTAACACTGTACAGGAGGCAGTGACCAAACTATTCCAGAGAAAAAGAAATGCAAGAAGGCAAAGTGGTTGTCTGAGGAGGCTTTACAAATAGCTCAGGAAAGAACAGAAGTGAAGGGCAAAGGAGAAAGGGAAAGATATACCCAACTGAATGTAGAATTCCAGAAAATAACAAGGTGAGACAAGAAGGCCTTCTTAAATGAATGATTCAAATAAATAGGAGGAAATAGTGGAATGGGAAAGATGAGAAGTCTCTCTAAGAAATTAGAGATATAAAGGTAATATTTCATACAAGAATGGGCACAATAAAGGACAGAAATGGTAAGGACTTAATAGAAGCAGAAGATTAAGAAGAAATGGCAAGAATGCTCAGAAAGGTGTTAATGACCCAGAGAAGCACTGTGGTATGGTCACTCATGTAGAGCCAGAAATCCTGGAGTGGGAAGTAAAGTGAGCCTTACTATGAACAAAGTTAGTGGAGGTGATGGAATTCCAGCTTTTAGGTTTTTTTAAAACCCTAAAAGATATCATTGCTGTTAAAGTGCTACACTCAATATATCAGCCAATTTGGAAAACTCAGCAGTGGCCATAGGGCTGGAAAAGGTCCGATTTCATTCCAATCCTAAAGAAGGGTAATGTCAAAGAATGTTCAAATTACTGCACAATTGCACTCATCTCACATGCTAGCAAAGTAATGCTCAAAATTCTCCAAGTCAGGCTTCAACATATGTGAACTGTGAAATTCCAGATGTTCAAGCTGAATTTACAAAAGGCAGAGGAACCAGAGATCAAATTGCCAACATTTGTTGGATGGTGGAGAAAGCAAGGGGGTTCCAGAAAAACATCTACTTCTGCTTCATTGACTAAAGACTTTGACAGTGTGGATCACAACAAACTGTGGAGAATTCTTAAAGATATGGGTATACCAGACCACCTTACCTGTCTCCTGAGAAACCCGTTTGCAGGTCAAGAAGAAACAGTTAGAACTGGACATGGAACAACTCCATGTATTTGTGCATGCTATGTCACATCAGTTGTGTCCGACTCTGAAACCCTATTGACTGTAGCCTGCCAGGCTCCTCTGCCCATGGGATTCTCCAGACAAGAATACTGGAGTAGGTTGCCATGCCCTCCTGCAGGGGATCTTCCCAACCCAGGGATTGAATCTGTATCTCCTGGGGCTCCTGCATGCAGGCAGATTCTTTATACTGAACCACCAGGGAAACCCACATGTATGGAAAAACTGACCAGTTCAAAATTGGGAAAGTACAACAAAGCTGTACATTGCTATGTTTCTTATTTAACTTATATGAAGAGTACATCACATAAAATGCCAGGCTAGATGAATCACAAGCTGGAATTGAGATCTTTGGGAGAAATATCAACAACCTCAGGTATGCAGATGATACCACTTTAATGGCAGAAAGTGAAGAGGAACTAAAGAACTAAAGAACTCTTCATGAAAGTGAAAGAGGAGAGTGAAAAAGCCGGCTTAAAACTCAACATAAAAACTAGATCCTATCACTTCATGGCAAATAGATGGGGGAAATGTGGAAACAGGATCAGATTTCACTTTATTGGGATGAGCTGGACCATGAGAGTTGGACCGTGAGTGCTGAACCATAAAGGCTGATCGCTGAAGGATTGATGCTTCAGACCTGTGGTATTGGAGAAGACTCTTGAGAGCCCCTTGGACAGCAAGAAGATCAAACCAGTCAGTCCTAAAGGAAATCCCCCCTGAATATTTATTGGAAGAACTGATGCTGAAGCTGAAGCTCCAATACTTTGGCCACCTGATGTGAAGAGCTGACTCATTGGAAAAGACCCTGATGTTGGGAAAAATTGAGGGCAAGAGGAGAAGGGGGTGACGGAGGATGAGATGGTAGGATGGCATCACTGGCTCAGTGAACATGAGTTTAAACACACTTAGGGAGATAATGATGGACAGAGAAGCCTGATGTGCCTCAGTTCACTGGTTCTCAAAGTCAAACATGACTTAACAACTGAACAACAACAACAGATATTTCAAAACAGAACTCAGACTCACTAATAAAAACATTATATAAGCTTACCAGTTCCTACAATTTCAGAGAAATACTATTTTATTTTTATTTTCATTGACCTGATAGGAAAATGATTGGTAGTTTTATTTTATATTTCTGTAATTAGTGAGATAAAATGGTTCTGGTTTAATTCTCAATCTGCTGCTGATGCAAATCCATTCAGAAATAGAAATAATTTTAAGTTTTTATTGCTTCTTAATTATAAGAATAAAAATTAATTTTAACATGCTATGATATACAGACACTAATTTTTACTTCATGTTTCAATTGAGGCTAAAGCTACATTGATTATATTTTCCATTTATATCCCATTGATGAGGAATGTGTGATCATATTTTATATTTTGTAGTTTATTTTTAGCACTATAACGAGTAAAAGAGAAAAAATATAACATCAATATGCTTCCTGATTATTAACTACAATTTTGAAATGAAGGAAGCCTATGATTTGCTTCATAATCTTCATATATTTCAAGCCCCACTTATATATTTTTTCTGGATTTTTTTTTTCAATTTCTCCTTTATTTATTTATTTTTTCAGTGGGTTTTGTCATACATTGACATGAATCAGCCATAGATTTACACGTATTCTCCATCCCGATCCCCCCTCCCACCTCCCTCTCCACCCGATTCCTCTGGGTCTTCCCAGTGCACCAGGCCCGAGCACTTGTCTCATGCATCCCACCTGGGCTGGTGATCTGTTTCACCATAGATAATATACATGCTGTTCTTTCGAAACATCCCACCCTCACCTTCTCCCACAGAGTTCAAAAGTCTGTTCTGTACTTCTGTGTCTCTTTTTCTGTTTTGCATATAGGGTTATCGTTACCATCTTTCTAAATTCCATATATATGTGTTAGTATGCTGTAATGTTCTTTATCTTTCTGGCTTACTTCACTCTGTATGATGGGCTCCAGTTTCATCCATCTCATTAGAACTGATTCAAATGAATTCTTTTTAATGGCTGAGTGATATTCCAGGGTGTATATGTACCACAGCTTCCTTATCCATTCATCTGCTGATGGGCATCTAGGTTGCTTCCATGTCCTGGCTATTATAAACAGTGCTGCGATGAACATTGGGGTGCATGTGGCTCTTTCAGATCTGGTTTCCTCAGTGTGTATGCCCAAAAGTGGGATTGCTGGGTCATATGGCAGTTCTATTTCCAGTTTTTTAAGAAATCTCCACACTGTTTTCCACAGTGGCTGTACTAGTTTGCATTCCCACCAACCGTGTAAGAGGGATCCCTTTTCTCCACATCCTCTCCAGCATTTATTGCTTGTAAACTTTTGGATAGCAGCCATCCTGACTGGCGTGTAATGGTACCTCATTGTGGTTTTGATTTGCATTTCTCTGATAATGAGTGATGTTGAGCATCTTTTCATTTGTTTGTTAGCCATCTGTATGTCTTCTTTGGAGAAATGTCTGTTTAGTTCTCTGGCCCATTTTTTGATTGGGTCATTTATTTTTCTGGAATTGAGCTGCAGGAGTTGCTTGTATATTTTTGAGATTAATCCTTTGTCTGTTTCTTCATTTGCTATTATTTTCTCCCAATCTGACGGCTGTCTTTTCACCTTACTTATAGTTTCCTTTGTTGTGCAAAAGCTTTTAAGTTTCATTAGGTCCCATTTGTTTAGTTTTGCTTTTAGTTCCAATATTCTGGGAGGTGGGTCATAGAGGATCTTACTGTGATTTATGTCGGAGAGTGTTTTGCCTATGTTCTCCTCTAGGAGTTTTATAGTTTCTGGTCTTACATTTAGATCTTTAATCCATTTTGAGTTTATTTTTGTGTATGGTGTTAGAAAGTGTTCTAGTTTCATTCTTTTACAAGTGGACGACCAGTTTTCCCAGCACCACTTGTTAAAGAGGTTGTCTTTTTTCCATTGTATATGCTTGACTCCTTTGTCAAAGATAAGGTGTCCATAGGTTCGTGGATTTATCTCTGGGCTTTCTATTCTGTTCCATTGATCTATATTTCTGTCTTTGTGCCAGTACCATACTGTCTTGATGACTGTGGCTTTGTAGTAGAGCCTGAAGTCAGGCAGGTTGATTCCTCCAGTTCCATTCTTCTTTCTCAAGATTACTTTGGCTATTCGAGGTTTTTGGTATTTCCATACAAATTGTGAAATTATTTGTTCTAGTTCTGTGAAAAATACCATTGGTAGCTTGATAGGGATTGCATTGAATCTATAGATTGCTTTGGGTAGAATAGCCATTTTGACAATATTGATTCTTCCAATCCATGAACATGGTATGTTTCTGCATCTGTTTGTGTCCTCTTTGATTTCTTTCATCAGTGTTTTATAGTTTTCTATGTATAGGTCTTTTGTTTCTTTAGGTAGATGTACTCCTAAGTATTTTATTCTTTTTGTTGCAGTGGTGAATGGTATTGTTTCCTTAATTTCTCTTTCTGTTTTTTCATTGTTAGTATATAGGAATGCAAGGGATTTCTGTGTGTTAATTTTATATCCTTCGACTTTACTATATTCATTTGATTAGCTCTAGTAATTTTCTGGAAGAGTCTTTACGGTTTTCTATGTAGAGGATCATGTCATCTGCAAACAGTGAGAGTTTCACTTCTTCTTTTCCTATCTGGATTCCTTTTATTTCTTTTTCTGCTCTGATTGCTGTGGCCAAAACTTCCAACACTATGTTGAACAGTAGTAGTGAGAGTGGGCACCCTTGTCTTGTTCCTGATTTCAGGGGAAATGCTTTCAATTTTTCACCATTGAGGGTAATGCTTGCTGTGGGTTTGTCATATATAGCTTTTATTATGTTGAGGTATGTTCCTTCTATTCCTGCTTTCTGGAGAGTTTTAATCATAAATGGGTGTTGAATTTTGTCAAAGGCTTTCTCTGCATCTATTGAGATAATCATATGGTTTTTATCTTCCATTTTGTTAATGTGGTGTATTACATTGATTGATTTGCGGATATTAAAGAATCCTTGCATTCCTGGGATAAAGTCGACTTGGTCATGGTGTATGATTTTTTTAATATGTTGTTGGATTCTGTTTGCTAGAATTTTGTTAAGGATTTTTGCATCTATGTTCATCAGTGATATTGGCCTGTAGTTTTCTTTTTTTGTGGCATCTTTGTCTGGTTTTGGAATTAGGGTGATGGTGGCCTCATAGAATGAGTTTGGAAGTTTACCTTCTTATGCAGTTTTCTGGAAGAGTTTGAGTAAGATAGGTGTTAGCTCTTCTCTAAATTTTTGGTAGAATTCAGCTGTGAAGCCATCTGGTCCTGGGCTTTTGTTTGCTGGAAGATTTCTGATTACAGTTTCGATTTCCTTGCTTGTGATGGGTCTGTTAAGATCTTCTATTTCTTCCAGGTTCAGTTTTGGAAAATTATACTTTTCTAAGAATTTGTCCATTTCATCCAAGTTGTCCATTTTATTGGCATAGAGCTGCTGGTAGTAGTCTCTTATGATCCTTTGTATTTCAGTGTTGTCTGTTGTGATCTCTCCATTTTCATTTCTAATTCTGTTAATTTGGTTCTTCTCTCTTTGTTTCTTAATGAGTCTTGCTAATGGTTTGTCAATTTTGTTTATTTTTTCAAAAAACCAGCTTTTAGCTTTGTTGATTTTTGCTATGGTCTCTTTAGTTTCTTTTGCATTTATTTCTGCCCGAATTTTTAAGATTTCTTTCCTTCTGCTAACCCTGGGGTTCTTCATTTCTTCCTTCTCTAATTGCTTTAGGTGTAGAGTTAGGTTATTTATTTGGCTTTTTTCTTGTTTCTTGATGTAAGCCTGTAATGCTATGAACCTTCCCCTTAGCACTGCTTTTACAGTGTCCCATAGGTTTTGGGTTGTTGTGTTTTCATTTTCATTCATTTCTATGCATATTTTTATTTCTTTTTTGATTTCTTCTATGATTTGTTGGTTATTCAGAAGTGTGTTATTTAGCCTCCATATGTGTGAATTTTTAACAATTTTTTTCCTGTAATTGAGATCTAATCTTACTGCACTGTGGTCAGAAAAGATGACTGGAATGATCTCAATTTTTTTGAATTTTCCAAGACCAGATTTATGGCCCAGGATGTGATCTATTCTGGAGAAGGTTCCATGTGCACTTGAGAAAAAGGTGAAGTTGATTGTTTTGGGATGAAATGTCCTATAGATATCAATAGGGCTAGCTGGTCCATTGTGTCATTTAAGGTTTGTGTTTCCTTGTTAATTTTCTGTTTAGTTGATCTATCCATAGTTGTGAGTGGGGTATTAAAGTCTCCCACTATTATTGTGTTACTATTAATTTCCTCTTTCATACTCATTAGCCTTTGCCGTACATATTGCGGTGCTCCTATGTTGGATACATATATATTTATAATTGTTATATCTTCTTCTTGGATTGATCCTTTGATCATTATGTAGTGTCCTTCTTTGTCTCTTTTCACATCATTTATTTGAAAGTCTATTTTATCTGATATGAGTATTGCGACTCCTGCTTTCTTTTGGTCTCCATTTGCGTGAAATATTTTTTTCCAGCCCTTCACTTTTAGTCTGTATGTGTCTCTTGTTTTGAGGTGGGTCTCTTGTAGACAGCAAATATAGGGGTCTTGCTTTTGTATCCATTCAGCTAATCTTTGTCTTTTGGTTGGGGCATTCAACCCATTTACATTTAAGGTAATTATTGATAGGTGTGGTCCCGTTGCCATTTACTTTGTTGTTTTGGGTTCACGTTTATACAACCTTTCTGTGTTTCCTGTCTAGAGAAGATCCTTTAGCATTTGTTGAAGAGCTGGTTTGGTGGTGCTGAATTCTCTTAGCTTTTGCTTGTCTGTAAAGCTTTTGAATTCTCCTTCATATCTGAATGAGATCCTTGCTGGTTATAGTAATCTAGGTTGTAGGTTATTTTCTTTCATTACTTTCAGTACGTCCTGCCATTCCCTTCTGGCCTGGAGGGTTTCTATTGATAGATCAGCTGTTATCCTTATGGGAATCCCTTTGTGTGTTATTTGTTGTTTCTCCCTTGCTGCTTTTAGTATTTGTTCTTTGTGTTTGATCTTTGTTAATTTGGTTAATATGTGTCTTGGGGTGTTTCTCCTTGGGTTTATCCTGTTTGGGACTCTCTGGGTTTCTTGGTCTTGGGTGGCTATTTCCTTCCCCATTTTAGGGAAGTTTTCAGCTATTATCTCCTCGAGTATTTTCTCATGGCCTTTCTTTTTGTCTTCTTCTTCTGGGACTCCTATGATTTGAATGTTGGGGCATTTCACATTGTCCCAGAGGTCCCTGAGGTTGTCCTCATTTCTTTTGATCCTTTTTTCTTTTTTCCTCTCTGCTTCATTTATTTCCACCATTTTATCTTCTACCTCACTTATCCTATCTTCTGTCTCCATTATTCTACTCTTGGTTCCCTCCATAGTGTTTTTGATCTCATTCATTGCATTATTCATTTTTAATTGACTCTTTTTTATTTCTTCTAGGTCTTTATTAAACATTTCTTGCATCTTTTCAATCTTTGTCTCCAGGCTATTTATCTGTAACTCCATTTTGTTTTCAAGATTTTGGATCATTTTTATTATCATTATTCTAAATTCTTTTTCAGGTAGATTCCCTATCTCCTCCTCTTTTGTTTGACTTGGTGGGCATTTTTCATGTTCCTTTACCTGTTTGGTATTTCTCTGCCTTTTCATCTTGTTTAGATTGCTGTGTCTGGACTGGGCTTTCTGTATTCTGGAGGTCTGTGGTTCCTTTTTATTGTGGAGGTTTTACCCAGTGGATGGGGTTAGACGATTGGCTTATCAAGGTTTCCTGGTTAGGGAAGTTTGCGTCGGTGTTCTGGTGCGTGGAACTTGATTTCTTCTCTTTGGAGAGCAATGGAGTGCCCAGTAATGAGTTTTGAGATGGGTCTGTGTGTTAGGTGTGACCTTGGGCAGCCTGTATGTTGACGTTCAGGGCTATGTTCCTGCGTTGCTGGAGAATTTGCGTGGTATGTCTTGCTCTAAAACTTATTGGCTCTTGGGTGGTGGTTGGTTTCAGTGTAGGTATGGAGGCTTTTGGACGGTCACTTTTTACTTAAAGTTCCATGTAGTCAGGAGTTTTCTGGTGTTCTCAGGTTTGGGGCTTAAGTCTCCTGCCTCTGGATTTCAGTTTTATTCTTCCTGTAGTCTCAGGACTTCTCCAACTATACAGCACTGATAAGAAAACTTCTAGGTTAATGGTGAAAAGATTCTCCCCCGTTAGGGACACCCAGAGAGGTTCACAGAGTTACATGAAGAAGAGGAGAGGGAGCAGGGAGATAGAGATGAGCAAGAGGAGAAAAAGGGGGACTCAAGAGGAGAGAGACAGATCTACGCAGTTGTCTGTTCCCAGAGTGTTCTCCGTAGCCCAGACATCCACAAAGATTCATAGAATTGGATTGGGAAGAGAAGGGGAAAGGAGGAAATAGAGGTGTTCTGAGGTAGAAAACAGAGAGTCAAGATTGGGAGAGAATAATCAACACACTCCTAAATAAAAATGGGAACTGAATATTGGATTCTTAAATGTTCACAATTTATATCATATACTGAAAAACAAAAATTAAAAATCTAGAGTAGAGGTTAAACTCTTAAAAATATTATATTAAAAACAAACACCAAAACACACACAAAAAAATTTTAGAAATATATATGAAGTTCAGTTTAAAAATAGGGCTTCTCCTCTCTTTTTTTTTTTTTTGTAAGGTTATATTGTATTGAAAATGACAATTAAGGAGTAGTAGAGGAGTACTAGAGGACTTTAAAAGAAATAAGAGAAAAAGAAAAATAGAAGAGAAAAAGGAAAAAAAAAAGAAAGAAAAAAAAATTTTCCCTAATTAAAAAAATCGTAAAAATCTATGAAAATGAAAGTTAAGGAGTAATGGGGGACTAATAGGGAATTTTAAAGGAAAATAAAAGAGAAAAAATAAAAAAGAAAAAATTAAATTAAATTAATATTTTTTTTTCTTACTTAAAAAAAAAAAAAGTAAAATTATATCTAAGAGTTTCTCTGGAGCTGTTGCGGACAGTGTGGGTTCGGCTCAGTTTCAGATAGCTCCTCGTTCCAGCTTACACTTCTCAATATCTATAGGCCCCTTCCGGTGTAGTCGGTGTTTTCTATAGGGATTTTAATCTGTTGCACCGGTCCCTTCTGAAGCGGTTCCCTTTGTTTATTTGGCTTCTGATTGCCGGCCTCTTCAGAGCCTCATTTCCGCCCTGACACAGGCGGGCAGAGGTGGACTCTTATTCAGGTAGCTAGTTCTGTCCCGCTGTGGGGAGGGGCTGGCGCTGCTTTCTCCGTCTGTGCTGCTCAGGCTCCGGGCTGCTCTATATGGAGCGCGCCCCGCGCTGCGCGAGGTTCCAGCCCTCGGGTGTTCCACAAAAGCGCGGAACAGAAAGCTGCGCCTGCTCTTTGTGCCTTCTCCGTCAGAGCGGTCCAGGCAGCCAGGGGCTTGACGGGCTCACTCTCCCCGGGTGCGGCGCGCCCACTCCCTTCCGTGGTCCCAGTCTCAGTTTCCGCCAGCGCCAGTTGGGTGCGTGCGCCTTCTGCCCTCCGCGTCCCCAGCCCCAGTCCCCACCCGTGCCGGTTGGGTGCCTGTGCCCTGTGTCTCGCAGCGACCTGCTCCTGCCTCCAGCGGGGCTGGGCCGGTCCGCAGCCTGCGAGCTCTTCTCTGGACTTTCTCGGTCCCTTTGTTCTGCGAACGGCCGGCAGTGTGTTCGGGCCGGTTAATTTTTTCTCTCTCTTTTGCTCTCCCACAGTTCACGTTGGCAACTCACAAAAGCTCCCTCCGATTGTCCTCAGGCCCAGACCCTACCCCAAGCAATGCCACCCGCCCCTCTCCGTGCCGCCCCCACTTGCTGGTGGCGGATGCGGGTGTCTGGGGTACTTTTCTGCTGGGAGTTGCTTTTAGGCTCGTAATCTGTGGGTTTTATTTATTGTTTCCCTCCCAGTCAGGTTGCCCTCCGAGATTCAAACACTTCCCCCAGGCCCACCAGTGCGAGGGTTTCCCGGTGTCTGGAAACGTCCTCTAAAGACTCCCTTCCCGGGACGGATCTCCATCCTTAGCTCTTTTGTCTCACTTTTTATTTTTTATATTTTGTCCTACCTCCTTTTGAAGACAATGGGCTGCTTTTCTGGGCGCCTGATGACCTCAGCTAGCGATCAGAAGTTGTTTTGTGAAGTTTGCTCTGCGTTCAGTTAGTCTTTTGATGAATTTGTAGGAGAGAAAGTGGTCTCCCCGTCCTACTCCTCCACCATCTTGGATCCTCCCCATATTTTTTCTGGATATTTTAACCCAATTAACTTCTTCAGTGGCTAAGTTCTGCTCAGTTGGAGCCAAAGCCAAGATATAAGGAGACTGCAGGACAATGAGGGGTGGGAAAAACGACAGAAACAGTTTTCAGTCTATAACTGAAAATATCCCCTATTTTTAGGTTCTTTTACCAAATGTCAATCTGTGTGTGGGAGGAGGGGTGATTCACAAACTACTAACAATTCTGTGGATACCAACTGGATGTTCTTAAAATTCAATTCAATTCTGATGTTTGCCTATCTGGAGGTGACATCAAATTCCACAGGTTAAGGGCTCAGTCCCAAAACACTGTCCCTCTCCCTTCTGATGCCAGTAGCAAACACAGGTTGTCACCTGTGGGATTCTGACCAACTGGCAAAAGATTGGAGGAGATTCCCACCACCTACTCCTTCAGTTCAGTTCAGTTCAGTCACTCAGTCGTGTCTGACTCTTTGCGACCTCATGAATCGCAGCACATCAGGCCTCCCTGTCCATCACCAACTCCCAGAGTTTGCTCAAACTCATGTCCTTTGAGTCGGTGGTGCCATCTAGCCATCTCATCCTCTGTTGTCCCCTTCTCCTCCTGCTCCCAATCCCTCCCAGCATCAGAGTCTTTTCCAATGAGTCAACTCTTCGCATGAGGTGGCCAAAGTATTGGAGTTTCAGCTTCAGCATCAGTCCTTCCAATGAACACCCAGGACTGATCTCCTTTAGGATGGACTAGTTGGATCTCCTTGCAGTCCAAGGGACTCTCAAGAGTCTTCTCCAACACCACAGTTCAAAAGCATCAATTTTTCAGTGCTCAGCTTTCTTTACAGTCCAACTCTGACATCCATACATGACCACTGGAAAAACCATAGCCTTGACCAGATGGACCTTTGTTGGCAAAGTAATGTCTCTGCTTTTTGATATGCTATCTAGGTTGGTCATCACTTTCCTTCCAAGGAGTAAGCATCTTTTAATTTCATGGCTGCAATCACCATCTGCAGTGATTTTGGAGCCCCCAAAAATAAAGTCTGACACTGTTTCCACTGACTCCCCGTCTATTTCCCCTGGAGTGATGGGACCAGATGCCATGATCTTAGTTTTCTGAATGTTGAGCTTTAAGCCAAGTTTTTCACTCTTCTCTTTCACTTTCATCAAGAGGCTATTTAGTTTTCTTCACTTTCTGCCATAAGGGTGGTGTCATCTGCAGATCTGAAGTTATTGATATTCCTCCCAGCAATCTTGATTCCAGCTTGTGCTTCTTCAAGCCCAGCGTTTCTCATGATGTACTCTGCATATAAGTTAAATAAGCAGGGTGACAATATACAGCCTTGACATACTCCTTTTCCTATCTGGAACCAGTCTGTTGTTCCATGTCCAGTTCTAACTGTTGCTTCCTGACCTGCATACAGGTTTCTCAAGAGGCAGGTCAGGTGGTCTGGTTTTCCCATCTCTTTCAGAATTTTCCACAGTTTAATGTGATCCACACAGTCAAAGGCTTTGACATAGTCAATAAAGTAGAAATAGATGTTTTTTCTGGAAACATCTGGATGCTTTTTTGATGATCCAGCAGATGTTGGCAATTTGATCTCTGGTTCCTCTGCCTTTTCTAAAACCAGCTTGAACATCTGGAAGTTCACAGTTCACATATTGCTGAAGCCTGGCTTGGAGAATTTTGAGCATTACTTTACTAGAGTGTGAGATGAGTGCAACTGTGTGATAGTTTGAGCATTCTTTGGAATTGCCTTTCTTTGAGATTGGAATGAAAACTGGATTAATTTGCCAGACAAGCCTATGGAACTCAGGAAACTTGTTTATTTACCAGTTTATTAAAAGAAGATATAACTCAGGAATAGCCAGATTGAAGAGTTCATCGGGCAAAGTATTGAGAAAGCTCCCATGCCCTCTCAGAGCACACTGTTTTCAAATTTCTGCATGTTTAACACAGAAGCTCTCAAACCCCATCCTTTGGGGTTTTTATAGAGGCTTCTTGATACTAGCATGGCTGAGTAAAAAAATTGGCCATTAGTTCAACCTCCAACTGATTCAACCTCCAGCCCTTCTCCCCTCCCAGAAGTTCAGCAGGGTTGAACTAAAGTTCCAGTCCTCTAATCACGTGGTTTATCTTCTGGAAAACAGTACCCAACCTTAGCTTGAATCGAGAAGTTATGTCATTAACCTAACAAGACACCTTTATAGCTCTCGTTACTAAAGAAATACTAAGGTTTTTGGGAGCTGTGAGCCAGAAACTGTAGACAAAGACTAAATATATATGCACAATATCACACCTCTCTTCTCACTATTCTTGGTCATATAATACTTCATCCAAACCAAATCACTTTTGAAAGTGACAGCCTATACTATCAGTAATACCAGGATAGCAGGAATAAAGTTATTTTATTAATTTATATATTATATTATTATGCAACTTAGATAAACTGTGTTCCTACCTCTTTTAGCCTAACATCCTCCCAGGTCACCTTAGCCAATCTGGGTCAAATTTAAACTTTGCATAGCATTCCACAGTATCCTGTGATTTGACCCCTGGCTATTGATCCAACTTCATTGCCTGCCACTCTCTTGCCTAGTCTCCTCCTCCAGGCCACATATTACTCTCTCACGATTTCTGTTCAGTCTGTTTCAAGTGGCTCCATTGTTTTCTCCTATCTGTCTGCCTGGCAAATTTGTATTCATGCTTCAGTAACCAGATCCAGTAATATCTTTCCCTGAAGCTCTTTCTGTCTCCTCTGTTCCTAATGGCTTTTAAAGCACACCCACCACCACAGCACTAGTACTGTAACATTAATAATTTTTGGCCTATAATTTTTATCCTAAATGCTTGGGACACAATGGTTTCAAAAATTATTTTCTTTTGGATGTTAGGAAGGTATTATGGTAAACATTATCAGGGATAACATCTAGTAACCAAACACATTAATAGATATGTAATGAAATATATGAATTAGGCACACTGAATGGGATCACTGAAGACCATAAGCAACTTAATGTCAATTTAGGTAAGATGTTGGTGCCAAATTAGACAATTTACAAAATAATTTTCAGTTTTTAGAGGTTTGGAAGTTTCATAACTGTGGATAAGGGATTGTGGATATGTGTTTATTTTGCTTCTCCATGTGTTCCCAGCCTAAAAATAAACTCACTCCCTTTATTTACCTTTTTTAATGTTTAGTATATATCGCACAGTCAAAAAATATTTATGGAGCTACTGAAAACATATTTTGGGAATTATCTGAAAAGATATGCCTATGTACCTCAAGACAGCTGGATAACTAAGAGTTGAGTGATATGAAAGAAATATGCAGAAATTCTTATACTAGGAAAATAGTATAATTATACTGTGAAACCATTTTGAACCCAGATCAAGAATCTTAGTAAAATTGAGGAATTTATCTTTTTGTTTCATAGGAATGTTTGAGTTTTATATAAGGAAATGTATGTAAATTATTTAACATCATATTTTCCAACAACTATGAGTAATAACAACATAGTAAGGGTAACAATGGGTTGTTACTATTATCAATTTTTTTTTCTTTAAACAAGAGTACCTAGAGGAAAGGAGGCATGGGTATGGAATGAGTATGGATTGAATGGTGATTCACAGATTAGTAAGAAGAGAAACATCTTCCAATGCTATTTGGTACTAAAAGGAGTGAATTTGTTTATATTAGAGACCAAAATTTCTAAGTAAAAATTATTTTTTCAAGAAGCTAATAAATAACATTCTATTTTCCTACCCAGTTGTGCTCAGAGAAACTGTTCAACCAGGTAGCAATTATAATAAAAGTTAGCATAAGCTTGGTTAGTTAGTTCAGTCCCTCAGTCGTGTCCGATTCTTTGTGACCCCATGAAGCTCAGCACGCCAGGCCTCCTTGTCCATCACCAACTCCCAGAGTTTACCCAAACTCATGTCCATTGAGTCGGTGATGTCATCCAACCATCTCATTCTGTCGTCCCCTTCTCCTCCTGCCCTCAACCTTTCCCAGAATCAGGGTCTTTTCAAATGAGTCAGCTCTTTGCATGAAGTGGCCAAATTATTGGAGTTTCAGCTTCAACATCAATGAACACCCAGGACTGATCTCCTTGCAGTCCAAGGGACTCTCAAGAGTCTTCTCCAACACCACAGTTCAAAAGCATCAACTCTTCTTAGGTCTGTTAGAAAGTGGACTTGCTAATATATCACCTTGAATTAATTAGACTTTTAGATACAGTCAGAAGCCTGGCTGGACAACCACAAGTATTCTCCATGAGTACTTGACCCTATAAAATTTACTACATGAAGGAGCAGAGAATATCCATCAATGAAGAGGGAAACAGGTAAGTCATGTCTTAGGGATAGGGTAAGCTAAGATTCCTTGATTATCTTATCTTGTAGCTTCTTCCATCCAAAAATGCAAAACGAGGGGAAAGGACTTTTCCCACAACAACAAAAAGTGAAAGGAGTTTCATTAATTAGAATTTCTTTGAGAAAAATAAAGCTAAAATTATAAAAATAAGCTTATTGCATTATATATTTTTACATTGCTTATTATTGCAATTATGACAAATAAGAGTATTTAAAAAACAAAACCAAGAGTTTAATTCTTAGGTCTTTATCACATTTTTTTCAACAAAATTTGTTAAACAAGATAAAGACTCTGACTATCAAAAGATTAATAGTTTAAAAAAGATTAAGGGAGGATTTGTGAGAATTTGTAAAGTCATCAAAATGCTTAAAAAAAATTTTTTAATGATTGTTTTTCAACATTTAACTGTGACATAAAGGATGTTATGAGTTTGGACTTAGTTCAAATTGCAATATGCAATCCCAGAAGCATTTTTATGTCAAAGTATGAAATGATTAAATGTGCATTTCATAAATAACACTCTGGCTGGGGAGAAAATAAAAGTGGAGGCCAGATGAGAAGAGAAAAAATAGTTACAGATTATAGCAGTCATCCACACGAGAGATGATAGTGGTTCTGAACAAGGGCGGCTAGAATGAGGAAAAGAGCACATTTTAGAGGTATTTGGCAAGGCAAGGGGCTAGTGAGGAGTGTGAAGATTGAAGAACAAGAATGTGATTCACTGGGAGACAAACAGGATGATGAAGTAAGGAAGATCATGACTTCAGCTATGTTGGGTTTAGACTATATATTAATAATAATATTCAACATGCAAGTAGAAATTTTGAGTAAGCCGTTGGTCATATATGACTGCAACTGAAGATAAAATTGAAGGACTTCTTTAAACAGAAGAATCTGAATCCGTGACAAAGAAGGTAAAAGCTCCTCAACAGAATCCTGAAGACATCAATAATTAAAGAAAGAAAGAGAAATTTAAAGAACAAAGAGCCTGCATATAAGACTGAGAAAGAGTAGAAGACTTATGAAAAAAATGAGGTCAAGGTGCTTTCATAAAAGTTTGGAGAATATAAAGTGATAAGTAGCATAAGAAGTTAAAATAAATGCAATCAAAACTAAGGTAGATAAGTAAACATTAACTTAAACAAGTAAGTCTGCAGTGAATTCAATGAGACTAGTGCAGCAGAGACTGTGTAAACCAGATGAATGTAGTTTAATGAATGGAATGAAGATGCGAATTCTGTGAGTATAGATAGTTCTTTCAAGATATTGTATTTAGGAAAGGAGGAAAGAATCACTCATGGAATTGATGTTTTTAATTAAAATGTGCAATATTTCAGCATGGTTTATAATTTATGGGAAAGTATTACTAGATAAGGGAGAAAGAAAATCAAGCAGAGTGAATAATTAACAATAAAGTCACAAAATGGATGAAATCTGAAGCAAAGATGAAAGAACTCAATCATTTTTTCCTTTTCAAGAAAAAAAGGATAGATTCTGGAATCAAATTTCATAGGTATAGGCAGGAATTCAAGATAATTCTTGTTTATAATTTTCTCTCCAAATAGGAGTTAGAGTCAACTGCCAGTTATTTTGGGATATTGGAAAATAATTTGGAATATTTAAATACCTTGGGAAAATTTTGATATATGAACTTTAGAGAATAGGAGAAAATTGAATAGGAAAACATAGGACATCTGGTCAGAATTGAGGGTTCTTTTGCACCTGAAGACTAAGAGTGATACTAGCCTGCCTGGTTTTAAAATCTTCTAATAAAAAAAAATAAAAATAAAAATAAAATAAAATAAAATAAAATCTTCTAAATATTCAGGTTCTTTGGTGTAGGAATAGAGAAGCAGACGAATTTATCCATGAATGAGCACCTTCTATCTTCCCAGAAGAATGTAATAAACCTCAAAGGAGAAAGTGATTGCAATGATTAAATGATATATCATAAGCATGATGCAATATTTATTGACAGGGAATTCAGCCAGAGGTAGAAAATTGAATGGAGTTTCTAAATGCAAAAGAAGAAAGCATAGGAACTTTTGGTTGGGGTTTGGAATATTTGGATTTATAATTCTAACATAGTCCTTTTAACATAATGACAAGTGTTTGGCCATGATCATGAAAGAAATGAAGTAAGGTGGAGAGGAGAGCACTGGAGGGAGACGCATATGAATGGTTTTCCTTCTCCACACAGACTTTGAAGTTACCCATTGTATAATGAATAAACTTGATGAGTAGGATCTCTCTAGCTCAAAATTTCAATGTCTCTGGATAATTAAAAATCCATTATATACCATTCATCCAATTATATCTTGGTAAGAATTAAAGTTAATGAAATTTCAAAAATTAAATTAGGCTCAAAGATAATCAGGTTTAATATTGCACAAACCCTGATTTTATTACATACATAGGCATAACTATTGCTTCTACCACTGTGTGTCTACTTATTCATCTGTCCGTCTGGCTGGCTCTTCATCTCTGACTCATATGTAGCTATAAAGAAAGATCTTACTCTTTTATCATGCCTTAATATCTCAGAATAAAGTCAGAGAGTTCTGGGGAAAAAAAAAAAAAAAACCACTCTCATCAGAAAACATAATTAGCAAAAACATGCTAAGTCCTCATAAGCTTTTAATAAACCAGAATTTTGCTAATTTCTAACATCTGCTTGGTCTTAATTACTAGAAATTGTAAATACTGTTAGGACTAAGTACATATTATCCATGCAGATGGCTACAATGATGCAGAAAATTGTAAACCAATTGCTATTCTCTCAATTCCAATTACTACTTTTTTAAATTTAAAAATTCTAGTTCTTTAATTTCTCAAAATGTACAAATAGGTAACTTCTCAATTAATCAGAAATGATAATTTCTTGTAAATTGCAAATCTTTTGTTTCTTTGGTTGTCCTCATTGTCCATATAGTAAAAGCTATGGTTTTTTTTTTTTTTTTTTTTTTAGTTGGAGGCTAATTACTTCACAACATTTCAGTGGGTTTTGTCATACATTGATATGAATCAGCCATAGAGTTACACGTATTCCCCATCCCGATCCCCCCTCCCACCTCCCTCTCTGTTCTAATGAGATGGATGAAACTGGAGCCCATTATACAGAGTGAAGTAAGCCAGAAAGATAAAGAACATTACAGCATACTAACACATATATATGGAATTTAGAAAGCTATGGTTTTTCCAGTAGTCATGTATGGATGTGACAGTTGGACCACAAATAAGGCTGAGCGCCGAAGAATTGATGCTTTCGAACCGTGCTGGAGAAGACTCTTGAGAGTCCCTTGGATTGCAAGGAGAGCAGCCCAGTCAATCCTAAAGGAAATCAGTCCTAAATAGTCATTGGAAGGACTGATGCTGAAGCTGAAGCTCCAATACTTTTTTTTATTTTATTCTTTTCTTTTTTTTATTTCTTTTTTTATTAGTTGGAGGCTAATTACTTCACAACGTTGCAGTGGGTTTTGTCATACATTGATACGAATCAGCCATAGAGTTACACGTATTCCCCATCCCGATCCCCCCTCCCACCTCCCTCTCCACCCGATTCCTCTGGGTCTTCCCAGTGCACCAGGCCCGAGCACTTGTCTCATGCGTCCCACCTGGGCTGGTGATCTGTTTCACCATAGATAATATACATGCTGTTCTTTTGAAATATCCCACCCTCACCTTCTCCCACAGAGCTCCAATACTTTGGCCACCTGATGTTAAGAACTGACTCACTGGAAAAGACCCTGATTCTGGGAAAGATTGAGGGCAAGATGAGAAGGCAGTAACAGAGCATGAGATGGTTAGATGGCATCACTGACTCAATGGACATGAGTTTGAGCAAAGTCAGGTATATACTGAAGGACAGGCAAGTCTGGTGTGCTGCTGTTCATGGGGTTGCAAAGAGTTGGACAAGACTTAGTGACTAAGCAACAACAACAATATGGTATTATTATAATGCCACATAATTCTGATTTCTACAACAAGGGACCAAATTAATAGTAACAAACAAAATAGAAGTTTATTTCTCTCTCATTTAATTAATTGGTCCAGTATAAGCAAGTCAGGGTAAACACATCAGCTTAAGGTGTCTGGAATCCTGGTTTCTTCCATGTTTTTGCTTTTCTATTCAAAGGTTTTTGCCTACTCCTTAGTGTCCAAGATGGCAAGCTTACATGTTTATATTCCAGGCAGCTGGATGAAAAATAATAAGTGAAAAAGGAAGGTAATGGTGTGTCCTTTCACTTTAAGGGAAAAATCTAGAAGTAGTGCACATCACTGCTGCTAATATTCCGACAATCATAACTTAGGCATGCAATTGTACCAACCTATAAGATATGCTAAAAAAAAAAGTTGTTCTTTTTAAAGTTTTTTTAAAAAAATAATGCTGCCACATACCAAACTAAAAATAAACGATTCTAATGCTGTGAAATAGAAGGGGGAAATGAATATTAGGAAACAACTATCAGTCTCTTCCTCACCCATAAATCCAATACATAATCAACCAACCTACTACTGTTGCAACAATGCCTCTTAAAATTTCCATTTAATTGTTATTGACTTTTGCCTTTCTCTTGAATTTCAGTAAATGATAGAAACTTTATATCATTACCATATTTCATTGATTACAAAAGGCATATTTTCAGACATTTCAGTTTTTGAAATCAGAATGTATCAGTATCAATGACCTGTTACAAGTGAAGTGAAGTCGCTTAGTCGTGTCCGACTCTTTGTGACCCTGTGGACTGTAGCCCACCAGGCTCCTCCATCCATGGGGTTCTCCAGGCAAGAATACTGGAGTGGATTGCCGTTTCCTCCTCCAGGGGATCTTCCTGACCCAGGAATCGAACCCAGGTCTCCCACATTGCAGGCAGACGCTTTAACCTCTGAGCCACCAGGGAAGCCCTGTTATAAGTACTAGTAGTCATTAAGTAAGTGTGTCATAGTTTTCTCTGTGTTTATGCTAAAGCAAATGCATCAGCATCAGAAGTCAAAGAATGAGTCTAAATGGCTTGGAGGAAAGTGTTGAGAAAATAGAGAAATAACCTTCATAAGCCAAACTTTTGCTGGGTCAAATGAGTTTGGCAACATTGTCAGGATCAACATAACTGTATAGCTAGCTTTAGAGCGCAGCAACACTAGTATTTATCTCTCTTTTGAATTCCTCTGGGGCTTTCCAGGTGGTGTCAGTGGTAAAAAAAAAAAAAAAAAAAAAAAAACCTGCCTGCCAATGCAGGAGACAAGAGCCACATCTTCAATCCCTGGGTCAGGAAGATTCCCTGGAGAAGGGAATGGCAACCCACTCTAGTTTTCTTGCCTGGAGAATCCCATAGGCAGAGGGGCCTGGCATACTACAATGGGACCGCTAAGAGACATGCCTTAGCACAACAATGAATTCCTTTAAGGAAAAAAATGGATCATTACTACTCTTGACAGTATTTTTGATGCGATAGAGTCCAATAATGAGTGGATAAATGAAAGTATCACAATTCAGAAGAATCAGACTCAGTACTTTACATTTTAAATTATTTTAATCTATTTGTCTTTTTTGTTTTCCTTTTTGTTATTGTTGTTTTGTTTCCCTTTTTATACTTGTACAAGAATGATATATGATTTTTAAAATTTATGTCTGTTTTAAAAGAAATTTTTCCATAGGTGTAAACTAAAAATTCGATGTGATGAAAAAGAACTAAGTCATAATTTAATTTTTATGGTCTTCTTTTTTGATTTTCCTGGTATAATATAAAATAATGGTGTGCCTTGTAATCAACAGCATCCTAAATTCAATGAAATGGTATTGTTAGGTAGGAAGTTAGACATGAGCAACAAGAGGTGGCCTAACTGAAAAGGATGCAAGCTGATCTCTAAATCCCATTCCAGACAGGCCCAGGAGAGCTCACAGATATGCTACAAAAATAACCCCAGAAACTTTTCCAACTCCTGCACAGGTACCCTAGGCACACAATGAATACAAACTAACCACAGGGACTTCCTTAAGTGACCTTAGGCCCCTAGGAGTCCATTCAGTTCAGTTCAGTTCATTAGGTATTCATAAATATTCTAGACATACATACATCTGATTATAACAGACTGAATTATGGGAAAGACATGCACAATAGAGCCTGTTGTTATATAACTAGCAACTGTCTATCAAAACTCTCAGTCTGCACCCATCTAGATGAATATACAAAAGTCTTATTATGCATGTGACCAGATACCCACCCTTCCCTGATTGGCGCATTTGCATTTTGTACAGGGTAGAACCAAGAGGAGGAGACAGGAAGTATAAAAAGGGAAAGCCAAGAGGGATCGTGGCCACTACTTCAGGGTTGGCTTGTCCCCACATCTCAGGAGTGTACTATCCCTTGTCTGTTTAATAAAAGACCTTTCTGCTTGAGCTATAACTGAGCTGTAACCTTACCTTTGTTTTGAATGCTTACTATGAAGAGACAGGGGCTGAGAAATCCTGCCTGCTTGAGCTGTAATTAGTCTGTCATTCCAAATCTTTGATATGAGGAGACAAAAATCAAGGAAGAGAAATAAGCCTGTCTGACAGTATCAAGCATGGTATCAAATATCATTAAATTAGCCAAATTTACTTTTAAATTTTTACATATATTCATAATTGAGTAAATAATTCATAATCTATTATTATATATTAACTCTACCTTTATGTTAACTTGAAAAACTATGCACATTTAATGGTATCAGTACATTTTAATGTTTGGCACAGTGGTTCTCACGTATTAAGACCTCAATAAATATTTGTTGAAAAAAAGCATAATGCTAAAATTATCTCTCACATATATTAACAACTCATATTATAATATATTCAAAATGATAATAAATCACTTAATATTGTTTTGTTCATTATACCTATAAATGTGTGACTAATTAAACACAACTAAAGGAACAATGGATACTGAAGAGAAAACAATAGTCCTCATTGTTAAATTAAAATAATCTTGCAGTATGGACAAACTGATTTACAAGGTTTTAAAAACTATCATGTTCTCTATTCAATAACAAAATATTTAACAGTAGATTATAACACTTTGGGACCCATCTGAATGGAAAAAAGGTAATATCCTTTTTCCCTTACCACTCCCTCTAGATGATTTTACCTTTTAGCTTTCAGGCCATCACAGCACAATTCCAGGAAAGAATTAATATATTTATTACATATATACATACATATATATATATATATATATATATATATATATACTTTTACTTTCTGACAGTCCACCTAAGCTATGTTAATGTCAGCTCTTACATCTTCAGTGGTCACTAGGATATTTAACATTGTGAGGAAAAAGAACATAGCTCTATTTAGAAGTTCCCTTCAGGAATTCTGTTTCTAAACTTGAACAGTATTGGGTATTACACAACAGAGGAAATCGATGTTGTTCCAGTGTCCTTTAACACCATGGATGGCACCAGGATCTCTCTCTCTCTCTTTTTTTTTTTTTTTTCCATTTATTTTTATTAGTTAGAGGCTAATTACTTTAGAATATTGCAGTGGTTTTTGCCATACATTGACATGAATCAGCCATGGATTTACATGTATTCCCCATCCCGATACCCCTCCCACCTCCCTCTCCACCCGATTCCTCTGGGTCTTCCCAGTGCACCAGTCCCGAGTACTTGTCTCATGCATCCAACCTGGGCTGGTGATCTGTTTCACCCTTGATAATATACATGTGTCAATGCTGTTCTCTCGAAACATCCCACCCTCGTCTTCTCCCACAGAGTCCAAAAGTCTGCTCTGTACATCTGTGTCTCTTTTTCTGTTTTGCATATAGGGTTATCGTTACCATCTTTCTAAATTCCATATATATGCGTTAGTATACTGTATTGGTTTTTATCTTTCTGGCTTACTTCACTCTGTATAATGGGCTCCAGTTTCATCCATCTCATTAGAACTGATTCAAATGAATTCTTTTTAACGGCTGAGTAATATTCCATGGTGTATATGTACCACAGCTTCCTTATCCATTCGTCTGCTGATGGACATCTATCTTGCTTCCATGTCCTGGCTATTATAAACAGTGCTGTGATGAACATTGGGGTGCATGTGGCTCTTTCAGATCTGGTTTCCTCGGTGTGTATGCCCAGGAGTGGGATTGCTGGGTCATATGGCAGTTCTATTTCCAGTTTTTTAAGAAATCTCCACACTGTTTTCCATAGCGGCTGTACTAGTTTGCATTCCCACCAACCGTGTAAGAGGGATCCCTTTTCTCCACACCCTCTCCAGCATTTATTGCTTGTAGACTTTTGGATAGCAGCCATTCTGACTGGCGAGTAATGGTACCTCATTGTAGCTTTGATTTGCGTTTCTTTGATAATGAGTGATGTTGAGCATCTTTTCATGTGTTTGTTAGCCATCTGTATGTCTTCTTTGGAGAAATGTCTGTTTAGTTCTTTGGCCCATTTTTTGATTGGGTCATTTATTTTTCTGGAATTGAGCTGCAGGAGTTGCTTGTATATTTTTGAGATTAATCCTTTGTCTGTTGCTTCATTTGCTATTATTTTCTCCCAATCTGAGGGCTGTCTTTTCACCTTGCTTACAGTTTCCTTTGTTGTGCAAAAGCTTTTAAGTTTAATTAGGTCCCATTTGTTTAGTTTTGCTTTTATTTCCAATATTCTGGGAGGTGGGTCATAGAGGATCCCCAGGATCTCTTTTTATGCCTACTTTTTGTTGAGCCTAGGATAGGATCTACAGAGCCCAGCGTTGTTATCCTAGCCACATCATTAATTAGTTGTGATTGAGGGGAAGTTGCTAACTTTTTCTGCCTTAGTTTTCACAACTGCAAAATGATGATTTCTAGTTCTTACTGGAATGACTAACAACAGTTTGAATAATAATATGATTATTTTTCCCATGCTACTTTTTACATAAGCAAATGAACAGGTTTTCCTTTTACTATTGTGAATGGGTATATTAAACAGATATTCCCACTTTTCTAGAACTTTAATAAATTCAATACATTTATTGTGTAACACATAAGTTGAGCCATGGAGTCATAGTTCTACCTGAATACACTCAGGAAGTGAATGGACATCCAAAGTTCAGTTACTTTTGAGTATGTTGCTTATCATATTCTAGGTTTTAAATGCCTAAGTGCTCTAATTTTTGCTATTATCATAAAACTAAATAAGTGGTATATTATCTACATAGAATACTGTATTGGACACCATAGACACAAAGATACAAATATATACAACTTAGTTTCAGAAGTTCAAAATTGAAGCTCAAAAATGACTTATATACAAAGTACATCATGTGAAATGCCAGGCTGGATGAAGCAGAAGCTGGAATCAAGATTGCTGGGAGAAATATCAATAACCTCAGATATGCTGATGACACCACCCTTATGGCAGAAAGTGAAGAGGAACTAAAGAACCTCTTGATGAAACTGAAAGAGGAGAGTGAAAAAGCTGGCTTAAAACTCAACATTTAAAAAACTAAGATCATGGCATCCAGTCCCATCACTTCATGGCAAATAGATGGGGAAACAACGGAAACGGTGAGAAACTTTATTTTGGAGGGCTCCAAAATCACTGCAGATGGTGACTGCAGCCATGAAATTAAGAGACACTTGCTCCTTAGAAGAAACACTATGACAAACCTAGACAGAGTATTAAAAAGCAGAGACATTGCTCTGCCGATGAAGGCCCCTATAATCAAAGCTATGGTTTGATTTTTTCCAGTAGTCATGTATGGATGTAAGAGTTGGACCATTAAGAAAGCTGAGCACCAAAGAATTGATGCTTTTGAACTGTGCTGTTGGGACAGACTCTTGAGAATCCCTTGGACTGCAAAGACAGCAAACCAGTTAACCCAAAAGAAGTCAGTCCTGAATATTCATTGGAAGGACTGATGCTGAAGCTGAAGCTCCAATACTTTGGCCACCTAATACGAAGAACTGACTCATTGCAAAAGACCCTGATGCTGGAAAAGTTTGCAGGCAGGGGAGAAGGGGACAACAGAGGATGAGATAATTGGATGGCATCACCAACTGGATGGACATGAGTTTGAGCAAACTCCAGGATTTGGTGATGGACAGAGAAGACGGCATGCTGCAGTCCATGGGGACACAAAGAGTTGGACACAACTGAGTGACTGAACTGAACTGACTGAGTTTCAGAAGGGATTGGGAGATGATTAAATAGCACCCACTGTTATACAGTTAAGGATATTGAGGCTTCTTGATGATAAATTCATTAATTCAATTATTCATTCTCTCAGTATCCAATAAATATTTATTGAAACTCTTGACAAGCCACAGTTTTTTCTAGGCACTGAGGATAAAACAATAAACAAGCCAATGTCCCCAAAGTGTTTACAGCCTACTGAAGTAATGTCATTAACAGAATAAAAGGTAGATCAGGAAAAACATAATTATATTTTCAAAATATAGATTATTGAAATTGACATTGTAAAGTCCATTAAACATTTATGATAATGTTCATTTTCTGACACTGTTTTGTACAAAAATGATTTGTAAATGAATGCAGATATATTCCCAATAATGACAATTTTCCCCCATAAAACAAGATTACAATGATGACTAAGTTTGAAAGAAAATCTGATTTGGATGAAATGGACAGCTATATACTCAATATATTAAATTGCTCTTGAAAGAATCAGATTTCAGAAATTCACAGCTCATATAGAGAGGAAACACAGATCTTAATTTGTCTCAAAGTGGAAAAAAGTTTAAGGCAAAATATAAATCATGCCAATACTGCTGAAATATTGATATCTCACAGTGAAGAGTACTGGATATTTGCTGATACCTGCTTGGCCTTTGAAGCCAAGGTAGTCATCCATTTGTCTCGAAGCAACTGAGAGCAAGCACAATATGTACTGAAGATCATGTAACTATGAAACTAGAAATAGTAGAAGCTGGCCATTCTTCAGTGGAGTATCAACATCGGGAAGGAAAAAACCCTCAGGTGCAGCCTTCTTCAACTGTGCCTACAGGTCTGAATTCACTGTGGTTCAGTTACTGTTTGAAACTTAACATGCCTACTACGTTTCTAAACTGTAATTCTTTATACAATCATTAAAATGTGTAAAACTCATTACTACTAGCGATACAAAATAAATTAATTGGGTAGTCATTTGCTTTCTATCTGTAGAGAAAACCTACAAAGCTCTTTTACTCATCTTAAGCTATTATGACAGACTTAAAATGCCTTATTCTCAGAGGAAATCATGTTATTTTAATTTTTTTACTTAGCCATTGCTATTTTTATTAGTCAAGTAACTTCAATGAAAGTGTTCGCCATATAAATACCTACTATTCCCACATCTTAAGAAAATGAAAAACACATATATAAATTTAGAAGAATTTGTTTACATTTTTATTTTAGAATTTTAGTACTAAATTAGAAGTGTAAAATGTAAATTTAAAATATTGAGGAATTAAATGTTTGTATAAAATTTTTAAATTATGGTTAGGTCTGCACAGTTGTGATGTGACTATGAGCTTAAGGGGCTTTGATTAGCTGCACTTATGAGGTCTGCTTCTCAAGTAATGAAATTTCCTAAAATCTCACAAGCATTTGGATATGGAGCAGCAATTAAAGAACAGAAATGAACTCAAATCCAGTTCGAAAACTATTATGTATATTCAGTCACAGTATATATGATAAATTACATTTAAGGCAATAGGTCAATATACTGTTTTGTATTTTCCCTACGTATTAGAGTATTAAGTTCTATTTTACATTAATGAATTTAGTGGGTGACCTGTCTATTTTGGAGGGGGAGAATCAGTGGTAAAAAGACTGAAAAAAATCTTATTTTCTAAAAAACTGCACACGATGAACTTTCTAGTGTACTAGTAATGTTGACATCAATAATGTCTCTGAAAAAACTTTGTCAAAAGAGTAAATTAACCAGTATTGCCATCTGCAGTTAAGTTACTGTAAAGTTTGCTAAAATATAGAATCTGTCAACTTGACTGCTTGATTCTCAAGTCAAAAACATTATCACTACTTCTGCTGCTGCTATAGCAGTAAATGGTAAAGAGAATGGTGAAGGCTGTTCTTTATTGGTGTTTAAAAAAAAAAAAACAGTAGAAGAATATTTTATTTCTATATGTGATTCATGACTTCTTTAAGGTAGAGTAACTTTAGGCTTACAATCAGCCTTCTGTATCCACATTTCATATCCATGCAATCAACCCGCCACAGGTTGAAAGTATTCTAAAAAATTCAGGAAGTTTAAAGAAACCAAAATTTGGATTGTCAAACAGGCAACTATCTACATTGCCTTTGTATGGGTCTTCCTTGGTGACTCAAATGGAAGAAAATCTGCCTGCAACACTGGAGACCCAGGTTCAATCCCTGGGTCAGGAAGATCCTCTGGAGAAGGGAATGGTAACCCACTTCAGTAATCTTGCCTGAGAAAACCTATAGACAGAGGAGCCTGGAGGGCTACAGTCCATGGGATCGCAAAGAGTCAGACATGGCTGAGCACCAAATGAATGACTGACATATCATTTACCTTGATTTAGGTAGTTTTTGTTCAGTCACTCAATCGTTTCTCATTCTTTGTGACCCTGTGGACTGCACACACCAGGCTTCCCTGTCCTTTACCATCTCCTGGAGCTTGCTCAAACTCAGGTCCATTGAGTCGGTGATGCTATCCAACCATCTCATCCTCTGTTGTTCTCTTCTCCTCCTGTCTTCTATCTTTCCCAGCATCAGGGTCTTTTCCAATGAGTCAACTCTTTGCATTAGGTGGCCAAAGTATTGGAGCTTCAGCTTCAGCATCAATCCTTCCAAAGAACATTCAGGATTGATTCCCTTTAGGATAGACTGATTTGTTCTCCTTGCAGTCCAAAGGACGCTCAAGAGTCCTCTCCAACACCACAGTTTATTTATTTTTTCCCATTTATTTTTATTAGTTGGAGGCTAATTACTTTACAATATTGTAGTGGTTTTTATCATACATTGACATGAAGCAACCTAGATGCCCTTCAGCAGACGAATGGATAAGGAAGCTGTGATACATATACACCATGGAATATTACTCAGCCATTAAAAAAAATTCATTTGAATCAGTTCTAATGAGATGGATGAAACTGGAGCCCATTATACAGAGTGAAGTAAGCCAGAAAGATAAAGACCAATACAGTATACTAAAACACCACAGTTTAAAAGCATCAACTCTTCAGCAATCAGCCTTTATGGTCCAACTCTCATGTCCATATGTGAGGGCTTCCCTGATAGCTCAGTTGGTAAAGAATCTGCCTGCAATGCAGGACACCTCAGTTCGATCCCTGGGTTCAGAAGATCTGCTGAAGAAGGGATAGGCTACCCACTCCAGAATTATTGGGCTTCCTTTGTGGTTCCAGTTTGATCCCTGGGTTGGGAAGGTCTGCTGAAGAAGGGATAGGCTACCCTCTCCAGAATTCTTGTGCTTCCCTTGTGGTTCAGCTGGTAAAGAATCCACCCACAGTGTGGGAGACCTGGGTTCGATCCCTGGGTTGAGAAGATCCCCTGAAGAAGGGAAAGGCTACCCACTTCAGTATTCTGGCCTGGAAAATTTCATGGACTACAGTCCATGGGGTCGCAAAGAGTTAGACATGACTGAGTGACTTTCACATACTAGAAAAACCATCGCTTTGATTATATGGACCTTTGTCAGCAGAGTAACGTCTCTGTGTTTTAATACTCTGTCTAGGTTTGTCATAGCTTTTCTTCCAAGGAACAAGCATCTTATAATTTCATGTCTGCAGTCACCATCTGCAGTGATTTTGGAGCCCAAGAAAATAAAGTCTTTCACTATTTCCCCACCTATATGCCATGAAGTGGGCTTCCCTGGTGGCTCAGCTGATAAAGAATCCCCCTCCAATGTAGGAGGCCTGGATTCAATCCCTGGATTGGGAAGATCCCCTGGAGAAGGAAAGGCTACCCACTCCAGTATTCTGGCCTGGAGAATTCCATGGACTGTAGAGTCCATGGGGTTGCAAACAGTCAGACACGACTGAGTGACTTCATTTCATTTTTTCATGCCATGAGGCAATGGGACCAGATGTCATGATCTTAGTTTTTTGAATGTTGAATTTTAAGCCAGACTTTTCACTCTCCTCTTTCACCTTCATCAAGAGGTACTTCTAATACCTTGATGAAGGTATGAATACCCTTCATTAAGAAGATGAATAGGTATTAGAAGTACCTCTTGATGATTTAGGTATTATAAGTAATCTAGTGATTATTTAAAATATATGGGAGAAAGTGCTGTAGCAAATACTACAGCGTTTTATGTAAGGAACTTGAGCATCATAAATCTTGGTATCTGTGGGGCCTCCTGAATTCAATCCCCCAAGGAGACCAAGAGAGCCCTGTACCTGAACTTCTCTCCCCCTACCCCTGCATGAAGGAATCTAAAAACACGCACAATCTGGAAGCTTGCAATTTTTGTTGCAACCTTAGAATAACCGGCACCATCTGAGCAGGGCTGAAAGTAAAAAACCACCCTTCTACTCAGTGTCCATGTCTTCTTACCATAATGTGTTTCTCATTAAACAAACAGTGAGTAGAGAATCACCTACTAGAACAAGTGCATAAGAAAATCTACTATAAAGAACAAGGTGAGGCTGAGTAGCTAATTAATATAGCTAAAGATTTGATAATTAATCTTTGATACATTTCATAGATATCTATTAGTAATTGGAGCTTATTTGCAGATTATTTTACTTTTAATTGTTACATGAATTTACAAATGGAAAGTGTAAAACAAGCTTCTGCATCTTTATATCTCATACACAACCTAGTAAGATGTCTTTTTTAGTGGTAACCATTCAATAAATATTCATATATTAAATTGAATACCCAATGTGAATAGTACATATTTTCACTTAAGGGCAGAAAAATACCCATTAAATTGTTTGAGAACTTGTTTTGCTCCATTTTTGTTCCCCGGCACAAATCCGAAAGGAATTAGGATTACAATTACTTCCTGTAATGCTTAGAACAAGTTCAGAATTCTCTCTACAATTCATATGCTGTGTTTTACCTTAAGCTGTGCTGAGCTGGGCTGCTTCAGTTATGTCCGACTCTTTGAGACCTAGGGACTGTAGCCCACCAGGCTCCTCTGTCCATGGGATTCTCTAGGCAAGAATACTAGAGCGGGTTGCTGTGCCCTCCTCCAGGGGATCTTCCTGACCCAGGAATCAAACCCATATCTCCAGCATTTCTTGCACTGTAGACAGTTTCCCTACCCACTGAGCCACCTGGGAAGCCCACCTGAAGGCCATAATTGTAAAGATTTAAAAGCTAGTATTTGGCATCCAGTCTTCAGATTTTCCTTATTACCAGCCAATCGGAGGCCCAGAAAACCATTATTTGTTGTATGATCACAAGGGGTGGGGTTGGGGGGTGGAGTGGAAATCAGTAGTCTTATCCACAGCATCAGCTATTAAATGGCCAAAGTTCAGATCTTTTAAATACTCTCATTTCTTTCACTGCACTTCCATCTCCGAGTCTTATCTTTAGCATGTGTATCATCAATTTCAGAGCAACTTATCCAATTACCACAGAAGACTTTAAGTTCAAACTATTTTGAGTGTTTACTTCATGCTGATCAACTATACACAAGACAAGCATATATGCAATATTCAGCCAGTGCCTTCAACTAGTAGTTGAATTTCACACACTCCTAGGAATGGAAAACCTGCTGAACAAATGGAAAAGACTCTGCCGTGTTTATTAAAATTCACAAAATGTCCATGTTTCCAGCATATGTACAGCAGCAATCATATATCATTCCTTTCCAGGGCCCAAGTAGCAACATCTCCTCAGGCTGTGCCAAGGGCAGACAGAAGACTCTCTTGGTTCCTGTTGCCATGATCAGAGAATTTTTAAAAGTACAAATATTCCACTTAAATAACGGTACTGTAAAGGTTAAAACACATTTGTTCCCCACCTCCATCCTTTCTTTTTTTTTTTTTTTTTTTCATCCTTTCTTTCTTTGTCTTTGGTGGTAGTGGATGGGGAGCCCACTAAGTGTGTCTTCCTTGTCTCCTTCCCAGCATACGGGGTTCTGCACTGTTACTGCTCCACGCTGAGCTAAGGTCCAGCTCTCATCTGTTGCCCTGACTACCCTCAACCCAGGAGGACCCGCCAGAAGACTAAAATGACAGGCTAGTAAAAGGAAACAAACCCTACAGAAGGAATGACAACCTTCCAGCATGATAACGAAAATCCCCAAACCTGTGTTCATCTCCCAAAACTATGTGGACTCTCTCCCATGGCACTCTTAAAACTATTCGGCCCGCAACTCCGGGAATCCAACTAGACCCCATCAATGGCACAATAGGCCACACAAACTAATCACAGAGGAGGTGGTTACAAATCCTTTCCCCCCAAGCATCACCCCTGAGTGGCTCTGCTATGCTCCACATCTCTTTTGCAAAAAATCTGTTACCTGAGACTTTTTTCCACCTTCAGATTTCTAAAGATTTGTGTGCTTCCTCCATCCCACCCCGTTTTTTTCCCCCAAGTTTGTTGATGGGGCAGAGAGGATACCTGTATTAAGGGCTGTATGAACACCTGTGTAGAAATGATTTATAAACCTTTCCTTCTTCCACTTAAATCTGTCTTCTAAGCCTTACTTGTTGCCTCGAAAAATGGGGTTGATCACCCCCGCTGTTGGCCCAACGTTGTCAAGAAGCCCTAGAATTTCATATGTATTAAAGGGTTTTGCACACTGTCAAATGCAAACATGACACTGGTTGCGTGTTACCCCTACCGGGCTCCTTTCTGTTCTCGGGGACCAACGCAGCCCCATTTCCAAGGCGTTTGTTTTGTTTGGTTTTGTCTTTGCATCTCAGTACGGATTCTTCGACCTGGCCCCTTCCCCAAGCCGCGACCCGCCACCTGCGGGACAAAAGCGAGGGCAGCCAGAGTCCCGGTGGCAAATGGCCCCCGCGGGCAGCGCTCGGCTAACGGTCTGGACGCCGCGGCCCGCGCTCGCCTCTCCTCTCTGGGAGCGAGATGGGAGGCGTGGGAGAGCTCAGAGAAAGAGGCTACAGGAGCCCAGGAGCGAGAAACGGCGGCGGCGGGTGCGAAGCGGACCAGAGAAGTGGAAGAAGCCAGACAGATGGAGGCAAAAAGACAAAACCCGAACAGTCCACACTGGAAGTCGCCAGGAGCTAACCAAAGGAGAGAGATAAGATAGGAAGGCTAGGCTTCCTAAAGAAGCCCCCGCGCCTCGCGGAAGGCGCAGGACTCAGGAGCTTAGAGCCGAGAGCGCGAGCCCCCGAGGATTGCGAGGTCGCAAGCGGAGCCCTCCCCAGTTACCTGTGTTACTTCCGCCTTGGCTGCCCCCGTCCGGGGGGAAGATGCTGGAGCATTTCTCCCACTCCACCTGGCCCGCGAAGCACAGCTCCGTGACGATGTGCAGTGCCTTTTGGCACAGGCTGCTCACTCCGTCCTCCTTATGGAAACTCATCGTTTGGCCTCGTTTCTCCCAGATAGCCGTTCTTTCCCTTTCCAGTTACCTCTGTGCTGACCCCTCTAGCGCCCTAAGCCATATCCCGCCTTCGGAGACTTTGGCCCAGGAGCGCGCAGCTAAGAGGCGGCAACTCTTAGGAGCCCCAAGTTGGCCCCATGGCGAGAGCAGAGGGCTCCAGAAAAGGTGGAGAGGCTGGGGCGGGAATTAGAGCTAGGCGGATGCGGTAGCGAGGTTTTTGCTAACTCTCACGCCGCGCGAACGAGCCCAAGCAAGCCAGAGAGACCTGCATGGAGAGCGGAGGGGAGCTGGGGGAGACGTAAAAAACCGAAAGCCCTTCACTTGCAGAAGCATTTGTGTTTCTGGAGGGTGCCTGACGACGGCGCGTCCAATCGCAGCCTGGCGCGGGTCTGGTGACCCCTTCTCTAGTCACCGGGGGAAGCGGGAGACAACGGAGGAGGCGCCGCCGGGCGCCCTTGCTGGGTTTTCCTGCTGAGGCCGGAGATGCTCTTCTGGCGCGCAGGTTGGTGAGAAATCTTGGTTTTCTGGGTACCTTTCCCAGCCTCCGTACCCCCCTACCAAAATCCCTCTCGATTATGGATGTGCCCTGATTCTCTAACACTTTTTTTTAAAAAGATCATGCCAACTGAAAACAAGCTGAAAAAGTTAATCAAATACCTAGTAGATGAGCGATCAAACCAGACGTCTACAGAAAGAAAAAAAGACATCCCAGGAAAGCATTTTAGAAATGACTTCTTTTTTCTTTTTGATTTCTAACTATGATTGTTTAGAAACAGAATATTCAACCCAGGAGCTCTTTTTACTACTACTAGTAAAATTCTCCATGAGGTGCATCTTTACCGTTTGCCCAGTTCAGTTTTTCTTTATGCATAAATAAAGTGAATAGGCAAAGTTGTTCATTGCTATTTAAGTTTCTTTTTTTACCAAATTTAAGAGACCACAAAACAAAATATGTTGTTTGTATTAATATTCAGTTTGAATTTTGTCCATTAATATGCAATTGGCAATTGAGATTGCATAACCTGACCTCCTTTATCACTCTTTCACGTGACTTAAGTACTGAAGAAGACAAGGCACAGGTGTTAAAGGGGGAAAAGGGTTAAGTTCAGATCTGTCACACAGATTGCTTAACCTGAGGAAATTGCTTTCAGGGCTTTAACTAAGTCAAAGGGCTGACCGAAGGGTTTAGACTCTTATAATTCTCTAACGCAAATGATGGAGCTAAAGCTACAAAATAATGCTAATAAACATGTGCCACAAGCTTGTAGGAAATAAATTTACATTGCTTTTAAATTGTTTTCAGGCAGAGTTTGATCCCATACATATTATAACCTGAAGATTGATTTAACTTTTGTTAGGTAAGGATTCTTTATTTTAGAAGTGAAATATCCTGAATTTGTTCATGTTGAGGAGGAAGAAATTTCCCTCTACCTATCTTGATTCTTCAAAGTGGTCTAAGAATTAAATTGATGTGAGAAAGATCAATAGGAGAAAAAAAAAATTAGTAACTTACAATGGGAGAGACTCAGGAAAAATGAGTGACTCACCAAAATGGCTGAAGCCCTCACCTTAAATGCCCTCTTCAGCTAAAGATAAAAGAGGACGTTGGGAGTATCAGTTTGGTACTTCAGAGGGGTGGAAGACAATTCACAAGGAGATGGAAAAGCAGATGCTTGGTAAACAAATGTTTGCTCTGCCATACAGAGACAATATGAGACAATGAGAATTTTAACAAACAGATTTTGCTAGGTTTCTCCCAGTCTACACATCTAGTTCATACAATAGTTTTCTTTGATGATAGCTCCCTTCCCAGAACAGCTCTAGCTACATTCTTTAGGCAGCTAGAAGGACTGTCAAAATTTCTTCCTGAGTATTTTGGGTGTTGTTTTCAGCTCAAAATAATCTGCGTGCCCAAGAGACATTTTGGGGTGACAGGTTTTGCTGCCAAAGAATAGGTAGTTTTATTTTAAACCATTCCACTGTTTGTGATAAATTATTTCTTCTGTAAGGACACTATGGTAAATCTTAGGGTAAACATTTAGCATAGCATCCCAGTAGGGAGCATATATTAGTTGAATCATTTTAACCTGATTCATAGGACAATTGGTATAACTAAGGATGAATTTTTCTATCATGAATTAAGACAAAGTATAATCTGCTGGGTTCATTTACTTTTTGTTTTTATGCACATTGATCTGGGTTGTTTTTAGATCAGATTGACTAAAGAAATAATTTCACCATCAATTTAAGAAACCTTAAATATCTACTATGTTTGAAGATGTTATTAAATAAGTGCTCTGGTGCCCATGTTATAGAAAGCCAAACTCTGACAATGGGTGTTTGCAGAAAAGTAAGGATTTATTTGGGCATTAAGCAAGAAGAACAGGCAGATTATGCTCAAATGGCTTTCAAGCAAGAGTTTTTAAAGACAGTGTTAGGAAAGAACTGTGGACATTCTTCTGATTGGCTGATAAGGAAGAGCCAATTTTGACTCCATGTTGGATCTGTTTCTTTGACTTTAATCTTTGCTTTTTGTTGCTTTTGTTATTATAGTCATAAATAATGGCCTGCTTCAGGAAACCCTGCCCCTCTGTCTGAATGTTAAACCAAAGTGCCTTTGTTCAGGACCCTGCTTACCTGTGGATGGCTTTAGGAAGGAAGAAGTTAACTTAGCCCCTCCCTGAGATTGGCCATTCCAGGAAATATTTCCAGGATTAATGACTTTTTACTTTACTTCCTCACTGCTTCCCCCTCTCCTTTCTGTAAAAGATACTGGTTTCCCAATTCCAATAAAATGGTTATTTTGAGATATTAGTCTGCCATCTTCTTGGTCAGACAACTTTCCAAATAGTTATATTCCTTACCTCAACACCTAGTCTTTTGGATTTATTGACCTGTCATGTGGTGAGCAGAGTCAGTTTGGACTTGGTAACAGGTTGATGGTAAGATAATAGAGTGATGTTTGGGAAACCTCAATCTTCCGGCTCCAGTCTGGGGCCTACATGTGTGTAGTCAGCATGTAGTCACCATCCTCCACCTCGGTGGGGTCTTAATTTCTACAAAAACTCAAAGATATGCATTAAATTGTATCTCTATCCCTTCAGGAAGAATTAGGAGTTTAATGACTCTGTTGTCCTAACCACTAACTGCTTGAGCCTACTCTGTGAAGCTCAGTAAAGATTTTGAAGACTAAAGCCTTTTTTTCTACAAACAAGAAATGGGGGCACAGAGGGGGTTCTGTACTCAGGAAAGCCCCTCAGGGTCCTGCTTAGTTTCATAGGTAATACATTTTAATAAGTCCCTTTCCAATTGTCCTTGCCCTCCAATCCTCCACACTTAGACAGATCCATATGAAATGACCTGCAAAGCAATGCTGTTTTCATATTTACTACATGAGCTGTTGTATGGGATGTCTAAACCAGTGATTTTATACTATTTAGAGGCTCTACTTGCTTTTGTGGAGTAAGGCAGTATGGCTCTCTATTGACCCTCTTATGAATTTTCTCCAGTTTTTTTCTCTCCTTTGATTAATTTATTTTTTAATTGGAGGAAAATTGCTTTATACTGTTGTGTTGGTTTCTGCTGTACAACAATGCAAATCAGCCAAAATTGTGCATATATCACTTCCCTCTTCAGTGCTTCCCTGGTGACTCAGACAGTGAAGAATCTGCCTGCAACACAGAAGACCTGGGTTTGATCCCTGAGTCAGGAGGATCTCCTGGAGAAGAAATTGCCAACCCACTCCAGTATTCTTGCCCAGAGAATTCCATGGACAGAGGAGCCTGGTGGGCTACAGTCCATGGGGTCACAAAAAGTCAGACATGGCTGAGAGACTAACATTTTTGCTTTTTAACCTCCCTCTTGAGCCTCTCTCTTCACCACCTATATCCTACCCTTCTAGGTCATCAAAGAACACCAGGCTGGGCTCCATGTGTTATATAGCAATTTTTCACAAGCTCTCTATTTTACACATGGTAGTGTATATATAACTGATCCTACTTTTTTGGTTTATGCCACTCTTTCCTTCTATCACCATGTCCACAAGTCTGTTCTCTATGACTGCATCTCCCTTCCTTCCTTGCAAATAGGCTCATCAATATCATTTTTTGAGACTCCATATATATGCACTAATATACTGCCTATGTTTCCCTCTAAGAGCTTTACAGTTTGTGGCCTTACATTTAAGTCTTTAATCCATTTCGAGTTAATTTTTGTGTATGATGTTAGAAAGTGTTCTAATTTAATTCCTTTACGGGTATCTGTCCAATTTTCCCAGCACCACTTATTGAAAAGACTGTCTTTTCTCCGTTGTATATTCTTGCCTCATTTGTCAAAGATAAGGTGCCCATAGGTGCATGGGTTTGTCTCTGGGCTTTCCATCTTGTTCTATTGGCCTATATTTCTGTTTTTGTGCCAGTGCCATACCGTCTTGATGACTATAGATTTGTAGTATAGTTTGAAATCAGGAAGGTTGATTCCTCTGTTTTTCTTTCTCAAGATTGCTTTGACTATTCAGGGTCTTATATTTCCAAACAAATTGTGAAATTATTTGTTCTAGTTATGTGAAAAAGGTCATTGGTAATTTGATAGGGATTGCATTAAGTCTGTAGCTTCCTTTGGGGAGTATAGTCATTTTCACAGTATTGATTTTTCCAATCCAACACCACAGCATATCTCTCCATCTGTTTGTGTCACCTTTGATTTCTTTCACCAGTGTCTTATGGTTTTCTGAATACAGGTCCTTTCTCTTTAGGTAGGTTATTCTTAGATATTTTATTCTTTTTGTTTTAATGGATAATGGAATTGTTTACTTAATTTCTCTTTCTGGTTTTTCATTTTTAGCATATAGGAATGCAAGGGATTTCTGTGTATTAATTTTATAGCTTACAACCTTACTATATTCATTGATTAGCTCTATTAATTTTCTGGCGGCATATTTAGGGTTTTTTATGTATATATAGTGTCATGTCATCTACAAACAGTGAGAGTCTTGCTTCTTCTTTTCCAATCTGGATTCCTTTGATTTCCTTTTCTTCTCTGAATGCTATGTTTAAGATTTCCAAAACTATATTGAATAATAGTGGTGAGAGTGAGCACTCTTGTCTTGTTCTTGATCTTAGAGGAAATGCTTTAAGTTTTTCACTGTTGAGAATGTTTGCTGTGGGTTTGTCATGTATGACTTTTATATGTTGAGGTACATTCCTTCTATGCCTATTTTCTGAAGTGTTTTTATTATAAATGGGTATTGAATTTTGTGGAAAGGTTTCTCTGCATCTATTAAGATGATCATATGATTTTTTATCTGTCATCTTTTAATATGGTGCTTTACATTGTTTGATTTCCATATTGAATGCAATATATGCATGCCTTGCATATATTGGGATATATATGACTGGGATAAAACCCACTTGATCATGATGCATAAACTTTTAATGTGTTGTTGGGTTCTGTTTGCTAGAATTTTGTTGAGGATTTTTGCATCGATGTTCATCAGTGATATTGGCCTGAAATTTCCTTTGTGGTATCTTTGTCTGGCTTGGTATCAGAATGATGGTGCCCTTGTGGAATGAGTTTGGGAGTTTTCCTTTCTCTGCAATTTTCTGCAAAGTTTTGAGTAGGATAAGTATTAGCTCTTCTCTAAACTTTTGATAGAATTCACCTGTGAAATCATCTGGCCCTGGGGCTTTCTTTGTTGGAAGACTTTTCAATACACTTCTGATTTCCATGCTTATAATTGGTCTGCTCATGTTTTCTATTTCTTCCTTGTTCAGTTTTGGAAGGTCATACTTTTCTAAGAATTTTCCATTTCTTCCTGGTTATCCATTTTATTGGCACATAGTTGTTCATAGTAGCCTCTTATGATCCTTTGTATTCCTATGTTGTCTCTAGTAACTTCTCTTTTTTCATTTCTAGTTTTATTGATTTGAGTCTTCTTCCTTTTTTTCTTGATAAGCCTGGCTAGTGGTTTGTCAATTTTCTTTATCTTCTCAAAGAACCAGCTTTTAGTTTTATTGATCATTGCTATTGTCCTCCTTTTTCTTTTTCATTTATTTCTGCTCTGATCTTTATGATTTCTTTCCTTCTACTAGCTTTGGGGAGTTTTTTGTTCATTTTCTGTTGTTTTAGATGTAAGAATTTATTGCATCTCTTGTTTCTTGAGGTAGGCTTGTACTGCTATAAATATCTCTTTTAGCACTGTTTTGTTTCATCCTGTAGATATTGAGATAATGTGTTTTCATTATCATTTGTTTCTAGGTATATTTTTATTTTCTTTTTGATTTCTTCAGTGACAGGTTGGTTATTCAGAAGTGTATTGTTTAGCCTCCATGTGTTTGTTACAGACTTTCCGCCCCCCCTCTACTTGATATCTAATCTTATAACACTGTGGTAGGAAAAGATATGATTTGATATGATTGAAATGATTTCATTTTTTTAAAAAATTTACCAAGGCTTGATGTGATGCAAGATCAAGCCTTGATGTGACCATGAACAATGTCTCATGTGCACTTTAGGAAAAAAAAGTGAAACATACTGTTTTTGGATGAACTGTCCTATAGAGATCAATTAGATCCAGCTGGTTCAATGTATCATTTAATGCTTGTGTTTCCTTATTAATTTTCTGTCTGGATGATCTGTTCATTGGTGTGAGTGAGTTGGTGAAATTTCCCTCTTTTATTGTGTTACTGTCAGTTTCCACTATAGTAGTTGGTACCATTTGTGTTATGTATTGGTGTACTCCTATGTTGGATGCATATATGTTTATAATTGTTATATATGATTCTGGGATTGATCTATTGATCATTAGGTGGTGTTCTTTTGTCTCATGATATTTTTTTATTTTAAAGTCATTTTATCTGATATGGGGATTGCTACTCCTGCCTTCTTTCCATTTCTATTTGCATGAAATAATATTTTCTAGCCCCTCACTTTCAATCAGTATGTGTTCCTAGGTCTGAAGTGTATCCCTTGTCGACAGCTGTTGTTTTTGTGTCCCTTTAGCCAAACTGTGTCTTTTGTTTGGACCATTTATATTTAAGGTAATTATTGATATGTATGATCCTGTTTCCATTTACTTTATTGTTTTGGGTTTTGGCTTTTTGTTTGTTTGTTTTTAGGTCTTTTCTTTCTCTTTGCTTCCTATCTAGGGAAGTTTCTTTACCATTTGTTTCCTGGTGTAAGCTGATTTGGTGGTGCTGAATTCTTATAACTTTTACTTGTCTGTGCTGCAGCTGCTGCTAAGTCGCTTCAGTCATATCCAACCCTGTGCGATCCCATAGACGGCAGCCCACCAGGCTCCCCCGTCCCTGGGATTCTCCAGGCAAGAACACTGGAGTGGGTTGCCATTTCCTTCTCTAATTCATGAAAGTGAAAAGTGAAAGTGAAGTTGCTCAGTCATATCCGACTTTTAGCAAACCCATGGACTGCAGCCTACCAGGCTCCTCTGTACATGGGATTTTCCAGGCAAGAGTACTCTAGTGGGTTGCCATTGCCTTCTTTGTACTTATCTGTAAAACTTTTTATTTTGCCTTCAAATCTAAATGAGATCCTTGCTAGATAGAGTAATCTTGGTTGTAGATTTTTCCCTTTCATCACTTTAGGTATATCTTGCCATTTCCTTCTAGCCTGCAGAGTTTCTTTTGAAATATCAGCTGTTAGCCTTATGGAGATCCCCTTGTATTTATTTTTTGCTTTTCCCTTGCTGTTTTCCATAATTATTTTTTGTGTTTAATTTTTGTTAGTTTGATTAATATGTGTCTTGGCATGTTTTTCTTTTTGAGTTCAACCTGTATGGATCTCTCTGGGCTTCCTGGACTTTGGTGGCTATTTCCTTACTCATGTTAGGGAAGTGTTTGACTATAATCTCTTCAAATATTTTCTCATTGTTAAGCATTTCTTGCATCTACTTGATTCATGTCTTCATTCTATTTATTTGTGTCTCCATTTTATTCTAAGATTTTTTATCATCTTTACTATCATTTTTATGAATTCTTTTTCAAGTAGACTGCTTATTTCCTCTCCATTTATTTGATCTTGTGGACTTGTGCCATACTCTTCCACCTGTTGTATGTTTCTGTCTTTTCATTTTGTTTAGTTTACTTTGTTTGGAGTCTTCTTTCTGAAGGCTGGACAAGTCATAGTTCCTCTTATTTGTGAGGTCTGTCCCCCATGGCTGAGGTTGGACCAGTTCCTTGTGAAGGCTTAGTGGTTGAGAGGACTTGTTCCTATGATCTGGTGGATGGAGCTGAATCGTGTCCTTTAAAAGGCAGTGCCATGTTCAGTATAGTTTTGTGGTTTGTATGGGCATGGTATTGCTTTGTGCAGTCTGTTTTTTAATGAGCAGGCTTGGGTTTCTGTTTTGCTGAAGGTTTGGCATGAAGTGTCCAACAGTGTAGCTTGCTGGCTTTGAATGGAGCTTGGCCTTAGTGTTGAGATGGAGGCCTTTGGGAGAGCTCTCACCAATTAATGTTCCATTGGGTTGGAAATGCTCTGGTGGTCCAACGTCCTGGAGTCCCATCTCCTTCCTTGAAAGTTCAGCCTGACAACTTATTGTCGCACCAATACTTCATAAGCCACACAGCACAGAAGACAAAACCCCAAGACTAATGGTGAAAGCAACATCCAACAGCCAAGAACACTCTAAGAAACTCACACAAATACAAAGAGAAGAGTGAAAAAAATGAAAAATAAAAAAATGAATAAAAGCAGGAATCAAAAAAGAAGAGGGCAACCAAGACATAATTTAAAATAAATACTAAAGCCTACACTAGCAAAAACGCAAAATCAAAAATATGGGGAAAATGAATATAATTAAATAGTACTACAAAAATAGAAAAAAACATAAAATAAAGTAAGTTTATTTTAAAATAAGATTCGTTTTTGAAGGGGGAAAGTAAAGGGGAAATTAACAATTAGAGAAATAATAAAGAACAACATTAGAACTGTATGATAAAGAAAAAAAAGAAAAGGGAACGAGAAAAAAATTATATACAGAGAGAGTGGTAGTAAGATGAATGGCCTCCTTACTCCTGCACTGACCTCTCCACACAGCAAGCATCACCCAATCTGCCTATTTAGAAAGTACTCCAATGTTTCTAGGAAGGTCTCTGGACCTGCTGTGGGTGTTTTGGAGTCAGCTCAGGCTCAGATCTGGCCTTACTCGAGTTTTTACTTTGTCCTAGTGTCTACAATTGTTCCCAATGATCACAATCTCAGCCTTATTATGGGGATTTCATCCAGGGCAAAGGCTTTGGCATAGTCAATAAAGCAGAAATAGATGTTTTTCTGGAACTCTCTTGCTGAAAATGGCAATAGGAACATATATATCAGTAATGAGTTTAAATATAAATGGATTAAATGCTCCAACCAAAAGACACAGACTGGTTGAATGGGTACAAAAACAAGACCCATGTATATGCTGCCTACAAGAAACCCACTTCAGACCTAAAGGCACATATAGACTGAAAGTGAGAGAATGGAAAAATATATTCCATGCAAATGGGAAGCAAAAGAAATCTGGAGTAGTAATACTCATATTAGACAAAATAGACCTTAAAATAAAGAAGATTACAAGAGATAAAGAAGAACACTGCATGATGATCAAGGGATCAATCCAAGAGGAAGATATAACAATTGTAAATATCTATGCACCCAACATAGGAGCACCTCAACACATAAGACAAACATTAACAGACATAAAAGGAGAAACTGATGGTAACACAGTAATACCAGGAGATTTTGACACCCTACTCACACCAATGAAAAGATCATCAAAACAGAAAATTAATAAGGAAACACAAGTCTTAAATAATACATTAGATGAGATGGATCTCATTGATATTTTCAGGACATTCTATCCAAATGCAGAAAAATGGGAGGGAGATGGGAGGGGGTATCAGGATGGGGAATACATGTAAATCCATGGCTGATTCATGTTGATGTATGGCAGAAACCACTACAATATTGTAAAGTAATTAGCCTCCAACTAAAAAAAAAAACAAAAACAAAACAAAACAACAACAACAACAAACACAGAAGAATGCACATTCTTCTCAAGTGCACATGGAACATTCTCCAGGATAGACCACATCTTAGGTCACAAATCAAACCTCAGTAAATTTAATAAAATTGAAATCATATCAAGCATCTTCTCCCACCACAACACTATGAGACTAAATATCAATTACAAGAAAAAAAACTGTAAAAAACACAAATACATGGAGATTAAACAAAACGTTTCTAAATAACCAACAGGTTACTGAAGGAATCAAAAGGGAAATCAAAAATTTTCTAGAAACAAATGACAATGAGAACACAACAACTCAAAACCTATGGCGTGCAGCAAAAGCAGTTCTATGAGGGAAGTTTATAGCAATACAATCCTACCTCAATAAAAACATCAAATAGACAACCTAACTTTATACCTAAAGTAACTTGAAAAAAAAGAACAAAACAAACCCACAAATTAGTAGAAGGAAAGGAATCATAAAGATCCAAACAGAAATAAGTAAAAAAAGAAATGAAAGAAACAATAGTAAAGATTAATAAAACTAAAAGCTGGTTCTTTGAGAGGATAAACAAAACTGACAAGCCTTTAGCCAGATTCACCAAGAAAAAGAAAGAAGAATCAAATCAACAAAATTAGAAATTAAAAAGGAGAGGTTGCCACAGACAATGCAAAAATAGTATTATAAGAGACTATTATGAACAACTATTTGGCAATAAAATCGATAACCTGGAAGAAATGGACAGATTCTTAGAAAAGTTCAATCTTCCAAGACTGAACCAGGAAGAAATACAAATTATGAACAACCCAATTACAAGCACTGAAACTGAAACTGTGATCCAAAATCTCCCCACAAACTAAAGCCCAGGACTAGATGGCTTCACAGGAGAAGGCTATGAAATATTTAGAGAAGCGTTAAGGCCTATCCTTATAAAACTCTTTCAAAAAATTGCAGAGGAAGGAACTCTTCCAAACTCATTCTACGATGCCACCATCACCTTGACACCAAATCCAGACAAAGACAACAGAAATAAAGAAAACTACAAGCCAATATCACTGATGAACATAGATGCAAAACTCCTCAACAAAATTTTAGCAAACAGTATTCAGCAACACATCAAAAAGCTCATACAACATGATCAAGTTGGGTTTATTCCAGGAATGCAAGGATTCTTCAATATATGCAAATCAATCAATGTGATACACTATATTAACAAATTAAAAGATAAAAACTATATAATTATCTCAATAGATGTAGAAAAAGCCTTTGACAAAATTCAGCACCCATTTATGATTAAAACTCTTAAAAAAACTGGGCATAGAAGGAACCTACCTCAACATAGTAAAGACCATATATGATAAGACTACAGCAAACAATATTCTTAATGGTGAAAAACTGAAAGCATTCTCCCTAAGATCAGGAACAAGACAGGGGCATCCACTTTCACCACTATTATTCAACATAGTTCTGGAAATCCTAGCTACAGCAATCAGAGAAGAAAAAGAAATAAAAGGAATCCAGATCAGAAAAGAAGTAAAGCTCTCACTGTTTGCAGATGACATGATACTATACATAGAAAACCCTAAAGATAGTATCAGAAAATTACTAGAGCTAATCAGTGAATTTAGCAAAGTTGCAGGATACAAAATCAATACACAGAAATCACTTGAATTTCTATATACTAACAATGAAACATCAGAAAGGGAAATTAAGGAATCAACCCCATTCACCATTGCAACAAAAAGAATTAAATATCTAGGAATAAACTTACTTAAGGAGACAAAAGAACTGTACACAGAAAATTATAAGACACTAATGAAAGAAATCAAAGATGACATAAACAGATGGAGAGATATTCCATGTTCCTGGGTAGGAATTATCAATATTATGAAAATGACTATACTACCAAATACAGTGTACAGACTCAATGCAATCCCTATCAAATTACCAATGGTTTTTTTCACAGTACTAGAACAAAAAATTTCACAATTCATGTGGAAACTCAAAAGACCCCACATAGCCAAAGCGGTCTTAAGAAAGAAGAATGGAGCTGGAAGAATCAACCTTCCTGACTTCACTATACTATGAACCTACAGTATCAAAACAGTATGGTATTGGCACAAAAATAGAAATATAGACCAATGGAACAAGATAGAAAGCCCAGAAATAAACCCATACACCTATGGGTACCTTATTTTTGATCAAGGAGGCAAGAATATACAATGGAGCAAAGACAGCCTCTTCAATAAATGGTGCTGGGGAAACTGGACAGCTACTTGTAAAAGAATGAAATTAGAACACTTCTTCACACCATACACAAAAATAATCTCAAAATAGATTAAAGACCAGAAACTATAAAACTCTTAGAGGAAAACATAGGCAGAACACTCGATGACATAAATCAAAGCAAGATCTTCTATGACCCACCTTCTAAAGTAATGGAAATAAAAGCAAAAGTAAACAAGTGGGCCCTGACTAAACTTAAAAGCTTTTGCATTGCAAAGGAAACTATAAGTAAGGTGAAAAGACAGCCCTCAGAATGGGAGAAAATAATGGCAAATGGAACAACTGACAAAGGATTAATTTCCAAATATACAAGCAGTTCATAAAACTCAATGCCAGAAAAACAAACAACCCAATCAAAAAGTGGGAAAAGACTTAGACATTTCTCCAAAAAGACATACAGATGGCTAACAAACACATGAAAAGATGCTCAGTATCACTCATTATTAGAGAAATGCAAAACAAAACTACAATGAGATATCACCTCACACTGGTCAGAACAGCCGTCATCAAAAAAGTCTGCAAAAAATAAATGCTGGCGAGAGTGTGGAGAAAAGCGAACACTCTTGCACTGTTGGTGGGAAAGTAAATTGATACAGCCACTATGGAAGATGGTATGGAGATAAATGGCAACCCACTCCAGTATTCTTGCCTGGAAAATCCCATGGAAGGAGAAGCCTGGTAAGCTACAGTCCATGGGGTCATAAAGAGTCGGACATAACTGAACAACTTCAACTTACAAAACTAGGAATAAAACCACCATTTGACCCAGCAATCCCACTCCTAGGCATATACCCTGAGGAAACCAAAATTGAAAAAGACACGTGTATTCCATTGTTCATTGCAGCACTACATACAATAGCTAGAACATGGAAGCAACCTAGATATCCATTGTCAGAAGAAGCCGTGGTACATATACACAATGGAATATTATTGGCCATAAAAAGGAACACATTCTGAGGAGGGGTGGGATGGAGTGGGAGATGGGAGGGAGGTTCAAAAGGGAGGCCATGTATACCTATGTATACCATGTATACCTATGGCTGATTCATTTTGAGCTTTGACAGAAAACAATAAAATTCTGTAAGGCGATTATCCTTCAATAAAAAATAAATTAAAAAAAAATAGGCAGGGTGACAATATACAGCCTTGACATACTCCTTTCCCAATGTGGAACTAGTCCATTGTTCCATGTCCAGTTCTAATTGTTGCTTCTTGACCTGCATACAGGTTTCTCAGGAGGCAGGTCAGGTGGTATGGTATTCCCATCTCTTTCAGAATTTTCCACAGTTTGTTGTGATCCACACAGCCAAAGGCTTTAGTGTAGTCAATGAAGCAGAACTAGATACTATAATCAATTAATTTTCCAGGCCTTAGTTTTCTCACTAAAAGATACCTTGCATCATTTTTTATGAATTTCATGAGTTATTTTGTATAAAAATAATCAAAAATAACCTCAAAGTGGAAGTTTGTTGAGGGCAGAGATTATGATTTCTCTTTTTACAATAATGTACCTAATAGACGTCAGTTTTTGTTCCAATCCCAAAGAAAGGCAATGCCAAAGAATGCTCAAACTACCTCACAATTGCACTCATCTCACATACTAGTAAAGTAATGCTTAAAATTCTCCAAGCCAGGCTTCAGCAACATGTGAACTTCCAGATGTTCAAGCTGGTTTTAGAAAAATCAGAGGAACCAGAGGTCAAATTTTCAACATCTGCTGGATCATCAAAAAAGCAAGAGAGTTCCAGAAAAACATCTATTTCTGCTTTATTGACTATGCCAAAGCCTTTGACTGTGTGGATCACAATAAACTGTGGAAAATTCTGAAAGAGATGGGAATACCAGAACACCTGACCTGTCTCTTGAGAAACCTGTATGGAGGTCAGGAAGCAACAGTTAGAACTGGACATGGAACAACAGACTGGTTCCAGATAGGAAAAGGAGTCCGTCAAGGCTGTATATTGTCACCCTGCTTATTTAACTTATATGCAGAGTACATCATGAGAAACGCTGGGCTGGAAGAAGCACAAGCTGGAGTCAAGATTGCAGGGAGAAATATCAATAACCTCAGATCTGCAGATGACACCACCCTTATGGCAGAAAGTGAAGAACTAAAAGCTTCTTGATAAAAGTGAAAGAGGAGAGTGAAAAAGTTGGCTTAAAGCTCAACATTCAGAAAACTAAGATCATGGCATCCAATCCCATCACTTCATGGCAAATAGATGGGGAAACAGTGGAACCAGTGAATGACTTTATTTTTCTGTGCTCCAAAATCACTGCAGATGGTGGTTTCAGCCATGAAATTAAAAGATGCTTACTCCTTGGAAGGAAAGTTATGACCAACCTTGATAGCGTATTAAAAATCAGAGACATTACTTTGCCAACAAAGGTCCATCTAGTCATGATGATGGTTTTTCCAGTGGTCATGTATGGGTGTCAGAGTTGGACTATAAAGAAAGCTGAGCACTGAAGAATTGATGCTTTTGAACTGTGGTGTTGGAGAAGACTCTTGAGAATCCCTTGGACCACAAGAAGATCCAACCAGTCCATCCTAAAGGAGATCAGTCCTGAGTGTTCATTGGAAGGACTGATGTTGAAGCTGAAACTCCAATACTTTGGCTACCTGCTGCAAAGAGCTGACTCATTTGAAAAGACCCCGATGCTTGAAAAGATTGAAGGCAGGGGGAGAAGGGGACAACAGAGGAAGAGATGGTTGGATGGCATCACCGACACAATGGACATGGGTTTGGATGGACTCTGGGAGTTGGTGATGGACAGGGAGGCCTGGCTTGCTATGGTCCATGGGGTTTTGAAGAGTCAGACATGACTGAGTGACTGAACTGAACTGAACTGAAGCAAAATTAAAACAGTCATAGATAGAACAAATTGGAAGTCACCAGAAAAGGGGTATGGAGGGTTGAGTGAAATATGTGAAGGGGATTAAGAGTCAAACCTCCAATTATATAATAAATCATGAGGATACAATATACAGCATAAGGAATAAGGTCAATACTATTGTGTTAACTTTGTATGGAGACAGATGAACACCAAACTCTTGTTGTGGTGATAATTTCATAATGTATACAAAAGTTAAATCATTATTTAGTACACCTGAAAGTAAGATAACATTGTATTCCCATTATATTAAAAAGTAAAACTAAAGAGAGAGATTTTGGGCTAAGTAGAGGAAATCCTGGCTCAAACCCATGTATGTATGTGTGTGAGTGTGTGTGTGTGTGTGTGTGTGTGTGTTTGCACTTGGATTTTTCAGCTCTGCTGAAAAATTTGTGGTAAATTTGTAGGTACCTTGAGGTAAAAATCTTTTTAATTTGTTTATTTTTAGTTGGAGGATAATTGTTTTATGGTGGTGTGTTCTTTTTCCCCATACATCAACATGAATCAGTCATAGGTATACAAAATATCCCCTCTCTCTTTAATCTCCTTCTCACGACCCATCCCATCCCACTCCTATAGGTTGTCACAGAGGACCAGATTGAGCTCTCTGTGTTATATAGCAACTTTTCACTAGCTATCTATTTGACATGTGGTAATGTACACATTTCAATGCTTCTATCTCAATTCGTCCCACCCTCTCCTGTCTCTGTTGCGTCCATAAGTCAGTTCTGTATATCTGAGTCTCTATAACTGTCCTGCATATAGGTTAATCAGTACCATTTTTCTAGAGTCTATATGTATGCATTATTATGAATCCCCCCAAACATTTTCACTTTCAAAGCATTTATATGTAAGATCCAAAAGACCTCCAAATTTCTGTGTTTATGCATGTTTTCTACTGAATAATGTTTTTCTTTGTTTTTACATTCCTGATCTCAAGTTTGCCTCAAGCTACTTATTATTACTGTGACACCCTCTTAGCTGTGGAATGCTAAATATACTTGGAATCATTTTGAAAAATATTTTATGACATTATTTTAACTATAATTTTCTGTAAAATTTTTATTTACTCTTTTATCAAATTTATCTTGACATAGAATCTTACCCAACCCTTGCAATCAGATTCATTTCCTCCTCATCAATAAACCTTCTACTAAGCCCACAGTGAGTTATCACTTTCCGAAATATGAAGGAATCTATTCCTTGTGACCTTCCGTGTTTCCATTCATTTATTAGTTTCTTGAAAACTTGCATTGATCATTTATGATATGTGAAATCTTGTGTGTAAAGAATTCTTTGCTAGACCTGGATATACAAGGAAGATTTACGCTGAAATAATTTACCTTCAAAGAGCTCCAACTCTTGTGGTAAATAAAAACAAGAATAAAATAAATAAAAACAATCATAACCCCCTAAAAGAAGTCCATGAGTATATAAAGTCGGAGATACATTCTATGTTATTATGTTCTTTTTACAAATACCATAGAATAGCGTTGTTTGTATTATAACATCTTCAAACTCAGTACGTTAAAACAGCAAGTGGACCAAGTGCTGACCCACTAGAATTTTGCATATTTATATTTGACCTGGGGCTTCCCTGATGGCTCAGATGGTGAAGATTCTGCCTGCAATAGAGGAGACCTCGGTTGCATCTCTGGGTCAGGAAGATCCCATGGAGAAGGGAATGGCTATCCATTCCACTATTTTTACCTGAAAAACTCCATGAACAGAGGAACCTGGTGAGCTACAGTCCATGGAGTCACAAACAGCTGGACAGGACAGCAACTAACACTTTTACTTTCACTCATACTTGACTTATTTCTATGACTTAGAAAGCAGAGATTGTTTCCACGAAATTTAAATACATTAATTTTTACTGGATGTTTTCTTTCAAACTTTTACATGTATTTGCTATCAGTAATGTTTAAATGATGTCTTGGTAATGGTTTGTCGTGTTAACATGTATTGCTTTTGTGGTTATATATCACAAACAGAAATTATAAGGGACAGGCACTTCACATTTATATGAAAATAAATATACTGCATTAAAATACGCTGTTCTGACTCTAAACACAATTTTCTAATAACATCATTGCCTTTATGGCCTTTATAGTTCTCCCTTGTGGGCTCATGTGCTCAGTTGTGCCCAATTCTTTGCGACCCCATAGACTGTAGTCTGGAATTTTCCAGAAAACTCCACAGAAAAGTCCATGGAATTTTCCAGACAAGGATACTGGAGTGGGTTGCCATTTCTTGCTTCACAGGATCTTTCTGACTGAGGGATCGAACATATGTTTCTTGTACCTCTTGTGTTGGCAAGCAGATTCTTGACCACTGTGCCAGCTGGGAAATCCATTAAGTCTTTTTTTCTCTCCCTCTTTCCTTTCCCTTCTTACACAAGATTTCTTATCCAGTCTCTGTCATCAGTTGCTTCTTTCCTGTGACTGTCCATCTTTAATTCACATTTACCCTCGACCCATTTACCCAGATACTGGTTCTTTCACTGGTTCTTTCAGACATAGTTGTATGTGCCATTTAGAATTTGAGGTCATGGAGTCCTGAATGTATCTTATGAAAACAATGGATTCTCTCCTTTGTCAACAATGACTCAAAGTGTACATTTTTTTTTCCTTTTAGCCTTATCAGGTTCACACTTACTCAAATCCATTTGAACACCTCCACAAAACATAGCTTCTTGCTTTAATTGTTGAAAGCAAAAATCTCATGGACTGACCAGAGATTAAAAAGAGGCTCCCCACTGTGTCACTTCTCTCACCCTCACTACTCTCATTCAAAATCACATTAAGAATTGATAGGCAACACGGTACAACTGTTAATGGCAACTACTTCATGTAATATTTTTCCAGGTATCATATTTGAATTTTAATAGAATTTTAGCTAGTTCACTAGGAAGTCACAACTCACAAGAGTGAGTATAAGATGGTTTCCTTTTCCCCAGTAATTAATGCCAATAGTGCCTTTTCATGCCCTTTTTCCATCTGGATAAGAATGCTACCTTAAGAGCAAGCCAGTCTGATTCCATGATGCTTCACTTATTGTCTACAATAATCTCACTTTAGTTTGGATTTTAATTTTGTACATTTAAAACTTCAATCTCCATTTGATTCAAAACTTTTTGTTTTTCCACACGTAAGCTAGATACATCACATTTTTTGGCTTTCCCAATAGCTCATTGGATAAGGAATCCAATTGCAATGCAGGAGACACAGGAGATGAGGGTTCGATCCCTGGGTAGGGAAGATCCCCTGGAGAAGGACATGGAAACTCACTCCAGTATTCTTGCCTAGAAAATCCAAAGGACAGAGGAGCTTGGTGGGCTACAGTCCATTGGGTCACAAAGAGTCGAACATGACTGAGTGACTAAACCACACCACATCATACTTGTGGTGATGTGGTGGGAGGTCTGGGGGCAGCTGGAGAAGGGATTTGCTTTCACATGACCTCCCTGTCCCTCTGTCCAACACAAACCACAATAGTGTAAGTGTAGTGAAGAAGAAAGGTGAGGTGTGTACTTCCATTTGAGATTGCCCACAGTGGACAGAGGAGCCTGGCAGGCTACAGTCCATAGAGTCACACAGAGTCTGACATGACTGAAGCAACTTAGCACACACGCAAGCAACAGATAGAAATGTTCAGCATCTTTTCGTGTTCTTATTTTCCATTCAAATATCTTCTCTGTTGTAGTGTCTATTTAAATCTTTTGCCTGATTTTAAAAATTGGGTTGTTAGTTTTCTTAATATTGAGATTTAAGAGATGGTTTGACAATCTTTTAAGAGTTGGTTTGACAATTCATATATGATTAGCAAAAACATCTCCTTTTGTTTGTTTTTGGTTGTGCTGCATGGCTTACAGTTATGAGATCTTAGTTTCCCAACCAGAGACTGAACCCAGGCCCATGGCAGTGAAGGCAGAGTCCAAACAACTGAACAGCCAGGGAATTTCTTGTAAATATTTTCTTCAAGTCTGTTGCTTGCTTTTTCAGTCTCTTAAAAATGTCTTTTGAAGAATTTTAAAATTTTGATGAAGTCCAATTTGTTTATTGTTTATTGTTTACTTCTAGGCTTTTGGTATTTTTTAATTAATTTATTTATTTTAAATGGAGGATAACTAAAATTTTGTAGTGGCATTTTTTATATTTATTTTTTCCTAACCAAGATGACAAAGATTTTCTTCTATGTCTTCAAAAAGGAATGTTGGATTTTATCAAATTCTTTTCTATTAAGAAAATTGTTATTATATTTTTCCTTTCTTAGTTTGTTAATATCACAAATCACACTGATTGATTTTGAATGTTGAACCAACTTAAATTCAAATCATAAACCACAGTTGGTCAAGACATACTATAAGCTTGATTTACTTTTTATTTGAGTTACTATTTAATGCTTTATCCTCATGAGGATTGCTGCTATTTTGTAATGTCTATTTAGGAATTAAGATGATATACATCTCATAGAATGAGTAGAAAAGTATTCATTCCTCTTTCTGGAAGAATTCATGTGGAATTGATATTTTTTCCCAGAAATATTCATGTGAAATTGAATTGATTTTTTTTCTCTAATATTCATTACAGTTTACCAGTATAGCCATTTCTTTGTGATTAGGCTTTTTAACTGAAAACATAATTCCTTTTTAGACATAGGCCTAAATATGCTGCTTATTGTTAGAAGCCTACATAAGCTATTATATTAGTCAACTTCAATAATTGTGTCTTTCAAGGTAATTGTCCATTTCATCTAAGTTGTTGAATTGATTTGCATAATATTGTTCACAATATTCCCTTATTATTCTTTTTATACTTGAGAGTCCATAGTGATGGACATCTTACATCTCTGATATTATCAATTTGTTTTTTCTTTTTTTTTCGAATCATTTTTATTCAGTTCAGTTCAGTCGCTCAGTCATGTCGGACTCTGCGACCCCATGAATCGCAGCACGCCAGGCCTCCCTGTCCATCACAAACTCCCAGAGTTTACTCAAACTCATGTCCATCAAGTCAGTGATGCCATCCAGCCATCTCATCCTCTGCTGTCCCCTTCTCCTCCTGCCCCCAATCCCTCCCAGCATCAGGGTCTTTTCCAATGAGTCAACTCTTCGCATGAGGTGACCAAAGTATTGACGTTTCAGCTTCAGCATCAGTCCTTCCAATGAACACCCAGGACTGATCTCCTTGAGGATGGACTGGTTGGAACCCCTTGAAGTCCAAGGGACTCTCAAGAGTCTTCTCCAACACCACAGTTCAAAAGTATAAATTTTTCAGCTCTCAGCTTTCCTCACAGTCCATCTCTTACATCCATACACGACTCCTGGAAAAACCATAGCCTTGACTAGACAGACCTTTGTTGGCAATGTAATGTCTCTACTTTTTAATATGCTATCTAGGTTGGTCATAACTTTCCTTCCAAGGAGTAAGAGTCTTTTAGTTTCATGGCTGCAATCACCATCTGCAGTGATTTTGGAGCCCCCAAAAATAAAGTCTGACACTGCTTCCACTGTCTCCCCATCTATTTCCCATGAAGTGATGGGACCAGATGCCATGATCTTAGTTTTCTGAATGTTGAGCTTTAAGCCAACTTTTTCACTCTCCTCTTTCACTTTCATCAAGAGGCTCTTTAGTTCCTCTTCACTTTCTGCCATAAGGGTGGTGTCATCTGCATATCTGAGGCTATTGGTATTTCTCCCAGCAATCTTGATTCCAGCTTGTGCTTCTTCCAGCCCAGCGTTTCTCATGATGTACTCTGCATTTAAGTTAAACAAGCAGGGTGAAAAAATAACCTTGATGTACTCCTTTTCCTATTTGGAACCAGTCTGTTGGTCCATGTCCAGTTCTAACTGTTGCTTCCTGACCTGTGTATAGGTTTCTCAAGAGGCAGGATCATTTTTATTAAAGGGTAGTTAATCATACTGATCTCAAAGACTCAGCTTTTGGTTTCACCTTTATCCTCTATTGTTTCTCTGTTTTCAATCTCTTGATGTCTGCTCTGATTTTTTTCTCTTTCATTTGAGCACTTTGCATTTAATTTGTACTTTTCCCCCTAGGTTTTCAAGATAGAGGATGAGGTCATTTATTTTCTTTTCTTCTAATGTAAGTATTTACCCTAAGTGCTATTTTATTTTTTTCTTCTTCTTTTTTTATTTTTTTAAATTATGAAAGTATTATAACACATTTACAGGAGACTTGGAAACTACAAAACAAAATTACATATAGTTCCACTATATATTACAATTTTTTAAAGTAGATAAATGCAGATTTTTAGTTGGAGCTTTAATATCAAACTCTCATAAATTAGTAGAATGAATAGACAGAAAAGTAGAAGGAAATAGTAGACCTGTAGAGCACTATGAACCAATTCAATATACACACTAAGTGCTACTTTAGCTTCATACACTGAATTCAGTATGCTATCTCTTTATCTTCATTAAGTTTGAAATATGTAATTGATTTATATTTTAATTCCACAGTACTTGGAGAAGATCATTTGTATGACTTGAAGCTTTATATTTTTTAAATATTCATTTTATGTCCTGAATGTGGTTAGCAAATACTACCTTAGTAAATATTCCATGTACACATGAAAATTAAGTTTATTATGTTGTTTTTACATAGAATGCTCTGTGAATGTCAGTTAAGTCTTATTATTTGCATAGTTTCTGATGAGAAATATGTTATCATCTTTATCTTTTTTTTCCACCTGTTTGTAACATGTTGATTTTCACTGGCTACTGAGAAAATATTCATATTGAGTACTGGTTTTAAGCAGTTTGAACATCAAGTGCCTTGATAAAGTTTTTTTACACTTTCTGTGCTTGGACTTCACTGTGTTTCTTGAATCTGCAGTTCATATTTTTTTTCAAGTTTGAAGAACATACATTTTGGATATTAAATTTTTATCAGCTATGTGATTTTAAAATATTTTATTTTATTCCATAGGACAAATGCGACATGATATGAGTTATTTGAGGAATCTAAAATAGTTAAGCACAGAGTAGAATGGTAGCTGCTAGGGTCTCAGGGGAAAGGGAAATAGGGATTTATTAGTCAAAGGGTAAAATATTTCATTTATACGAGATTAATAAGTCCTAGAGAGTAACTGTCTAGCATAGTGCCTATAGTTAAAAACACTGCAGTTTATACTAAAATTCTTCCAAATAAGATATATCTTATACAAATTGTACTTATAAAATGTAATAACAAACACAGAGGGTGGGAGGAAACTTTTGGAGGTGAGAGATTAGTTTACAGTATAGACTGTTGGTAATGTTTTCATTTATATATATATATGTATAAATGTATATATATAAATTGAATATATATTATATCTCAAAGTTCATTATATATATATAAATTGAATATATATATCTCAAATTTCATCAAAGTGTACATTAAATATATACATATTTTTGTCTTTGGCAATCATATCTCAATAAAATGGTTTTTAAAAGTTTGGAAAATGCTTGTTTGTGTTTCTTCAAATATTCTTGCTCCATCTGTAGGGACTCAAGATCATATGATCTTTAGGCCAAATAAAGTTGTTCCACAGATTATTGATGCTTTGCTCCTTATTTTTTGAGAGTTTATTTTTTACCCTTTCATTTTGCAGTTTCTTTTGCTGTGACTTCAAACTCCCTAATCTTTCCTTCTGCAGTATCTAATCTGCTATTTATAAGTCCTAGTGTATTTGTCCCCTCAGATACTAGTTATCATCATATTATATATATATATATATTTTTTTTCATGTATTTGTGTGTATGTATATGTATTCCATATCTCTTATTAACAGGTTCAATCTTTCTTGTAGTTTGTCTTTAACATATGAAACACAAATATAAGAAATGTCTAATTGTTTTTTGTTAATTGCATAATCTCTGATTGGTTGTTCTTTTCATTGGTAGTGGTTTTTTACTTTGTGTGCTTGAAAGTGAAAGTGAAGTCGTTCAGTCATGTCCAACTCTTTGCAGCCTCATGGACTGCAACCTGCCAGGCTCCTCCGTCCATGTCCATGGGATTTTCCAGGCAAGAATACTGGAGTGGATTGTCATTTCCTTCTCCAGGGAATCGAACCTGAGTCTCCTACACTGCAGGCAGACTCTTTACCATCTGAGCCACTAGGGAAGGCCTTTGTGTGCCTGATCGCTTTTAAATTGATACCAGACATATAAAATTTTATTCTGTTGGGAGCTGGATATTTTTGCATTCCTGTTAATTCCCTAATTTTTGTTTTTGGACACAGTTAATTTACTTTGATTAGTTTGTGTCACGGTCTTTGTAGACCAGGACCTGGGGACTGGAGTCGACGAGAAGAAGGATGCAGGGAACCCAAGTCTCGAGTGAAACAAGGATACTTTATTTGCAGAAACGCATGCTTATATATCTTCAATAAAATGATTAATCAGCCATTAAAAAGAATGAAATTCCACCAGTTACAACAACATGGATAGTCCTTTAAGTAAAAGGTCACTGAAGAGAGTCGCTGAAGGGAGTCACTGAAGGGAACCCAAGCAGGTGCTCTTTCCCATGATCTCAGTCCTGAGAACTGCATGCAGCTTTGCTTGTTCCTGTTTTCCAGCAACTGATAAGGAGCAGAGAGTCCTTGAGAAATGGCACACAAAGGAAGAAAACATATTGGATCCCTTAAAGGTGAATGTCCCCTAACAATTCCCCCTTTTCTATTTTTTCATAATTGGAGGTGGCCATAGATACTTTTGTGGAAAAGGCCCTGACCAATTGAGTTTGTTTAGTTTGAACAATTTTAGTTGAAAGTCATCTGCATACTAAAAATATAATCATCAGGATAATTATCAGCATTATAGCTCCAGATCCAATACTATGTGTAATGTTTTGAAACCATCTTCGAAGGTCTAGTCCAAATAATTGATCAACTAGCTGTTCAGCTAAGGTTTCCAAATTGTTGGAAGATGGTAGACTCAGAGAAGGTTTCAAAGATTTCCTTTTGCAACAATTATACATTTAAGGAAGGATTATTATGTATATCTTGTAAATGAAATTTGATTTGTTCCCAACTGTAAGCACTATGTTTGAACCAAACAGGAGTGATACAAAATTGAGTAGAATTCAAATCACAATTTAATAATACTTGTTTTTATAAATCTATTAATTGATCTCCAAACCATTGGATGGTTTTTAATTCCTGAATTTTATCTTGAACTTTTTCATCTATCTGCACCTGAGTGGACCATATAGTATGAGCATCTTTAGTCCAATTTTGAATAAAGTTTTGTGTTTGAATTGAAGTTTGTAAAGCAATGTCTGCAACAGCAGCAGTGGTGCAAATGGCTATTAACCCTAAAATGCCAAGAATTAACCATCCAATGAATCGCTGGAGATTCATAGATCATCGGAGTAATTTAGTGAGTAACAGGGAGGCAAGTCCTGCCATGGGACCCTCTTCACAGGGTCGTTGGAGATCTACTGGCAACCACAGACTATGTCAAGATCAAAGAATCAAAAGGGATTTGTTTTTTCGAGAAATAGAGGAATTAAAACAAGTATACAATTTGCAATCTATACAAGTCACAGAACGTTAAGTCTTATTAAATTGTAAGTTTCCTATGGCTATAACAAAAGGAAGGGGAACACAAGCTTGTATAAAATATGAATGATTATAACGAAAGGAATAGTTACTATGACTATGACTGGTCCCTGTGAAATATCCAGTCCAAGTTCCAAGTTTTTCAGTACTTGCAGCAAGTTTCCAGATGTCTCATTGTTCAGGCCCAATCCATTTATTGCGGACGATTTGAGGGCGAGAAGGTGCCATTTCACTGTCAAGCCAGCTAAGGAGTCCTTTGTCATGGAAGTGTTCCATTGAACTGTTAGTAATCTTCCATGTTACTTGAATAACATAATCACATATAGTACTGTTAATATCATCTGAGCAGTTAGATAGCCACATACCATGGGGTCCCCAATCAACAATGGTGTAATTGGCCATAAACATTAATTTCCCTGATTTAGCTTGACATCTATCTCAATAAACAGGAGTATATTTAAAGTCCTTATAAGTAAACCCCTTATATTCCAATTTTTGTCCTTTTCCTAGAGTTTTGGTAGTTCTTTTTTGGAGGTGGATGAAAGTCCACATTTGTCGACTACCATTAATACATAATTCTGCTAGGCCCATGCATAAAGGAAGGATTTCATAGCCTAGAGAAATGTTAATTAGTCTTCCTTCTTCCTCAGGATGAGAGGGCCCCTCCAAGCTCCAAAGAGGAGGCATATGTACTGAGTCATTAGTGGATACGATTGGTCCTATGTCTGTCCATTCTATAACCTGCAATAAAGGGGGGCTAGGTATGTAAGCCCAATAAATGTGATTAATCAAGTCAGCCTGAGTGGGGGAAGCATAGCAACAAAAATATTTTCAGGATTCTGAGGCATTCCCTGTTGAGAAATCAGATTTTCAGCTTGATTAGTAAGGGTTTTTATCTGTCCCCAAGTAGGGAGAGCATAAGGTCAATGACATCGAGTGTGGCATTTCTTGGAAATTTTTAAAGGTGCCATGGCTTGTACTGAAATCTCCTCCTCCTGGGGATTTCACCATTTCTTCTCTATCTTGAATGCTGGTGGCTCCCCTGGGGCAGATCTTCCAAAGGGAGAGCAAACTGATTTTGTTGGATCCATCTGGAGAAATACAAGCATACTTCTTTCCCTGTAATATTAATTTTCCAGATTTCCATTGTTTAGTCAACCCGTCTTGATACCAAATGGGCAGAGGAAAGGAGGTATCCTTCAATGTCTTGAAATATTTTTCTGCTTTTGTCAAAATATCTCCTTGTGGTAAGTTTAAAAAATTTAAAACAAATAAAGCTGCATTAACAATAGTTATAGGATTAAAGAATATATTGCATTGGAATCTAGTAAAGTCTGCTCTGGATAAGAAAGATAGAAGTGTTCCTGTGTATTCCTCCTTTTTAATTTTTTTTATTTGTAGTTTCAGTGTGTGCTGTGTTCATTCAACTATGTCCTGTGCTTATGGATTATAAGGAATGCCTGTATTATGTCTAATAGAGAATGAACGCAGAAATTGTTTGAATTGTCTAGAAATATAGGCAGGGCCATTGTCTGTTTTTATAGAACTGGGTGTTCCCATTACAGTAAAGCAAGTTAACAAGTGGGTTATAACTTGTTGTGTAGTTTCACCTCGGAGAGGTGTGGCCCACATAAAAGAAGAATTTGTATCAATTGAGACATGTAAGAAGGAAGAGGGAGAAAGTTTGGGGCAATGAGTTATGTCCATTTGCCATAGTTCATTGAGTTGTAATCCTCAAGGACTGATATTTTGTGCAATGGGTCGAAGATGTAGGGGCCTACAAGTAGGGCAGTTATTAATGATTTCTTTAGCATATCAGTATGGAATTTTCTAAATTTGATGTAATGAGCCATCATTATTGTGTAATAGAGCATGTTGCTCTTCGGGAGTAGTAAAGGAGATAAGTTTATCAGCTTGTTCATTGTCATGAGCTATATAGGGCCAGGAAGACAGGAATGTGCTTGAATATGGGTAATATAAATGGGGGAAGTGCAGTTCTTAACAATAGATTATAGTTCAAGAAAAAGCTGTTGGATAATAGATTGATTAGAATTTATGGTAGAAGTTTCTATATTTCTTAATACAAAAACTGAATATAAGGAGTCAGAAGCTATATTAATAGGATAAGAATGGAAGTGAATAACCTGAATGAGAGTATATAATTTGTTTTGTAGAGCAGAGTGAAATTAAGTATAAAAGACTTTATATTCTTTGAGAGACCAGAATGAGGCTTTGGTGTTTTTGAAAGTGAAGTCGCTCAGTCGTGTCTGAGCGACCCCATGGACTGTAGCCCACCAGGCTCCTCCATCCATGAGGTTCTCCAAGCAAGAATACTGGAGTGGGTTGCCATTTCCTTCTCCAGGGAATCTTCCCGACCCAGGGATCGAACCCAGGTCTCCCGCATTGTGGGCAGATGCTTTAACCTCTGAGCCACCAGGGAAGCTTGGTGTTTTTAGTCCCATCTATATAGAAAACATCAGCTTGAGGTATAGGTTGTGATATGACAATGTGAGAGATAAGAAATTTAGAGTTTTTTTTAAGAAATTTCAAAGTTTGTTAGAAGGATAATGAAATGAAATGAAATTTCTCCAGAATATTTCAGAAAGGCTATTTGGAAATAGGTAGAAGCTTGTAAAGCATTTTAAAATTGAGATTTACTAATAGGTACTACAATTTTATCAGGGTCAGAGCCAATTAGAGCTCTAGTTTTATTTTTCTCATTGATAATTATTAGAGCAAACAAATCAAGGTAGGGTGTAAGTGACCTTGTCCCTCTAAAATGGGTATAGATTCATTCTATTGGGTATTGTTGTTGGGTAAGAAGTCCTGTGGGAGAATGGAGAGAGGGGAGTATAAATAACTCTAGAGGTAAATCAAGTCTAATATGAGTAAGAAACTGTTTTTGCAATTTATCTTGTATTAAACAGAGCTCTTCTCATGCCCCTTGTGAAAGTGAACAAGGGCTATTTAAATTGGGATCTCTCTTTAATGTGTTAAATAAATTAGTCAGTTGATAATTTGTAATGTTTAAAGAGGGTCTAATCCAATTTATATCGCCTAAAAGTTTTTGAAAATCACTCAAGGTTGATAATTTATTAACATGAATCTGTGCTAGTTGGGGAATAATATGTTGTCTATTAACAACAAATCTTAAGTAATAGTAAGGTGTAGATGTTTGAATCTTTTCAGGGGCAATGATTAATCTAGAAGCTTTTAAGCATTGTTGGGTTATGTCAAACATCTGTTGAGTTTTTAAAACAGATGGAGTTGAAAGCAATATATCATCTATATAATGAATAACAAGAAAGTTAGGCAATTGTCTTCTTATAGGTCCAAGGGCTTTGGTTACATAATATTGACATGGTGGGAGAATTTATCATTTTTTGAGGCAACACAGTCCATTGATACTGTTTATGAGGCCCGATACGATTAGGATAAGGAAGAGAGAAAGCAAAGTACTCTCGGTCTAGAGGGTGTAAAGGTACAGCAAAAAAGCAATCTTGTAAATCTATAATGATAATATGTCAGTTTTAAGGAATAGTGATAGGTGATGGAATTTTTGGTTGTAATGTATCCATAGGTTTTACAGATGTATTAACCTTTTGAAGTTTTGTTAAAAGACGCCATTTGTTAGATTTTTTTTTCTTAATCACAAAATGGGAGAATTTCAAGGGGAACAAGATTTTTCAATATGTTTTAATTTCAATTGTGTATCTATAAGTTTCTTAATAGCCTCTAATTCTTCTTTGTAAGGGACCACTGCTCTGTCTAAACAGGCTCATAATTTTTTCATTATTTTAATAATTGTATTATTTATTAAATGAGCAGTGGCCCCTAGGAAATATGTGGAATATATATTTGAGTTTGTCATTGTATAAGTAAATCTCTTTTTATTAAATTAAGGGGTGCATCTATCACATAAAGTTGTAATGTTGTAGGTTGTCCTTTTGGTCTCTCACATGGATATATTTGGACACTTTTATAAACCTCTTATACTTTGGTTTGAGATACTCTTGCAATTTGGTAAGAAAGTCTCTGTATAGGCCAAGATTTGGGCCATAAATGTTTGGAAATAATGGTAATATCAGATCCAGTACCAAGAAGACCAAAATCTTTTGTCATTAATTTTGATATTTATATTTGGTCATGCATATTTAGATGCTATTGATGTCCATAAGGATTGTTTTTGATCAGTATTACCAAATCCATCTGTCTGTATATCATTAGAGTAGTTAATAGAAATGTAAGGTAAAAGAAGTAATTGGGCAATTCCTTTTTAAATGGCTGTTATCCCTACAAACAAAATATCTTTCATTTCTCTTTTTAAAGGTAGCAGCCATTGCTTCAGCTAACATTTGAGTTTTTTGAGTTTTTGATCGTAAGTTGCGACAAGCCTTTAAATAATCAATAACATTTCTGGTCTCACAAATCGGAGCGATGGCTTTTTAACATTCCTGATTCACGTTTTTGTATGTAAGCAGTTTTTCTAACTATATTCTGGCCTCCTCTCCAACAACACTACAGGAGATAGAAACTCCCAGTCTAGCTAAAAAATCAGCATAGGCTTCATTAGGCCCTTGTAATATCTTTGTGTAGCTATCTTTAGGTTTTCTTTGAGGAGTAATTCAATCCCAAGCTTCAAGGGCAACTTCTTTCAATTGCCCATGTAACAAAGGAGGGCATTGTATCTGAGCTTCCACTGAATCAAATTGACCCATCCCGGTTAACATTTTAAAAGGAATTTGATTTGGGGGAGTGCCAGCTCGAGCATTAGAATTGGTATGATCTCGGGCCACATCATGAAACCACATTATCTGTTGAAGATATCTTCTCGGTTTAAGAAGAGCTTTTATCAAAATTTGTCAATCATAAGGAATAACATTTTCAATAAAAGATGTCATAGTGTTTATAAGTTTTTTAGTAAAAGGCAAATGAGGGCCATACATAGTTATAGCCTTTTTCATTTGTTGCATGTGAGAAAAATCAATGTCTTCATCTTGACGTATCAGTTGTCCTTGAGCATTACCATTTTTTAACACAGGAAAGGCAAAAAGATCATCAGCCTCAGAGACTCAAGATTGTAAAGCCAGTAAATCAGAAAGCCTTTGTCGTGAAGGAGAATGAGTGGATCGTCTGTTTTTATAAACATGAGTGTTTGTCAGGGGATTATCACTGTCATCAAAAAAGTATTGTTGGCTTTAGTGTCAAAGAGAGCATCAGAAGAATCATCATCAGATTTATCTTGACCTTGAATCGAGGGGACCTTTGGTTTTGTGCCTGTTACAAGAGGAGGAGGAGCACTTGGGACAGCCGGAGCACGGATGGTGGGAAAGTTTTGAAACATTTTATGTTGCTCTAATTGGGCATTTTATAAAGTCTTATCATCTAATTTATATTTGTATAATGAGCTTTCCGCTTGTTGATGAATATTAGGGGGAATAGAATTGCCTTGGGAGAAGGCAATGGCACCCCACTCCAGTACTCTTGCCTGGAAAATCCCATGGACAGAGGAGCCTGGTGGGCTGCAGTCCATGGGGTTGCGAAGAGTCGGACACAACTGAGCGACTTCACTTTCACTTTTCATTTTCATGCATTGGAGAAGGCAATGGCAACCCACTCCATTGTTCTTGCCTGGAGAATCCCAGGGACGGTGGAGCCTAGTGGGCTGCCGTCTATGGGGTCACATAGAGTTTGACATGACTGAAGTGACTTAGCAGCAGCAGCAGCAGCATTGCCTTGAAATGGCAAGATCATGGCTTTAATGAGGTCCCACAAGGGCCGGAAATCTATTGGAATATTTTTTCCCTGTCTTGTGGCTCATTCAACATTATTTTTTTAACCCGGTTCTAAATTTTTAAATTGAAAATGTCTTCATCAGGGAACCAGGGATTATATTTAACCAGTTTTTGGACACAAGCCTCTATCCGCTGACGTGAAACTGAAAGTCCTTGAACCTTAAATGAGTGATGAACTAAAGTAGAAAAGTGGTGGGGCTTTCCAGCCATTTGTCCCATAACCCCGCACTTACTGACCTCCATAGGTCCTCTGTCCGCTTGCCAAGGGCGTTCAGCAGGTCCCTGTTCAGGCGCCAATTTTCACGGTCTTTGTAGACTGGGACCTGCGGACTGGAGTCAATGAGAAGAAGGATGTAGGGGAGCCAAGTCTCGAGTGAAACAAGGGTACTTTATTTGCAGAAATGCATGCTTATATATCTTCAATAAAATGATTAATTAGTCATTAAAAAGAATGAAATTCCTCCAGTTGCAATGAAATGGATAGTCCTCTAGGTCACTGAAGAGAGTCACTGAAGGGATCCACAGAAGGGAATCCAAGCAGGTGCTCTTTCCCATGATCTCAGTCCTGAGAAACGCGTGCAGCTCTGCTCGTTCCTGTTCTCCAGGAACTGATAAGGAACAGAGAGTCTTTGAGAAATGGCACACAAAGGAAGAAACATATTGGATCCCTTAATGGTGAATGTACCCTGACAAGTTTGATCCTTTCCATTCAGAAAACTAACATCATGCCATCTGGTCCCATCACTTCATGGCAAATAGATGGGGGAACAATGGCTGACTTTATCTTGGGGGGGCTCCAAAATCACTGCAGATGGTGACTGCAGCCATGAAATTAAAAGACGCTCACTCCTTGGAAGGAAAGTTATAACCAACCTAGACAGCATATTAAAAAGCAGAGACACTACTTTGCCAACAAAGGTCCGTCCAGTCAAGGCTATTGTTTTTCCAGCAGTCATGTAGGGATGTGAGAGTTGGACGGTGAAGAAAGCTGAGCACTGAAGAACTGATGCTTTTGAAGTGTGGTGTTGGAGAAGACTCTTGAGAGTCCCTTGACTGCAGGAGATCCAATCAATCCATCCTAAAGGAGATCAGTCCTGAATGTTCATTGGAAGGACTGATGTTGAAGCTGAAACTCCAATAGTTTGGCCACCTGATACTAACAGCTGACTCATTTGAAAAGACTCTGATGCTGGGAAAGACTGAAGGCAGAAGGAGAAGGGGACGACAGAGGATGAGATGGCTGGATGGCATCACCGACTCAATGGTGATGAGTTTGAGTAGACTCCAGGAGTTGGTGATGGACAGGGAGGCCTGGCCTGCTGTGGTCCATGGGGTCCTGAAGAGTTGGACATGACTGAGCGACTGAACTGAACTGAACTTCCATTCCTACTTGTAAGATTTATTGTTGGAAACTGAACATTATTTAGTGTAGGGAAGGGATGCTCAACCAGCCATGATTGTGGCCTTCAGAGGACGTTTGACAACTTCTCCAGAGCTTTTTGAGAGCAACAATTGTAGGGTAAGGTACTTTGGCATCTAATGGGTATGTGCCAGGTATGTTGTTGAGCATCCTATAAAGCACATATCATCTCCAAGCAAAAAAGTACCATCCAGGTCAAAGTATCAATGATGCCAAATGAGAATATCTATTATCTAGTGAATGATGTTTTCAGCCATGAATCCTTCTCAGAAAGCAACATATTTTTGTAAACAACTTTATTTTTTTCTTTCAATCTAGTCTAGATTACCCTTCACTCAGAATATTAAAACATCTGGATATTTTTTTATTTCATTGTAGAATTTTAAGCTGAAACAACCAAACAAAAGAAGATCCTGTTTGACCATACTTTACTTAAAAGACTCCAATTGAGTTAATCAAAATCACACACCATTCCTCTTGCCACTAGTTTTAACTCCTTATTACAGAGCCTCAAAACACTGCTGGCTGCAGTCTTACACAAGGAGAAAAAAAAAAAAGATTCACTGCATAGAATTTCATGCTATTTATAAAAAACTGATGGAACTATAAAATATAAATTAGGAAACTGACAGTTCAGAGAAAGACTATTCTGCTGTTTTTCATCAGTTGTAGAAATCCAGATAATGGCTCTCAATGGCCATATTTTACATTGGAACTTCTTGTCATCAAAATTGAAATTAAGTAGTAATGGTCCATATGAAGCCAAAAACTATAATGAAATGAAGATACAATTTGACAAATGATTTAGTCTTTAAAAATGTTACCAAATCTACCATTTTTTATGCCTAATGTCTGTCATTTCAAGCTTAAAGTTTACTAAATTAATTTTTTCTAAATTTTATTTACAAATTATTTGAAATAGGTTTTTATATTTAATAATTATCTTACATAAACATATGAGGAAAAACTCAATTTATGGGCTATATTATCGAAAGGTAGGATGTAGGGGGTAGCTCAAGCTACCATTTTAAAATATTAAAGCTCCTCACTTCAGTTCAGTTCAGTCACTCAGTCATATCCGACCCTTTGCGACCCCATGAATTGCAGCACGCCAGGCCTCCCTGTCCATCACCAACTCCTGGAGTTCACTCAAACTCATGTCCACACAGTCAGTGATGCCATCCAGCCATCTCATCCTCTGCTGTCCCCTTCTCCTCCTGCCCCCAATCCCTCCCAGCATCAGGGTATTTTCCAATGAGTCAACTCTTCGCATGAGGTGGCCAAAGTATTGGAGTTTCAGCTTCAACAGCAGTCCTTCCAATGAACACCCAGGACTGATCTCTTTTAGGATGGACTGGTTGGATCTCCTTGCAGTCCAAGGGACTCTCAAGAGTCTTCTCCAACACCACAGTTCAAAAGCATCAATTTTTCGGCGCTCAGCTTTCTTTTTAGTCCAACTCTCACATCCATACATGACCACGGGAAAAACCATAGCCTTGACTAGACGGAACTTTGCTGGCAAAGTAATGAGAGGGTAACAGGCAGGAAGGCCAGGGGTCTCCAAATGGAGGAAAGAGGCTGCAAGGGCCAGACATTTTTATCTCTCCTAAGCGGCAGGAAGAAACAAACCAGTGATATGTTTTTCCTTCTCTATACAAATTTAAAAGGAGGTTTCTCTTAAAATGCTGTGTTGCCATGACACCTGGTCTCACCTAAAGCTAACTACTCTCAAACCTGAGTTAACCAATACATTTCTTTTTCTTATGGAAATGTTGTCTTAAGCTATGTTAATGTACCCCAGACTCTATCTTCAAGTTGGTTCCACCAAACGGCCTAACTTACTTACTCAGATATTGTTCCCCTAATCTATGTAAAAGAAACTATTTGTTGGTATTCTGCCCTTCTACAAGATTCAAGTCAATCGTTTTATGGCCAGGGATGAATTATCTGGTGCCATTCTAAATTTTATAACACTCCTTTCTTTTCATTAACAGACTGTGAGTGACTACATAACATACAGCTAAAGACTAGGAGGGGGTACTCTTTTGCCCCCTTCTGATGCCTATGTCAGAAGCTATCTCTATCTCCTTTGTACTTTAATAAAACTTTATTACACAAAATCTCTGAGTGATCCAGCCTCGTCTCTGGCCCTGGATTGAATTCGTCTCCTCTGGAGGCCAAGAATCCCGGCGTCTTATCGTTCAGCAACAACCTTTCAGTAATGTCTCTGCTTTTTAATATGCTATCTAGGTTGGTCATAACTTTCCTTCCAAGGAGTAAACGTCTTTTAATTTCATGGCTGCAATCACCATCTGCAGTGATTTTGGAGCCCCCAAAAATAAAGTCTGACACTGTTTCCCCATCTATTTCCCATGAAGTGATGGGACCAGATGCCATGATCTTAGTTTTCTGAATGTTGAGCTTTAAGCCAACTTTTTCACTCTCCTCTTTCACTTTCATCAAGAGGCTCTTTAGTTCCTCTTCACTTTCTGCCATAAGGTGGTGTCATCTGCATATCTGAAGTTATTGATATTTCTCCCGGCAATCTTGATTCCAGTTTGTGCTTCTTCCAGCCCAGCGTTTCTCATGATGTACTCTGCATAGAAGTTAAATAAGCAGGGTGGCAATATACAGCCTTGATGTACTCCTTTTCCTATTTGGAACCAGTCTGTTGGTCCATGTCCAGTTCTAACTGTTGCTTCCTGACCTACATATAGGTTTCTCAAGAGGCAAGTCAGGTGGTCTGGTATGTCCATCTCTTTCAGAATTTTCCACAGTTTATTGTGATCCACACAGTCAAAGGCTTTGGCATAGTCAATAAAGCAGAAATAGATGTTTTTTCTGGAAACATCTGGATGCTTTTTTGATGATCCAGCAGATTTGGCAATTTGATGTCTGGTTCCTCTGCCTTTTCTAAAACCAGCTTGAGCATCTGGAAGTTCACGGTTCACGTATTGCTGAAGCTTGTTCTGAGAATTTTGAGCATTACTTTACTAGAGTGTGAGATGAGTGCAATTTTGTGGTAGTTTGAGCATTCTTTGGGATTGCCTTTCTTAGGGATTGGAATGAAAATGGACATTTTCCAGTCCTGTGGCCACTGCTGAGTTTTCCAAATTTGCTGACATATTGAGTGCAGCACTTTCACAGCATCATCTTTTAGGATTTGAAACAGCTCAACCGGAATTCCATCACATCCACTAGCTTTGTTCGTAGTGATGCTTTCTAAGGCCCACTTGACTTCACATTCCAGGATGTCTGGCTCTAGGTGAGTGATTACACCATTGTGATTATCTGGGTCGTGAAGATCTTTTTTGTACAGTTCTTCTGTGTATTCTTGCCACCTGTTCTTAATATCTTCTGCTTCTGTTAGGTCCATATGATTTCTGTCCTTTATTGAGCCCATTTTTGCATGAAATGTTCCCTTGGTATCTCTAATTTTCTTGAAGAAATCTCTAGTCTTTGCCATTCTGTTGTTTTCCTCTATTTCTTTGCATTGATCACTGAGGAAGGCTTTCTTATCTCTCCTGGCTATTCTTTGGAATTCTGCATTCAAATGGGAATAGCTTTCCTTTTCTCCTTTGCTTTTCGTTTCTCTTCATTTCAAAGCTATTTGTAAGGCCTCCTCAGACAACCATTTTGCCTTTTTTCATTTCTTTTCCATGGGGATGGCCTTGATCCCTGTCTCCTATACAATGTCACGAACCTCCGTCCATAGTTCATCAGGCTTTCTGCCTGTCAGATCTAGTCCCTTAAATCTATTTCTCACTTCCACTGTATATTCATAAGGGATTTGATTTAGGTCATACCTGAATGGTCTAGTGGTTATCCCTACCTTTTTTAGTTTAACTCTGAATTTGGCAATAAGGAGTTCATGATCTGAGCCACAGTCAGCTCCCGGTCTTGTTTTTGCTGAGTGTATAGAGCCTCTCCATCTTTGGCTGCTAAGAATGTAATCAATCTGATTTCGGTGTTGACCATCTTGTGATGTTCATGTGTAGAGTCTTCTCTTGTGTTGTTGGAAGAGGGTGTTTGCTATGACCAGTGCGTTTTTTGGGCAAAACTCTACTAGCCTTTGCCCTGCTTCATTCTGTACTCCAAGGCCCAATTTGCCTGTTACTCCAGGTGTTTCTTGACTTGCTACTTTTGCATTCCAGTCCCCTATAATGAAAAGAACACCTTTTTTGGGTGTTAGTTCTAAAAGGTCTTGTAGGTCTTCATAGAATCGTTCAGCTTCAGCTTCTTCAGTGTTGCTGGTTTGGGTATAGGCTTGGATTACCATGATATTGAATGGTTTGCCTTGGAAATGAACAGAGATCATTCTGTCATTTTTGAAATTGCATTCAAGTACTGCATTTTGGATTCTGTTGACCATGATGGCTACTCCATTTCTTCTAAGGGATTCCTGCCCACAGTAGTAGATATAATGGTCATCTAAGCTAAATTCACCCATTCCAATCATTTTAGTTCCCTGATTCCTAGAATGTTGACATTCACTCTTGCCATCTCCTGTTTGACAACTTCCAACTTGCCTTGATTCATGGACCTAACATTCCAGGTTCCTATGCAATATTGCTCTTTACAGCATTGGACCATGCTTCTCTCACCAGTCCCATCCACAACTGGGTATTGTTTTTGCTTTGGCTCCATCCCTTCATTATTTCTGGAGTTTTTCTCCACTGATCTCCAATAGCATATTGGGCACCTACTGACCAGCAGAGTTCCTCTTTCAGTATCCTATCATTTTGCCTTCTCATACTGTTCATGGGGTTCTCAAGGCAAGAATACTGAAGTGGTTTGCCATTCCCTTCTCCAGTGGACCACATTCTGTCAGACCTCTCCACCATGACCCTACTGTCTTGGGTGGCCCCACATGGCATGGCTTAGTTTCATTGAGTTAGATAAGACATTTATTGACTTGTGGATATTAAAGAATCCTTGCATTCCTGGGATAAAGCCCACTTGGTCATGATGTAAGATCTTTTTAATATGCTGTTGGATTCTGTTTGCTAGAATTTTGTTAAGGATTTTTGCATCTATGTTCAGCAGTGATATTGGCCTGTAGTTTTCTTTTTTGGTGACATCTTTGTCTGGTTTTTGTATTAGGGTGATGGTGGCCTCATAGAATGAGTTTGGAAGTTTACCTTCTGCAATTTTCTGGAAGAGTTTGAGTAAGATAGGTGTTAGCTCTTCTCTAAATTTTTGGTAGAATTCAGCTGTGAAGCCATCTGGTCCTGGGCTTTTGTTCGCTGGAAGATTTCTGATTACAGTTTCGATTTCCTTGCTTGTGATGTCTGTTAAGATCTTCTATTTCTTCCTGGTTCAGTTTTGGAAAGTTATACTTTTCTAAGAATTTGTCCATTTCATCCAAGTTGTCCATTTTATTGGCATAGAGCTGCTGGTAGTAGTCTCTTATGATCCTTTGTATTCAGTGTTGCCTGTTGTGATCTCTCCATTTTCATTTCTGATTTTGTTAATTTAGTTCTTCTCCCTTTGTTTCTTAATGAGTCTTGCTAACGGTTGTCAATTTTGTTTATTTTTTCAAAAAACCAGTTTTTAGCTGTGTTGATTTTTGCTATGGTCTCTTTTGTTTCTTTTGCAGTTATTTCTACCCTAATTTTTAAGATTTCTTTCCTTCTACTAACCCTGGGGTTCTTAATTTCTTCCTTCTCTAGTTCCTTAGGCATAGAGTTAGGTTATTTGTTTGACTTTTTTCTTGTTTCTTGAGGTAAGCCTGTAATGCTATGAACCCCTTAGCACTGCTTTTACAGTGTCCCATAGGTTTGGGGTTGTTATGTTTTCATCTTCATTCGTTTCTATGAATATTTTTATTTCTTTTTTTATTTCTTCTATGATTTATTGGTTATTCAGAAGCGTGTTATTTAGCCTCCATATGATGGAATTTTTCATAGTTTTTTTCCTGTAATTGAGATCTAATCTTACTGCATTGTGGTCAGAAAAGATGACTAGAGTGATTTTAATTTTTTTGAATTTACCAAGGCTAGATTTATGGCCCAGGATGTGATCTATTCTGGAGAAGGTTCCGTGTACACTTGAGAAAAAAGTGAAATGGATTGTTTTGGGATGAAATGTCCTATAGATATCAATTAGGTCCAGCTGGTCCATTGTGTCATTTAAAGTTTGTGTTTCCTTGTTAATTTGCTGTTTAGTTGATCTATCCATAGGTGTGAGTGGGGTATTAAAGTCTCCCATTGTTATTGTGTTATTGTTAATTTCCCCTTTCATACTCGTTATCATTTGCCTTACATATTTCAGTGCTCCTATGTTGGGTGCATATATATTTATAATTGTTATATCTTCTTGGATTGATCCTTTGATCATTATGTAGTGTCCTTGTCTCTTTTCACAGCCTTTAATTTAAAGTCTATGTTTTCTGATATGAGTATTGCGACTCCTGCTTTCTTTTGGTCTCCGTTTGTGTGAAATATTTTTTTTCAGCCCTTCACTTTCAGTCTGTATGTGTCTCTTGTTTTGAGGTGGGTCTCTTGTAGACAGCAAATATAGGGGTCTTGCTTTTGTATCCATTCAGCCAGGCTTTGTCTTTTGGTTGGAGCATTCAACCCATTTACATTTAAGGTAATTATTGATGAGTATGGTCCCATTGCCATTTACTTTGTTATTTTGGGTTCGCGTTTATACAACCTTTCTGTGTTTCCTGTCTAGAGAAGATCCTTTAGCATTTGTTAAAGAGCTGGTTTGGTGGTGCTGAATTCTCTCAGCTTTTGCTTGTCTGTAAAGCTTTTGAATTCTCCTTCATATCTGAATGAGATCCCTGCTGGGTACAGTAATCTAGGTTGTAGGTTATTTTCTTTCATTACTTTAAGTATGTCCTGCCATTCCCTTCTGGCCTGAAGAGTTTCTATTGAAAGGTCAGCTGTTATCCTTATGGGAATCCACTTGTGTGTTATTTGTTGTTTCTCCCTTGCTGCTTTTAATATTTGTTCTTTGTGTTTGATCTTTGTTAATTTGATTAATATGTGTCTTGGTGTGTTTCACCTTGAGTTTATCCTGTTTGGTCCAAGTTGAGTTTAGTCCAAGAAACTCTCTGGGTTTCTTGGACTTGTGTGACTATTTCCTTCCCCATTTGGGGGAAGTTTTCAGCTATTATCTTCTCGAGTATTTTCTCATGGCCTTTCTTTTTGTCTTCTTCTTCTGGGACTCCTATGATTCGAATGTTGGGGCACTTCACCTTGTCCCAGAGGTCCCTGAGGTTGTCCTCATTTCTTGTGATTCTTTTTTCTTTTTTCCTCTCTGCTTCATTTATTTCCACCATTTTATCTTCTACCTCACTTATCCTATCTTTTGCCTCCGTTATTCTACTGTTGATTCCCTACAGAGTGTTTTTTTTTTAATCTCATTTATTGCATTATTCATTTTTAATTGATTCTTTTTTTTTCTTCTAGGTCTTTATTAAACATTTCTTGCATCTTCTCAATCCTTGTCTCCAGGCTATTTATCTGTAACTCTATTTTGTTTTCAAGATTTTGCATCATTTTTATTATCATTATTCTAAATTCTTTTTCAGGTAGATTCCCTATCTCCTCCTGTTTTGTTTGGCTTGGTGGGCATTTTTTATGTTCCTTTACCTGCTGGGTATTTCTCTGCCTTTTCATCTTATTTAGATTGCTGTGTTTGGGGTGGCCTTTCTGTATTCTGGTAGCCTGTGGTTCCTTTTTATTGTGGAGGTTTCTCCCAGTGGGTGGGGTTGGACGATTGACTTGTCAAGGTTTCCTGGTTAGGGAAGCTTGCATCGGTGTTCTGGTGGATGGAGCTGTATTTCTTCTCTCTGGAGTGCAATGGAGTGTCCAGTAGTGAGTTCTGAGATGTGTCTATGGGTTTGGTGTGACTTTGAGCAGCCTGTATATTGACTTTCAGGGCTATGTTCCTGCATTGCTGGAGATTTTGCATGGTATGTCTTGCTCTGGAACTTATTGGCTCTTGGGTGGTGGTATGTTTCAGTGTAGGTATGGAGGTATGGAGGCTTTTGGATGCCTCTTACTAATTAATGTTCCCTGTAGTCAGGAGTTCTCTGGTGTTCTCAGGTTTGGGGCTTAAGTCTCCTGCCTCTGGATTTCAGTCTTATTCTTCCAGTAGCCTCAAGACCTCTCCATCCATACAGCACTGATAATAAAACTTCTAGGTTAATGGTGAAAAGATTCTCCACAGTGAGGGACACCAGATAGGTTCACAGAGTTACATGAAGAAGAGAAGAGGGAGGAAGGAGATAGAGGTGAGCAGGAGGAGAAAAGGGGGGGAACTCAAGAGGAGAGAGACAGATCTATGCAGTACTCCGTTCCCTAAGTGTTCTCCATAGCCCAGAACACCCACAGAGATTCACAGAATTGGATTGAGAAGAGAAGGCAGAGGAAGGAAATAGAGGTGATCTGGGAGAGAAAAAGGCAAGTCAAAAGGGGGAAAGAGTAATCATCACACTCCTGAGTAAAAATGGGTACTGAATATTGGATTCTTAAATGTCCAAATTTGATATCAAATACTGAAAAACAAAGATTAAAAATGTAGAGTAGAGGTTAGACTCTTAAAATACAATATTAAAAAAAAAAACACAGAAAATTTAAGAAATATATATGAAGTTCACTTTAAAAATAGGGTCCTTTTTTTTTTTTTTTTTTTTGCAAGGTTATAGTGGGTTATAAAAATGAAAATTAAGGAGTAATAGAGGAGCAATAGGGGACTTTTTAAAAAAGAAAAAAAATTTTATTTAAAAAAATAGTAATAGTAAAAATATATCTAGGAATTTGGAGCTGTTGCGGGCAGTGTGGGTTCAGTTCAGTTTCAGATAGTTCCTTTTTCCAGCTTATAATTCTCAATATCTATAGGCCCCTTCCAGTGTAGTCAGTGTTAACTACAGGGATTTTAATCTGTTGCACCTATCAGTTCCAAAGCGGTTCCCTTAGTTTATTTGGCTTCTGTTTGCAGGTTTCTACAGTGTCTAATTTCCACCCTGACACAAGTGGGCAGAGGTGGTCGCTTGTTTAGGTTTGCTTGTTCAGTCGTGCTGTGGGCAGGGAGGGGCACTGCAAACAAATATCACTGGCATGTGTGGGGAGCACTCACAGTATTCCAACCACAATGGGTTTGCCCCCGCTCACGGCATATGTGCTTTCCCCGTCTACACTGCTCAAGCTCCAGGTTGCTCTACAGGGAGCAGGCCCTGAGTTGCATGCACTTCCCAGGCCTAAGCCGCTCAGGTTCAGGTTCTCAGGTACTCCACAAAGGTGCAGACTCGGTTGGGCCTGCGTTTTGTGCCATCCTGTTTGGAGCAGCTCAGGCAACCAGGAGCTTGATAAGTGCACTCCCTTCAGGTGCAGTGCGACTTCTCCCCTCCCAGTCCCAGCCTCAGTTTCCGGGCACGCTGGTCCTGTGTGCCTTGTGACTCTTCTGGGAGCTGATCTCTGGCTGCGACCCTCCCGGCGGATGTCAACCATCCAGAATCTCAGGAAGTCTTTGGTTAGAAACTGGAAGCCTGTTTGCAGTTTGGTAGGGAATGCCATCTCTGGGGCTGAGTTTGCCCCTTTCTGGCCCTGGCTGGCACCCTCCTCCCCCTGCCTCCTGCCTCCTGCGGGGGATGGGCCAGTCCACAGCCAGCTGGCTCTTCTCTGGTATTGCTCAGTCCTTTGTTCTGTTAACGGGCTGGCTGTGCCTTAGGTTAGGACTTTTCACAGCTTAATTCTCTCTCTCTCTCTCTCTTGCTATCCCACAGTTTAAGTTGCTATCTCATGTTAGCTCCTTCAGATTGCCCTCAGGGCATTCAGGTCCAGTCCTTACCCTAAGCAATGCTGCCAGCTCCTCTCCGTTCAGCCCCCACTTACTGGTGGTGGATGCGAGCGTCTGGGGTACTTTTCTGCTGGGAGTTGCTTTTAGGCATGTAATCTGTTGGTTTTATTTATTTTTTCCTTGCAGTTAGGATGCCCTCCGAGTTTCAAAAACTTCCCCCAGACCCGCCGGTGAGAGGGTTTCCTGGTGTTTGGAAACTTTCTCTATTAAGACTCCCTTCCCAGGATGGATCTCCACCCCTAACTCTTTTGTCTCTCTTTTTATCTTTTATATTTTGTCCTACCTCCTTTTGAAGACAATGGGCTGCTTTTCTGGGTGCCTGATGTCCTCTGCTAGTGATCAGAAGTTGTTTTGTGGAGTTTGCTCAGCGCTCAAAGATTCTTTCGATGAATTTGTGGGGGAGAAAGTGGTCTCCCCATCCTATTCCTCTGCCATCTTAGCTTCTCCTCCATGATGTGATTTTTAATATTATTTTTCTATAAATTGTACACATTGTATTCACAAGTGAGATTAATTTGTCATTTTTCTTTTATGTACAGTACTGTTATGATTTTGATGTCAATAAATTGAACAAATTGATGAGCTTTTTCTCCCCTTCTCTTTTCTGGAAGACTATATGTAAGATCTGAATGATCCATTCTTGACACTTCAGTAGAAATCACCTATCTAGTACAAATTGAAAACATTTGTACTTAACATTTTCTTTGTGGATTTTAAATTTTGGTCTGATACACTGTCTTTAATTGCTTGGGACTTTGTTTTTCCATGTCTTCATGAGATAGTTTTAGAAACAGGTTTTTTTTAATGTCCATTTAATCTGAGATTTCAAATATATTGGCATAAATGTGGTCTTATTTTGGATTCTTTTCAAAATTTGGCACAATTTATTATTTCTAATAATTAATATTTGTACATTCTTTCTATTTTCTGGATTAGTTTTGCTAGAGATTTATTAGAATTTTCCAAGAGTAAATGTTTGGGTGTACTTATGTTTTCTTTTGAATATTTTTTTCTATTTCAGTAGATTTGCTCTTATCCTTATTATCTATTTTCCTCTAATTTCTTTAGATATGTCTGGTAATCATTTTACTAAGTTTTCAGTTAGGTTACTGCTCAATTACTATTCAATTTTCTAATGTAAACATTAAAGGCTGTGCACTTCCCTTTAAGTACCCGTTTAACCTCCTGTTAATTTTGATGTATGATTTAATTATATCACTTGACTTCATGTTGCTATTTTAGGTTCTCTTTCTAGGATCCAATGCTTGGACCAATGCTTAGTTTTATCTTAGTTTTTAAATAGCATTTGCCCCTAGATTTCAATTCAATTTAATGCTCACTCTCTTCTTTCCATTATAATTTTATAATTTCCTTAAATTCGACATTTCTTTTGTTCAGAAATGCTTTTAAATCTACTGTACTATTGACTAGTAATATGACATAGTTTTATGGTAACAGAATGAACTTTAAAAAGTTATATTTACACTCTGTTATAAATTCCTTAGTTGCTATGACTCTTTTCATTTTTTACTTTTAATGCAGTAGGAATAAGATGGGCGCACAAATCAGAATGTGATTAATCTACTGTCATGGGGTGGATAGTGTTATAAATTTTAAATTTGAGTTGATTTCAAAGCTTGAGTAAAGGATTTCACATAGAAGACTCAGGGAAAATATATATTCTATATAGAAAGAACAATATAAGTATTTAGTATGTAGAGAGTTGAAGAGATTGTGAAGGAGTAGACAGAAATAAAATTTTAAAAAAGAAATAAAAAGAAATGTTTGAAGAAAATATTTCATAGAAGGTACAGAAATAAAATTTCAGGACTTGACCAAAAGTATTAGATATCATGGAGAAATGAAATAAGATGTGTGACTAATAAAGGCCATTATAAACAGCAGTTGGAAATTAGGATGGCAAGCAGGGGGTGACAAAATGAATAATTTCAGTGGCATGACGAGAGTAGAAAACACATATACAGCAAGATTCAGAAATGAAGGAGAGGTTAAAAATCCAAGTAGAATTTAAGTTTACCTTTCAAAAAATATTGTAGAAAAATGAATCAGGAGAAATGAGGCCTAAGCTGGAAAGGGAAAGAAGATCAAGAGGAAAGTATTTAACAACTATGAGGACTTGAACAACTATGAGTAAATGGAATTGAAGAAATTGTAATAGAAACGATTAAAGATACAGAAGAAATAAAGGGTTATTGATGAAGAAAAGTCTTGGTAATAGAGATTTGGAAGGTAGGGCCAAGAACTCAGAAAGAGTTGCCTTTGCAAGCACCTGATGGCTATTTGGAAATGTCAAGACGGGGTGGGAAGTTGAGGGAGTACTGTGGTATTTATTTCCTCAGGTAAGCATGGGAAAAACCCTCTGTTGTGAGTGAAGAGGGTAGGAGTGGGATGGAGTTGGTAGTATGGGAAGGTGATCAGTAGCTAGGACAGAATAGGTAGGAAATTGGAGATCTCTCCCCCCCAAAAAAACTAGAGAGCACTATTGACATTGAGTGCATGCTCAGTTGCTAAGTTGTGTGACCCTTTGTGACCCTATGAACTGAACTCCCCTGTTCATGGGATTTTTCTAGGCAAGAATACTGGAGTGGGTTGCCATTTCTTCCTCCAAGGAATATTCCTGACTCAGAGATCAAACCCTAGTCTCCTACACTGTCAGGTGGATACTTTAGCATTGCACCACCTGGGAAGCCATACTTTGGAGATAAGCTATTGGCAGTCAATAGCAGAGTAAATCTGATTGGGGATCTACTTTTGTTTGCAAGTAAAGTAAATTTAGACACTTACTCTTATTATTTTTTCTTGATTACATAAATGAAAACATGGTAAGTTTTAAATATTTAAAACAATTTGATTTTCCACTAGACAAAGCAGATTTTATAACTTAAATGAACTAGAGAGAAGTGATATTTTCTCAATACATCAAGAAAAAAACCTTGAGAAGAATCTACAGAATTATAACTTTTTATTTTCAAAGTGTCTTCTATTTGACATATAATTTCTTGGCTTTTAGCTAAAAATAATGTTAGATATGTAAAAGGAGTTCCAGTCAATAATTATTTATTAATAAACCTAAAGGATGCTCATCTCAATGCGACCTTATATTAGAGTAGGGAAATAGATACATTTTAATGATGATAATAGCAACTTTGGGGCTTCCCAGTTGACTCAGATGGTTAATTTGTTTTTTCTAATTAAAATGTTATGATTTTCTTCATCTTTGGTTTATCAGTACAGCAAAATTACCCACCCCAGGATAATTTTCCCATTGGTTGGTAATATAATCATCTCTATTTTTGAGGTGAAGGGAATTGTTTATTTTATTTTTGGTCATTTTAGGGAAAAATGAAAACTTAAAATTAGCAAAAGTATTAATAAACCTCTTATTTTGAAAAAATTAATAAATTTTAAAAACAAATGCAGCACTACATAACTACTTTTCACGTAAATTTTCACATCATCATTTGTCAGGCAAACACAGTGAAAAATAGAATTTGAACTTTGCCCCTGGTCAATTTATACTCTGTGCCTTCTTGCCACCTGGTGGTTCACAGAGCACTGAGTAGGGAAGTGAACTAGGTCTTGTAGTCCATTTTGACAGTAATCTTTACTATATATCTCTCTTTCATTTACAAGTTCTGCTTATTTTTGTCCTCTCTTGGTTTCCCCTTTCTTCTCTTTTACATTCTTCCTTCTACTTTCCCCTCCTCCTAAAGATTTTAGTGTTGTTCTTTCAACTAGTTAAACTTTAAATTTTTAAAACAAATTCTACAGAAAAAAATATATCTAACGGCAAAAATATAATTTCATCCTTATAAGCGTGCTAAATATTTTAAGAAAAATTTAATTTTGAAAAATTTACATAATTCTACAATATACTTTATGTCTTCTAAAACTTGGCAATTCATTCTTTTCTTTGGCAGTAAATACAGTTTTATGTAAAGCAGTAATTGTCTAAACTACAGAACAGATCCCTAGTAAATGTCAAAACAACTGGATTATATGAGCACATCATTGATTCATTTATTCAAGAAACTTGATAGAAGATGGATAAAGACTATGCTTTCTGAGAACTTGCATTTTAATACAGATTGGGAAGTGTGATAAGCAGTTAAATTAATTTGAAAAATCTTATTGTGTAGTGATGATTTATTATATTATCCTGAATAAACATCACACTTTCACAGGAGTCTATAGAACACAGTTAATATCATCAAACATTATCCTAGCTATTCTTCTACCCTAACACATTCTTGCTTCCAACACAAATTTAAGAGCTTCCCAAACATTCTCACTATGGTTTATGGGTATCTTGAAACCATTATATCCATACAGAAGAGTCATATACGGACCATCCAAAGTATGCACCTTGCTTGAGAGATAGACAACAGCTGAGGTCTGACGTAGATGAAGTTAAGACTTTTCAAGGCTCTCTAGCTCTGAAACTGGCAGAGATAATTCTGATTGTTAATGGGTATGTCAAAGATAATATATACTAAACTGAGTTACTTCCATATTTTTTCTGTCTACAATCTTTTCAATTACTATTAATGAATTTCAGTCTAGAAACCATGATTTTATGTTGACCTCTTTACTTCTCTCACATTCATTCACATCTGCAATCACAACTTTGCTCTAAAATATATCCAGACTTTGATCACTTACCACCTCCAATGCTACCATCTTGGTCCAAGGCATTGAAACCCTTACTTTGGTTTTATAATGGTTTCTCTGCTTTCACTCTTCCCTCACTTCCATCTCTAACCAATAGAGTAGATTGAGAGAGCCCATCAAAATGTGTCATATCACATCACTCCTCTGTTCAAAACAATGTAATTGCTATTTATTTAACTCAGAGTAAAAGGCAAGTTATTTCTTTATTTTGCAAATCTCTCACATATCTTATGCTATAGTCTCTCTCCTATTCTTATGCTTCCAACATAAAAGTCCCCCTAATAGGTCAAGCACCTCTCACTTGAGGCTTCTATCATCTGTGCCCATGCTGCAATGCTCTTTTCTCTCTTTCTTTTTTTCCATTTATTTTTATTAGTTGGAGGCTAATTACTTTACAATATTGTAGTGGTTTTTGTCATACATTGACATGAATCAGCCATGGATTTACATATATTCCCCATGCTCTTTTCTCTTATATCACAGGACTTTGTCCCTCAAGATCACTGCTTAGCTGAAGGTTATGGAACCAAGAAAACAAGTAAACATGTAGCTGCTGATGAGGCTTTGAAAATCCTTCAAAAAACACAGCCCACTTATCCATTGTCAAAAGTTCACAATGCCAAATAGGCTCTTCACCCAGGGGATCTAGAAAGAAGAAAGACATAAAGGGTCTTGTAGTTTATGAAAATTCTTCCAATCCTGTGTGCACGCTGAATGACACAGCTCAGTTTAACCAAATTAGAGTTGAATACGTCTATGAAAGAATGACAGGCCTCCGATGGAAATGCAAGGTAATTCTGGAGAGTGAAGTGATTGCAGAAGCAGTTGGAGTGGAGAAAGCTGTTAAATATGAAGCTGCAGGGGAAGCTGTGAAAACCCTCAAAAAGACCCAACCGGCTGTCATTAACAACTTGAAGAAAGGAGCTATTGAAGATGTGATTTCCAGAAATGAAATTCAGGGCTGCTCAGCAGAGGAGGTTTATAAACAACAAATCAAAGAAGATAACACTGGAAATCAGCTGCTGAGAAAAATGGGTTGGACAGGTGGTTGTTTAGGTAAATCTGGTGAGGGCATTCGGTAGCCAATCTCCGTCAAAGAGCAGCATAAGCAGGAAGTGCTTGGTCTTGATGTACAGAGGGTAAATAAAATTGCCAAGAGAGATATTGAACAGATAATCAGAAACTATGCCCGCTCTGAGAGCCACACGGATTTAACTTTCTCTACAGAGCTGACTAATGATAAGCAGAGGCAAATACATCAGATCTCCCAGAAGTATGGTCTTAAGAGTAAGTCTCATGGGATGGGCCATGACAGGTACCTGGTGGTAGGAAGAAAAAGACAGAAGGACTTACTCGACCAGCTCAAACAGGAGGGCCAAGTGGGGCATTATGAGCTGTGATGCCTCAAGCAAATTGAGATCTTGCTAATTTATTGTGCTGATGCCTGAGGCAGATTTGTGAATTAAAGAAGGTTTGCTACATGTACTGGTTGCAGAGTATATTCATTCTTAAGATGTTTCACCTTGTTCATTTCATATAGTGCTTTATTAGATATTGCAACTTGAAGAATACTGTCCACTTGTATTAGCTTTATCCAGCAGATAATATTGTGCAGTTACTGTTTGTGTCTTTGATAATGCTGTGTCCCTCAGATTTTAGTGGTTTGTACAAAGCAAGAGCACATATCCAAATGGAATTTCACCCCAAGAAAGAAATTCCCAGTTTAAAGGGCATACCACAGCAATCTGCAACAATATGTAAAATTGATGTTGACTACAATAAAACTAGAGTCTTAATTCCAAACTTAACTGAAAATGTCAGATCATTTTGTATTATCTATTTTCATCTTTATGTGAAGCCAGTCACACAGTGTTTAACAGTAAATTGTGCTGTATGTGTAAATGTCCTTACCAACTAAATTATGTAAAACTTCCTTAAAGTAATTTTAGTGTTCATTTATGTATAACTCTTCCATGTGGTTTCCAGAATATTGGAAGTGATTTACTGTATCTTGTGAGAGGAGTTTTAAAAAATTCTAGTCTTCATGCTGCGGAGAAGACAATGGCAACACACTACAGTACTCTTGCCCGGAAAATCCCATGGGCAGAGGACCCTGGTGGGCTGCAGTCCATGGGGTCGTGAAGAGTCGGACACAACTGAGCGACTTCACTTTACTTTGTCCCTCAACTCCTTCCTGCCTTCACTCACATGTTATATTTTAGTGAAGCCTTTCTTAATCAATCTAAAATGTTAGTGTATATCCCTTTCCCTGTTTTTATTTCTCTTGATGATAATCATTCAAAATAATATGTATATTTCACTTGTTCATTTTCTCTCCTTTTGTCAATAATACATTCTGTGGTAGATATGTCTTTTCTGTTTTGTTGTTTTATTCTTATTTTTACTCTTAACCTTGTTTGACTTTTACACAGAGATTTTAGTTCTTACTTATTTTTCACTTCTTTTGGGCACACTTTTCCCTCAGGACCTCAAATCATATTTGGTTCTGGCCTTCAGTACCAGCTTCTTCTCTTGGCCTTCTGTAATCATCCCACCAAGGCCCTGAGGAAAAAACTCACCTCCATAACCAGAACCCTGGTGCTGCATCTGAATATGCCTAATGCATAGGGGAAAACTTCAATACTTGTCTATTTACAAGTCTTAGGTCAGGAAATCAAATAAGTACTTTAAAGCATATCCTAATATGTAGGTAGACTGTATCTATGAAAACTTGAAAATTTGTACTTATTACACACCTAAAGTTTCAGAAAAGAAACCAGTAATTTTTTTTTACTTACATACACAAACATGAAAAATCAGGTCAACAAACACAATTTCACTGCTTTCTGACCTCAAAAATTTTGATAGCTGTGAGATTTCTACAGCCCCTGATGTCTTCTGTTGCCAACAGCCTTCCTGCTGTGCTATAAGAATTTTCTATCCTGTGCCAGGACACCAATTACCTCTCTGTCACTGTGGCTCTGACTTGTAGTCTTCTTAGCCACTAAAAATAAAACTCCAAATGAGTCAATGAAATGATAACTTTGATATATGTGAAGAAGTGCATAACTATTCTCAATGATCTTATGAATGAATTTTCAGTACTTTTTGGATATTCAAGTATTTTTCACATGGCTTTTTTGTTTTTCTCTACTTTATTTTTATCAATTAAGAGAAAATAAGCTCAATTTCTTAAAAGCCTAATATTAAACAATTCTAAGGATGTGGAGCTATTATTCTTCTGTGTCTAATGATGTTTTCCACCAAATCTTACAAGTAAGCTATTTATGGGCTTCCCTGGTGGCTGAGATGGTAAAGAATCTGCCTGCAATGCAGGAGACCCAGGTTTGATCCCTGGGTTGGGAAGATCCCTTGGAGAAGGGAATGGTAACCCACTCCAGTATTCTTGCCTGGAGAATTCCATGGGCAGAGAAACCTGGTGGGCTACAGTCCATAAGACTGCAAAGAGTCAGACCTGACTGAGCAACTAACACACACAAGCTATTTATCAGTTGAATTCAATTGCTCAGCTGTGTCTGACTCTTTGCAACCCCATGAACTACAGCACGCCAGGCTTCCCTGTCCATCACCAACTTCCGGAGCTTGCTCAAGGTCATGTCCATCGAGTCAATGATGCCATCCAACCATCTCATCCTCTGTCGTCCCCTTCTCCTCCTGCCTTCAATCCTTCCCAGCATCAGGGTCTTCCCCAGTGAGTCAGTTCTTCTCAAAAGGTGGCCAACGAGCTATTTTATAGGGGTGATCATATAAGCTATCATCCTAACACCTCTTGAAAGTGAAAGGTTGATATTAATTAGTCAACTTGGGCAAGAGGCAGAATTGGAACTACCTGGGAAAGTCAAAGCATATGATTGTCCTAACCATTTCATGAAGTCTTTCACCATTAAGAAGCAAGATAGACTGTGTTTGCCATGAGCTGAACAAAATGCTTTTGAAAAAATACATGTTATAATTAGGTTGGAGATTTTAAAAGGGACCACAGTTCAGAAATTTATATCCCAATTGCTGAAAATAGTTATCAATAGTTTCAATGTTACTTATAAAATGCTGTATCACATATGATGAACTTGTAGAAATTTGTACTATTAAAATACTTCTCTCTTCTTAATTGAATATTTACTTTTATTATATAGTAAGAATAAAAAAATATCTTATTGTATTTGTCATTTTGAGTGTCATAAAATATAAAATTTTTTTCCATTTATTTTTATTAGTTGGAGGCTAATTACTTTACAATATTGTAGTGGTTTTTTGCCATACATTGACAAGAATCAGTGTCAGAAAACATAAATTTTATACTCAAAATTCAGTCTAGTATATATTTTCTTCATTCTTTTCTTTCTAGTTCTTCAATTAAAATGATGTATTTTGGGTTGAGTTTCCTTTACCTCATTTTGGAAATCAACAGGGTATAAATTACAAGTATGTGTTAAAATTTGGGTAGTTTCTATGCAAGGTATATGCTGAGGTAAAGTTTAGGAATTGTATAGGACACACAAAAGAATTCTGAGGCCAAATTATTGTTTATAAGTTTGTACACTATATCTGAATCTGTTTAACATAAGAGAAAATGTCAAGTTTCCACAAAATTGTTTCTAACCAATGGATAGCTATGTGAAGGTAAAAGTTGTCAAATAAACAGAAGAACACACACACATAATTTCCTTTCACTTTTGAAAGAATTTTCTGAAAATATCTTAGATTTATATAAAGTAATATATAGAAATAATCTTAAGTCTATCTTGGGACAGCCCTAGCGGAAATAAAATGAATCAAAGGGAGTATTTGCTTAAATGAACTTCTTCCCTTCTATTCAAGCACTTTCACATTCTTTTTTTCTCGTTGTCATCCTTAACACACAATTTCTTCTATTCCCTGGATTACCATGTAAATTATTGCCCTGGAATTGCTATTTTAGGAGTATATTCACCTGTTTTCAATGTCTTAACATGTCCCATTTTAGAGATTTTAATGGGTGTGTAATGGTATTCCACTGTGGTGTTAATTTTCATTTCCCTAATGACTAATCATGTTGAGTACCTTTGCATGTGTTCATTTTCCGACAAAGGTCCATCTAGTCAAGGCTATGGTTTTTCCAGTAGTCATGCATGGATGACTTTGTTGGCAAAATGTTGATTAAATCAATTTGACTTTTTGTGTGTGTGTGTGTATGTGTGTGTATGTTTTTATTGGGTTGTTGGTTTTCTTATTATTGCATGCTGAGTGATTTATATATATACTAATACATGATCTTCATCAATATGACTTGCAAATATGTTCTCTGAGTATTTGGCCTTTATTTTAATTCTCTTGACTCTATATTTTGAAGTGAAAAGTGCTTAATTTTGATGAAGTACAACTCATCAATTCTTGTATGGTTTAGTTGTGGTGTCATAGCTAAAGATCTTTTACTAATAAGAGGCCACAAAGATTCTTTGTTTATATTCTTCTAGAGGTTTTATAGATTTAGATTTTACATTTAGATCTATGATCCATTTTTATTAAATTTTAAATGTAGTGCTTTATATGAACAGAGGGTCACTTTTTTTTGCATATAGACATTCAACAGTCTCAGCATCTTTTGTTTAAAAGACTATCTTTACTAGTGAATTGCCTTTGCACCTTGCTAAAAATAGGTTGATCATATTTGTGAGGACATAGTACTAGACTCTCTACTCTGTTCCAATTATCTATTTCTCTACTTTCACATCAATGTAATGCTATCTGTATTACTGAAGTTTTATCATTTTTAAATTAGGTTGTATATAGTCCTTCAAAATTATTGCTCTTCCTTAAAGTTGTTTCAGTTATTCTATGTAAGAAGACTCTTGAGAGTCCCTTGGACTGCAAGGAGATCCAACCAGTCCATCCTAAAGGAGATCAGTCCTGGGTGTTCATTGGAGGGACTGATACTGAGGCTGAAGCTCTAGTACTTTGGCCACCTCATGCAAAGAGTTACTCATTGGAAAAGACCCTGATATCAGAAATAGAGCTTAGATGTTGCAGAAATGGAATTTAGATTTTTCACTTAATTATATGCTCTTTTGTTTTCCTTTTTAGATTGTGGTGAATTATATCAATGAATTTTACATATTAATTCATCTTGCATTTGTGGGATTCCAGTTGGCCAGAATATATTTACATTTACTAAAATTTTAGATTTAATTTTTGAAAACATATTGATTTAAAACATAAGAACTAATTTAAGAAAAATATAATTTTTTTCAAGCTATCATTCTTCCCTACCTACCACTTACATACATGATATTTTTTATTGCATTATAATTTAGAGGAGATGGATGACGACTAGGAAGAGATCACTGGATTTGTTTGTTTGGGGATCAAGTTTATATTTGTTTGTATGTTTTTTTAATTTATGTTTTAATTGAAGTATGCAAAGTATTAGTTTCTGCTCTTTGTATGCTTAGGCATATCATTCTTCACTTCTGAGCCAGTGCTTGATAGTCTAATTTGCTAGCTAGTTCAAACATAGTTTATGATCTGTTGCTAAATGTTCAGAAGTGTTGAAACTATTTTTTAGTATGCCAATCTCAAAGAGTATAATCTTGAAGTTTTATCTCAATATCTCAAAAGAATAATCTGGAATGGGAAATATTCAAAAACAGGATTTAAAATCACACAGTCCTCCATTATGGATTGCTTTTACATAATGCTAAATTTTAGGCAACATTTAAATACTTCATAATGTTATATGATTGTAAGTCTCAAATTAAACTAGCTAATGCCTCATAATTCAAAGATCTATGATTTCCTGTGGGAAAAAAAGCAGCTAAATTTTGTGTCTATATAGCAGAAGTTCTAGTGCTTCTCTACATGGCAAAATGGTAATTAGGTAATAATTAAAAAGAAATTGCCCATTACATCATAGTTTTCAGGATTTTCTTAACTGCCGTGCATAAAATTTTGTTTATACTAGACCTGTAATCATTGGCCTTTCACAATATAAGTTTATATAGTCAGAAACAATACTGTAAGAAATAAGATTGTTAGTTAATAGATGGCTTAACCGTAATGCCTATGATTATTTCATTTCCTTGCTTTTGCTTTCTTTAATTTTGCTATTGTTTTATATTCTAACATGGAACATGGGCTTCCCTGGTGGCTCAGATGGTAAAGAATCCACCTGCAATGCGGGAGAATTGGGTTCAATCCCTAGGTTGGGAAGATCCCCTGGAGGTGGGCATGGCAACCCACTCCAGTATTCTTGCCTGGAGAACCCCCATGGACAGAGGAACCTGGCAGGTTACAGTCCATGGGGTCTCAAAGAGTCAGACACAACTGAGCAACTAAGCACATGGAACATTAACGGCCCAAAGTGAGGCCAAGTGAAATTTATCAGATAAGCAATTTAGAGTGGTCTATGCATCATAAAAGAATTCCTGTTAGAAATTAAAGATACACACATAATTTGTGCTATAAATAAAGAATAGTGTATGCAAGGAGACTATAAGGGGTTTTCTTTTTTTGTTTTTTTAAGTCATAAAATAAAATTTACCCAAAAAATTGAGTGTGGGTGGCTTTTAGTTTTGAAATGTTTTCTTCTTTGGCTCACTTTCTGCACTGATGCTGGATGCATTTCCTTTTGTTAGTTTCATGTTCAGTACTAAGTACAGATGTTGGACACCTTTCACTTAGATGACAAAGCTAGACAGCGTTTTAAAAAGCAGAGACATCACTTTGCTAACAAATTCCATATAGCCATAGCTGTGGTTTTACCAGTAGTCATGTGTTGATGTGAGAGTTGGTCCATAAAGAAGGCTGAGCACTGAAGAATTGATGCTTTGGAACTATGGTGCTGGAAAAGATACTTGAGAGTCCCTTAGACTGCAAGGATATCAAACCAGTGAATCTTAAAGGAAATCAACACTGAATATTCATTGGGAGAACTGTTGCCTAAGTTGTTTGGTTCAGCTCCGTTGCTCAGTAGTATCCAACTATTTGTGACTTCATGGACTGCATCACACCAGGACTCCCTGTCCATCAACAATTCTTGGATCTTACTCAAATTCTTATCCATTGAGTCAGTGATGCCATCCAACCATCCTCTGTTGTCCCCTTCTCCTCTTGCATTCAATCTTTCCCAGCATCAGGGTTTTTTCTAATGAGTTAGCTCTTCGCATCAGGTGGCCAAAATATTGGAGCTTCAGCTTCAACATCAGTCCTTTGAATGCATATTTAGGATTGATTTCCTTTACGATTGACTGGTTTGATCTCCTTGCAGTCCAAAAGATTCTCAAGAGTCTTCTCCACCGTTCAAAAGCATCAATTATTCAGCACTCAGCTTTCTTTATAGTCCAACTCTCACATCTATACATGACTACTGGAAAAACCATAGCTTCAACTATATGGAACTCTGTCGGCAAAATCATGTTTCTGATTTTTAACATATTGTCTAGGTGGGTCATAACTTTCCTGCCAAGGAGTAAGTGTCTTTTAATTTGATGGCTGCAGTCACCATCTGCAGTGATTTTGGAGCCCCCAAAAATAAAGTCTCTCACTGTTTCCATTATTTCCCCATCTATTTACCTTGAAGTGATGGGATTGGATGTCATGATATTTGCTTTTTGAATTTTGAGTTTTAAGCCAGCTTTTTCACTCTCTTCTTTCACTTTCATCAAGAGGCTCTTTAGTTCCTCTTTACTTTTTGCCATCAGGTAGTGTCACCTGCATATCTGAGGTTATTGATATTTCTCCTGTCAATCTTGACTCCGACTGTGCCTCATCCAGCTTGACATTTCTCGTGATGTACTCTGCATATAAGTTAAATAAGCAGAGTGACAATATACACCCTTCACATACTCCTTTCCCAATTTTGAACCAGTCTGTTGTTCTATGTCTGGTTGTAACTGTTGCTTCTTGACCTGCACACAGATTTCTCAGGAGGTAGGTAAGGTAGTCTGGTATTCCTTTTTTTTTTTTTTTTTTCAATTATCTTTATTAGTTGGAGGCCAATTACTTTGCAACATTGCAGTGGGTTTTGTCATACATTGACATGAATCAGCCATGGAGTTACATGTATTCCCCATCCCAATCCCCCCTCCCACACCCCCCCACCCAATTCCCCTGGGTCCTCCCAGTGCACCTGGCCCGAGCACCTGTCTCATGCATCCCACCTGGGCCGGTGGCCTGTTTCACCATAGATAATATACATCTCTTTAAGAGTTTTCCAGTTTACTGTGATGGGCTCCCCTCGCGGTTCAGATGGTAAAGAATCTGTCTGCAATGCAGGAGACCTGGGTTTGATCTCTGGGTGGGGAAGATCCCCTGGAGTAGGGCATGGAACCCACTCCAGTATTCTTGCCTGGAAGAATTCCCAAGGACAGAGGAGCCTGGCTTGCTACAGTCCATGTGATTGCAAAGAGTCAGACATGACTGAGTGACTAAGCACAAGCACAAGTCAAAGGCTTAAGTGTAAAGTGAAGCTGAAGTAGATTTTTCGGTAGAAGAGATGGAATTCTCTTGCTTTTTCTATGATCCAATGAATGTTGGCAATATGATCTCTGGTTCCTCTGCCTTCTCTAAATCCAGCTTGAACATCTGGAAGTTGTCAGTTCATGTACCGTTGAAGCCTGTCTTGGAGAATTTTGAGCATTACTTTCTAGCGTGTGAAATGAGTGCAACTGTGAGTACACCGAACATTCTTTGGCATTGACTTTCTTTGGGATTGGAATGAAAACTGACCTTGAAGCTCCTGAAGATGCTGAAGTTGAAACTCCAATACTTTGACAACCTGGTGTGAAAATCTGACTCTTTGGAAAAGAGCTTGATGCTGGGAAAGATTGAAGGCAAAAGGAGAAGGGGGAAGCAGAAGATGGGATGGTTAGATAGCATCATCGACTCAGTGATCATGAATTTGAGCAAACTCTGGGATATAATAGAGAACAGAGGAATCTGTCATGCTATAGTCTTTGAGGTTCTAAAGAGTCAGACATGACTTGAGATTGAAGAGCAGACATCTGAGCCTCTGCATAGCCAAAACCAAAAATTTCTAAGGCAGTCTGGAATGACTATCCTTTGGCCTATCATATTAATTTGAAGTCATTATATTGGTCATGTAGCTACATAATTAGGCCATTTTTGAACAAGATTTAGGCATTGTAGATTCTCTCTAGTATTTGTTGAGAAATATTTTAAACAATATCCAGCAAAAAAAAATAGGAATGTATTGTATTTGGTGTAAATTTATAATTAGATGTGTTTAGATCATAATCTACTGGGACTTTAAATAAGCATTTGAGAATTTCTACATCATTTGATAAATATTATTTATATTTCTTTTACATTTTATACTTTATTGCAGAAAATGGCTTCTAGTGGAAAGATGGTATTTAGAAATAATAATAAAAGATGCATTCAATCATATAATATGGAAATATTCTAGTTTATTTATTGTCTTAAATGAGAGAGAAGAATGCTTATGTTTCTCTTGAAGATCATTTCCTAAGGAAGGTGAAAACTGAATTTTTTCATTGCTGTACTTTGTATTTTTCTATTTCAGACATAGGTCATAGATTAAGTCAAAGCTTAAAATAGTAAAATCATTAAAAATCATATACAAAACATCACTTGTCAAATTGCTCTTTCTGTTTCTGCCTTGTCGTTCCCTTCCCCCCACCACCACCACCACCCAAATTATGTAAGACACATTAAAAAAAAAAAATCATCTTAAAGGAAGATACCACAGCAAACAAAAGAATTGATTCTACATTCAAATTGTATATGTGCTAATCACTAAGAGCATGACTCTCAGAAAGATATTAAATTCCTTTATTTAAACCAGCTTTCTCATTTGAAAAGTGGATTGAAGAAAATATCTCTTTAAGGTTTGTTATGTGCTGAAGATTGAATATCTGTGTTCCCTTCAAAATTCAGATTCTGAAACCTAATCTCCAGTGTAATGGTATTTGGAGATGGAGTCTTTGTGTGGGCTTTGCCCTCATTAGTGCTTATATAAAAGGGATCCAGATAAATCCCTTGTCCCCTTTCACAATATAAGGATGGTGACCTGTCCAGGAAAAGGGCTCTTACCAGACACTGAGTCTTCTGGTGCTTTGGTCTTGGACTTCTCAGTCTTCAGAATGATGAGAAATGGATTTGTATTTTTAAGCCACTAAGTCTTTGGAATTTTGTTATATCAGCTTAAGCAGAACAGATTAGAACATTATGAGAGTTAAATATTTTGTATACAGGGTTTAGGATAGTAACTGATATCTAGTAGAAACTCTAAAGATTCAAGCAGTTCAGATGCTTTGTATAATTAGGTAATGAATGAATATATAAATGGAGAAGTCAGGAATGGGGGAAAAGAGAGGAAACAAAATACCAGTCCTCAGTTCATTTCAGTTGCTCAGTAGTGTCTGACTCTTTGTGACCCCATGTACTGCAGCACACAGGGTTCCCTTTCCACCACCAACTCCCATTGCTTGCTCAAACTCATGTCCATTGAATCAGTGATGCCATCCAACCATCTTGTCTTCTATCATCCCCTTCTCCTCCTGCCTTCAATCTTTCCCAGCATCAGGGTCCTTCCCAATGAGTCAGTTCTTTGCATCAGTTGATCAAAGTATTGGAGCTTCAGCTTCAGCCTCAGTCCTTCCAATGAATATTCAGGATTGATTTCCTTTAGGATTGACTGATTGGATCTCCTTGCAGTTCAAGGGACTCTCAAGAGTCTTCTCCAACACCACAGTTCAAAAGCATCAATTTTTTGGTGCTCAGCTTTCTTTATGGTCCAACACTCACATCCATACATAACTACTGGAAAAACCATAGCTTTGACGAGACGTACTTTTGTGGGCAATGTCTCTGTTTTTTAATATGCTGTCTAGGTTGGTCATAGCTTTTCTTCCAAGGAGCAAGCATCTTTTAATTTCATGGCTGCAGTGATTTTGGAGCCCAAGAAAATAGTCTCTCACTGTTTCCATTGTTTTCCCATCTATTTTCCATGAAGTGATGAGACCAGATGCCATGATCTTTGTTTTTTGACTGTTGAGTTTTAAGCCAGCTTTTTCACTCTCCCTTTTCACTTTCATCAAGAGGCTCTTCAGTTCCTCTTCGCTTCCTGCCATATGGGTGATATCATCTGCATATCTGAGGTTACTGATAACTCTCCGGGCAATCTTGATTCCAGTTTAAGCTTAATACAGCACAGCAATACCAGTCCTAAGAGAAAAAGTTCTTTGTTTCAGAATAAAAGTTAACCTGTGATTGCCGACAACTCAGACAAAATGAAACCAAGATGCAATATAATCATTTATGTTATACAAAACGTGGAAACATGCCAGTTATCCGGTGGTGGGTAGGGGGGTGGGAATGATTATTCATAATATTGAGAGAGGTAACTCTCAGGTAGGTTTGTAACAGGGGGAAAAGGGGCAGAGAACAACTTTTGAAAGAATGATATAGCCCAAGGACACAACATAAACCAATTAGAATCAAATGGGATCAAGATGGCAGACAAGATTAGACTTTGATCCTCAATCGCCAAGTGAAATGACAGACCCAGAGGTGCCATGACAGTTCCAAGGCACTGCCAAAAGACCAAGGAGTGGGTGGTAGCCCAAATCCTGGAAATCTCCACCCCTTCTCAAAAATTGTTGGAATAATCCTTCCACTCATTAGCATATGAAATTACCCAGCCTATGATAACTAATCAATAATTTAATTGTAATTATTCAAGATAATAATTTCAAGATAATTTCATTGTATCTGAAGATGTGACAGGATAGAAAAGATGTTGTGATGTGTCAGTTCAGTTCAGTTCAATCACTCAGTCGTGTCCGACTCTTTGCGACCCCATGAATCGCAGCAGGCCAGGCCTCCCTGTCCATCACCAACTTCTGGAGTTTACTCAAACTCATGCCCATCGAGTCGGTGATGCCATCCAGCCATCTCATCCTCTGTCGTCTCCTTCTCCGCCTGCCCTCAATCCCTCCCAGCATCAGGGTCTTTTCCAACAAGTCAACTCTTTGCATGAGGTGGTCAAAGTACTGGAGTTTCAGTTTCAGCATCAGTCCTTCCAATGAACACCCAGGACTGATCTCCTTTAGGATGGACTGATTGGATCTCCTTGCAGTCCAAGGGACTCTCAAGAGTCTTCTCCAACACCACAGTTCAAAAGCATCAATTTTTCAGTGCTCAGCTTTCTTCACCGTCCAACTCTCACATCCATACATGACCACTGGAAAAACTATAGCCTTGACCAGATGGACCTTTGTTGGCAAAGTAATGTCTCTGCTTTTTAATATGCTGTCTAGGTTGGTCATAACTTTCCTTCCAAGGAGTAAGCGTCTTTTAATTTCATGGCTGCAGTCACCATCTGCAGTGATTTTGGAGTCCAAAAAAATAAAGTCTGACACTGCTTTCACTGTCTCCCCATCTATTTCCCATGAGGTGATGGGACCAGAGGCCATGATCTTAGTTTTCTGAATGTTAAGCTTTAAGATTGTTTTCAAGTACAAAAACTAGCATGCTAGAGTTTGCTAATCTGAATGATCATCAGCGTCACCTGGGGACGATTAAAAGAAAGAGTTTCCTGGGTCCATTCAAAAAGAGATTCTGGAGAGTGAGAGCCAGGAATTGACATTTCTAAAAACTTTCCAGATTGGACTGATAATCACCTCATTTTGGAACTAAAGCGTTTCTATATTGAATTTCTAAATATTATATCTTTTAGCTAGGCTTTTGCTAGGCACTGAAAAGCAGACATGAGATCTTATTTTCTCAGTGTTTTCATCTTATGTTGCTAATTTAGGAAACATTATTATATTGTGAGAACCACATGACCATGGGCACTGCTGATTTTCTAATATGGTGGCTATATACCCCAGATCATGCTTTCTGGTGAATTTCATCTTCCTATGGTATCTTCCCTTTTTGGTAATGTAGGCAAACACAAGATTCTTTTCACAAAGGTGTTCTGAACCTGCTTCAACACCTGGGTGAGTGACTTATCAAGACTTAAAAACTACACCAATCAGAATATATCATATTTTATGATGCCCTAGAAAAAAATCGGAGAAGGAGCTGGATGTAACTTGCCATCCACACAAAAATATAAACCTCTGATTGTATGCTACCTAGCCTCCCGAGGAACCTGCCAGGATGATTTATTCTAAATGTAGTTGGCCAAAGGAATCAACTTAAAGAGTTGGGAACACTTTTTAACCACGTGTGAGGGTGTTACTGAGTTCAAGTTCATACTGCTAGTGAGAGATCAGGTGTTGGGACAAGGAATAGCAACTGTATTTGGGAAAGCCAGCAGACCAAGATGGTAGACTGGAGTTCCAAAGAACCATCTTATTCAGAGTTAGAATTCAGGTTTCTTTTATATTAAAAGGAGAGGGGATGTGGCTGGTTGTTGTGAACTTCTTGGTGCCAGCCAAACCTCAGAGGGGATGTGCCAATCCTTTGTTCTTACAGATGTCCATGTAGGTCTGATCAAGATGTTCCTGTAAACCTCCAGCAAGACAAATGTTATTCTCTGTTCTGCAACTTTTCTCTCTGTGTGAAAGAATGTTTATACTTTATTTTTTCATTTATTTTTATTAGTTGGAGGCTAATTACTTTACAATATTGTAGTGGCTTTTGTCATACATTGACATGAATCAGCCATGGATTTATATTTATTCCCCATCCCGATCCCCCCTCCCAACTCCCTCTCTACCCGATCCCTCTGGGTCTTCCCAGTGCACCAGGCCCGAGCATTTGTCACATGCATCCAACCTGGGCTGGTGATCTGTTTCACCCTAGATAATATACATGTTTCGATGCTGTTCTCTCGAAACATCCCACCCTCGCCTTCTCCCACAGAGTCCAAAAGTCTGTTCTGTACATCTGTGTCTCTTTTTCTGTTTTGCATGTAGGGTTATTGTTACCATCTTTCTAAATTCCATACATATGCGTTAGTATACAGTATTGGTCTTTATCTTTCTGGCTTACTTCACTCTGTGTAATGGGCTCCAGTTTCATCCACCTCATTAAAACTGATTCAAGTGAATTCTTTTTAACGGCTGAGTAATATTCCATGGTGTATATGTACCACAGCTTCCTTATCCATTCATCTGCTGATGGGCATCTAGGTTGCTTCCATGTCCTGGCTATTATAAACAGTGCTGTGATGAACATTGGGGTACACGTGTCTCTTTCAGATCTGGTTTCTCGGTGTGTATGCCCAGAAGTGGGATTGCTGGGTCATATGGCAGTTCTATTTCCAGTTTTTTAAGAAATCTCCACACTGTTTTCCATAGCGGCTGTGCTAGTTTGCATTCCCACCAACAGTTTAAGAGGGTTCCCTTTTCTCCACACCCTCTCCAGCATTTATTGCTTGTAGACTTTTGGATAGCAGCCATTCTGACTGGCGTGTAATGGTACCTCATTGAGGTTTTGATTTGCATTTCTCTGATAATGAGTGATGTTGAGCATCTTTTCATGTGTTTGTTAGCCATCTGTATGTCTTCTTTGGAGAAATGTCTGTTTAGTTCTTTGGCCCATTTTTTGATTGGGTCCTTTATTTTTCTGGAATTGAGCTGCAGGAGTTGCTTGTATATTTGTGCTATACTTTTAAAGGTTAAGCCTGAGAGAAAGAGCTTTGAAAATAGGTTATCAAGTATTTTCAAGCCATAGAAAACATTCTTTTTGAAAAAGTGCAGAGCCAGCAAGACTAAACACAGACAGTAGAACACAAAGGTTATAACTAAAAGAATACATCCAATATGGAGTCAAGTCTGTTCTTCTCTGTTACAAGAGAGTGGTAGTTAGGTAGTAACCTTTTCATGAAGTGCTATAGTATTGTAAGAATTTATTGTTCATTTAAGGAATGAATACTTAACAGAAGTAAAGAGGTTAGTGATCAGTAGAGAAAGCCTAAAGAAAGACCCATTTTTTCTGATATGTAGTTGTAAGAAGGAAAAATTTGTAAAGTAAATAGAATTAAGTTGGCTTTTAATTGGAAAACACAGAGCCAGTAAATTGTTTGCTTACTTGAACATGCTTAACATAAATTTTTAGATTATATTAACATTGTATTATAAGAAATAGCACACAGATACTAGTCTGTAGCTGAGTCAAATGTTAATTCTTTATTGTTTCTAATTGAAACTGTGTACAAGCCCCTATCTATATACGAGACCCTGTGTCCTTGTTTTCTGAGGTAAAATGCTGACTTGAGAGTTAATGACTGGGAAACATGAAGATGTAGAAACAAAGAGTGGCTTTAGGGTTAAGAAATTGGTAATAATTTAGACTATAATTCTGCCACATAACAGAACCACCAAGCTTCCAGTTCCCTGATAGATAGAGATAAAGGCCTAACACACACTCCTAAGTTGTTTTTGCGGGAAGCCTCCCACTCCCCCACCCCACCCCAGATGAAAACTGCTGACCACAAGAACACAGATCCTAGACTGTTTGAAACCAGAAGGTTGATGATACTTGAATTTCACCTTGATGCCAACCAATCCAAGAACTCTCCACAAGCTGATCACACCCTGCTCCTTGAACACACAAAACTCTTCACTAACCCCTCCATGGTGGGTCACACAGTTTTCAGGGCATTAGTCCACTGTGGCCCCTTTTGCCTGGCAAATCAATAAAAGCTACTCCTTTCTACTTCACTCAAAACTCTGTCTCTGTTTCTGTTCAGCACTGGTGAACAGAAGCTGAGTTTCAGCAACATTATGTCGTTTTGAGACAGCCTTGGACCTGGGACCTGGAACCCTTTGCTACAGTGCTTCACCTAGACAAATGCCTGGACACATGTCCTCAAGCAATAGAATGCTAAGAAACTATAAGGGACTAAAGATAACCCGGTACATGTGCACTTTGGGCAAATTACACATCTTGTTATAAGCTACAAAAATATCAAAAATCCAACTGCCACTTCTGAAAAACCAGGAGCAAAAACAGGATATTGCACATGCCCCCAGCACTCAAAACCACTAAAGGTGTAGGCAGACCACATAAGCTGCCGTAGGAGCCCCAAAAAGCCTTGCTGAATTTCTTGTCTAGCCTCTTGTCAAATTCTATTGATTAAGGAAGCCTAAGAACTCTGGTTAGTAACAATTTGACTGTGACCTTGTTTTGTGCTTAAAATATCTATTTGAGACCAAAAATTGAAAGTTGGAAGTAAAATTCTGGATGAATACATTCTGTTTTATTGAAACTCAATTTTTCTTTTATATGTTCTTCTATTTAAAACATTCCTCAGAAGGAATACTGACAGACCCTGTCAGTATACTTAGTTTATTCTTAGAGTTCCATCTTTTTGTATTTGAAAGGTCATGGTTATTTTGAAAACTTGGTGAAGTGGAAAGAGCATGGACTTTTAAGTCCTATTGAACAGGATTGAAAACCCGTTCTGACACATCAGATATGTAACATTTCCCAAACATCTTTCATTCTCTTCTCTAAAAGCTTAAGGAATATAACACAAGCTTTTGTAGTTGCAGTGAATAATAAATAAACCAATTTCAAATAAAGTGCCTATAATACTGTGAATCAATTGTTTCCTTTCCTTGGGTAATGTTTGTTTTCATGGAAAAAATTTAGGATGATTTCCATTGGGAATTTTCATCCAAATAATATTAAAATCTTATCTTGTACTTATCTAAATTTCTGTATTTTTCCCACTTTTAACATGTATAATATTCACAGATATTTTCTAAATGTTAGACAATCTCTCCTAATTAAAGAACATAAATACATTATATTAAAACATTTATTTTCTGAAAATCCAACTTATTAATTATTAATTGAAGCATAGTTGCTTTACAATATTATGTTTATTTCATGTGTATACCATAATGATTCAGTATACTTATAGATTAAACTTCATTAAAGGTTGTTATAAGATAATGTCTTATGTCTGTGCTACATAATATATCCTTGTCACTTATCTACTTTATACATAGTAGTTTGTATTTCTTAATCCCATACCCACAATTTGCCCCTCCCCACTTTACCTCTCGCCTGTGGTAACTGTTAGTTTTCTATATCTGTGAGTCTGTTTGTTTTGCATATATATTTATTTGCATTTTTTAAAATCTGGTATATAAGTAATATCAAACAGTATTTGTCTGTCTCACATTTTTACTAAGCCTAATATTCTCTAGGTCCACATATGTTACTACAAGTAGCAGAATTTTAACCTTATTTATGACTGAGTGATACACCATACATTATTACTGGCTGGCTTACTGCTGTAGATAAAGCAGATGTAGTATACTTTACCCATTCATCTGCTGATGGACATTTGGGTTGCTTCTCTATATTGGCTACTATAAATAGTGCTACTATGAACATTGGAGTACGTGTCTTTTCTAATTAGTGTTTTCATTTTCTTTGGATATATACCTGGAAGTAAAATTTCTGGATCATACGGTCATTCTATTTTTAGCTTTTTGAGGAACCTCCATACTATTTTCCATAATGACTGCATTGAATTTACATTCCCACAAACAGTGCAGGAGGGTTTGTTTTTCTCTATATCTTTGCCAATATTTGCTATGTGTAGACTTTCTGATGATAGCCATTCTTACAGATGTGAGGGATATCTCGTCATGGTTTGGATTTGCATTTCTCTAATAATTAGCAGGGGCTTCCCTGGTAGCTCAGATGGTAAAAGCATCTGCCTACAATGCAGGAAGACCAGGGTTCCATCCCTGGATCGGGAAGATCCCCTGGAGAAGGAGATGGCAACCCACTCCAGTATTCTTGCCTGGAAAATCCCATGGACTGAGGATCCTGGTTGGCTACAGTCCATGGGGTGGCAAAGAGTCGGACACGACTGAGTGTCTTCACTTCACTTCACTTCAATAATTAGCAATATTGAGCATCTTCTAATGTACCTGTTATGTATTTGTATGTTTTCTTTGGGAAAATGTCTATTCAGCTCTTCTGCCCATTTTTTGATTGGATTCTTTGTTCCCTTTGATATTGAGTTATATGAGGTTTTTTATATGTTTTGGTTAATTGTTAGCTGGCCATACTATTTGCAAATATTTATATTTATTCCAAAGGTTGTTTTTTCATTTCCTAGACAGTTCCCTTTGCTTTGTAAAAGCTTTTAAGTTTAATTAAGTTCTGTTTATTTATTTTTGCTTTTATTTCTTTTGCTTTAAGAGAAAGACCCAAAATATATTGTTGCTATTCATGTCAAAGAGAGTTCTGCCTATGGTTTCTTTTAGGTTTCACAGTTTCAGGTCTTATATTTACATCTTTAATCCATTTTGAGTTTATTTTTGTAATGTTCTAATCTCATTGTTTTACACATAGCTGTTCAGTTTCTCCAGCATCCCTTGTTAAAGAGACTGTCTTTTCTACATTGTATATTCTTTCTCCTTTGTTGTTGAATTAATCAATCAAAAGTGTGTGGGTTTATTTCTGGGCTCTCTGTCCATTGATCTATGTGTTTGTTTTTGTGCCAATATTGTGTTGTTTTGATTACTGTAGCTTTTGTAGTATAGTCTGAAATCTGAGAGGGTGGTACTGCCAGCTTTGTTCTGTTTTGCAATGTTGCTTTGGCAATTTCAGGTCTTTTGTGGTTCCATGTGAATTTTTGGATTATTTGTTTTAGTTCTGTGAAAAATATCATGTGTATGTTGACAGGGATTTCATTAAATCTGTAGATTGCTTTGGGTAATATAATCACTTTGAAAACCCAAACATTGAAGTTACTTAAGATAATTGTATTTCTGAAATGCTATCATACTTAAAACTTCACACCTCTTCACTTGTAGAGACATAAATGTAATTTCTTTATATTTGTCTTTACCTACACACTTGACTCTAGAGCCAAGGAGAAAGTTATCTACTTTGCTATAGCTCTTATGTGATCAGATGACTGCCTATCCATAGAAGAAATAATGAAAACTCCTAACACACTTTAATCATGATCCTAGCATTTACATGGCATAAATAGGCATTAATAAATTATTTTAATTAATTTAACAATTATTATTTATTATGACTATGAAAATAAAATGCATTATTTGTTATAACAGGAAAAATTGTGTTTTAAAAGTTTTAGACGCTTATTTCTTTTTCAGATTATTTTCCTATATTGGTCATTACAGAATATTGAATTGAGTTCCCTGTGCTACACAGTATTATTATTGTGCTACCTATTTTGCTATTATCTTATTAGTTATCTGATTGTGCTATTATCAAATTAGTTATATATTTTAAATATAGAATTGTGTAAATGTCAATCCCAATTTTCCAAATTATCCCCTGCTCTTACCCTCTGGTCTGTCTGTCAATGCTTAAACATGTCTGACTCAAGGACTGTAGCCCACCAGGCTCTCCTGTCCATGAGATTTTCCAGGCAAGAATACTGGAGAGAGTTGTCATTTCCTTCTCCAAGGGATCTGAATCATAAATATATAATTCAGAGAAGAGTGAAATCAGAGAATATTACCAACAATAAAACCCTGAAATACTTTTGTGGTGGACACAAGAGGACTCACAGAAAAAATTCAAACTCGTATGGATCTTTGATGTGGAAGCTGTGACAAGATCAGGGCAAACTACATATCTATAAAAATGGAAATCAAATATTTGTTGGTGGTATTGAGATTACTCTTGACTACAAGTTCACATAATCTGGAAAACAAGCTAGAAGATGGTGTCTTTGAAATTCCTATATGTCTGCCTCTTTATCAGGATGGGAACTCCAATATCTGAACTATGTCTTCTTTGTATCTGCTTTTAAATCACACATAGGTGTGTGATACCCTTTGATATCCTCAGTTCAGTTCAGTCACTCAGTCGTGTCCGACTTTTTGCGAACCCATGAATCGCAGCATGCCAGGCCTCCCTGTCCATCACCAACATCTGGAGTTCACTCAAACTCATGTCCAATGAGTCGGTGATGCCATCCAGCCATCTCATCCTCTGTCGTCCCCTTCTCCTCCTGCCCCCAATCCCTCCCAGCATCAGGGTCTTTTCAAATGAGTCGACTCTTCACATGAGGTGGCCAAATTGTTGGAGTTTCAGCTTCAGCATCAGTCCTTCCAATGAACACCCAGGACTGATCTCCTTTAGGATGGACTGGTTGGATCTCCTTGCAGTCCAAGGGACTCTCAAGAGTCTTCTCCAACACCACAGTTCAAAAGCATCAATTTTTCGGTGCTCAGCTTTCCTCACAGTCCAACTCTCACATCTATACATGACCACTGGAAAAACCATAGCCTTGACTAGACGGATCTATGTTGGCAAAGTAATGTCTCTGCTTTTTAATATGCTGTCTAGGTTGGTCATAACTTTCCTTCCAAGGAGTAAGCGTCTTTTAATTTCATGGCTGCAATCACCATCTGCAGTGATTTTGGAGCCCCCAAAAATAAAGTCTGACACTGTTTCCACTGTCTCCCCATCTATTTCCCATGAAGTGATGGGACCAGATACCATGATCTTAGTTTTCTGAATGTTGAACTTTAAGCCAACTTAGGTTTAACCCAAACTTAGGTTGATATCTTAACCATACATAAAATTTACTCCAAATGTTTAATAGAATGGAATATGGGAAAACATTCCTCTACGCACCACCACCATAAAGGATCATTTTTAGTAAAAAAAAAAAACAAAAAAAACAAACAAAAAAAGATATATATAAATGATTATGAATAACCAAATGAATGACATTATAAAACAGGAACCTGCAAAACTCTCCAAGAAATTTCAACTGCTATAATCAATATCTTTTCCCTTAGTTCTCATGGCTATTAGATACACTCCAAGAGAAATATTGTCCTATGGAGCTTTCACCACTAATACCTGAGTCTGCTGTTTCCAAAGGTCTACATAGTCAAATAGTGTAGAAGTTTAATAAAGACACTCCAGTATAGTATCAAGCTATTGTCCTTGGGATAAACCACAGGGATGACTACAAAATTTTCTTGGTTAAGTAGAAATTACACAAAGAAAACTTTCTCTTGAACCTCCTTAGGAAGTAGATCAGATACTGCTATTGGCACATACTGTAGTAAAACTTCAGGGAACCAACCCTTTTATTCACATGTCACAGCTAACAAGAAAAAGAAAACATGATATAACCACCTCCTGGAATTCCATGATAAAAAAATCTGAGACTCAAGATTGAACAAAAGCAGGCAGCATCAGAAGGGACATCTATCCAAAGAACCTTAGGACTTCCTTGGTGGCTCAGTCATAAAGAATCCACCAGCCAATGCAGGTGATGTGGGTTCGATCAGGCAGATTTCCTAGAGAAGGAAATGGCAACCTAATAACCCACTCCAATGTTCTTGCCTCCATTGGACAGAGGAGCCTGGCAGGCTACAGTCCTTGGGGTCCCAAAAGAGTCAGACACAACTTAGTGATTAAAATGAGCAATCCAAAGACCTCAAATCAAGCAACAGGCTACTACTAAACATGGATAATTTACACAAGAACTACCGTTCAAGATTCCCAAATGCCCAGGACTACCAAGTAACTCTTGTCTTTTTCTTTCTTTTCTTGGCTTATCTTTCCCACTTGATACTTTCTAATTGCTAAAATTAGACTTTTAAGAATCTTCCCTTAAACTTGTTACTCTGGGTAAATCAGATATATAAAAAAAAGTATTTCACAAGCCTATTAATCTGAAATCACATCTCTTTTTCTAGAACTCTGTGTGGGATGGGAATCGTTATCCTGGCTAACCCCATAGGCAGCAGGACTTTGCTAAAAGATATTATCCAAGGAGTTCTGATCATTGTTATGTTAACACATTTTATCTCAACATTTGTTTGCTGTATTCTGTCCAGTCATAAATATTTCCGTTTACCTAGTCACTTGACAAAAGATTAAAATTCAATTACAAGGGCAAAAGTTATAGGAAACATCAAAGGAACATTTAGAGATATCAAGGGAATATTTACTGCAAAGATGGGCACAATAAAGAACAGAAATGGTATGAACCTAACAGAAGCAGAAGACATTAAGAAACGCAGGTAAGAAAACACAGAAAAACTATACCAAAAACATCTCAATGACTCAGATAACCACAACGGTGTGATCAATCACCTAGAGCCAAACACCCTGGACTGTGAAGTCAAGTGGGCCGTAGGAAGTATCACTATGAACAAAACTAGTGGAAGCTGAGCTATTTAAAACTAGCTGATCTATTTAAAACCCTAAAAGATGATGCTATTAAAGTGTTACACTCAATATGCCAGCAAATATGGAAATCTCAGCTGAGGCCACAGGACTGGAAAATATCTGTTTTCATTCCAATCCCAAAGAAGGGTAATGGCAAAGAATGTTCCAACTACCATATAATTGCACTCATTTAATACTAACAAAGTAATGCTCAAAATTCTCCAAGCTATGCTTCAACACTGTGTGAACCAAGAGCTTCCAGATGATCAAGCTGCATTTAGAAAAGGCAGAGGAAAAAGAAACCAAATTACTAACATCAGCTTGATCATAGACAAAGCAAGGGAATTCCAGAAAAGCATCTATTTTCCTTCACTGAGTATGCTAAATCTTTTGACTGTGTGGATCACAACATATTGTGGAAAATTCTTCACCAGATGGGAATACCAGACCACCTTATCTGCCTCCTGAAAAACCTGTATGCAGGTCAAGAAGCAACAGTTACAACTGGACATGGAACTACAGACTGGTCCAAATTGGGAAAGGAGTATTTCAAAGCTGTATATTATGACCCTGCTTATTTAACTTATATGCATGGTACATCATGCAAAATGCCAGGCTGGATGAAGCACAAGCTGTAATTAATATTGCCAGGAGAAATATCAATAACCTCAGATATGCAGGTGACACCACCCTTATGAAAGGAAAGAGAAACTAAGGAGCCTCTTGAAGAAGGTGACGGAGGAGAGTGAAAAAGCTGGCTTAAAACTCAACGTTCAAAAAAATGAGATCATGGCTTCTGGTCCCATCGCTTCATGGCAAATAGATAGGGAAATAATGGAAACAGTAACAGACTTTATTTTCTTGGGCTCCAAAATCACTGCATATGGTGACTGCAGCCACGAAATTAAAAGACACTTGCTCCTTGGAAGAAAAGTTATGACCATTCTGGACAGCGTATTAAAAAGTAGAGACATTACTCTGCTGACAAAGGTGTGTAGAGTCAAAGCTATTGTTTTTCCAGTGGTCATGTATGGATGTGAGAGTTGGACCATAAAGAAGGCTGAAAGCCAATGCTTTTGAATTGTGGTGTTGGAGAAGACTCTCAAGAGTCCCTTGGACTTCAAGGAAATCAAAGCAGTAAATCCTAAAGGAAATCAATTCTGAATACTCATTAGAAAGACTGACACTGAAGCAGAAGCTCTAATACTTTGGCCACCTGATTTGAAGAGCTGACTCACTAGAAAAACCCTTATGCCGGGAAAGTTTGAAGGCAGGACGAGAAGGGGATGACCGAGGATGAGATGGCTGCAAGGCATCACTGACTCAAGGAAAATGAGTTTGAGCAAGCTCTGGAAGATGGTAAGCAGGGAAGCCTGGTGTGCTGCAGTCCATAGGGTTGCAAAGAGTTGAACACTACTGAGCACCTGAACAGCAACAACAAAGAGTCTGAGACTGAAATTAATGCAGGTTCTACAGATCTAACAGATATGCACAGCTATAGTCAAACAATAAGACTCAGTCTCCCCCTTGACCAAAATAGAGGGAGTGGGAAAGACCCTTAAGGGCTGAAAATTTCTTACTGTGACCCTCACATATCACTAAATTTTCTGTTTATATTTCTTCTACCCCTCGTGGTAAACTTAAACTGCTCAACCTGAAGTGTTGAAACCTAAACTGCTCAATCTGAAGTGAAAAGAAAGTGTTAGTTACTCCGTTGAGGTTGACTGTTTGCAACCCACCAGGCTCCTCTGTCCACAGGATTTCCCAGGCATGAGTACTAGAGTAGGTTGTCATTTCCTTCTCCTGGGGACTTTCCTGACCCAGGGACTGAACTCGCATTTCCTGCATCTCCTGCACTGCATGCGAACTCTTTACCTGCTGAGCCACGGGAGAAGCCGCTCTTGATAAACCTAAAGTGCTCAACCTACACATTACTAAATTACTATTTTTTTTCAATTGTGTTTTTGACAGAAAGAAGTAAACTTTGATTGACTTCTCTTACTATACCTCTATAAAACTCTATAGAAATTCTTCTCTTCATGTTTAATACAGAATTCTCCTTTGAGGCTCTCTGACTAGTTTCTCCCATAATGTGAATTAAACTGGATCAATCAGTATGATCATTTTTTAAGTTAACTTTTCTGATCAAGTATTTTGTACTAGCATTTTTCCTCTATAATCAACATTTTTGTGTCACTAGGATCTACAACAAAAAAATGGAAGTAAACATTGGAAATTGTCTCTGAGTTTAGCCTGTGAAATAAATAACTGGCAGCTACTATAAAAACTATTAGATTGATTTTCATAGGTTAAAATGAGATAAATGTCAATTCTGCTTCATACCATTATACTGCTTTCTTGATTCTTTTTCACATTGTTGTGCCATAGTAATTTAAACCTTTTCTTGTCCATTGATATAGGCATTGCTTTTAAAAATATTTGTAATTGCTTTTGGTTACTCCTTATTAAAATTTAAATAAAGTAGCACCTGGCACTGAATTGTTATTTTTTATTTCATTTTTATTTTATACTGGAAAATAATTGATTTACAACTGTGTGCTAGATACGTGTATACAGAAAAGTGATTGAGATGTATATATTTATATATACTTGATACTCATGTATATTCATGTATACATATATATACATATGAATCCCTTTTATGCATACCTAAAGCTCCGAGAGGAGCTACCCCACCCCCGAGGTCAGGGGCGGGGACCGAGAGGTGCAACCCCCACGTCCAAGAAGCAGCAGCTGTGCCAGGCGCAGAAGGCCTGAGAGGAGCTACTCCACATTCAAGGTCAGGAGGGGCGGCTGTGAGGAGATACCCCATGGCCAAGGTAAGGAGCAGCGGCTGCACTTTGCTGGAGCAGCCATAAAGTGATACCCCACGTCCAAGGTAAGAGAAACCCAAGTAAGATGGTAGGCATTGTGAGAGGGCGTCAGAGGGCAGAAACACTGAAATCATAATCACAGAAAACTAGTCAATCTGATCACAGGACCACAGTCTTGTCTAACTCTATAAAACTAAGTGATGCCATCTGGGGAGACCCAAGAGAGACGGGTCATGGTGGAGAGGTCTGACAGAATGTGGTCCACTGGAGAAGGGAATGGCAAACCACTTCAGTATTCTTGCCTTGAGAACCCCATGAACAGTATGAAAAGGCAAAATGATAGGATACTGAAAGACGAACTCCCCAGGTCGGTAGGTGCCCAATATGCTACTGGAGATTGGTGGAGAAATAACTCCAGAAAGAATGAAGGGATGGAGCCAAAGCAAAAACAATACCCAGTTATGGATGTGACTGGTAATAGAAGCAAGGTCCGATGCTGTAAAGAGCAATATTGCATAGGAACCTGGAATGTTAGGTCCATGAATCAAGGCAAATTGGAAGTGATCAAACAGGAGATGGCAAGAGTAAATGTCGACATTCTAGGAATCAGCGAACTAAAATGGACTGGAATGGGTGAATTTAACTCAGATGACCATTATATCCGTACTGTGGGCAGGAAACCGTTGGAAGAAATCCAGTAGCCATCATGGTCAACAAAAGAATCCAAAATGCAGTACTTGGATGCAATCTCAAAAATGACAGAAATATCTCTGTTCGTTTCCAAGGGAAACCATTCAATATCACTGTAATACAAGCCTATGCCCCAACCAGTAATGCTGAAGAAGCTGAAGTTGAACAGTTCTTTGAAGACCTACAAGACCTTCTATAACTAACACCCAAAAAAGATGTCCCTTTCATTATAGGGGACTGGAATGCAAAAGTAGGAAATCAAGAAACACCTGGAGTAACAGGCAAATTTGGCCTTGGAGTGCAACATGAAGCAGGGCAAAGGCTAATAGAGTTTTGCCAAGAGAACGCACTGGTCATAGCAAACACCCTCTTCCAACAACACAAGAGAAGACTCTACACATAGACATCACCAGATGGTCAACATCGAAATCAGATTGATTATATTCTTTGCAGCCAAAGATGGAGAATTCTACACAGTCAGCAAAAGCAAGACCGGGAGCTGACTGTGGCTCAGATCATGAACTCCTTATTGCCAAATTCAGACTTAAACTGAAGAAAGTAAGGAAAACCCTAGACCATTCAGGTATGACCTAAATCAATTCCCTTATGACTATACAGTGGAAGTGAGAAACAGATTTAAGGGACTAGATCTGATAGACAGAGTGCCTGATGAACTAAGGAAGGAGGTTCATGACATTGTACAGGAGACAGAAATCAAGACCATCTCCATGGAAAAGAAATGCAAAAAGATAAAATAGTTCTCTGAGGAGGCCTTACAAATAGCTGTAAAAGAAGAGAAGCAAAAAGCAAAGGAGAAAAGGAAAGATATTCCCATTTGAATGCAGAGTTCCAAAGAATAGGAAAGAGAGATAAGAAAGCCTTCCTCAGCGATCAGTGCAAAAAAATAGAGGAAAACAACAAAATGGGAAAGACTAGAGATCTCTTCAAGAAAATTAGAGATACCAAGGGAACATTTCATGCGAAGATGGGTTTGATAAGGACAGAAATGGTAGGGATCTAACAGAAGCAGAAGATATTAAGAAGAGGTGGCAAGAATACACAGAAGAACTGTACAAAAAAGATCTTGATGATCCAGATAATCACGAAGGTGTGATCACTCACCTAGAGCCAGACATACTGGAATGTGAAGTCAAGTGAGCCTTAGAAAGCATCAAGACTAACAAAGCTAGTGGCAGTGATGGAATTCCAGTTGAGCTATTTCAAATACTAAAGATGATGCTGTGAAACTGCTGCACACAATATGCCAGCAAATTTGGAAAACTCAGCAGTGGCCACAGGACTGGAAAAAGTTAGTTTTCATTCCAATCCCTGAGAAAGGCAATCCCAAAGAATGCTCAAAGTACCACACAATTGCACTCATCTCACACGCTAGTAAAGTAATGCTTAAAATTCTCCAAGCCAGGCTTCAGCAATACATGAACCGTGAACTTCCAGATGTTCAAGCTGGTTTTAGAAAAAGTAGAGGAACCAGAGATCAAATTGCCAATATCCACTGGATCATCGAAAAAGCAAGAGAGTTCCAGAAAAAAAAAAACCACCTATTTCTGCTTTATTGACTATGCCAACGCCTTTGACTGTGTGGATCACAATAAACTGTGGGAAATTCTGAAAGAGATGGGAATACCAGACCACCCAATCTGCCTCTTGAGAAACCTATATGCAGGTCAGAAAGCAACAGTTAGAACTGGACATGGAACAACATACTAGTTCCAAATAGGAAAAGGAGTACGTCAAGGATGTATATTGTCACCCTGCTTATTTAACTTGTATGCAGAATACATCATGAGAAAAGCTGGGCTGGAAGAAGCACAAGCTGGAATCAAGATTGCAGGGAGAAATATCAATAATCTCAGATATGCAGTTGACACCACCTTTATGACAGAAAGTGAAGAGGAACTAAAAAGCTTCTTGATGAAAGTGAAAGAGGAGAGTGAAAAAGTTGGCTTAAAGCTCAACATTCAGAAAACTAAGATCATGGCATCTGGTCCCATCACTTCATGGGAAATAGACAGGGAAACAGTGTTAACAGTGTTAGACTTTATTTTGAGGGGTTTCCAAAATCACTGCAGATGGTGATTGCAGCCATGAAATTAAAAGACACTTACTCCTTGGGATGAAAATTATGGCCAACTTAGACAGCATATTAAAAAGCAGAGACATTACTTTGCCAACATAAGTCCGTCTAATCAAGGCTATGGTTTTTCCAGTGGTCATGTATGGATGTGAGAGTTGGACTGTGAGGAAAGTTGAGCGCCGAAAAATTGATGCTTTTGAACTGTGGTGTTGGAGAAGACTCTTGAGAGTCCCTTGGACTGCAAGGAGATCCAACCAGTCTATCCTAAAGGAGATCAGTCCTGGGTGTTCATCGGAAGGACTGATGCTGAAGCTGAAACTCCAGTACTTTGGCCACCTCATGTAAAGAGTCGACTCATTTGAAAAGACCCTGATGCTGGGAGGGATTAGGGGCAGGCGGAGAAGGGGACGACAGAGGATGAGATGGCTGGATGGCATCACCAACTCGATGGATCTGAGTTTGAGTAAACTCCGGGAGTTGGTGATGGACAGGGAGGCCTGGCGTGCTGCGATTCATGGGATTGCAAAGAGTCAGACACAACTGAGCGACTGAACTGAACTGAGAGCTAACACAATATAGACCTAACAGAAGCTGAGAAACTAACTCAATATGGACCTAACAGAAGCAGAAGATGCACAGAAGAACTACACAAAAAAATTTAATGACCCAGACAACCACGATGGTGTGATCACTCACCTAGAGCCAGACATCCTGGAGTGAAAAGTGAAGTGGTCCTAGGAAGCATTGCTACAAACAAAGCTAGTGGAGGTGATGGAATTCCAGCTGAGCTCTTTCAAATCTTAAAAGATTATGCTCTGAATGTGTTGCACTCAATATGCCAGCAAATTTGGAAAACTCAGCAGTGGCCACAGGACTGGAATAAGTCAATTTTCATCCGAATCCAAAAGAAAGGCAATGCCAAAGAATATCCAAACTATTGCACAATTGCACTCACCTCACACACTAACAAAGTAATGCTCAAAATTCTCCAAGCAAGGCTTCAACCGTATGTGAACTGAGAAGTTCCAGATGTTCAATCTGGATTTAGAAAAGGTTTAGAAATAAGAGATCAAATTTCCAGCATCCACTGGATCATAGAAAAGGCAAGAGAATTCCAGAAAAACATCTACTTCTGCTTATGCATGTGAGGGTTGGACCATAAAGAAAGCTGAGCACCAAAGAACTGATGCTTTTGAACTGTGGAACTGGAGAAGATTCTTGAGAATCCCTTGGACTGCAAGGAGATCAAACCAGTCAATCCTGAAGGGAATCAGTCCTCAATATACATTGGAAGGGCTGAAGCTTAAGCTGATGCTCCAATACTTTGGCCACCTGATTTGAAAAGCTGACTCATTAGAAAAGACACTTATGCTGGGAAGGCTTGAAGGCAGGAGATGAGATGGTTGGATGGCATCCCCATCTCAATTGACATGAGTTTGAGCAAGCTCTGGAAGTTGGTGAAGGACAGGAAAGTCAAGGGTGCTTCAGTCTATGGGGTCACAAAGAATCAGACATGAGTGAGCGACAGAGCTGAACTAATACACACACACACACATACACACACATATAACTTTCTTATATAGGTTACTATAGAATATTAAATAGATTTCCCTGTGCTAGACAGTAGGCCTTTGTTGACATCACTCTTATATGTAGTAGTATAAATATGGTCATCTCAAACTCCTAATTTATACCTTCCCACCACATTTACCCTTAGGTAACTACATTTGTTTTCCAAGTCTGTGAGTCTGTTTCTGTTTGGTAAATAAGTTCAATTGCTTCATTTTCTTTAAAATTAGATTTCACACGTGAATATATCATAGGATATTTGACTTTCTTTGTGTGACTGACTTCATTTAATATGGTAATCTCTAGGCCCATCCATGTTGTTTAAAAATGGCATTATTTCATAATTTTTCTATGGTTGAAAAAAAATTCATTATATATATGCACCACATCTTTTTTATCCATTCCCTGGTAGAGGTATGGGACAGCAGGGGCTTATCACGGGGACAGGGGCACCAACCTGGGAAGGTCCCCTTTGGTGCAAACCTTCTTGGAGTTTTCCGTTAACTCTACCATAGAGGTTCTAGATCCAAGGGCTGGGTCACCTCAGACCAAACAACTACCAGGGAGGGAGTGCAACCCCACCCATCAACGGATAAATGGATTAAAATTTTACTGAACAAGGCCCTGTTCACCAGAGCAAGACCTCGTTTTTCCCATCACCAGTCCCTCCCATCAGGAAGTTTATACAAACCTCTTAGCCTCCTCCATCAGAAGGCAGACAGAAGGAGCAAGAAGAAGCACAGTCTCACAGTGGCTTTAAAAAAAAAAAAAAAAAAAGCCGTATTATAGAAAGTTAATCATGATGAAAAAGCATAAAGTTATGTCCCAGATAAACGGACAAGATTAAACCCCAGAAAAACAACTAAATGAAGTGGAGATAAGCAACATTCCAGGAAAAGAATTCAGACTAATGACAGTGAAAATGATTCAGGATCTCAGAAAAGAATGGAGGCTAATATTGAGAAGATGAAAGAAATATTTACTAAAGACCTATGAGAAATGAAGAACAAGCAAGCAGAGATGAATAGTACACTAGAAGGAATCCATAGCAGAATAACTGAAGCAGATGCACGGATAAATGACTTGGGGGACAGAATGGTGGAAATCACTGCTACAGGACAAACTATAGAAAAATGAATGAAAAGAAATGAAGACAGCCTAAGGGACCTCTGGGACAACATGAAATGCATGAACATTGGCACTATAGGGGTCCCAGAAGCAGAAGAGAGAGAGAAAGGACCTGAGAAAACATTTGAAGAGATAGTAGTTGAAAACTTCCCTAATGTGGGAAAGGAAATAATCAACCAAGTCCAGGAAGCACGGAAAGTCTCAGGCAGGGTAAACCCAAGGAGACATTTAGTAATCAAACTGACAAAAATTAAAGACAGAGGTAAAATATTAAAAGCCACAAGGGGAAAACAACAAACAACATACAAGGGAACTTCCACCAGGGTATCAGGTGATTTCTCAACAGAAACTCTACAAGCCAGAAGGGAATGGCATGACATATTTAAAATGATGAAAGGGAAGAATCTACAACCAAGAATACTCTACCCAGCAAGACTGTCCTTCACATTTGATGGAGAAATCAAAATATTTACAGACAAGCAAAAGTTAAGAGAATTCAGCACCACCAAGTCAGCTTTAAAACAAGTGCTAAAGGAACTTCTCTAGGCAGGAAACACAAGAGAAGGAAAACACCTACAGAAAATAAACCCAAATAATTAAGAATATGGTATTATGATCATACATATCAATAACTACCTTACATGTAAATGGATTAAATGTGCCAACCAAAAGACACCCACTGGCTAGGTGGATGAAGACATCTGCATGCATACACTTCCATTTACCACATCACTCTGCTTAATCCCCTCAAATTGTATGTAATTATTTTATATTGTTAAGTTAATCATGTTCCCATTATGGCTTGCAGTTATAATTATCTTTTATTTTTTGTCTAGCTATTGATTGTGAAAACAGATAAACATCTTTTACTTTTGTGATTATCTAAATATTACTCACTTAATACCTTTGTATCATGACAGGCCAACAGAAAAATAATAGAACTCTATATCACCAAAACTAGTACCTAATAGTAAAACCTGTAATCACTTTTTAAAATCCAGATGCCTATCAGAATTATCTTGAATTTTTTTTAAATAAAAATGCTTAGGCACTCCTTTTTTTCTCCAGAGCTTCAGTTATGTTTCTAGTGAGCAGTCATGTTTAAAAACAACTGGACTCTATGATTTTTTACTTTTATCTAGTTTGTTTCACTTTTTCTATTTCATATTCAGTGCTCCCACTTATTTAGTTTACGTTCTCTAATTTCTCCACCTATTATTTTTTTGATGTTCTTTCTCAAGCCTTTATCAAGTGTAGTAGAATAGCTTTTGTATAAACATATACAGAAATATGTGTAATATATATATTTTAGAAATTGTATGAGTTTTTGCCTAACAAAAAAATTATGATGTATTAATCCCACTTGTTTGACTTAGTATGAATAGAATGCTAGATTTCTAATTTAAAAATAGATATGCAGCAAGTAATAAAAGTTTACTGCATAACATAGGGAATTATAGTCAATATCTTAAAATAACCTATGATGGAAAATAATTTTAAAAATAATATACTACAGTAATCAAGATGATATGGTACTGGCACAGGGATAGAAAGTTCAGATTAAAAAAAAACCCACACCTCTGTTCACCTAATCTATGACAAAGGGAGCAAGAATATACAATGGAGAAAAGATTATCTCTTCAATAAATGGTACTCAGAAAACTGGGCAGTTACATGTAAAAGAATTAAACTAGAACACTTCCTAACACCATGCATAAAAATAAAGTGAATTAAAGACATGAATGTAAGGCCAGACACTATAAAACCCTTAGAGGAAAACATAGACAGAACACTGACATCAATCAGCAAGATTCTTTTTGATCCATCTCCTAGAGTAATAAAAACAAAACCAAAAATAAACAGATGTGACATACTTAAACTTAAAAGCTTTTGCACAGCAAAGGAAGTCATGAACAAGATAGAAAGACAACCCTCAGAATGGGAGAAAATATTTGCAAATGAAGCAACTGACAAAGGTTTAATCTCTAACAAACACAAGCAGCTCATGCAAACTAATATCAAGAAAACAACCCCATAAAAAAATGGGCACAAGACCTAAATATACATTTCTCCAAAGAAGACATACAGATAGCCAACAGACACGTGAAAAGATGTTCAACATTTCTAATTATTAGAGAAATGCAAATTAAAACTACAATGATGCATCACCTGACAACAGTCAGCATGGTCATGCTCAGAAATCTGCAAACAATAAATGCTGGAAACGGTGTGGAGAAAAGGGAATCCTTTCACACTGTTAGTGAGAATGTAAATTGAATCAACCATATGGAGAACAGTATGGATATTCCTTTAAAAATTAGGGATAAAGCTAAAACATGACCCAACAATCCCACTGGTGGTGGTTTAGTCGCTAAGTCGTGTCCAACTCTTGCGACTCCATGGACTGTAGCTCGCCAGGCTCCTCTGTGCATGGGATTTTCCAGACAAGAATACTAGAGTGGATTGCTATTTCCTTCTCCAGAGGATCTTCCTGACTCAGGAATTGAATCCAGGTCTCCTGCATTGCAGGCAGATTCTTTACCGACTGAGCTATGAGGGAAGCCCACCACTGGGCATACACCTTGAGAAAGCCATAACTGAAAAAGACACAAGTACCCCCAATGTTTGCTGCAGCACTATTTAGAATAGCTAAGACACGGAAGGAATCTAGATGTTCACTGACAGGTGAGTGGATAAAGAAGTTGTACATATATACAATGGAATATTACTCACCCATAAAAAGGAATAAATCTGAGTCAGTTCTAATGCAGTGGATTAACTTTGAGTCTATTATACACAATGAAGTAAGTTAGAAAGAGGAAAATGAAAAAAAAAAGAGGAAAACGAATATTGCATATTAACATAAATATATATGGAATCTAGAAAGATAGAACCGATTAACCTATTTGTAGGGCAGCAGTGGAGACACAGACATAGAGAATAGACTTGTGGATGCAGTGGGAAAAGGAGAGGGTGTGATGAATTGAGAGAGTTGCATGGAAACATACATATTACCAAATGTAAAATGGATAGCCATTAGGGATTTACTGTATGATGCAGTGAACTCAGACCAGTGCTCTGTTAAAACCTAAAGGGGTGGGATGGGGTGGAAGGTGGGAGGTAGTTTCAAGAGGGAGGGGACATATATATATACCTATGGCTGATTCATGTTGATGTATGGCAGAAATCAGCATGATATTGTAAAGCAATTAACCTCCAATTAAAAATAAAATTTTAAAAGGAAAATGAAAGGAAGAAGAATAAAGGGGAAAAGTTGTAAAATAAAAATATGAAAGTATAAACTCTGGGTAAAGGTGGTTGGGTTTTTCTGTAACATCTTACAGAAAAACTGAATGAACCTTTTGGCTAACCCAATAGATAGTCAAATTCAGAATCATAATGTGACATACAAATTACTGATAACTCTAGTATAAAATTAAAAGACAAAAGTTAAAATTACTATAGATTCAATACCTTGTTAATTTAATTTTTTATGTTATTGAAGTTATCAGTTTAACACAAGTGTTATAGTTATCATATATTTTATATGAGTCTCATGGTAGCCATGAGAAAAACCCTCTAGCAGTTACAGAAAAAATAAGGAGAAAGTAATCAAAGCATATCACTGTAAAGATTCATCAACTCACAAAGAAAGATGGAATGAGAAGAAAGGAAAAAAATGAACTACTATGAAACAGTCAGAAAACAATAAAATGGCAACAGTAAGTCCTTACCTATCAATAATTACCTTAAATATGAACAATTAAATTCTCTAGCCATGAGATATAGTGTGGCTGAAGGGATGAAAAATCAAATAAGCAAGAAACAAGACTCAACAATATGCTGCATACACAGCATATAGTATGGTGCTGGCAAAGAAACATATAGACCAATGGGACAGAACTGAGAACCCAGGAATAATCCAGGCATCTATCTATGGTCAACTGATTTTTGAGAAGGCTACCAAGAATACACAGTAAAGGAAGAACTATCCCTTAAGTAAATGGTGTTGAGAAAAATGGATGTCCACACGCAGAAGAATGAAATTGGATTCTTATGTCATACACAAAAATAAACTCAAAATGAATTAAAGACCTAAGTGTAACACCAGAAACCGTAAAACTACCAGAAGACAATGTAGGGGGAAAGTTCTTGACATTATTCTGGGCAAATATTTTTGGATATGACTCCAAAAGCCCAGGCAACAAGAGCAAAAATAAATGTCATTTTTCCCCATGTGTGCCGGGTAGTGTGTGCTCAGCCATATCTGACTCTCTGTGACCCCATAGACTGCCCCTGCCAGGTCCCTCTGTCCATAGAATTGTTCAGGCAAGCATACTGTAGTGGGTTGCCATTTCCTACTCCAGGGGATCTTCTTGACCCAGGGATGGAATGCACATCTTTCCCATCTCCTCCACTGGCAGGTGGATTTTTCTTTTTTACCACCTGGTAAGCCCCCCCCAAAAAATGGGATTGCATCAAAGTGAAAAACTTCTTCAAAGTTAAGGAAGTAATCAACAGAGTATTGCTGACTATTGAAGGAAACTTACAGAATGGGAGAAAATATTGAAAAAAAAATTATCCAATAAAGGAGTTAATATCAAATGGGCTTCCCCTGTGGCTCAGACTGCAATGTGGGAGACCTGGGTTCATTCCCTAGGTTGGGAAGATCCCCTGGAGAAGGGAAAGGTTACTCACTCCAGTATTCTGGCCTAGATAATTCCATGGACTATTTAGTCCATGGGGTCGCAAAGAGTTGGACATGACTGAGCAAAGACTTTCACTTTCACTTAATATCAAAATGTATAAGGAACTCAAACAACTTAGCTGCAAAAAGCAAAACAAAAGAAACAAAAACTTGATTGAAAAATGGGCTAAGGACCAAATAGATATTTCTCTAAAGAAGACACACAAGTGGTTAGCAAATATGTGAAAAGCTTCTCAACATCACTAATCATCACGGAGAAGTCAATCAAGACCATAATAAGATATCATAAGAATGATTATCAAAAAGAGAAAAGAAACAAGTGTTGGTGAGAATGTAGAGAAAAGGTAACTTCTGTTTGCTATTGATGCAAATGTAAAATTGTGCAGCTAGTATGGAAAACAGTATGGAGTTTCCTCAAAAAGTTGAAAGTATAAAAATCATATGATTCAGCTATCCCACTTCTGGGTATACATCCAAAAGAAATAAAATCAGTATTTTGAGGAGATATATGCAGTCTCATGTTCATTGCAGAATTATTCACAATACTAAGATATAGAAGCAACCTATATGTTCGCTGGCAGATGAATGAATAAAGAAGATGTCAGATACACACACACAGAATGGGATACTGTATGGCCTTTGAAAAGAAGGGAATCGAGGGAGGTGGGAGGGGGGATCGGGATGGGGAATACATGTAAATCCACGGCTGACTCATGTCAATGTATGACAAGACCCACTGTGGTATTGTAAAGTGATTAGCCTCCAACTAACAAAAATAAATGAAATAAAAAAATAAAGGGAATTTCTCTTTTAAAAAATCTTATATATTCAAAAAAGTGAGTTACTATTGAACAAAACACACATGTTAAGAACAATATGAACAGTATGATCCAATTTTGTTATAAAATTCAACTAACTTAATTGTAAGTTTATTTTTAGTAAGTAAATAAAAAACTGAAATATAAAAAAAAAAGAAAAGAAAAGAAGGGAATCTTACCATTTGTGATATCATGGATAAAATTGGAGGATATCATGCTAAGTGAAATAAGCCAAAAACACAGAAAGAGAAATCTTGCATGAGTATCACTAATATGTGGAATCTTAAAAAGTTGAATTCATAAACGTAGAGTGCCAGGGTTGGGAGAGTAGGATAGATGTTGGTCAAAGGGGTCAAACAGTCAGTTGTGCAGGATGAATAATTTCTAGAGATTTAATGTACTAAAGTTAATAGTAGAATAGTCCCACAATATCTGCAGAGGGATTTGTTCTAGTATCTCTAGATACCAATATCCATGGACTCTCAAATTCTTTATATAAAATGGCAAAGTACATTGCCATTTTAAAGTACATTTTAAAGTACATAAAATGGCCTCTATATTCACGAGTTATGCATATGAGGATATAGTGAACTGACTCACTGTATTTTATACTTGAAATTTGCTGAGAAATTTAATGTTAAATGTTCTCACCACACACAAATATAAGAATTCATAACTTTGATAGGTGATTGGACCTGCTACTTAGCTTGATTGTGGTAATCATTTCACAATATTTTGTATTTATATCACAAAAAATTATGCTGTACACCTTAAATATATCTAATAACAATTGTTCATACTGCTCATAGGTTGCTGGAGAATTTTGATGTTGATATAAGTGCCATGGATAATGATTCAGTTATATATATATGAAATGGGCTTTCCTGGTGGCTCAGCTGGTAAAGAATCTGCCTGCAGTGTGGGAGACCTGGGTATATTTCACATATATGAAATGGTTGAAAAAATAAAGTAACATTTGACACCCCCTGTATCCTGACACCCCCTGACACCTCTAAATCAAATGTGCCAATTCATGTTTTATTGGGGGTGAGGAATTGCCATCTTCTGTCACATACCTTTACAGATAGTTCAGCAAATGATGTAATCACCCTATTTGTCTCATGACAGCACTATTTTCTATTTCTTAAGGATCAAGAGGAAAAAGATAGGTGACTATCCTTTCACAGGCTTCAAGTTTTAATTTCTCTCTAAGGCATAGTTTTTATGAGAAAAAAGAAATCTGGACCTATAAATTGTAAATATAAATGCATATATAATCAAAAAAAAAAACTTTATTTGAATGTATTCAAATATATTAGTCAGGGAAACATGGATAATAATATCACTTATATTTATAAAAGTCCTAAATTTACAAAGCTGAAGAGTACGGGTTTTGATCTTTATAAGAAACCTGTACAGACTGAAAAAACAGCTGTAGATGACCATTTTACAGCTGGAAAAATTTGGTCTAGAAAGATAAATATGTAAACTATGCAGATGGTAAGTGGTAAATCTATGACTTGAACGTAGTCCTGCACTTCCTTTACCAAAATTGCTTATTTGATTCGCTGGTAAGTGACCCAGTAAATAAAGTAAGTGTTTTTAACATGTAGGTCATTAGAAGTGTCCATCTGGAGAAATAACCGATTTCATTATAGGTCTTTGGCTAGGATATTAGGGAAGGTTATGAAAGGAAATTAGCATTTATTATGCTGGAAAATATAGGTTATAGACATAAATATTAAGTTAGCAAATCAATCAGCTTATTCCTTAGACTTTTATTTTCATAATTAAAAATGTTTCATATTTGAACATTCTTAGATAACTTGTAACTGGTCATTCATTTGCATGCTTTGATGTCCTCTTTGGCATCAAAGTAGGTGATGGATATATTGTCTATGTAATGCTTGGTGATGGGTGCTAGGCATTTACTTGCTATCTAATTTAATCTTTATAACAATACTCTGAGTTGCATATTATTTTTTCATAAGAATCCAAGACGCAGAGACCAAATATTTTGCCTAAGTTTATACAATGAAAATGTAGGCCTCTCACAACCATTCTTTTGACCATCACATTGCCTGCCACTAAATTTGAATTGAGTTGCTCACCCTCCTTTGTAGCAGATCCCTGCAAATTGAGTAAAAGAAGATCCCTTAGAGAAGGCATATATTATTTATTTTCTGTAAAATGTTCCTTTTATAAGCAATAGCTAGTGGCTAATGTGAATATTCTCTCCATGTGATAAGAGGCGGTAATAGCAGAAAGTTTTAAAGGAGAACTGCTGAAGTTCCAGGGAAACTTTGACCAGAACAACCATAGAGGACAAAGGACCTAAGGTGACTCTGGTAAAGATGACCTCGGAGCCAGTCAATGGACAAAGAAGCCACTATAAATAAAAGAGTGGATCCTGCTTAAACTATTAACATAGGGGAACTAGAAAACGGTATTTTGTTCCAGAGGAATTTGTACTGCTGCTGCTGCTGCTAAGCCGCTTCAATCGTGTCCAGCTCTGTGCAACCCTATAGACAGCAGCCAACCAGGCTCCACCGTCCCTGGGACTCTCCAGGCAAGAACACTGGAGTGGGTTGCCATTTCCTTCTCCAATGCATGAAAGGGAAAAGCGAAAGTGAAGCCGCTCAGTCGTGTCCGACTCCCAGCGACCCCATGGACTGTAGCCTACCAGGCTCCTCCGTCCAGGGATTTTCCAGGCAAGACTACTGGAGTGGGGTGCCATTGCCTTTTCCGAGGAAGTTGTACTTTACAGCATAATTCTCAATGTGATGTTGAGAGGAGATTGAGGCACAGTATGCCCCAAACAATGGAAACAGAAGGAGACTTTATTTTCTTGGGCTCCAAAATCACCGCAAATGGTGACTGAAGCCATAAAATTAGAAGACGCTTGCTCCTTGGAAGAGAAGCTATGACAAACCTAAACAGCATATTAAAAAGCAGGGACATTACTTTACCAACAAAGCTCTGTCTAGTCAAAGCTATGGTTTTACCAGTAGTCATGCATGGATGTGAGAATTTGGAATACAAAGAAAGCTGAGCACAGAAGAATTGATGTTTTTAAACTGTGGTGTTGGAGAAGACTCTTGAGAGTCCCTTGGGCTGCAAGGAGATCAAACCAGTCAGTCCTAAAGGAAATCAGTCCTAAATATTAATTAGAAGGACTGATGCTGAAGCTGAAGCGCCAATATCTTGGCCACCTGATACGAAGAACTGACTCATGGGAAAGACCCTGATGCTGGGAAAGATTGAGGGAAGGAGGAGGGGATGACAGAGGATGAGATGGTTGGATACCATCACTGACTTGAGGGGCATGAATTTGAGAAAGCTTTGGGAGTTGGTGATATAGACAGGGAAGCCTGGTATGCTGCAGTCCATGGGGTCACAAGGAGTTGGATACAACTGAATGACCGAACTGAGATACAATAAAAATAGGAATGTCAATTAATACAATAGACTAGAGAGTACCAACATAGACAATTATACATGTATAGGTATGGAAAACTCTGTATGTCCACGGGGTCTCAAAGAGTCGGACATGACTGAATGACTGAACTGAACTGAACTGATGCCCAAAACCAGTTTCCTGAGATATAATGTTTCAGATACTTTGGGAGGCATCTCATTTACTTGGTACATTTGATTCCCAAAAGTAGCATACATGGATTCTTATGTATTTACATCACTTGAAAGTAAAGGTCACAGTCTCATAAAGTGAAGAATATGTTGTCTGTTTTATTCTTTGATGAATTATGATCATGTAGAACAGTCTCAGCAAGTATTTGCTGAATGAATGAATAAATAAATTAATGTATGTGGGCAGACTTTAGTATCACAAACTTGGCAGTGCATTTGTTTAACACAAGGATGTAAGCACCTTCTTTCAGCAAAATTGAAATGGCTTTCTCAGTCATCAAGACAGTATGGTACTGGTACAAAGACAGAAATATAGATCAATAGAACAAAATAGAAAGCCCAGAGATAAATCCATGTACCTATGAACACCTTATCTTCAATAAAGGAGCCAAGAATATAAAACGGAAAAAAGACAACCTCTTTAACAAGTGGCCCTGGGAAAACTGGTCAACCACTTGTAAAAGAATGAAACTAGAACACTTTCTAACACCATGCACAAAAATAAACTCAAAATGGATTAAAGATCTAAATGTAAGACCAGAAACTATAAAACTCCTAGAGGAGAACATAGGCAAAACACTCTCCGACATGAATCACAGCAAGATCCTCTATGAACCACCTCCAAGAATATTGGAAATAAAAGCAAAAATAAACAAATGGGACCTAATGAAACTTAAAAGCTTTTGCACAACAAAGGAAACTATAAGCAAGGTGAAAAAAGACAGCCCTCAGAATGGGAGAGAATAATAGCAAATGAAGCAACAGACAAAGGATTAATCTCAAAAATATACAAGCAACTCCTGAAGCTCAATTCCAGAAAAATAAAGGACCCAATCAAAAAATGGGCCAAAGAACTAAACAGACATTTCTCCAAAGAAGACATACAGATGGCTAACAAACACATGAAAAGATGCTCAACATCACTCATTATCAGAGAAATGCAAATCAAAACTTCAGTGAGGTACCATTACACGCCAGTCAGAATGGCTGCTATCCAAAAGTCTACAAGCAATAAATGCTGGAGAGGGTGTGGAGAAAAGGGAACCCTCTTACACTGTTGGTGGGAATGCAAACTAGTACAGCCACTATGGAGAACAGTGTGGAGATTAATTAAAAAACTGGAAATAGAACTGCCATATGACCCAGCAATCCCACTCCTGGGCATACACACTGAGGAAACCAGATCTGAAAGAGACACGTGCACCCCAATGTTCATCACAGCACTGTTTATAATAGCCAGGACATGGAAGCAACCTAGATGGCCATCAGCAGACGAATGGATAAGAAAGCTATGGTACATATACACAATGGAATATTACTCAGCCATTAAAAAGAATTCATTTGAACCAGTTCTAATGAGATGGATGAAACTGGAGCCCATTATACCGAGTGAAGTAAGCCAGAAAGATAAAGAGCATTACAGCATACTAACACATATATATGGAATTTAGAAAGATGGTAATGATAACCCTATATGCAGGGCAGAAAAAGAGACAGGGCAGATGTATAGAACAGACTTCTAGACTCTGTGGGAGAAGGTGAGGATGGGATGATCTGAGAGAACAGCATCAAAACATGTATATTATCAAGTGTGAAACAGATTGCCAGTCCAGGTTGGATGCATGAGACAAGGGCTCGGGGCTGGGTCACTGGGGTGACCCAGAGGGATGGGATGGGGAGGGAGGTGGGAGGGAGGTTCAGGATGGGGAGCATATGTAAATCTGTGACTGATTCATGTCAATGTATGGCAAAAATCATTACAATATAGTAAAGTAATTAGCCTCCAACTAATAAAATAAATGGGGGAAAAAGGGGAAAAAATTGAAATGGCTTTCTAAATAATCTAGCTTGAAGTAAAGTGAAGCCGCTCAGTCATGTCTGACTCTTTGCGACCCCATGGACTGTAGCCTACCAGGATCCTCAGTCCATGGGATTTTCCAGGCAAGAATACTGGAGTGGGTTGCCATTTTCCTAGCTTAACATCATTTTATAAACAAAAATAGGTGCAGAAAAACAGGCATGGTTTAACCAAGGTTATGCAGAAGCCAGCAATCCAGGCAAAATTCAAAAAAGAATCCTCAGCTCCAGAATAGGTATTTCCCCTTTTTTCTTTCTTTTTTCTCTTTCTCCTGTCCCTCCTTTTCCTCTCGTCCTCGTCCTCCTCCTTCTTCCTCTTCTCTCCCTCCTCATCCTTTTCCTTCTTCTTCCGCTTCTACTGCTCCTCCTCCTTCTTCTCCCTCTTGTCCTTTTTCCCCTTCTACTCCTTCATCTTCCTTTTCTACTCCTCATTCTTCATCTCCCTTTCCTTTGTATCTATGATGATTGCACTTATCTCACACACTAGTAAAGTACTGCTCAAAATTCTCAAAGCCAGGCTTCAGCAATATGTGAACCATGAACTTCCAGATGTTCAAGCTGGTTTTAGAAAAGGCAGAGGAGCCAGAGATCAAATTGCCAACATCCGCTGGATCATCAAAAAAGCAAGAGAGTTCCAGAAAAACATCTATTTCTGCTTTATTGACTATGCCAAAGCCTTTGATTGTGTGGATCACAATAAACTGTGGAAAATTCTGAAAGAGATGGACATACCAGACCACCTGACCTGCCTCTTGAGAAACCTATATGCAGGTCAGGAAGTAACAGTTAGAACTGGACATGGAACAACAGACTGGTTACAAATAGGAAAAGGAGTCCATCAAGGCTGTATAGTGTCACCCTGCTTATTGAACTTCTATGCAGAGTACATCATGAGAAACACTGGGCTGGAAGAAGCACAAGCTGGAATCAAGATTGCAGGGAGAAATATCAATAACTTAAGATATGCAGATGACACCACCCTTATGGCAGAAAGTGAAGAGGAACTAAAAACCCTCTTGATGAAAGTGAAAGAGGAGAGTGAAAAAGTTGGCTTAAAGCTCAACATTCAGAAAACTAAGATCATGGCATCTGGTCCCATCACTTCATGGGAAATAGATGGGGAAACAGTGGAAACAGTGTCAGACTTTATTTTTTGGGGCTCCAAAATCACTGCAGATGGTGATGGCAGCCATGAAATTAAAAGATGCTTACTCCTTGGAAGGAAAGTTATGACCCACCTAGACAGCATATTAAATAGCAGAGACATTACTTTGCCAGCAAAGGTCCATCTAGTCAAGGCTATGGTTTTTCCAGTGGTCATGTATGGATGTGAGAGTTGGACTGTGAAGAAAGCTGAGCACCGAAAAATTGATGCTTTTGAACTGTGGTGTTGGCGAAGACTCTTGAAAGTCTCTAGGACTGCAAGGAGATCCAACCAGTCCATCCTAAAGGAGGTCAGTCCTGGGTGTTCATTGGAAGGACTGATGCTGAAGCTGAAATTCCAATACTTTGGTCCCTGATATGAAGAACTGACTCATTGGAAAAAACCCTGATGCTAGGCGGGATTGGGGGAAGGAGGAGATGGGGTTAACAGAGGATGAGATGGCTGGATGGCATCAATGACTCGATGGACATGAGTTTGAGTAAACTCCGAGAGTTGGTGATGGACAGACAGGCCTGGCGTGCTGCAATTCATGGGGTCGCAAGGAGTTGGACATGACTGAGCGACTGAACTGAACTGATGACATAACTGGACAATATCTATAAATTGGTTAAAGAATATTTTTAGAATAGAGGCAAAAACTAGTTCTTACACAAACACTAAAAGCTCAAGCCAATCTCAGGCTTTACCTTTTCACCCCATGATGCTGAGATTCAATAACTGATCGTGTACCTTGTCTTTCTATACTTCTTCACTTGAATGTTGCATTTATATGCATGTGTGCTCATTTTTTTCAGTCGTGTGTGACCCTGTGGACGGCAGCCTGACAAGTTCTTCTGTCCATGGGGTTCTCCAGGCAAGAATATGGGAGCAGCTTGCCATGCCCTTCTCCAGGGGATCTTCTCCATCCACAGATCAAACTCAGGTCCCCTGTGTCTTCTGCATTGCAGGTTGATTCTTTATCATTGAGCCACTGGGGAAGCCCTACATTTCATAAGATGACATGCAATTATATGTTTATGGTTATCCTTCCTTCTTTGTAAAGGAGTAAAACAAGGTAGATTGTTGATTTATGAAGTGTAATTGGGATTTACAGAAGGTAAAGTGGACATGTAAAGACTGCACTTGCACATATAAGAGCTTCTGCTAGAGACTGAGAGCTCACTTTGTTTCAGAAGTAGTCAGATGCTGCTGAATGGAGCTGTGGGCTGTATATATTCCTGCACTGTACTTGGCATGTTTCTCTGATTTTTCTTGCCTGATGTTATTTGTATACACCTCCTCTACTGAAGGAAAGATGACTAATTCTCAAGAAAAATGCTAATGAGTATCCTTGTTATGTTACTCACAATATATATTCAGGGCAATTGCAAAGTTCTGTTAAATCATATTACAGAGCTAAAATAGCATAAATGGTTAAAAATGTAGGTTTGGGACTTAGAAAAACCTAGGCTTGACTCTTATCTCTAGCATTTCTTCAGCATACATCAGTAAAATTAAGGCAATAATATGAACCCCTAAAAGTCGTTATGCATTTAAATAAGTAATATGCATAAAGTACCTAGCAAAATGTACTCCATTGTCTTTTAAAATTATTACTGTCCAATTTTCTACCAGTCCATCCTAAAGGAAATCAGTCTTAAATATTCATTGGAAGGACTGACGAAGAAGCTGAAGCTCCAATACTTTGGCCACCTGATACGAAGAACTGACTCATTGGAAAAGACCCTGATTCTGGGAAAGATTGAAAGCAGTAGGAGAAGGGGATGACAGAGGATGAGATGGTTGGATGGCATCACCAGCTCAATGAACATGATTTTGAATAAACTCCGGGAGTTGGCGATGGACAGGGGGGACTGGCATGCTGTAGTTCATGAGGTCACAGAGTCAGACACGACTGAGCAACTGACCTGAACTGAACTGAATTTTCTACTTTGTATGTTCATGAATTGGAAGAATCAATGTAGTGAAAATGAGTATACTACCGCAAGCAATCTATAGATTCAACGCAATCCCTATCAAGCTACCAGGGCATTTTTCACAGAACTAGAACAAATATTTTCACAATTTGTATGGAAACACAAAAACCCTCAAATATTCAAAGCAATCTTGATAAAGCAGAAAGCTTGGAGGAATCAACCTTTCTGACTTCAGACTGTACTACAAAACTATAGTCATTAAGATTGTCACAAAGACAAAAGTATAGATCAATGGAACAAAAGAGAAAGCCTAGAGATAAATCCATGCATCTATGGACACTTTATTTTTTACAAAGGAGGAAAAAATATGCAATGGAGAAAAGACAATCTCTTTAACAAGTGGTGCTGGGAAAACTGGTCAACCAGTTGTAAAAGAATGAAACTAGAACACTTTCTAACACCACACACACATACACACACACACCTCAAAATGGATTAAAGATCCAAATATAAGACAAGAAACTATAAAACTTTTAGAGGAAAACATAGGCAAAACACTCTCTGACATAAATCACAGCAGGATCCTCTATGACCCACTTTCCAGAGTAATGGAAATAAAAACAAAAATAAACAATATGAGGGTAAAGCTTGGCCCTTAGAGATATAACAAGTAACTCCACTTGGGTTTTTGTCTTTGGTTGATAATCTCAATTTTAAGATCCAGGGCCTTTGTCTTCTAAGGGCCTTATGAAGATCAAACATAAATATGTGGGAAAGAGTATGTAGCACAATGTAAAATAATTGGCACTCAGTATATGTTTCCTCCCCTCATCTTTTTCGTTTATATGTTTTTGTTTGTTCTATTTTGTTACTATTATTATTTTTTTTTTACTGTTAGTTTAGGTGAAATAATATCCTGGCAGGAATCAATTACTGATCTCTTGCTTGATTACTTTCAGAGGAACACTGAGTGAATTCTCCTTCCCCAAACATATAGGATATCCTTGAAACTTGAACATCTTCTTCAAAGAGGAATACTTAGGGTGCAATCACAATGTACTAGAAGATAACATTCCATTTTATACCATGGGAGTCAGAGACTATCTGATTTCAATTGTGCCACTAACTGTGTAATCTCAAACAATATCTCTGGTCCTTGATTTCTTTTCCAAACAATGGCTACTGAATGATCCCAATTTCTTTTTCCATCTGCATTTATACGAATGAAATTACATTCAGTTCCTGGTGTATAATAGCAAAATGATGAACTTCAGACAATGTCCATCTAATGAAACCCTTTACTGACTGGATTCAAGAGTCTGAGGCCCACCATATATATCATGAGAACTAATTAGACCCCTGAAATGCACCTGAAAGTGCGTCCTTACCCAGGCCTTTTATGGTGCCTTGTCAGGAGAAGCATGATAGGTTTAAGCCTTGGGTTATGACCCAAATTATTTCCTACTGTGTTCTTAGGCATTTTCAACTGCCTGTTCCAAATTGTTTATACTAGATTGGTGGATATCAAATTCTGGCATATAAGCCAGCAACATCAGCATTTCCAAGGAAAGTTTTAGTAATGAAAACTCTCAGGAACCAACTTAGAATTCCTGTCATATCTAAGAATCTGTGTTTTAAGAAGCTCTCCAGGTGATTATAATGCATAATAAAGTTTACAGTAGATCCTCTTAGTCAAGTGTACTAGTGATCAGCATTATCTAGAGCTTGTTTGACATCTCAGGGCCACCCCAGACAAGGTTAATGAGAATCTGTAACTTAACAAGATTCCCAGGTGGTTCATGTACATCTTAAAGCATAAGATGCATGCAGACATTTTTACATGTAGACAGATCCATTGTATAATAAGAGAGATGCTAAACGCTATGGCTCCACTCTATTTATTCTAAGACTGTTCCAATATTTATCATACCTACCTACAGTTCCTTACTTAAGCACCTTTTAAAGATAAACCTTAGAATATTCATAAATGTAGTCTGTGAAGGGCATTGCTAGCATTCTGGCCTTAAGCAGTATCAGTTTAGTTCACTTCAGTCGCTCAGTCATGTCCGACTCTTTGTGACCCCATAAATCACAGCAGGCCAGGCCTTCCTGTCCATCACCAACTCCCGGATAGGTCTGACCAATCATTAACATTTAATAATACAGATCTTCCAGTCTCACTGCTATTTATACTCAATTGTATAAATACCCTGTTTTAGAGGAATAGAAATGAGTTAAGATGGCGGTGTTCAGGTTCTCTCATCCCACTTTCTGTAAACAATGACTTCGCATGGTTATCTAACAGCTGAGCTCATTCATAGCACTGCGCATGTGCATCATGATGTAATCACCTGGCAAATTGCCACCTTTGTTCCTGTATACCTATATTAAGCCCACCTGAAATATCCCCTGCTGCTGTGTTGGCCACTAGTGAATAAAGCCTGTCTGTAGTTGCTACAGCTCCTCCTTGCATTTTCTTCCAACTTCCCTGCTTGTACCATGCCTACCCTGGGTTCAGCAATCAGCAAGATAACTGTCAAAGCTTCTTCTCCCAACAAACACTGTAAATAAAACCTGTCAATCATACAAAGCTTTTTATCAAATCAACTTGTTGAAAGTTTTATGTTCAGAAATAGGAGTATTTTTTAAACAATTGAGGGTTTGCTTAGTGGCTCAGATGATAAAGAATCTGCCTGCAATGTAGGTAAGCTGGGTTTGATCCCAGATCAGGAAGATCACCTGAAGAAGGGAATGGAAACCCACTCCAGTATTCTTGCCTGGAGAATCCTATGGGCAAAGGAGCCTTGTTGGCTACAGTCCAGGGAGTCACAAAGAGTTGGACACAACTGAGCAGCTAACATTTTCACTTTCTTTTTAAAAAATTGAGCCACATTTATATCAACACATTCTACCTATATACTTTTATTGTGGGAAAGATAAAGTTCTCTTTTTGCTTTGTCAGTTTCTTCCTTTTATCCTAAATTTGATTTAAAAGAATAACTCTCACCCCAGGCCGGCCCGGCCGGGTCGCGGTGGCCAGTGCCGAACCCGGGTCATCTGCCCGCCGCTGGAGGCCGTCTTTAGGGAAGAGGTGCGGGGGCCCACTGGACCCCACCCACGGCGCCAGTTCAATCTGGAGAAGGAGAACAACAGCAACCAACAGAAGACCTTGGACTTCAGGAACTGAATTGGAAGAGGTGACTGAAGAAATGGATGCTAGGAGAAAACACTGGAAGGAGAATATGTTTGCTCCTCTTTTCAGTGCACAGGATATTCTAGACGAAGCTGCTCAGCTTGAATCTTCTTCTGAACAAATGACTTTAGATAAGGCCAAAAGAATGGAAGGAATATTTAATTTGTCTAGTAGAAAGTTTCTAGAAGAAAATAAATTTAAAAGGAAAGAATTTATTTCCCAACCAAATGAGCAAGAATCAAATTTAATAGAGAGAAAGATAAACATTTCAAAGAGGGAGGCAGACACAAATTCTGCCTCTTGTGAATCATCTAATTTGGACATTGCAACTGAAGAAAGCTTTAATGGCACAGAAGAGCTTCCTGCCTGGGGTACAAAGGAGTTATCAACTCCACCAGAAAAAGACAAGAAAAAGAAATTCACTGAAGGAATGTCTCCAAAACTTCGCCTGAATCTTTTGAATGAAGAGCTGGAAGTGCTTAATATGAAATGCAGAAAAATTGAAGAGGAATTTGAAAGTGCAGAAAAAGAACTTTTGAACTCCAAAAAAGAAGTCTCCATAAAACCCCTAAATTTTCAAGAAGCAGGGGTGGAAACTTCCAAGAAACACTGGGAGCTTCAAGCTTTAAGAAATGACCTCTCTGAAAAAGCAACAAATGTTAAAAACTTAACTGAAGAGCTCCAGCAAGCCAAAGAGGTCATCCACAAGTTGAGAACAAGGATTTAAAAGAAGCTGTTAGGAAGTTAAAGCGGCAGACTGAGGTTGGAAATGCACTCCTAAAAGAAGAAATGAAATTGTATTATGAATTAGAAATGGAAAAGATCCATGGAGAGCTCAATGCCATCAAGAATGAACTGAGAACAGAGAAGACCCTACAAGCAAAAAATAACAGAGCCCTGGAGTTGCTTAGGAAACACTTTGCTTCTGTAATGCCGGCAGGTGCCTCTGACAACTTTATGGGGGATTTTTTCTAAAACTTAAAAAAAAGAAAATAAATAAATCCTTTCATTGGACAAAATAAAATAAAATAAAATAATAACTCTCATTATAGTTACAATGCATTTTAAACTTGGAGACTGCCAAATACATTCATTTCTTTATTCATTATTGTTTCATTATCTACATTTAAAAATTGCAGTAACTGAAGTCTTTTTGATTCTACTTCTCTACTTCTGGGCCCACACTTCATGTAAAAGCTTTCTTGTTGCTGTTTTACTTTAAGTTTGAGGGTAGAGCACTTTGGGAGACTTTTTGCAGTTTATTGTAGAGATGGTCCTTCACTAAACTGGTTTGGAGCTCTAAATTGTGCTTCTTTCACCTCATCTAATAGGGAAAAATGAGATTGCAATTTTACAGTACCAGTAAATGCTTTCAAGGCAAAGTGGCTTTAATGCTTGCTTTTGGGTCCTGTTTTCCCTTTATTTTTGGCAAGGTTTTTCCTGACTGCCTTGTCATTACTTAGAGTTTTAGGACATTGCTGTTTTAATCTTTTTCATTAAAGTTTTTGTCTATATTTCTGTAAAGTGACATGGTTGATATGAATAGCTTAGCTGACTATAAGGAAGCAATCTACTCCTTTACTGTTTAAACTATATCTCAAAAAAAGAGATCTGGATGATAATAAGAATTATAGCATCTACATGAATTTTTTGAACTATTTCTTAGATATATAAAACAACTGTTAATTCTCTGTGTGTGTGTGTGTGTGTGTGTGTGTGTATGTGTAGGTGTGTGTATGTGTGTGTGTTAGTTGCTCAGTTGTGTCTGACTGTTTACAACCCCATGGACTGTAGCCCACCTGGTTCCTCTGTCCATAGAGTTCTCCAGGCAAGAATACTGGAGTGGATTGTCATTCCCGTCTCCAGCGGATCTGCCCAACCCAGGGATCGAATGGGTCTCTCACTTTGCAGGCAGATTCTTTACCATCTGAGCCACCAGGGAAACCCCTAAAACCTTTGCCACCCAAAGTGGGGCATGAATCCACAACTCTGAGGTTAAGAATCTCATGCTCTATCAACTGAGCTAGCCAGGTACTTGCAATCCCATAGCAAGATATTTAGGTAGGTTTTAGCTATATTGTACTTCAGGTATTTGCTGAGGAGTTGCGTATGGGGAGGATGGTTACTATAAAGAGAGTTAAGACATGTTAAAATGAGCTCATGATTAGACTCTTGATCTGGTTGTTTGGCTGCTTCATTCTACTCAGTCTCTATCTCACTATGATTATCTTTCATCTGATTTTTCTCCATTGTATTTACTTTATATTCTTTACTGTACCATCATGCCTCTTTGGCTTCTTTTCTTGTGTGTGTGTTTTTTTTTTCTCATTGATTTTTATTAGTTGGAGGCTAATTACACAACATTGCAGTGGGTTTTGTCATACATTGACATGAATCAGCCATGGAGTTACATGTATTCCCCATCCCGATCCCACATCCCACCTCCCTCTCCACCCGATTCCTCTGAGTCTTCCCAGTGCACCAAGCCCAAGCACTTGTCTCATGCATCCCACCTGGGCTGGTGATCTGTTTCACCCTAGATAATATACATGCTGTTCTCTCAAAACATCCCACCCTCGCCTTCTCCCACAGAGTCCAAAAGTCTGTTCGGTACATCTGTGTCTCTTTTTCTGTTTTGCATATAGGGTTATCATTACCATCTTTCTAAATTCCATATATATGTGTTAGCATGCTGTAATGTTCTTTATCTTTCTGGCTTACTTCACTCTGTATAATGGGCTCCAGTTTCATCCATCTTATTAGAACTGATTCAAATGAATTCTTTTTAATGGCTGAGTAATATTCCATGGTGTATGTGTACTACAGCTTCCTTATTCATTCGTCTGTTGATGGGCATCTAGGTTGCTTCCATGTCCTGGCTATTATAAACAGTGCTGTGATGAACATTGGGGTGCACGTATCTCTTTCAGATCTGGTTTCCTCAGTGTGTATGCCCAGAAGTGGGATTGCTGGGTCATATGGCAGTTCTATTTCCAGTTTTTAAAGAAATCTTCACACTGTTCTCCATAGTGGCTGTACTAGTTTGCATTCCCACCAACAGTGTAAGAGGGTTCCCTTTTCTCCACACCCTCTCCAGCATTTATTGCTTGTAGACTTTTGGATAGCAGCCATCCTGACTGGCGTGTAATGGTACCTCATTGTGGTTTTGATTTGCATTTCTCTGATAATGAGTGATGTTGAGCATCTTTCCATGTGTTTGTTAGCCATCTGTATGTCTTCTTTGGAGAAATGTCTGTTTAGTTCTTTGGCCCATTTTTTGATTGGGTCCTTTATTTTTCTGGAATTGAGCTTCAGGAGTTGCTTGTATATTTTTGAGATTAATCCTTTGTCTGTTGCTTCATTTGCTATTATTTTCTCCCAATCTGAGGGCTGTCTTTTTTCACCTTGCTTATAGTTTCCTTTGTTGTGCAAAAGCTTTTAAGTTTCATTAGGTCCCATTTGTTTATTTTTGCTTTTATTTCCAATATTCTGGGAGGTGGGTCATAGAGGATCCTGCTGTGATTCATGTCGGAGAGTGTTTTGCCTATGTTCTCCTCTAGGAGTTTTATAGTTTCTGGTCTTACATTTAGATCTTTAATCCATTTTGAGTTTATTTTTGTGCATGGTGTTAGAAAGTGTTCTAGTTTCATTCTTTTACAAGTGGTTGACCAGTTATCCCAGCACCACTTGTTAAAGAGGTTGTCTTTTTTCCATTGTATACCCTTGCCTCCTTTGTCAAAGATAAGGTGTCCATAGGTTCGTGGATTTATCTCTGGGCTTTCTATTCTGTTCCATTGATCTATATTTCTGTCTTTGTGCCAGTACCATATTGTCTTGATGACTGTGGCTTTGTAGTAGAGTCTGAAGTCAGGCAGGTTGATTCCTCCAGTTCCATTCTTCTTTCTCAAGATTACTTTGGCTATTCGAGGTTTTTTGTATTTCCATACAAATTGTGAAATTCTTTGGTCTAGTTCTGTGAAAAATACCGTTGGTAGCTTGATAGGGATTGCATTGAATCTATAGATTGCTTTGGGTAGTATAGCCATTTTGACAATATTGATTCTTCCCATCCATGAACACGGTATGTTTCTCAATCTGTTTGTGTCCTCTTTGATTTCTTTCATCAGTGTTTTATAGTTTTCTATGTATATGTCTTTGTTTCTTTAGGTAGATATACTCCTAAGTATTTTATTCTTTTTGTTGCAATGGTGAATGATATTGTTTTCTTAATTTCTCTTTCTGTTTTTTCATTGTTAGTGTATAGGAATGCAAGGGATTTCTGTCTGTTAATTTTATATCCTTTGACTTTACTATATTCATTGATTAGCTCTAGTAATTTTCTGGTAGAGTCTTTAGGGTTTTCTTTTCTATGTAGAGGATCATGTCATCTGCAAACAGCGAGAGTTTCACTTCTTCTTTTCCTATCTGGATTCCTTTTACTTCTTTTTCTGCTCTGATTGCTGTGGCCAAAACTTCCAACACTATGTTGAATAGTAATGGTGAGAATGGGCACCCGTGTCTTGTTCGTGATTTCAGGGGAAATGCTTTCAATTTTTCACCATTTGGGTAATGCTTGCTGTGGGTTTGTCATATATAGCTTTCATTATGTGGAGGTATGTTCCTTCTATTCCTGCTTTCTGGAGAGTTTTAATCATAAATGGGTGTTGAATTTTGTCAAAGACTTTTTCTGCATCTATTGAGATAATCATATGGTTTTTATCTTTAAATTTGTTAATGTGGTGTATTACATTGATTATTTGCGGATATTAAAGAATCCTTAAATTCCTGGGATAAAGTCGACTTGGTCATGATGTATGATCTTTTTAATATGTTGTTGGATTCTGTTTGCTAGAATTTTGTTAAGGATTTTGGCATCTATGTTCATCACTGATATTGGCCTGTAGTTTTCTTTTTTTGTGGCATCTTTGTCTGGTTTTGGAATTAGGGTGATGGTGGCCTCATAGAATGAGTTTGGAAGTTTACCTTCTTATGCAGTTTTCTCGAAGAGTTTGAGTAAGATAGGTGTTAGCTCTTCTCTAAATTTTTTGGTAGAATTCAGCTGTGAAGCCATCTGGTCCTGGGCTTTTGTTTGCTGGAAGATTTTTGATACAGTTTCGATTTCCTTGCTTGTGATGTCTGTTAAGATCTTCTATTTCTTCCTGGTTCAGTTTTGGAAAGTTATACTTTTCTAAGAATTTGTCCATTTCATCCAAGTTGTCCATTTTATTGGCATAGAGCTGCTGGTAGTAGTCTCTTATGATCCTTTGTATTTCAGTGTTGTCTGTTGTGATCTCTCCATTTTCATTTCTAATTTTGTTAATTTGGTTCTTCTCTCTTTGTTTCTTAATGAGTCTTGCTAATGGTTTGTCAATTTTGTTTATTTTTTCAAAAAACCAGTTTTTAGCTTTGTTGATTTTGCTATGGTCTCTTTAGTTTCTTTTGCATTTATTTCTGCCCTAATTTTTAAGATTTCTGTCCTTCTACTAACCCTGGGGTTCTTCATTTCTTCCTTCTCTAATTGCTTTAGGTGTAGAGTTAGGTTATTTATTTGACTTTTTTTCTTGTTTCTTGAGGTAAGCCTGTAATGCTATGACCCTTCCCCTTAGCACTGCTTTTACAGTGTCCCATAGGTTTTGGGTTGTTGTGTTTTCATTTTCATTCATTTCTATACATATTTTGATTTCTTTTTTGATTTCTTCTATGACTTGTTGGTTATTCAGAAACGTGTTATTTAGCCTCCATATGTTTGAATTTTTAACAATTTTTTTCCTGTAATTGAGATCTAATCTTACTGCACTGTGGTCAGAAAAGATGACTGGAATGATTTCAATTTTTTTGAATTTTCCAAGGCTAGATTTATGGCCCAGGATGTGATCTATTCTGGAGAAGGTTCCGTGTGCACTTGAGAAAAAGGTGAAGTTGATTGTTTTGGGGTGAAATGTCCTATAGATATCAATTAGGTCTACCTGGTCCATTGTGTCATTTAGGGTTTGTGTTTCCTTGTTAATTTTCTGTTTAGTTGATCTATCCATAGTTGTGAGTGAGGTATTAAAGTCTCCCACTATTTATTGTGTTACTATTAATTTCCTCTTTCATACTCATTAGCCTTTGCCGTACATATTGTGGTGCTCCTATGTTGGGTGCATATATATTTATAATTGTTATATCTTCTTCTTGGATTGATCCTTTGATCATTATGTAGTGTCCTTCTTTGTCTCTTTTCACATCCTTTATTTGAAAGTCTATTTTATCTGATATGAGTATTGCGACTCCTGCTTTCTTTTGGTCTCCGTTTGCATGAAATATTTTTTTCCAGCCCTTCACTTTTAGTCTGTATGTGTCTCTTGTTTTGAGGTGGGTCTCTTGTAGACAGCATATATAGGGGTCTTGTTTTTGTATCCATTCAGCCAATCTTTGTCTTTTGGTTGGGGCATTCAACCCATTTACATTTAAGGTAATTATTGATAGGTGTGGTCACGTTGCCATTTACTTTGTTGTTTTGGGTTCACGTTTATACAACCTTTCTGTGTTTTCTGTCTAGAGAAGATCCTTTAGCATTTGTTGAAGAGCTGGTTTGGTGGTGCTGAATTCTCTCAGCTTTTGCTTGTCTGTAAAGCTTTTGAATTTTCTTTCATATCTGAATGAGATCCTTGCTGGGTACAGTAATCTAGGTTGCAGGTTATTCTCTTTCATTACTTTAAGTATGTCCTGCCATTCCCTTCTGGCCTGGAGGGTTTCTATTGATAGATCAGCTGTTATCCTTATGGGAATCCACTTGTGTGTTATTTATTTTTTCTCCCTTGCTGCTTTTAATATTTGTTCTTTGTGTTTGATCTTTGTTAATTTGATTAATATGTGTCTTGGGGTGTTTTGCCTTGAATTTATCCTGTTTGGGACTCTCTGGGTTTCTTGGTCTTGGGTGCCTATTTCCTTCCCCATTTTAGGGAAGTTTTCAGCTATTATCTCCTTGAGTATTTTCTCATGGCCTTTCTTTTTGTCTTCTTCTTCTGGGACTCCTATGATTCGAATGTTGGGGCATTTCACATTGTCCCACAGATCCCTGAGATTGTCTTCATTTCTTTTGATTCTTTTTTCTTTTTTCCTCTCTGCTTCATTTGTTTCCACCATTTTATCTTCTACCTCATTCATCCTATCTTCTTATTCTACTATATCTTATTCTTATTTTTATACTTATCCTATATCTTATTCTACTGTTGTTTCACTCCAGAGTGTTTTTGATCTCATTTATTGCATTATTCATTTTTAATTGACTCTTTTTTATTTCTTCTAGGTCTTTATTAAACATTTCTTGCATCTTCTCAATCTTTGTCTCCAGGCTATTTACCTGTAACTCAATTTTGTTTTCAAGATTTTGGATCATTTTTATTATCATTATTCTAAATTCTTTTTCAGGTAGATTCCCTATCTCCTCCTCTTTTGTTTTACTTGGTGGGCATTTTTCATGTTCCTTTACCTGTTGGGTATTTCTCTGCCTTTTCATCTTGTTTAGATTGCTGTGTCTGGACTGGGCTTTCTGTATTCTGGAGGTCTGTGGCTCCTTTTTATTGTGGAGGTTTTACCCAGTGGGTGGGGTTAGACGATTGGCTTGTCAAGGTTTCCTGGTTAGGGAAGCTTGTGTTGGTGTTCTGGTGCGTGGAACTAGATTTCTTCTCTCTGGAGTGCAATGGAGTGCCCAGTAATGAGTTTTGAGATGGGTCTGTGTGTTAGGTGTGACCTTGGGCAGGCTGTATGTTGACGTTCAGGGCTATGTTCCTGCATTGCTGGAGAATTTTCATGGTATGTCTTGCTCTAAAACTTATTGGCTGTTGGGTGGTGGTTGGTTTCAGTGTAGGTATGGAGGCTTTTGGATGGTCTCTTATTACTTAATGTTCCATGTAGTCAGGAGTTTTCTGGTGTTCTCAGGTTTGGGGCTTAAGTCTCCTGCCTCTGGATTTCAGTTTTACTCTTCCAGTAGTCGCAAGACTTCTCCAACTATACAGCACTGATAATAAAACTTCTAGTTTAATGGTGAAAAGATTCTCCCCCGTGAAGGACACCCAGAGAGGTTCACAGAGTTACATGAAGAAGAGGAGAGGGAGGAGGGAGATAGAGATGAGCAAGAGGAGAAAAAGGGGACTCAAGAGGAGAGAGACAGATCTACCCAGTTGTCTGTTCCCAGAGTGTTCTCCGTAGCCCAGACATCCACAAAAATTCACAGAATTGGATTGGGAAGAGAAGGGGAAAGGAGGAAATAGAGGTGTTCTGAGGTAGAAAACAGAGAGTCAAGATTGGGAGAGAGTAACCAACACACTCCTAAATAAAAATGGGAACTGAATATTGGTTTCTTAAATGTCCACAATTTATATCATATACTGAAAAACAAAGATTAAAAATCTAGAGTAGAGGTTAGACTCTTAAAAATACAATATTAAAAACAAAAACCAAAACAAAAAAAAATTTAGAAATATATATGAAGTTTGGTTTAAAAATAGGGCTTCTCTCTCTTTTTTTTTTTTTTTTGCAAGGTTATAGTGTAATGAAAATGAAAATTAAGGAGTAGTAGAGGAGTAATAGAGGACTTTAAAAGGAAATAAGAGAAAAAGAAAAAGAGAAAAAAGAAGAGAAAAAGGAAAAAAAAAACAAGAAAAAAAATTTTTTCCTAATTAAAAAAATCACAAAAATCTATGAAAATGAAAGCTAAGGAGTAATGGGGGAGTAATAGGGAATTTTAAAATAAAATAAAAGAGAAAAAATAAAAAAGAAAAAAATTTTTTTTTAATTAAAAAAAAAAGTAAAAATATATCTAGGAATTTCTCTGGAGCTGCTGCGTTCAGTGTGGGCTCGGTTCAGTTTCAGATAGCTCCTCGTTCCAGCTTACACTTCTTGATATCTATAGGCCCCTTCTGGTGTAGTCAGTGTTATCTACAGGGATTTTAATCTGTTGCACCGGTCCCTTCTGAAGCGGTTCCCTTTTTTTATTTGGCTTCTGTTTGCCGGTCTCTTCAGTGCCTAATTTCCGCCCTGACACAGGCGGGCGGAGGTGGCCTCTTATTCAGGTTGCTAGCTCCGTCGCGCTGCGGGGAGGGACTGGCGCTGTTTTCCCCATCTACGCTGCTCAGGCTCCCGGCTGCTCTATATGGAGCATGCCCTGTGCTGCGCATGGTTCCAGCCCTCGGGTGTTCCACAAAAGCGCGGCCCAAGCAGCTCAGGCAGCCAGGAGCTTGACAGGTGCACTCTCCCCGGGTGCGACGCACCTTCTCCCCTCCACGGTCCCAGCCCCAGTCCCCGCCCATGCCGGTCGGGTGCCTGCGCCTGTGTCTTGCTGCGACCCTCCCGGCGGATGTCGACCATCCAGAATCTCAGGAAGTCTTTGGTTAGAAATTGGAGGCCTGTTTGCAGTGCGGTAGAGGATGCGGTCCTTGGGGCCGAGCCTGCCCCTTTCTCCTCCCCCCTGCCTCCTGCCTCCGGCGGGGCTGGGCCAGTCCGCAGCCTGTGAGCTCTTCACTGGACTTGCTCAGACCCTTTGTTCTGCGAACGGCCGGCAGTGTGTTCGGGCCGGTTAATTTTCTCTCTCTCTCTTGCTATCCCACAGTTTAAGTTGGTAGCTCACAAAAACTCCCTCCGATTGTCCTCAGGGCACTCAGGCCCGGTCCTTACCCTAAGCAATGCTGCCCGCTCCTCTCCGTTCCGCCCCCACTTGCTGGTGGCGGATGCGGGCGTCTGGGGTACTTTTCTGCTGGGAGTTGCTTTTAGGCAGGTAATCTGTGGGTTTTATTATTCTTCCCCTCCCAGTCAGGTTGCCCTCCGAGATTCAAAAACTTCCCCCAGACCCACCAGTGTGAGGGTTTCCCCAGTGCGAGGGTTTCCTGGTGTTTGGAAACTTCCTCTATTAAGACTCCCTTCCCGGGACGGATCTCTGTCCTTAGCTCTTATGTCTCTCTTTTTATCTTTTATATTTTGTCCTACCTCCTTTCAAAGACAATGGGCTGCTTTTCTGGGCACCTGATGACCTCAGCTAGCGATCAGAAGTTGTTTTGTGAAGCTTGCTCTGCGTTCAATTGTTCTTTCGATGAATTTGTAGGGGAGAAAGTGGTATCCCCGTCCTATTCCTCCGCCATCTTGGCTCCTCCTTTCTCTTTGGCTTCTTTTCTTCGCAAGATACTCAGATTCTGACTTTATTTACCACTAAACACAAAGTCTTCTGTGTGTTGCTTGCGATGACTTTCTGACGGTTACTTTCTCTATTGTTTCCCCAGTTATTTTTGCTGTTTGTCTGTGATGTTTGAATTATTTCTCTATTCTTATCGAGGTGCTTTTACTTTCATATGTATATACATGTATATATATATATATATATATGTATATGTATAATACATATATATGGTAGGTAAGAAAAGGCTAACTGAGAAGCTGTCACTTTAAGAAGACAATAAGCAGTATACCATTGGGATGGTCTTGGTCACTGCCTCCTGTTCAGTGTTACAAGGCACCAACCATAGTTCTTCAGGCATACTGTCTACCAGACCTATTCCTTTGAAACTATGTCTCACCTCCATCGTATACTCATAAGGGATTTAATTTAGTTCATACCTGAATGGCCTGGTGGTTTTCCCTACTGTCTTCAATTAAAGCCTGAATTTTGCAAAAAGGAGACAAAATCAGCTCCATATCTTGTTTTTTGCTGACAGTATAGAGCTTCTCCATCTTTGGTTGCAAAGAATACAATCAATGTGATTTTTTTATTGATCGTTTGGTGAAGTCCACGTGTACAGTCATCCCTTGAGTTGTTAGGAAAGGATGTTTGCTATGATGAGCATATTCTCTTGACAAAACTCAGCCTTTGCCCTGTTGCATTCTGCACTCCAAGGCCAAATGTGCTTGTTATTATAGTATCTCTTGACTTCCTACTTTTGCATTCAAATCCCTTATGATGGAAAAGACATTTTTTTTTTAATTTAGTGTTATTTCTGGAAGATGTTGTAGGTCTTCATAGAAGCAGTCAATTTCAGCTTCTTCAGCATCAGTGGTTGGGGCATAGACTTGGATTACTCTGATGTTAAATGGTTGCCTTGGAAAAGAACAGAGGTTATTCTGTTGATTTTTTAGGTTGCACCCAAATACTGCATTTTTTAATTTTTGTTGATTATGAGGGCCATTCCACTTCTTCTAAGTGATTCTTGTGCATATTAGTAGATATAATAGGCATCTGAAGTAAATTTGCCCATCTCATCCACTTTAGTTCACTAATTCCTAAGATGTCGATGTTCAATATCGTGGTCCCTTGCTTGACAGTGTCCAGTTTACATTGATTCATGGACCTAAGATTCCAGGTTTCTATGCAAGAAAAGGAAATGTAAACGTGCAAAGTGGTTGCCTGGGGAGGCTTTACAAATAGCTGAGGAAAGAAGAGAAGTGTAAGGCAAAGGAGAAAGGAAAAAATTTACCTAAAAGAATGCAGAGTTCCAGAGAATAGCGAGGAGACATAAGAAGACCTTCTTCTATGAACAATGCAAAGAAATAGAGGAAAACAACAGAATGGGAAAGACTGGAGATCTGTATAAGAAAATTGGAGAAATAAAGGGAAACTTTTATGCAAGGGTAGGCTCAATAAAGTACAGAAATGGTACATGCCTATCAGAAGCAGAAGTATTAAGAAGAGGTGGCAATAATACACAGAAGAACTATACAGGAAGGTCTTAATGACCCAGACAACCATAATGGTGTGATCACTCATCCAGAGCTGGATATCCTGAAGTGTGAAGTCAAGTGGTCCTTAGGAAGCTATACCATGAACAAAGTAATTGCAGGTGATGGAATTCCAGCTGAGCTATTTAAAATCCTCAAGGATGATGCTATTAAAGTGCTGCACTCTGTATATCAGCACATATTTGGCAGAAAACAGCAAGGCCTGGGAAACCCTACTGCTTGTTTTGGTTTTGATCACAACCTATTAAATGTTAAACTAGGAATGGACCTTCATAATTATCAAGGTTAGTTTATACTAAAAATTCAGAAAACTGTACCTTTCTGTTTGAATCTAGAAGAGCTTTAAAAAGCAGGCAGAAGAAGAAGGGAGGAGGTGTTCAGGGCAATGGAGAGACATAACAGATTGTCAGCCATTCTGAAAGGAGCAGCCATATTCTACTAGTCCTGGAAGGATGGGGCCTCGGAAAATAGGAAGAAATTAGTTTCCTCCATCCCTTCATTCAAAGGATCAGGAGGAACTGTATTATTGGAGGACATAAAGATTCTTAATGGCCTTTTCATTATGCATGGTACATATCTAATTTTTTCACATTTAGTCTAATTGTTGTCCTCTTTATAAGTGACTAAATTTGAAAAAAGTTCAGTTAATGTATGCTGTTAGGGCTTCCTAAGAAGCACAATGGTAAAAAGTTTGCATACCAATGCAGGAGTCTCAAGAGATGAAGGTTCAACCCCCTGGTCAGGAAGATATCCTAGAGTAGGAAATGGCAATACACTCCAGTATTCTTGCCCAGAAAATTCCACAGACAGAGAAGCCTGGTGGGCCACAGTCAATGGTATCACAGAGTTGGACATGATTTGGCACATCACAGCTATATATCAGCAAAGTTGGAAAACTCAGCAATGGCCACAGGACTGGAAAATGTCAGTTTTCATTCCAATTCCAACTAAGGGAAATGCCAAAGAATGTTCAAACTACCGTACAATTGCACTCATGTCATATGCTAGCAAGATTATGCTCAAATTCTTTCAAGTGAGGACTCAGCACTACGTGAACTGAGAACTTCCAAATGTACAAAGTGGGTTTTGAAGAGGCAGAGGAACTAGAGATCAAATTGCCAACATTTGTTGGATCACAGAGAAAGCAAGGGAGTTCCAGAAAAACATCTACTTCTGCTTCATTGACTATGCTAAACCTTTGATTATGCAGATCACAATAAACTGTGGAAAATTCTTAAACAGATAGGAGTACCCAATCACATTACTTGTCTCCTGTGAATCCTGTATGTGGGTCAAGAAGCAACAGTAAGAACTGGACATGAAACAAGGGACAGGTCCAAAGTTGGGAATGGTGTATGACAAGGGTGTATATTGTTATCCTACTTATTTAACTTATATGCAGAGTACATCATGCAAAAATGGAAGAATGGATGAATCACAAGCTGGAGTCAAGATTGCCAGGAGAAATATCAACAACGTCAGCTTTGCAGATGCTAACACTCTAATGGCAGAATGTGAAGAGAATCTAAACAGCCTCTTGAAGAGGGTGAAGAAGAGACTGAAAAAGCTGGCTTAAAACTCGAAATTTTTTTTAAAAATGAAGATCATGGCATCTTGTCTCATTACTTCGGGAAAATTCAAGGTGAAAAACTAGAAACAGTGACAGATTTTATTTTCTTGTGCTCCAAAATCACTGAAGATGGTGATTGCAGATATGAAGTTAAAAGACCCTTGCTCCTTGGAGCCACCCCATGTCCGAGGTAAGGAGCAGCGGCTGCACCTTGCTGGAGCAGCCGTGAAGAGATACCCCACATCCAGGTAAGAGAAACCCAAGTAAGACAGTAGACACTGAGAGAGGCATCAGAGGGTAGACAGACTGAAACTACAATCACAGACAACAGGCCATTCTGATCACAAGGACCACAGCCTTGTCTAACTCAATGAAACTTAGCCATGCTGTGTGGGGCCATCCAAGATGGATGGGTCATGGTGGAGAGGTCTGACAGAATGTGGTCCACTGGAGAAGGGAATGGAAAACCACTTCAGCATTCTTGACTTGAAAACCCCATGAACAGTATGAAAAGGCAAAAAGATAGGATACTGAAAGACGAACTCCCCAGGTCGATAGGTGCCCAATATGCTATTGGAGATCTCTGGAGAATTAACCCTAGAAAGAATGAAGGGATGGAGCCAAAGCAAAAACAACACCCAGTTGTGAATGGGACTTGTGATAGAAGCAAGGTTCGGTGCTGTAAAGAGCAGTATTGCCTAGGAACCTGGAATGTTAGATCCATGAACCAAGACAAATTGGAGGTGGTCAAACAGGAGATGACAAGAGTGAACATTGACATTCTGGAATCAGTGAACTAAGATGGACTGGAATGGGTCAATTTAACTCAGATGACTATTATATCTACTACTGTGGGCAGGAATCCTTTGGAAGAAATGGAGTAGCCATCATGGTCAACAAAAGAGTCCGAAGTACAGTACTTGGATGCAATCTCAAAAGCGACAGAAGAATCTCTGTTCGTTTCCAAGGCAAACCATTCAATATCACGGTAATCCAAGTCTATGCCCTGAGCAGTAATGCTGAAGAAGCTGAAGTTGAACAGTTCTATGAAGACCTGCAAGACATGCTAGAACTAACACCCAAAAAAGATGTCTTTTTAATTATAGAGGACTGGAATGAAAAAGTAGGAAGTCAAGAAACACCTGAAGTAACAGGCAAATTTGGCCTTGGAGTGCAGAATGAAACAGGAGAAGGCTAATAGAGTTCTGCCAGGAGAAGGTACTGCATAGCAAACACCCTCTTCCAACAACACGAGAGAAGACTCTACACATGAACATCACCAGACAGTCAACACCAAAATCAGATTGATTATATTCTTTGCAGCCAAAGATGGAGAAGCTCTATACAGTCAGCAAAAATAAGACTGGGAGCTGACTGTGGCTCAGAACATGAACTTCTTATTGTCAACTTCAGACTTAAATTGAAGAAAGTGGAGAAAACCACTAGACCATTCAGGTATGACCTAAGTCAATTCCCTTATGACTACACAGTGGAATTGAGAAATAGATTTAGGGGACTAGATCTGATAGACAGAGTGCCTGATGAACTATGGACGGGGGTTTGTGACATTGTCCAGGAGACAGGAATCAAGACCATCACCAAGATAAAGAAATGCATAAAAGCAAAATGGCTATCTGAGGAGGACTTACAAATAGCTCTGAAAAGCAAAGAAGTGAAAAGCAAAGGAGAAAAGGAAAGAAATACCCATTTGAATACAGAGTTCCAAAGAATAGCCAGGAGAGATAAGAAAGACTTCCTCAGCAATCAATGCAAAGAAATAGAGGAAAACAATAGAATGGGAAAGACTACAGATCTCTTCAAGAAAATTAGAGATACCAAGGGAACATTTCATGCGAAGATGGGTTCGATAAAGGACAGAAAATGTAGGGATCTAACAGAAGCAGAAGATATTAAGAAGAGGTGGCAAGAATACACAGAAGAACTGTACAAAAAGGTCTTCACGACCCAGATAATTATGATGGTGTGATCACTCACCTAGAGTCAGACATCCTGGAATGTGAAGTCAAGTGGGCCCCAGGAAGCATCACTACCAACAAAGCTAGTGGAGGTGATGGAATTCCAGTTGAGCTATTTCAAATCCTGAAAGATGACGCTGTGAAAGTGCTGCACTCAACATGCCAGCAAATTTAGAGAACTCAGCAGTGGCCACAGGACTGGAAAAGGTCAGTTTTCATTCCAATCCCAAAGAATGCTCAAACTACTGCACAATTGCACTCATCTCATACGCTGGTAAAGTGATGCTTAAAATTCTCCAAGCAAGGCTTCAGCAATACGTGAACTGTGAACTTCCAGATGTTCAAGCTGGTTTTAGAAAAGGCAGAAGAACCAGACATCAAATTGTCAACATCCACTGGATCATCAAAAAAGCAAGAGAGTACCATAAAAAACATCTATTTCTGCTTTATTGACTATGCCAAAGCCTTCAACTGTGAGGATCACAATAAACTGTGGAAAATTCTGAAAGAGATGGGAATAACAGACCACCTGACCTGCCTCTTGAGAAATCTGCATGCAGGTCAGGAAGTAACAGTTAGAACTGGACATGGAACAACAGACTGGTTCCAAATAGGTAAAGGAGTATGTCAAGGCTGTACATTGTCACCCTGCTTATTTAACTTCTATGCAGAGTACATCATGAGAAACGTTGGGGTGGAAGAAGCACAAGCTGGAATCAAGATTGCTGGGAGAAATATCAATAACTTCAGATCTGCAGATGACACCACCCTTATGGCAGAAAGTGAAGAAGAACTAAAGAGTCTCTTGATGAAAGTGAAAGAGGAGGGTGAAAAAGTTGGCCTAAAGTTCAACATTCAGAAAACTAAGATCATAGCATCTGGTCCCATCACTTCATGGGAAATAGATGGGGAAACATTGGAAACAGTGGCTGACTTTATTTTTCTGGGCTCCAAAATCACTGCAGATGGTGATGGCAGCCATGAAATTAAAAGATGCTTACTCCTTGGAAGGAAAGTTATGCCCAACCTAGACAGCATATAAAAAAGCAGAGACATTACTTTGCCAACAAAGGTCTGTCTAGTCAAGGCTATGGTTTTTCCAGTGGTCATGTATGGATGTGAGAGTTGGACTGTGAAGTAAACTGAGCACCAAAGAATTGATGCTTTTGAACTGTGGTATTGGAGAAGACTCTTGAGAGTCCCTTGGACTACAAGGAGATCCAACCAGTTCATCCTAAAGGAGATCAGTCCTGGGTATTCATTGGAAGGACTGATGTTGAAGCTGAAACTCCAATACTTTGGTCACCTGATGCAAAGAGCTAACTCTTTGGAAAAGACCCAGATGCTGGGAAAGATAGAGGGCAGGAAGAGAAGGGGACAACAGAGGATGAGAAGGCTGGATCGCATCATCGACTCAATGGACATGGATTTGGGTGGACCACGGGAGTTGGTGATTGACAGGGAGGCCTGGGGTGCTGCGGTGCATGGGGTCGCAAAAAGTCGGACACGACTAAGCGACTGACTGTACTGAACTGAACTGAACTGAACTGAACTAAGCTCCTTGGAAGGAAAGATATGACAAACCTAGATAGCATATACAAAAGCAGAGACATCACTTTGCCAACAAAGGTCCATATAGTCAAAGCTATGGTTTTTCCAGTAGTCACATATGAATGTGAGAGTTGGTTCATAAAGAAGGCTCAGTGCCAAAGCATTGATGCTTTTGAACTGTGGTGCTGGAGAAGACTCTTGAGAGTCCCTCAGACAACAAGGAGATCACACCAGTCAGTTATTAATGCTGAATATTCGTTGGAAGGACTGATGCTGAAACTCCAATACATTGGACACCTGTTGTGAAACCTGACCCACTGGAAAAGACCCTGGTGCTGGGAAGGATTGAGGGCAAGTAGAGAAGGGGGTGGCAGAAGATGCAATGGGTAGGTGGCAGCACTGATTCAATGGACATGGATTTGAGCAAGCTCCAGGAGTTAGTACAGGACAGAGGAGCATGGCCCGCTACAATCCATGGGGTTACAAAGAGTCAGACACGACTTAGCGATTGAACAACAACAAACAATATCCCTATGAGCTGCTTCTAATTCCTTTCACTTCAAGATGTTTCCCATTTAAATACTGCAATAAAGTCCAGTATAGTGTTTATTTGACTTTCTCGAACACCACTGTAGAAACATCCATTTACACATTTTGATTTTGTGTGCATCATTACTAAATGTACTTTACATTATTTCTAGCTACAGTACCAGCTAGCTGGACTTTCTTTCAAAGCTTCTTCTTACTGTAAGCCTCCTATAATGTCAGTAGTATCTACTGTCAACAACAAATTTGCCCTTTCTTGGGCACTTGTCATATATTTCTGTAAGGATTAAATCAAGTGCTGCTGCAGCTACTGACATTTAACACCTCCAGGAAAGAGTCTGGGCTGGAGAGCAGAAATGAGACACTCTGGGTTGAGGGAAAAAGTAGGATTTTCAGGAGTCATTATTATGAGCCCAATTTTTCTATCTCTTCATATCTAGAAAATCACTAAAGTCATTCATGGTGTTGATGACTTTTCCTCATGACTAGCAAAAAGCTTCACCAGACTAGCAGAAATTATCTAGAAAAATATGTGCTTGGCTGCATGTATTCCTCCTTCACCAAAATCACATAAATACTGACATTCCCCCCTGCCACTTTGGATCAGTTTCTCAGAGATATCTGAGGAACTATGGCTCAAGCTGCAGTCCTCATTTTGCCCCAAATGAAACTTCACTCACAACTGACATGTTATGCATTTTTAAAGTCCACAGTTTTATCATGACCAAGAAGGAGGGATCCTTGATGACCAAGAAAGAGTTGACTTCTTTTCTTTGCCTGAACTCTACTAGGAACCAGAGCTTTGGTACCAGCAGAGGACCCTTGTGCCCATATGCCTCTTCAGAGATTCCAGATGAATTTGGTAAGTCTCTCTGGGTTCTCAGATTTCCCATGTTGGTTGATAATCCTTAAGTTTATTTGCACTGGAGTGGGTACCTGCCCTCTCCCAGCTGAAAGAAACTGTGGCTAGGGGTGGTTGAAAAATACCAAGGCACTCCACCCAGTGGAAAGATACTGGGTAGGGCTCAGTTGAAAGATACAGAGGCTGCTCAGTTGCAAGAGACTGAGTGGTCTATGCTGAGTGGTTAGATAAGATTCTGATCTCATATTTTTCCTCAATGAGTTCAGTTCAGTTCAGTCGCTCAATTGTGTTTGACTCTTTGCAGCCTGGTGGACCGCAGCACGCCAGGCTTCCCTGTCCATCACCAACTCCTGAAGGTTTCCTCAAAATGGCTGACTTAATAGAATTTGTCAAGATAATAGGTATTATATGAGGATTTTGCTCCTAAGAAAAGAGACAAAACTTCTCCTGGCTGGTTACAACTTTCTCAGGCAACTGAAAAATTTCAGGAGTGGTGGAGGCTGAGTCCTCATACTGTTCAGTGGTCCTAAAGGAAAACCCACTGATTAATTAAAATACTTGTCCAGTGGTCACAGGTAAAAATTGGTCATTCCATGATCTGAGCACAGGTGGTGGTCTTAGACTGCTAAAGGGAGAAGCTGAAGGACATAACAGAGCTGAAATGACAAGGTTGATGCCTAGAAGAGTTAAGCTTAGAAGCAGCACAGTATTCCACCACACAATTTCATTAGTGACTTTTATCCTGATAAATTGAACTTAAAATGGGAAATAGAGTCAATCAAACAGAAACAAGGGGCATCAGAAAGCAAGCCTCTAACTAACACACCAGACAGGGTAATGTATGTACAAAATTTATATTTGAAAGTGCCTACTTGATTGGGGAAATTACACTAACGGAAATCTCAAACTAAAATGACCAAGTTGGGGTTCTTTTGATATTCCAAAATTGATAGCTTTGTGCACACAGTGAGAAAAAGCTGGCCATAAGATCAGACTGAGGGTATGCTTGCTTTTATTGGTATCTAAAAACTTCCCTTGAGACTATATAAGAACAAGGGCAACAAAAGGCTGATAGCACTATGTTACTGACTCTATCTCTCCTTCTACATATCCTGTTCTATCCGAATTACTTGGCCAGATGGTATCTCTTTTTTACTCTTACAACTCTTCTTCCTCCTCCTGCTCCCTTTCCCCCAGCATCAGTTCAGTTCAGTCACTCAGCCGTGTCGTGACCCCATGAATCGCAGCACTCCAGGCCTCCCTGTCCATCACCAACTCCAGGATTTTACTCAAATTCATGTCCATCGAGTCGGTGATGCCATCCAGCTATCTCATCCTCTGTCGTCCCCTTCTCCTCCTGCCCCCAATCCCTCCCAGCATCAGGGTCTTTTCCAATCAGCCAACTCTTTGCATGAGGTGGCCAAAGTATTGGAGTTTCTGCTTCAGCATCAGTCCTTCCAATGAACACCCAGGACTGATCTCTTTTAGGATGGACTGGTTGGATCTCCTTGAAGTCCAAGGGACTCTCAAGAGTCTTCTCCAACACCACAGTACAAAAGCATCGATTTTTCGGTGCTCAGCTTTCTTCACAGTCCAACTCTCGCATCCATACATGACCACTGGAAAAACCATAGCCTTGACTAGACGGACCTTTGCTGGTAAAGTAATGTCTCTGCTTTTCAATATATTATCTAGGTGGGTCATAATTTTCCTTCCAAGGAGTAAGCTTCTTTTACTTTCATGGCTGCCATCACCATCTGCAGTGATTTTGGAGCCCCCAAAAATAAAGTCTGACACTGCTTCCACTATTTCCCCATCTATTTCCCATGAAGTGATGGGACTAGATGCCATGATCTTAGTTTTCTGAATGTTGAGCTTTGAGCCAACTTTTTCACTCTCCTCTTTCATCAAGAGGGTTTTTAGTTCCTCTTCACTTTCCGCCATAAGGGTGGTGTCATCTGCATATCTGAGGTTATTGATATTTCTCCCAGCAATCTTGATTCCAATTTGTGCTTCTTCCAGCCCAGTGTTTCTCATGATGTACTCTGCATAGAAGTTCAACAAGCAGGGTGACAATATACAGCCTTGACGTACTCCTTTTCCTATCTGGATCCAGTCTGTTGTTCCATGTCCAGTTCTAACTGTTGTTTCCTGACCTGCATACAGGTTTCTCAAGAGGCAGGTCAGGTGGTCTGTTATCCCCATCTCTTTCAGAATTTTCCACAGTTTATTGTGATCCACACAGTCGAAGGCTTTGGTATAGTCAATAAAGCAGAAACAGATATTTTTCTGGAACTCTCTTGCTTTTTTGATGATCCAGCAGATGTTGGCAATTTGATGTCTGGTTCCTCTGCCTTTTCTAAAACCAGCTTGAACATCTGGAAATTCATGGTTCACGTATTGCTGAAGCCTTGCTTGGAGGATTTTTAGCATTACTTTACTAGCATATGAGATGAGTGCAATTGTGCAGTAGTTTGAGCATTCTTTGAGATTGCCTTTCTTTGGGATTGGAATGAAAACTGACCTTTTCCAGTCCTGTGGCCACTGCTGAGTTCTCTAAATTTGCTGGCATATTGAGTGCAGCACTTTCTCAGCATCATCTTTCAGGATTTGAAATAGCTCAACTGGAATTCCATCACCTCTACTAGCTTTGTTCATAGTGATGCTTCCTGAGACCCACTTGACTTCACATTCCAGGATGTCTGACTCTAGGTGAGTGATCACACCATCGTAATTATCTGGGTCGTGAAGACCTTTTTTGTACAGTTCTTCTGTGTATTCTTGCCACCTCTTCTTAATATCTTCTGCTTTTGTTAGATCCTTACCATTTCTGTCCTTTATCGAGCCCATCTTCGCATGAAATATTCCCTTGGTATCTCTAATTTTCTTGAAGAGATCTCTAGTCTTTCCCATTCTATTGTTTTCCTCTATTTCTTTGCATTGGTCACTGAGGAAGTCTTTCTTATCTCTCCTTGCTATTCTTTGGAACTCTGTATTCAAATGGGAATATCTTTCCTTTTCTCATTTGCTTTTTGCTTCTCTTCTTTTCACAGCTATTTGTAAGGCCTCCTCAGACAGCCATTTTGCTTTTTGGCATTTCTTTTCCATGGGGATGGTCTTAATCCCTATCTCCTGTACAATGTCTGAACCTCTGTCCATACTTCATCAAGCAGTCTGTGTATCAGATCTAGTCCCTTACATCTATTTCTCACTTCCACTGTATAACCATAAGCGATTTGATTTAGGTCATGCCTGAGTGGTCTAGCGCTTTTCCCTACTTTCTTCAATTTAAGTCTGAATTTGGCAATAAGAAGTTCATGATCTGAGTCACAGTCAGTTCCCTGTCTTGTTTTTGCTGACTGTATAGAGCTTCTCCATCTTTGGCTGCAAAGAATATAATCAATCTGATTTCGGTGTTGACCATCTGGTGATGTCCATGTGTAGAGTCTTCTCTTGTGTTGTTGGAAGAAGGTGTTTGCTATAACGAGTGCTTTCTGTTGGCAAAACTCTATTAGCCTTTGCCCTGCTTCATTCCATACTCCAAGGCCAAATTTGCCTGTTACTCCAGGTGTTTCTTGACTTCCTTCCTGCATAGGAGGATAAAAACCAGAAGTGATTATAGTTCCCTTAAGGAGAAATCTATTACAGAGAGAAGTCAACTGCCCTGGGGCTATCATATACACCTAGCAGCACTGAGAAAGTTGGCTAACGAATTTCCCAATCTAAATCAGAATCCATTAGGATTTGCTAAGTAATTTCAGTTGACCATCCCTCCTATAAGCCTTGGCTTTCAGATCTATATCAATTAATATAGCTGTCAAGTGTTTGTGTGTGCATGCCTATTCAGCTGTCAGTTTTTGAAAGCAAAACAAAGGAATAAATAGAGAAAGCAGAATAGAAATGTCTCTTTTATTTTTCATTTATTTTTATTAGTTGGAGGCTAATTACTTTACAATATTGTAGTGGTTTTTGTCATACATTGACATGAATCAGCCATGGATTTACATGTATTCCCCATCCCGATCCCCCTTCCCACCTCCCTCTCTATCCGATCCCTCTGGGTCTTCCCAGTGCACCAGGCCCAAGCACTTGTCTCATGCATCCAACCTGGGCTGGTGATCTGTTTCACCCTAGATAATATACATGTTTCGATGCTGTTCTCTTGAAACATCCCACCCTCGCTCTTAATGGACATTGAATCACATAGTCCACAGGCTAGAACTAAATGTAAGGAATTAGCTCAAAAATTACTCGAAACTTTTCCCAGAGTCTTTTTCAAAAACTATAGATTGGACAGAGATTCAACAGTGCAAGTAAAGACTAAGTGAAGCAGTTCTGAACTACTATTAAAGTTTTAAAGAAAAAAAACTCTAAAGCAACATTATTGCTTGACACTTGAGTCATTTTCTAATGACCAAATTGAACCTTTGCTTAAGTCCGCATTTTTAGAAGGCTTAGATGAGGATTTTGCTACTCTAGTCAGAAGACAATCTAGATTTCTCTGAATTACACATAAACACCCTTCTTATGCTGGGTGACCAAACTTTCAGCCCATTAAAAGAAAGAAACAAGAGTATCTACAAAAATTATGAACCTTTAATTGTGCCAATAAATTGGTGCTAAAGCACACAATGCCAGTCAAAGCTTAAATGACCCCCAATGAGTTTAAGTTCCAACTAGTAGAGAAAGATAGCTTGATGGAAAGTAATATTAGAGTACTTAGGGAATAAATTCTACTTGGAGAACCTGATTTTCACCCCCTGTGCCTTGAAACCAGGGCTCTCAGGATAACTTATCTTATCTAGACCATCTCTAATTCCTGAAACTGAACAAAACAAAACACAAACAAGGAATAAAGTCCTTGAAAACCTTTCTTATTCCAACTTTTATTTAAAAACTAGTGAGTTTTATATCATGATATCTAATTCATGACTTAGTTTATCAAATGAAGCTAGATCTCTTGTTGTGTCTGCCTTAATGTACATCTCAGTATGTGTCTTTGTCTTAATATTGCTCAAGTTAATTTGTAAATGATCCCATTTAATTAGTCTAAAGAGAAAGTATGCAATTACAACTCAAACAATTCTAAATACAAGAAAAAGTTAAGCTAAGTGAATTTCAGGTTCATGTCAACTGGGGAATATTCAATACTAAATTAATACCTGGTTTTAATGCTTAAGCTTGTTGATCTAATTAATATAGATGGGTCTTGAGTCAGCAAAATCAATATAATACTTTCGCTGTGCCTAGATTTAATATAAGTTAAATAAAACCTTGTTATATCTGTTACAAATTTATCAGCAAGTAACTCAATATGAAGAGACTTTTAAGGAATGAAAATACAAATGAGATAAGAGCTTTTTAGATAAACTCTACTAAGGAAAACTCTATTCTAGTCTCCCCAAATTTTGTTAAATTGAATTTCTAGGGCTGTTCCAAATTAATTAAGTGATGGAAGTTTATTGAATAGCTCAGTCACTCACAAATATAATAAGATACTGAAACATTAATTACTGAACACTGGCTTCCTATTATAGAGAAACTAAAGATATTTTGGACTATTAATGAACATGGTGCCATCCTGATATGTTCTCTATAAGAAAGTAAATATTTTTAGAAATTATCACTGGCATTTATGTTTACCAATCTACAGAGTGCTGATATAAAGAACAGTTCATGGTTGCTTAAGGAAAGTAGAATGCATATTTTTAGTAAAGAAGATATCAGGAATGGAATTGCATTTAACTAAAGGAAAAAGACCTCATGTGAAGAGTTGACTCATTGGGAAAGACCCTGATGCTGGGAGGGATTGGAAAAGGCCCTGATGCTGGGAGGGATTGGGGGCAGGAGGAGAAGGGGACGACAGAGGATGAGATGACTGGATGGCATCACTGACTCGAGGGACATGAGTTTGAGTAAATTCTGGGAGCTGGTGATGTACAGGGAGGCCTGGCGTGCTGCGGTTCATGGGGTTGCAAAGAGTCAGACACAACTGAGTGATTGAACTGAACTGAACTGAAAGGAAAAAGATGTGGGTTTGACTTACAGGGTGTCTGTTTCAGAATGGGAAAATTAAGGGATGGCTACAGAAAATGAGGAAAGTTTTGTGAAAGTGGACCCTGAAAAAAGAGTTTTGTGCATGGTAAAAATTTTCTTGAAATGTTGAACTGCCTTTGATAACACATATTAAGTTCTTTACTTTCAAGTGATATGTTCTCGTATTTGCCTTTGAAATATTTCATTATTACTTTCGCTAAGGGGATAACTATTGTTTCACAGTGATTTGTGTTCCTATATGACTGAGTGCTCTAAACTCTTGATATTTATTGACAAAATTTCCTAAATCAAAAATTTTTTTCATTTTTTTTTTTTTTAGTATTTTTATCTTTTTTTCCCCACTTATTTTTATTAGTTGGAGGCTAATTACTTTATGTGCACCCCAATGTTCATTGCAGCACTGTTTATAATAGCCAGGACATGGAAGCAACCTAGATGCCCATCAGCAGACGAATGGATAAGGAAACTGTGGTACATATACACCATGGAATATTACTCAGCCACTAAAAAGAATTCATTTGAATCAGTTCTAATGAGGTGGATGAAACTGGAGCCCATTATACAGAGTGAAGTAAGCCAGAAAGATAAAGACCAATACAGGATAATAACACATATATATGGAATTTAGAAAGATGGTAATGATAACCCTATATGGAAAACAGAAAAAGAGACACAGATGTATAGAACAGACTTTTGGACTCTGTGGGAGAAGGCGAGGGTGGGATGTTTTGAGAGAACAGCATCGAAACATGTATATTATCTAAGGTGAAACAGATCACCAGCCCAGGTTGGATACATGAGACAAGTGCTCGGGGTTGGTGCACTGGGAAGACCCAGAGGGATGGGGTGGGGAGGGAGGTGGGAGGGGGGATCAGGATGGGGAATACATGTAAATCCATGGCTGATTCATGTCAATGTATGGCAGAAACCGAAATCAAAATGTAATGAAGTTCTTTGACTTCTAACTTTGGGATGCTTCAAATGGCACCTTAAACATTCTAAAGACAGATATTAAACTAATTAGGTTAATTTGGTATGTTAAATTACATAGGAAATGTTGTCAAATGCATAATTAATCTTTTTAGGTTATGTTATGTGGTAAAAGATATATCCAAAAGAAAAGGAAAGATATATCCATCCGAGTGTAGAGTTCCAAAGAATAGCAAGGAGAGATAAGAAAGCTTCCTAAGTGATCAATGCAAAGAAATAGAGGGGGAAAATTGAATGGGAAAGACTAGAGATCTCTTCAACTAAAAAAAAGAGAGAGAGAGAGATACCAAGGCAACATTTCAGGCAAAGATGGGCACAATAAAGGACAGAAATAGTATGGACCTAATAGTAGCATAAAGTATTAAGAAGCGGTGGCAAGAATATGCAGAACTAGACAAAAGAGGTCTTAATGACTCAGATAACCATGATTGTGTGATCATTCCCCTAGAGCCAGATATCCTAGAGTGTAAAGTCAAGTGGGCCTTACGAAGCATCAGTACAAACAGAGCTAGTGGATGTGATGGAATTCCAGTTGAGCTATTTCAAATCCTGAAAGATGATGTTGTGAAAGTGCTGCACTCAATATGCCAGCAAATTTGGAAAACTCCGCAGTGGCCACAGGACTGGAAAATGTCAGTTTTCATTCCAATCCCAAAGAAGGGCAATGCCTAAGAATGATCAAACTACTGAAAAATTGTTCTCATTTCACAGGTAGGCATGGTAATGCTCAAAATCCTTCAAACTAACCTTCAACAATACATGAATCAAGAAATTCCAGATATGCAAGCTGAACTTAGAAAAGGTGGAGGAACAAGAGAGCAAATTGCCAACATCTGTTCAATCATAGGACATCTGCTTCTACTTCATGGACTATGCTAAAGTGTTTAACTGTGTGGATCACAACAAACTGTGGAAAATCCTTAAAGAGACAGAAATACCAGACCACCTTACCTGCCTCTTGAAAAATCTGCAAGCAGGTCAAGAAGCAACAGTTAAAAGTGGACATGGAACAACTGACTGGTTCAAAATTTGAAAAGGAGTGTGACACGGTTACATATTACCATTCTGCTTATTTAATTTACATGCAGAGTATATCATATGAAATGCAGGGCTGGATGAATCACGAGCTGGAATCACAACCTCCAGGAGAAATATCAACAACCTCAGATATGCAGGTGATACCACTGTAAGGCAGAAAGTGAAGAAAAACTAAAGAGCCCTTAGATGAAAGTGAAAGAGGAAAGTGAATAAGCTTAAAACTCAACATTCTAAAAACTAAGATCATAGCACCTGGTCCCATCACTTCACGGCAAATAGTTCCGGAAACAGTGGAAATAGTGACAGACTTTATTTTCTTGGGCTCCAAAATCACTGCAGATTCTGACTGAGGCCATGAAATTAAAAGACAGTTGCTCCTTGGAGGAAAAGCTATGACAAACCTAGATAGTATATTAAAAAGCAGAGACATCACTTTGCCAACCAAAGTCCATATAGTCAAAGCCATGGTTTTCCATGTAGTCATGTACAGGATGTGACAGTTGAGCCATAAAGAAGGCTGAGAGCCAAAGAACTGATGCTTTCAAATTGTGGTGCTGGAGAAGACTTTCCTTGACTGGCAAGGTCATCAAACCAACCAATCCTAAAGGGAATCAACCCTGAATATTCACTGAAAGGACTGATGCTGAAGCGAAGCTCCAATACTTTGGCCACCTGATGGGAATTACTGACTCATTGAAAAAGACCCTGATACTTTGAAAGATTGAGGGCAGGAATAGAAGATGGTGACAGAGGATGAGATGATTGAACGGCATCACCAACTAAACGGACATGAGTTTGAGCAAACTCTGGGAGATAGTGAAGGCCAGGGAAGACTGTTGTCCTGTAGTCCATGGATCACAAAGTGTTGGACATGCCTGAGTGACTGAACAGCAATAATATTCTTACTGTAATTTTGTTAACTGTTTTGGCTTTATTTTTGCAGGTCTTTTTTCTTCTCATCCTCTTTTAGTCTCCTATCTTGTGAATTGATGTCTACCCTTATTAGTTTCCAATGCATTTCCAGTATCTAGCATTTGTATTCTTTCTTCTCATAATTGTAATTTTGATATATTTATGTGGGAATGATTTCCTACCTTTGGTTTTATATTTGCTTAAAAAGTAAACTGTCTCATTCATAATTTTCTTATTTCTAGCTATGATTTTTTTCCACCTAGTGAAGTTCTTTTAGTATCTGCTGTAAAGTTCATTTGATGCTGCTGATTTTATTAGATTCACTTGTCTCAAAAGCTTTCAGTATTTCTATCAAGTCTGAACAAGAGCATTGCTGAGTAGATTATTCTTCATTGCATGTGCTTTCCTTTCATCCCTTGAAATACATCATGTCACTCCCTTGTGGCCTGCAGTTTCTGCTGAAAAAAGCTGCTGCCAATTTTATGGGGGTTCCCTAGTTTGTTATTCGTTGCTTTTCGCTTGTAGTTTTTAATACTTTTTCTTTCTCTAATTTTTCTCAGTTTGACTAATATGTATTTCACTGTGTTCCTCTTTGGGCTTATTTTGCATGTGACTCTCTGTGCTTCCTGGACTTTCTCATTTTACAGAAGTTTATGCCTATAATCTCTTCATATATTTTCTCAGACCCTTTCTCTCTTTCTCCTCCTTCTGGGATTCCTATAATGTGAATGTCGGTGTATTTAATGTTGTCTGTGATTGTTCTCTTTTTTTTTAATCCTTTTTTTTTTCCTTATTCTGTTGCACAGCAGTGATTTCCACCACTATTTCTTCCAGCTCACTTATTTATTCTTCTTCCTCAGTTATTTTGTTATCGAATCTTTCCATTGTAGCTTTCATTCTGGTTATTATATTGTTCCTCTCTTTAACAAAATTGTTTGTTCTTTAAACTTTCCAGTTCTTAAACATTCTTTGTATCTTGTTTACCTGTGTATCCATTCTTTTTTCAAGATCTTGAATCATCTATACTATCATTACTCTGAATTACTTTTTAGGTAGTTTCCCTATCTCCTTTTCATTTAGTCATTCTTGTGGGTTACCTTGCTCCTTCATCTGGAACATATTTATCTGTCATCTAATTTTTTCTAACTTTCCATGTTTCTGGTCTCTATTATGCTGGATGCAAGATCATAGCTCCTCTAGCTTCTAGTGTCTGTCCATTATTTCATGATATGGTGTGTGCAGGTGCAGTGACCTTTACACCTTCCCAAGACTGCAGGGGTAGCATTAGATACCTCCTCACAGGTCTCCAAGTGATGGCTATGGTCCATACTCACCTGAAACAGTCAGGACACAGCATGGCATCTGCTCACATGTCTTGTATGTGCCTCTGCTGTCTTCCCACTCCTGGGACAGCAGGGCAGGACTAAATACCTGCTCAAAGGTGTCCTATGGGCAGCTGCTCTCTGCACACTCCCAGGAAAGTGCGGGAAGCACTTGGAGCCTTTTTGCAGGTTTTGTAGTGGTAGCTCACGCCTGCCTCTGGAGCCCAGAATCGTGGTAACAACTCACACCTGTCCAGAGAACTCCTGTAGGTAATGTCTTTTTGCCTAGGAGTGCTCACAGGAAAATAAGTTTTTATGTTGGTCTTGCCTTCTCCTCATCCACTCTTTAATTTTGTAACAACATAAAAAAGTAAAGTGGATCAAAGACCCAAAAGCAAGGTCAGGCATTATAAAACTCATAGAGGAAAACATGGGCAAAATAACAGTTCTGTTCAGTCACTCAGTCATGTTCAGTCACTGCAGCATGCCAGGCCTCCCTGTACATCACCAACTCTGGGAGTTTACCCAAACTCATGTCCATTGAGTCGGTGATGCCATCCAACCATCTCATCCTCTGCATTCCTCTTCTCCTCCCACCTTCAATCTTTCCCAGCATCGAGGTCTTTTCAAATGAGTCAGTTCTTTGCATCAGAGAGCCAAAGTATTGGAGATTTAGCTTCAACATCAGTCATTCCAATGAACACTGAGGACTGATCTCCTTTAGGATGGAGGAGAATTCATTGCAACTGGTTGGAACTCACTGAAATCCAAGAAACTCTCAAGAGTCTTCTCCAACACCACAGTTCAACAACATCAATTCTTTGGCGCTCAGGTTTCTTTATAGTCCAACTCTCACATCCATATATGACTGCTGGAAAAACCATAGCTTTGACTATACAGACTTCTGTTGACAAAGTAATGTCTCTACTTTTTAATATGCTGCCTCATTTGGTCATAACTTTTTTTCCAAGGAGCAAGTGTCTTTTAATTTCACAGCTGCGTTCACCATCTGCAGTGATTTTGGAGCTCAAAAAAATAAAGTCTTTCACTGTTTCCATTGTTTCCCCATCTATTTGCCATGAAGTGATGGAACCAGATGCAATGATCTTAGTTCTCTGAATGTTGAGTTTTAAGCAAACTTTTTCACTCTCTTCTTTCATTTTCATCAAGAAGCTCTTTAGTTCTTTTTCGCTTTTTGCCATAAGGGTGGTGTCATCTGCATATCTGAGGTTACTGATATTTTTCCCTGAAATGTTGATTCCAGCTTCCGCTTCATCTAGCCCAGCGTTTTTCATGATGTACTCTGCATGTTAGTTAAATAAGCGGGCTGACAATATACAGCTTTGATGTACTCCTTTCCCTATTTGGAATCAGTCTGTTGTTCCATGTCCAGTTCTAATTATTGCTTCCTGACCTGGATACAGATTTCTCAAGAGGCAGGTAGGTGGTGTGGTATTTCTATCTCTTTAAGAATTTTCCACAGTTTCTTGTTATCCACACAGTCAAAGGCTTTGGCACAGTCAATAAAGCAGAAATAGATGTTTTTCTGCAGCTCTCTTGCATTTTCAATGATCCAATTGATGTTGGCAATTTGATCTCTGGTTCTTCTGCCTTTTCTAAATCCAGCTTGAACATCTGGAAGTTCATGGTTCATGTACTGTTGAAGCCTGGCTTGGAGAATTTTGAGCATTACGTTACTAGTATGTGAGATGAATGCAATTGTGCAGTAGTCTGAGCATCCTTTGGAATTGCCCTTCTCTGGCATTGGAATGAAAATGGACCTTTTCCATTCCTGTGGCCACTGCTGAGTTTTCCAAATTTGCTGACATATTGAGTGCAGCACTTTAACAACATCATCATTTGGGATTTGAAATAGCTCAGCTGGAATTCCATCACCTCCACTAACTTTGTTCCTAGTGATGCTTCCCAAGGCCCAGTTGACTTCACATTCCAGGATGTCTGGCTGTAGGTGACTGATGATACTATCGTGATTTTCTGGGCCCTGAAGATATTTTTTGTGTGGTTCTTCTGTGTATTCTTGCTATCTCTTCTTAATATGTTAGGTCCATACCATTTCTGTCCTTGATTGTGCCCATCTTTGCATGAAATATTCCCTTGGTATCTCTAATTTTCTTGAAGAGATCTCTAGTCTTTCCTATTTGATGTTTTCCTCTATTTCTTTGCACTGATCACTGAGGAAGGCTTTCTTATCTCTCCTTGCTATTCTTTGGACTCTGCATTCAAATGGATATATCTTTCCTTCTCTCCTTTGCTTTTTGCTTCTCTTCTTTTCACAGCTATTTGTAAGACCTCCTCAGACAGCATTTTGCCTTTTTGCATTTCTTTTTTTGGGATGATCTTGATCCCTGTCTCCTGTACGACGTAACGAACCTCCATCTACAGTTCTTCAGGCCCTCTATCAGATCTAATCCTTGAATCTATTTCTCACTTCCACTGTATAATCATAAGGGATTTGATTTAGGTCATACATGAATGGTCTATTTGTTTCCCCTACTTTCAATAAACTCTGAATTTTGGAATAAGGAGCTCATGATCTGTGTAACAGTCAGTCCCAATATTGTTTTTGCTGGCTGTGTAGGGCTTCTCCATCTTCAGTTGCAAAGAATATAATCAATCTGATTTCTGTATTTACTGTCTGGTGATGTCCATCTGTAGAGTCTTCTCTTGTGTTGTTGGAAGAGGGTGTTTGCTATGACCAGTGCGTTCTCTTGGCAAAACTCTATTGGCCTTTACCCTGTTTCATTCTGTACACCAAGACTAAATTTGCCTGTTACTTCAGGTGTTTCTTGATTTCCTACTTTTGCATTCCAGTCCCCTATAATGAAAGGGACATCTTTGGGAAGTTTTAGTTCTAGAATGTCTTCTAGGTGCTCATCAGATCAGTTGAGTTCAGTCTGTCAGTCATGTCCGACTCTTTGCAACCCCATGAATCGCAGCATGCCAGGCCTCCCTGTCCATCACCAACTCCCGGAGTTTACTCAAATTCATGTCCATCGAGTCGGTGATGCCATCCAGCTATCTCATCCTCTGTCGTCCCCTTCTCTTCCTGCCCTCTATCTTTCCCAGCATCTGGGTCTTTTCCATTGAGTCAACTCTTCACATGAGGTGACCAAAGTACTGGAATTTCAGCTTTAGCATCAGTCCTTCCAATGAACACCCAGGGCTAATCTCCTTTAGCATGGACTGGTTGGATCTCCTTGTAGTCCAAGGGACTCTCAAGAGTCTTCTCCAACACCACAATTCAAAAGCATCAGTTCTTCAGTGCTCAGCTTTCTTTACAGTCCAACTCTCACATCTATACATGATCACTGGAAAAACCATAGCGTTGACCAGACGGACCTTTGTTGGCAAAGTAATGTCTCTGCTTTTTAATGTGCTATCTAAGTTGGTCATAACTTTCCTTCCAAGGAGTAAGCGTCTTTTACTTTCATGGCTGCAATCACCATCTGCAGTGATTTTGGAACCCAAAAAAATAAAGTCTGACACTGTTTCCACTGTTTCCCCATCTATTTCCCATGAAGTGATGGGACCAGATGCCATGATCTTAGTTTTCTGAATGTTGAGCTTTAAGCCAACTTTTTCATTCTCTTTCACTTTCATCAAGAGGCTCTTTAGTTCCTCTTCATTTTCTGCCATAAGGGTGGTGTCATCTGCATATCTTAGGTTATTGATATTTCTCCCGGCAATGTTGATTCCCACTTGTTCTTCCTCCAGCCCAGCGTTTCTCATGATGTACTCTGCATATAAGTTAAGCAAGCAGGGTGACAATATACAACCTTGACGTACTCCTTTTCCTATTTCGAACCAGTGTGTTGTTCCATGTCCAGTTCTAACTGTTGCTTCCTGACCTGCATACAGGTTTCTCAAGAGGCAAGTCAGGTGGTCTGGTATTCCCATCGCCTTCCAAATTTTCCACAGTTTATTGTGATCCACACAGTCAACTGCTTTGGCATAGTCAATAAAGCAGAAATAGATGTTTTTCTGGAACTCTCTTGCTTTTTCGATGATCCATCAGATGTTTGCACACTGACCTCTGGTTCCTCTGCCTTTTCTAAAACCAGCTTGAACATCTGGAAGTTCTCCGTTCATGTATTGCTGAAGCCTGGCTTGGAGAAATTTGAGCATTACTTTACTAGCGTGTGAGATGAGTGCAATTGTGCGGTAGTTTGAGCATTCTTTGGGATTGCCTTTTTTAGGGATTGGAATGAAAACTGACCTTTTCCAGTCCTGTGGCCACTGCTGAGTTTTCCAAATTTGCTGGCATATTGAGTGCAGCACTTACACAGAATCATCTTCTAGGATTTGAAATAGCTCAACTGGAATTCCATCACCTCCAGTAGCTTTGTTCATAGTGATACTTTCTAAGGCCCAGTTGACTTCACATTCCAGGATGTCTGGCTCTCGGTGAGTGATCACACCATCGTGATTATCTGGGTCGTGAAGATCTTTTTTGCATAGTTCTGTGTATTCTTGCTACCTCTTCTTAATATCTTCTGCTTCTGTTAGGTCCATACCATTTCTGTCCTTTATTGAGGCCATTTTTGCATGAAATGTTCCCTTGGTATCTCTAATTTTCTTGAAGAGATCTCTAGTCTTTCCCATTCTGTTGATTTCTCTATTTCTTTGCATTGATCGCTGAGGAAGGCTTTCTTATCTCTCCTGGCTATTCTTTGGAAGTCTGCATTCAAATGGGAATATCTTTCCTTTTCTCCTTTGCTTTTAGCTTCTCTTCATTTCACAGCTAGAACCTTTCAAATTCAGCTTCTTCAGCATTTCTGGTTGGGCATAGACTTGGATTACTGTGATACTGAATGGTTTGTCTTGGAAACAAACAGATATCATTTTGTCATCTTTTAGATTTTATCCAAGTATTGCATTTGGACTTTTTTGTTGACTATGATGGCTACTTCTTTTCTTCTAAGGGATTCTTGCTCATAGTAGTAGATATAATGGTCATCTGAGTTAAATCCATCCATTCCAGTTCATTTTAGTTCACTGCTTCCTAAAATGTCGATGTTCACTCTTGCCGTCTCCTGTTTGACCACTTCCAATTTGCCTTGATTCGTGGACCTAACACTCCAGGTTCTTATTCATTATTTATGTTTACAGCATCAGACTTTGCTTCTATCACCAGTCACATCCACAACTGGGTGTTGTTTTTGCTTTGGCTCCATCTCTTCATTCTTTCTGGAGTTATTTTTCCATTGATCTCCAGTAGCATATTGGGCACCTACCGACCTGGGGAGTTCATCTTTCAGTGTCCTATCTTTTTGCCTTTTCATACTGTTCATGGGATTCTCTAGGCAAGAATACTGAAGTGGTTTGCCATTCCCTTCTCCATTGAGCCACATTTTGTCAGAACTCTTCACCATGACCCATCCATCTTTGGTGGCCCTACACAGCATGGCTTAGTTTCATTGAGTTAGACAAGGCTGTGGTCCAGGTGATCAGATCGGTTACTTTTCTGTGATTGTGGTTTTCAGTCTGTCTGCCCTCTGATGGAGAAGGATAAGAGGCTTATGGAAACTTCCTGATGGGGCAGACTGACTGAGGGGGAAACTGGGTCCTGTTCTGATGGGAGGGGCCATGCCCAGTAAATCTTTAATCCAATATTCTGTTGATGGGTGGAGCTGTGTTCCCTCCTGTTATTTACCTGGGGCCAAACAATGGTGGAGGTAATGAAGATAATCATGACCTCCTTCAAAAGATCCCATGCATGCGCTGCTACCCTCAGTGCTCCCAGTGGCAGCAGGCTACCACTGACCCACACCTCTGCTGGAGACTCCTGGACACTCTCGGGTAAGTCTGGCCTCAAGATGGCGGCCAGGGGAACTGTGCCGTCAACTTAGCACCTTGGGTTTGCTTTCCCAGAGTGTTCCCATCTGCTTTCTCCCTCAGCCACTCAGCCAGCCACTCAGCAGTTGTCCTTCTCTTCCTCCCTCTCCTTCTTTCCTTACAACAGTATTGTAGGGGACTTGAGGCCAATTCATCCATTTATGGGTCCAGGACTTATAAAGATTTTTTTTTAATGATGACCCACACAGAATTGACAGCTTTTTGTCAAATCAGGATATTTTAAAACATATAAAATTGCCATCTATTAATGAATTATTTCAACAAATATGTGTGAGCATCTAGCTTAGTGGGCTTGCAAGATCCAGCAGCGAACTCTCCTCCTATGGCTCTTCCATTCTACTGTGTGAGGAGAAGGCGAACAGGAAATCAACAGAGAAGACAAACTTTGATGGAGCAGACTGTTTTGACTTCTGTAAGGAAGATGGAGTCTGTGGACCCAAGAACAGAGTCAAGAGATGAGTTAGGAAGCTACTGAAGCATTCCAGCAGTGGCTGCACAGCTCTGGAGCAGTGGCTTTTTGGCACTGGAGCAGTCGCTGTGTGGCACTGGAGCGACTTTGAGAAGATACCCCACATCGAAGGGCAAAGCAGAAGATCCAGCAAGGCGGTAGGAGGGGCGAATTCACGTTTAGAATCAAACCCCATTCCCACAAGATATTCTCAAAGGGCTCAAACAAACCTTGTGTACATCAGGACCCAGAGACCCCATAGAGACTGAAACAGAACTGTATCTGAGTGTTTCTGTGGAGGTATGGGCCAGCAGTGGACTGCTGCAGGGGCAGGGGCTCTGGGTGCAGCAGACTTGGGTATGGCTAGGTGCAGCAGACTTGAGTATGGCATAAGCCCTCTTGGAGGAGGTCGCCATTAACCCCACCATAGAGTTGCCAGAACTTACAAAGGACTGGGAAATAGACTCTTGAAGGGCACAAACAGAACCTTGTGCACACCAGGAGAAAGGAGCAGTGGCCCCACAAGAGGCAGGATATGCTTTAATGTAAATCTCAGCAATATCTTCTTTGATCCACCTCCCAGAGTAATGAAAATAGAAACAAAAATAAACAAATGGGACCTGATTAAACTTAAAAACTTCTGCACAGCAAAGAAAAGCATAAACAAAATGAAAATACAACCCACAGGATGGAAGAAAACATTTGCAAGTGAAGTGACCAACCAAAATTTAATCTCTAAAATATATAAACAGTTTGTGCAGCTCTATTAAAAAAACTCAAATAAAAACTGCAGAAGATCTAAATAGACATTTCTCCAAAGAAGACATACAGATGTCCAAAAAGCATATTAAAAGATGCTCAATATGACTAATTATTGGAAAAGTGTAAATAAAAACTACCATTAGGTATCACCACACACCAGTCAGAAGGTCCACCATCCAAAAAGTAAACAAATAATAAATGATAGAGAGTGTGTGAAGAAAAGGGTACCCTCCAACACTGTTGGTGGGAATAGAGGTTGGTATAACCACTATGGAAAACAATATGGAGGTTCTTTACAAATCTTAAAATAGAACTACTATATGATTCAGGAATTCAACTCCTGGGCATGAATCCAGAGAAAACTGTATGTATGTTAAAGAGATACATGCAACTTCCCCTCACCAGTGTTAGCTACAGCACTATTTTCAACAGCAAAGACACAGAAGCAACCAAAATGCCCATCAACAGAGGAATGAATAAAGAAGATGTGGTGTATATATATATACAACAGACTATTACTCAACCATGAAAAACAAAAATATGCCATTTTAAGCTACATTGATTGAGCTAGAGATTATTATAATACAAAGTGAAGTAGGTCAGACAAAGAAAGACAAATACTATATAATATCCCATATGTGGAATCTAATTTTTAAAATGACACACACACAAAAATAAATAAATAAATAAATAAATAAAAATGACACAAATGAACTAATTTACAAAACAGAAAGATAGATGAGGGAGGGATAAATCAGGAGCTTGGGATGAACATATATACACTACCATATATAAGATAAATAATCAATAAAGACTTATTGAATAGCACATGGAACTTTACTCAATGTCTCTGATAACATATAGGAGAAAAGAATCTGAAAAATAATTGATATGTGTATGTGTGTAACAAAATCACTTTCCTGTAGACCTGAAACTAGCACAACATTATAAATGAATTGTACCCCCAATAAAAGTTTTTTTAAAAAATAGTGAAGAAAAATTTCAGATCCTATATTTGGCAAACAACCTTTGCTGATCATTTGATGATGTCTTGTTTTAGTTTGCAGGATCCCAGACTATCAGATCCAAGGCAAACCATGTGGTAACAGCTTTAGGTGGGAATATTATGTGCTATTTTTAGCTATATATGCTGGTTGAAATCATAATTTGTATTCAAAAGGCAATTATTTCTATACCTTCCATTATTCAGCTTTTGTAGCTGTTTCATAAAACTGCTATTAAATGGATATTATTCATTCTCACTCTTTAGTTTCATTAAATATATTGATAAAGTCAAATTACTATATGGCAATATGTATGTTCAAGAGTATATAAATAAGTATTTGTATTTGTGTGTGTATGCATAAGTACTTGCTCTTCATATTATTGAAATGGGAACATACTTCTTATATAGTAATGGGGGCGAGCTATAATAACAGTACAAAGTAGGGTTGTATCTCTCTCACTCCTGGAGAACTTGACAGCTTAGATAGAAATATAGGTTTTATTGAGTGTCAAACTACCTTTACTGGTCTAGACAACTATGATAAATTTTGCAGTAGGACTTCCTATTCCAGTCATAACTGAGTGACTTATATAAAAAATACCAAATTTATGCAACGTTTGTTTCCTCTCACTTGCCAGAAACCAGTTCAGGTCTTAAAACTCTCAAAGGAAAGACTGCAAAGAGGCAAGCCCCACTCTTATCTTGGTCTTTCTGAAGAAATCTTCCAAGTGGCAGCATTTTAGAAGAGATTCCAAGTAGAAAACAAAGATCTTAGTGGATTTAGCAAATATATGTTACAGTTCTGGGGTAGCAACAAATATCTTTGAATGCTTTTTATGCTCTGTATTTATAAGCCAAGCTTCCAGGCTTGGCTGGAAGATGCTGGGAGTCTAGAGAGATGAGATTCAGATGCTGCACAGTGCTATGGAAATATTAAAGTTACAGTCAAGTTTGAGTGAGAATCTTTTGGTCAATATCCCAGCCTTTTAGTTGAAACCATAGAAAGATCAAATAAAATATGCTCACAACAAAAACCAAGTTTTAAAATGATAAAGGTAATTTGCCAGTAATTTAGCTTCTGTAAAAATCAAAATTAACACTCTTTAGAGAAAGATACAATCTAGAGTCTCTGCAATATATCATCAACAGCATAAGGAGTATGATAAAAATTTAATAGAAACACAAATAATCAGGAGAAAAAGTGACCAATAGTGAAGATAAAAATAGTCAACAGGGATAGAAAGAGGAATGATCCAAATATTAGAGTCAGCAGATAAGGATTTCACAATTGCTATAATTAATATATTAAAGAAAATAGGCACTAAGATTGACATAATGAATAAAGAAATGGAAAATAGTAGAGTATTAAAATCAATAAAATAATTAAATGACTAATATGTACAGTGAGCAAGGTACTTGCAATTAAGAACTGAGTGGGGCTGATAGCAAACTAGACATAAAAGAAGAGTGCATTAGTAAAGGCAAAGGCAGAGCAGCAGAAAGTTCACAAAATGAAATACAGAGAGTAAAACTAATGAAGAAATATGTAATACTGAATATGAGACATAAGGGAGCTGCTTGAAATGTCTAAAAATACACTTTATTGGAGTCCAGAAAGATAGGAAAAAAACTGGGACAAAACCACTATTTGAAGAAATAATGGCCAGAATTTTCCAGATTTAAGAAAAGACAACCTACTAATTCAATTAGGTCAGTCAACTCTTAGCACGGTAAATAAAAAGTCACACCTTTGCACATTGTCATCAAAGCTCTGACTAAAATATGCAAAGAAAGAATCTTAAAAGCAGTAAACAAATGTTCTATTACCTTTGAAGGCGCATCAATGGACTTTTAGCTATTAGGTATTTTAGGTAGAATATAACTGAATTAACTTTCCCCCCAGTTTTATGGAGAAATAATTAACATACATCACTACATAGCTTAAAGCATACAGCTTGATGCCTTGATTTACATATATTGTTAAGTTATTACCACAATAGGTTTAACTAATATTCTTCATGTCATGTGGATATGATACAAGAAAAAGAAAAGAATTCAGATAAGAGCTCTTAGGACCTACTCTTTTAACAACTTTCTTATGTATAGTACAGCAGCGTTAACTATAGTCATCATGTTGCACCTTACACCCCTAGGATTTATGTATCTTACAGCTGGAAGTTTATAACCTTTGATCATCTTTCTCTAATTCCTCTTCTCCCCATCCTCCAACTTCAGTAACTACAAATCTGTTCTCTTTTATTAAAAGTTTAGTGGTTATGTTTGTGTTTGTCTATTTTCTAAGATTCTAAGATGACAATAAGATGATACAGTAATAAGATGATAAGATGACAATAAGATGATACATAATGATAATAAGATAATACAATGATAATAAGATGATACAGTACAGGTGACTTTGGAAAAGCATAGGTTTGAACTGCATTGGTCCACTTTTTTTTTTTTCCATTTATTTTTATTAGTTGGAGGCTAATTACTTTACAATATTGTAATGGTTTTTGTCATACATTGACATGAATCAGCCATGGATTTACAAGTATTCCCCATCCCGATCCCCCCTCCCACCTCCCTCTCCACCGATTCCTCTGGGTCTTCCAGTGCACCAGGCCTGAGCACTTGTCTCATGCATCCAGCCTGGTATAAACGCAAACCATTGGTCCACTTTATATGTGAATTTTTTCCAAAAATACACACTATAGTACTACATGACCTGTGGTTAGTTGAATCTGTGAATGTGAAACCATGGATGCAGAGAGCTGACTGTACAGTTATATTCAGATTTTTGAGAGTGTGTGATTAGTGCCCCAACTCACAAGTTGCTCAAAGGTGAGCTTTATTTGCTTTTTTCTGTCTGACTTATTTCACTTAGCGTATGAATGCAAGGCCCATCCATGTTGTTGTTGTTGTGGCAAATGGCAGCATTTCTTCATTTTTATGGCTGAATAATATTCTATTGTGTGTGTATGTGTGTGTGCGCATGTGCGCTCCTCACAACTTAATTCATTCATCCATTGATAGACACTTAGGTTGTTTCTATATCACTGCTATTGTAAATAATGTCTCTGTGAGCCTGGGGGTGCATATATCTTTCCGTGTTTTTGTTTCCTGAGGGTATATTCCCAGAAGTGGAATTGCTAAATAATATGGTAGCTCTATTTTTCAGTTTTTTAGGAAACTTCATACTGTTTTCCATAATGACTGTACCAATTTACATCCCTACTAACAGTGCACAAAATTTCTCTACCTCCATCCAAGCATTTAATTTTTGTTTTTCTGATGATGAACATTATAACAGATGTAAGGTGATTTCATTGTGGTTTTAATTTGCATTTCTGTATTAACTAGTGACAATGACCATCTTTTCCTAGACATTCGACCATTCATACATCCTTGTGGTAAAATGTTTATTCAGTTTTTATTTATCAATTTTGCTTGTATTATGAGTTATTTTTCCTTTTGTTATTGAATTGTACAAGTTATTTATATATTTTTAGTATTAACATCTTATCAGACATATGGTTTGTAAATATTTTTCTTATTCTGTATATTGCCTTTTCACCTTGATTTTTTTATTTTTTATTGAAATAGAATTGATTTATAATGCTGTGTTAATTTCTGCTCTATAGCAAACTGACTTAGTTATACACATACATACACTTTTTTTAATATTCTTTTCCATTATAATATCCCAGAATCAAGATGGCAGAACAGAACGTGCACTCTTTCTCCAGTGACAACACCAAAATCGCAACTAGCTGCTAAACCATCATTGACAGGAAAACGTTGAAACCCACCCAAAAAAGATACCACACATTCAAGGACAAAGTAAAAGCCACAACAAGACTATAGGAGGTACACCATCACATTTAAGGTCAAACCTCATACCCACCAGAGACTCTTGGAGAGCACAAACAAAACTGCATACCAGAGCCCAGTGAAAAGAGCAGTGACCTCCCCAAGAGACAGCCAGAGCTGCCTATCAGCGTTTAAGGGTCTCCTGAGGGGCATGGGACAGCAGACCACTGCCACAGGGATAGGGGCACTGGCAGTAGCAGTCCTGGGAGGTGCAGCATGTGGCATAAGTCCTCTTAGAGGAGGTCACCATTAGCCCCATGATAGAGCCACTGGGTGGGTGAGTCACAAACAGGAGAACAATTATACCAAGGAAGTTCTCCCACTGTTGTAAAAGTTCTAGGCCTGACAACAGACTTCCCAAACTGGGGATCCAGCGAAGGGACTGAGAATCCACAGGGTTCTGACTTTGAAAGTCAGTGGGATTTGATTACTGATTCCACAGGACTGGGGAAACAGAAACTCTTGGAGGGTATAAGCAAAACCTGTGCTCATCAGGACCCAGGAGAAAGAAGCAGTGACCCCACAAAAGACTTAACCAGACTTGCCTGTGAGTGTTTGTGTATCTCTGGTGGAGGCGTGGATCGACAGTGGCCTGCTGCCCGTTCAGGGACACTAGCAGCTCTCCTGGGAGGCCTGCTGTGCTGGTATAAGTCCTCTATGAGGAGTTTGCTATTTACCCTACCATAGTTCAGCCTCAGGCAAAACCACAGGGAGGGAGCACAGCCCCACCCATTTAAAGAAAATTGATTAAAGATTTATTGAGCATGGCCAGAGTAAGACCCAGTTTCCCCACAGCCAGTCCCTCCCATCAGGAAGCTTCCATAACTCTCTTATCCTCACGCATCAGAGGGCATACAGAATGAAAATCACATCACAGAAAACTAACCAAAATGATCACATGGCTCATAGCCTGGTGTAACTCAATGAAACTATGAGCCATGCCATGTAGGGCTATCCAAAATAGACAGGTCATGGTGGAGAGTTCTGATGAAATGTTCCACTGGAGAAGGGAATGGCAAATCATGTCAGCATCCTTGCCTTGAGAACCTCATGAACAGTATGGAAAGGAAAAAAGATATGACTATGAAAGATGAACTCCCCAGGTCGATAGGAGTCCAATATGATACTAGGGAAGAGTAGAGAAATAGCTCCAGAAGGAATGAGGAGGCTGAGACAAAGTGGATACAATGCCCAGTTTGGGTGTATCTGGTAGTGAAAGTAAAGTCTGATGCCATAAATAGCAGTATGGAATAGGAACCTGGAATGTTAAGTCAATGTTAATCAAGGTAAATTGGAAGTGATCAAACAGGAGATGGCAAGAGTGAACATTGACATTTTAGGAATCAATGAACTAAAATCAATGGGAATGTGCGGATTTAATTCAGATGATCATTTTATCTACTACTGTGGACAAGAATCCCTTAGAAGAAAGGGAGTAGCTCTCATAGTCAACAAAAGAGCCTAAAACACAGCAACTGGGTGCAATCTCAAATATGACAGAATGATCTCGGTTCGTTTCCAAGGCAACCATTCAACATCACAGTAATCCAAGTCTATGCCCCAACCATTAATGCTGAAGAAGTTGAAGTTGAATGGTTCTGTGAAGACCTATAAGCCCTTCTAGAACAAACAACACAAAAAGATGTCCATTTCACCATAGGGGACTGGAATGAAAAACTAGGAAGTCAAAAGATATCTGAAGTAACAGGCAAGTTTGGCCTTGGAGGACAAAATGAGGCAGGGCAAAGGTTAACAGTTTTGTCAGGAGAACACACTGGTCATAGCAAACACCTTCTTCCAACAACACAAGAGACAACCCTCCATATATACATCACCAGATGGTCAATACCAAAATGAGATTGATTATATTTTTGCAGCTGAAGATAGAGGAACTCTATACAGTCAGCAAAAACAAGACCAGGAGCTGACTATGGATCAGATAATGAAATACTTATTGCAAAATTCAGACTTAAATTGAAGTAAATAGGGAAAACCACTAGACCATTAAGGTATTACCTAAATCAAATCCCATATGATTATACAGTGAAGTAACAAAGAAGATTCAAGGGATTAGATCTGAGAGACAGAGTGCGTGAAGAACTATGGAGATCCATAGCATTGTACAGGAGGAGGTGACCAAAACCATCCCCAAGAAAAAGAAATGCAACAAGGCAAAATGTTTAATTGAAGAGGCTTTACAAATAACTGAAAAAAGAAGAGAATTGAAAGGCAAAGGAAAAAAGGAAAGATCTACTTATCTGAACACAGTTCCATAGAATAGCAAACAGAGATAAGATAAGGAAGACTTTCTTATCTTCAAAGACATAGAGGAAAACAACACAAAGGGAAACACTACAGATCATTTCAAGAAAATTAGAGATACCAAGGGAATATTTCATGCAAAAATGGGCACAAAAAAGACAGAAAAAGAATGGACCTAACAGAAGCAGATGACATTAAGAACATTTGCAAGAATACACAGAGGAACTCTACAAACAGGTCTTAAGGATTCAGATAACCATGATGGTATGATCACTCCCCTAGAGCCAGACATCCAGGAGTGTGAAGTCAAGTGGGACTAGGGAAGCATCTCTATGGACAAAGATAGTGGATGTGATGGAATTCCAGCTGAGCTATTTCAAATCTTAACAGATGATGCTGTTAAAGAGTTTCACTCAATATGCCAGCAAATTAGGAAAACTCAGCAGTGACCACAGGACTGGAAAAGTTCAGTTTTCATTCCAATCCCAAAGAACGGCAATGCCAGAGAATGCTCAGATTACTGCACAATTGTACATATCTCACATTTTGAGCAAGGTAATGCTCAAAATCCCGCAAGTTAGGTTTCAACAGTCCATGAACTGAGAATTTCCAGATGTACAAGCTAGATTTAGAAAAGTGAGGGGAAATAGAAATCAAATTGCCAGCACCCATTGGATCATGGAAAAAGCAAGGGAATTCAAATAAAACATCTACTTCTGCTTCATTGACTACACTAAAGCCTTTGACTGGATCATGACAAACTGTGGAAAATTCTTAAAGAGATGGGAATACCAGACCATGCTACTTGTCTCCTGAGAAATCTGTATGCAGGTCAAGAAGGAAGAGTTAGAACCAGACATGAAACAATGGACTGGTTCAAAACTGGGAAGGGAGTATGTCAAGGCTGTATATTGTCACCTTGCTTATTTAACATATATGCAGTCCATCATGTGAAATGCTGGACTGGATGAAGCATAAGCTGGAATCAAGATTACCAGGAGAAACATCAATAACCTCAGACATGCAGGTGACACCTACAGGTGATGACACTATTCTCATGGCAGAATGAAGAGGAACTAAAGAGCCTCTTCATGAAAGTGAAAGAGGAGAGTGAAAAAGTTGGCTTAAAACTCGACATTCAGAAAATGAAGATCATGGCATCTGGTCCCATCACTTTATGGCAAATAGATGGGGAAACAATGGAAACAGTGAGAGGCTTTATTTTTTGGGCTCCAAAATCATTGCAGATGGTGACTGCAGCCATGAAATTAAAAGATGCTTACTCCTTGGAAGAAAAGCTATGACCAGCCTAGACAGCATATTTAAAAGTTGAGACATTACTTAACCAACAAAGTTTCATCTAGTCAAAGCTATAGTTTTTCCAGTAGTCAAGTATGGATATGAGAGTTGGATATAAAGAAAACTGAGTGCTGAAGAATTGATGCTTTTAATCTGTGGTGTTGGAGAAGACTCTTGAGAGTCCCTTGGACTGCAAGGAGATTCAACCAGTCCATCCTAAAGGAAATCAGTCCTGAGTGTTCATTGGAATGACTGATGCTGAAGCTGAAACTCCGGTATTTTGGCCGCCTGATATGAAGAATTGACTCACTGGAAAAGACCGTGATGCTGGGAAAAATTGAAGGCAGGAGGAGAATGGGACAACAGAGCATGAGATGGTTGGATGGCATCACCGACGTGATGGACATGAGTTTGTGTAGGCTCTGGGAGTTGATGATGGACAGGGAAGCCTAGTGTGCTGAAGTCCATGGGGTCGCAAAGAGTCGGACACAACTGAGTGACTGAACTGTACTGAATAACTAATTAAAGTATTTAATTCCTTTGCTAACATTAGCAAGGGGGTCACTCTGTCCTCCTTCTGACATCTACGTCAGAAGTTTTCTCTGTCCCTTTTCTTACTTTAATAAAACTCTGCTACACAAAAGCTCTTGAGTGATCAAGCCTGGTCCCTGGTCCCGAAGCTAAATCTTCTTCAAAGATCACGAATTTGACATCATTCACTGAGAGCTGTCAAATAAGTGGTGCTGGAAAACTGGACAGCTACATGAAAAAAAATGAAACTAGAATACTTACTAAAACCCTACACAAATATAAACTCAAAATGCATTAAAGACACAGATGTAAGACCAGATATGATAAAACTCTTAGAGGAAAACTTAGGCAGGACACTTTCACATAAATCATAGCAAGATCCTGTTTTTACCCACCTCCTAAAGTGAAAGTGAAGCCACTCAGTGGTGTCTTCACGACCCCATGGACCCTAGCCTGCACCAGGCTTCTCCATCCATGGGATTTTCCAGGCAAGAGTATTGGAGTGGGTTGCCATTTCCTTCTCCACGGGATCTTCCCGACCCATGGATCGAACCCGGGTCTCCCACCTTGCAGGCAGACTCTTTACCCTCTGAGCCACCAGGGAAGCTTGCCTCCTAGAGTAATGGGTATAAAAACAGAAATGAACAAATTGAAACTAATTACACTTAAAAGCTTTTGTACAGCAAAGGAAACAATAAAGAAAATTAAAAGACAACTCTCTGAATTTGAGAAAATGATTGCAAATGAAGAAATTTACAAAGGGTTAATCTCCAAAATGTAAAAGCAGATCATGCAGTCCAATATCAGGAAAATAGCTTAATTTAAAAATGAGAAGTCCTAAACAGACATATCTCCAAAGAAGACATATATGTGGCCAATAAATACATGAAAAGATGTTCAACATTGCTTATAATTAGAGAAATGTAGATCAAAAGAACAATGAGGTATTATCTCATGCCAATCAGAATGGGCATTAACAAGAAAATTACAAACAGTAAATGCTGGATAGGATGTGGAGAAAAGAGCACTTTCTTGCTCTGTTGATGCAGATGTAAATTGATATAGCCACTATGAAGAGTAGTATGGAGATTCCTTTAAAAGTTAGGAACAAAACTACCACATGATCCAGCAGTCCCACTACTGGGTATGTGTGTGAGTGAGTATGTGAATGTGTGTGTGTGTGTGTGTGTGTGTGTGTGTGTGTGTGCATGTTAAGTCACTTCAGTTGCTATGTACCATAGATTGCCAGGCTCCTCTGCTTATGGGATTCTCTAGGCAAGAATACTAAAATGGGTTGCACGCCTCCTAAAGGGTATATTCCCAACCCAGGAACTGAATCCATGTCTCTTGGATCAATCTCATATTTCTCACATTTCCTGCAGTGGCAGGCAAATTATTTACCACTAGTGCCAACTGGGAAGCCCACTATTGGGCATATACCCTGAGAGAATCATAATTCAAAAAGACAAATGGATCCCAGTGTTCATTGCATCACTATTTACAATAACCAGGACATAGAAGCAACCTAAATGTCCACTGACAGATGAATGGATGAAGAAGATGTGGTACATATATACAATGGAATATTAATTAGCCATAAAAAGGAGTGAATTTGAGTCAGTTGCAGTGAGGTGGATGAATCTAGAGCCTGTTATACAGAGTGAAGTAAGTTAAAAAGAGAAACACAAATATTGTATATTAACAAATATATGTGGAATCTAGAAAGCAGTACTGATGAACTTTTTGCAGAGAAGGAATGCAGGGGCAGACATAGATAAGAGACTTGTGGATACTGTGGGGTAGGGTGAATAAATGACAAACTGAGAAAGTAGCATTGACATATATATACTATCATGTGTAAAATAATTATAGAGAAGCTGCTATATAACAGGGAGCCCAGCATGGCTCTCTGTGATGACCTAGAGGTGTGAGATGGGAGGGAGAAAGGAGCCTCAAGAGGAAGGGTATACATCTATAATTAAGACTGATTCACATTTAATGGCAGAAATCAGCAGAACATTGTAATTATCCTCCAATTAACTTTTTAAATTAAAAGAATAATAAAAGAAAGAACAGAATAAAATGAAACAGGAAAACAGTAGAAATAATGAAATTTCCTGAGGCCTCATCTGTCATTTTCCTTGCCTCAATGGTGAACCACAGCTGATCCTTCCCAGAAAGTCCTCTAATACCTCTAGGTAGGTCTCTGGACTTGCTATCAGTAGTGTGAGGCCAACTTAGACACTGACCCAGCCCAATTTCTGTGTGTACTTTCCCTCAAAGCTCACAGTTATTAATGTTAGACCAGCCTCAAAATGTGGGAACCTTCATTGTCTATTCAGATATTCCACAAATGCAGTGTTTACCAAGCCAGTTACAGGGATTTAATCTGTTGCTCCTGTGGCTGCATGGAGAGAATTCCATTCCTCTTCTTTGGTAGCACTATTCCTAGCGTTCAGCAATAGCTGATTAGCACACACTTACTCAGGCCAGGGAGAAGGAAGGATATGGCACAAGTTGAATGTAGACATGCCTGTGGTGATAGAGGCTGGCAGGAAGTTGCAAGAGACTGGGGTGCACCATATACTCTTGCCTTTCACAGGGAAGTTGTCCCCCACCTCCCAACCATGGTACCCTAGGCAGTGGTGGGCCTACCGGGAAAATATATGCAATGTTCTGTACTAGCTCAAAGGACCCTTGGAGGTAGCAGCAGCAGCAACAGTGGTAGTGGTCCACGCCTGCCTCTTCAATCTGAGATAGGATCCATGACATGTACCAGCCCCTGGAGCTCACATAAATGGTGCCCTGCTGCCTAAGGGCATAGGGGAAAGAAGCTCCTATGGCAGACCCCAACCCCTCTTTTTGCACCCCACAACAATGGTCCCATGCCTCTTTGGCATGCCCAGGCTTCTTCCTGGATTCCCTCAGATGTGGTGCATTATACTCTGGCCTCCACAAGCTGTCTTCATGTTGCCAATCCCAGTCTTTTCCTTGGGGTCTGGCCGCCAAAGCCAGAGTCTCAGTACCAAGTCCCTACCCACCCTGCTTTGTGACCACAAGCAGACAAATATCTCAGGCTGGGCAGCATGCATCAGCACCGATCCTCTGTGCGGGATTATCTCAGCTTTGCCCTCTGTATACCCGTGGCTGTACTCTCCTCTGAGGCTCTGAAGCTTCCCATTTGTCTCCACTAGTGAGGGTGCGTCCTATGTTGTGGAAAATTTTCTTGCTTCACAGCTCCTTCCCAGATTCCTTTGTCTATCTCTTTTTTATTTCCTTTTTTCCTTTTGCTCCACCCAGTTACTTAGAGATTTTCTTTCTTTTTTAAAAGACTAAGGTCTTCTGCCAGAGTGTAGTAGATCTGCTGGGCTTCCCTGGTGGCCCAGAATGAAGGAGATGGGGGTTCCATCCCTGGATTGGAAAGATACCCTGGAGAAGGGAATGGCTACCACTCCAGTATTCTTTCCTGGAGAATCCCATGGATTGAGGAGACTGGCGGGCTACACTCCAGTGTAGCCAGGGCTACATTCCCTACAACTAGGGAGTTGCAAAGAATCAGACATGACTAAGCTACTAACACAACACTGGGAAGTCATTCCACTTGTAGATGCATTTTTTATATTTTTGTGTGGAGAACGTAAACTCCACATCTTACTCTCCCATCATCTTTTTACTCCTCCACCAAAGGACATCTTAAACTATCTGTATGATATATATTGAACTTCCCCAGTGACTCAGTAAAGAATCCACCTGCAGTGCAGGAGACCTGGGTTGGAAAGATCCCCTGGAGAAGGGCATGGCAACCCACTCCAGTATCTTTGCCTGGAGAATCCCCATGGACGAGGAGCCCATTGGGCTATAGTCCATGGGGTGGCAAAATTGGACACAACTGAGTGACTAATTACACAAAGCACATGATATGTATTGAATGCTTTTTTGAAGATACTCTTTAAGCAAGACATTTTCTTTCATTCCTATTTCTTTAAGCTTTGTAAAATGAATATTATACATTTTATCACATGCTTTTTCTATATCTATTGACCTTGTCAATAGTTTTTTCCTCTCTGTTAATGTGGGGAATTATTTGATTTTCTGAGCAATACCAACTTTCCCTTTCTAGAATAAAATCTAACTTTAATGTATTTACATACACACATTAATGGATTTGGTGTTTTAAAGTTCTGTTTAAAACCTTTGTATTTATGTTAAGGAGCAAAAATCACCCATATATTTTCATTCTCAGATTGTTCTTGCTGTATTTTAATATTAAGGTTAAGCTACATCATATGATTTGGGATGTTTCCTGGGGTTTGTTTTTTTTTTCAGTTTCTGAAAGAGATGATATAAGATTGAAGTTATTTCCTTATTGAATACTTTATAAAACTTGCTGGAAACTTTCTGAGATTAAGTTTTTAAGTTTATGAGTGATATAGAATAAATGATTTATTATAAAAGGTAGGTAAGGGAGAAGAGAGGAAATAGAGGTCTGGAAGAGGACAGTTTAAGGATCAGATAAAAGTCACTAACCAGGGACCCCAAAGAAGAGAGCTGGCAAAAGAGTCTACACAAGGTTATCGTTCTGAGTCCAGTGATGGGCCAGAACTCATTATATATTTTCAGCATCGACAGTCTGGAAGAAAATCAGGCAAGAGTTGTGACAACCTATGAATACAAACCAATGTCTGTCATTCCCCATCTTTAACCTTGATTATAGAGTAATTCACTAAAAAATCTGCATCTGATTCAGCCTTAATAATCTGCAGGAGGAGATCCTGTTGGAGGTGAAAGAGCTGCAGGTCTGAGTGCTATCCCTTGGCAACCAAAAGAACCAGTGCGTGACGTCTGGAATGGAACTGCGCCTAGACCGCCACACTGACTTTTACAGGGTAAAGACAGCTGCTTCACTTCTGCCCCTCTAATGTCATGCTAGTGGTAAAGAACCAGATTGCCAATGCAGGAGATGTAAGAGGTGTGGATTTGATCTCTGGGTGGGAAAGATCCCCTGAGAAGAAAATGGCAACCCACTCCACTATTCTTGCTTGGAGAATCTAATGGACAGAGGAGCCTGGCAGGCTGCAGTCCATAAGGTCACAAGGAGTTGGACACTGAAGCAACTTAGCACACATTCACAGAAACCTGGCCCAGGACCATATAGGTGAGCAAATCTGGTAAATGTAGTTCCCACTCAACTAAATTCACAGTACAAAACCACTACAACCCCAATTAGCTTGAAAACTATACATACACTTGTTTCATTTATAAATTTTAATTTATATGAAGTGGCAATATTTGTGCATAATTTTAGAAGGGCATTTTCCAGGTTTTATGATCAATATATGCTGTTTACATAAGCAGAAAAGTTTTATTTTAGCATGCTTCCAAATAAATTTCAAAATTATACTAAATTATTGAAACAATTAATGGTCAGGTAGGACTCCGTAGGGAGGCCAAGGTCCCCAAGTGGGGAAAAGAGGCAAGTGAACAAGCAGCAGACTTGTTTTTCTCTACATTCCTTCACTCTACCTTAGTCACATAGGAGGCTCCTTTAACCTTGTGTTGCCATGGCAACTATCTGAAACTAAAGTTTTCAAACCCTGAGCTGCTAATTGCTCAATAAATCAGTATATCTTGCTCATGAGAATGTCCAAATGTCCTTCTTAAGCTGTGTTAATAGAACAAAGTATCTTGCTGCCTCCTGAGAAATCTGTATGCAGTTCAAGAAGCAACAGTTAGAACTGTACATGGAACAACAGACTGGTTCCAAATCCCGAAAGGAGTATGTCAAGGCTGCATATTTTCACCCTGCTTATTTAACTTATATGCAGAGTATATCATGTGAAATGGCAGGCTGGATGAAGCACAAACTGGAATCAAGATTGCAGGGAGAAATATCTATAACCTTGGATATGCAAATGACACCACTCTTATGGCAGAAAGTGAAGAACTAAAGAGCCTCTTGATGAACATGAAAGAAGAGAGTGAAAAAGTTGGCTTAAAGCTCAACATTCAGAAAACTAAGATCAAGGCATCCAGTCCCATCACTTCATGACAAATAGATGGGGAAACAATGGAAACAGTGACAGACTATTTTTGGGGGCTCCAAAATCACTGCAGATGATGAATGCAGCCATGAAATTAAAGGATGCTTGCCCCTTGGAAAAAAAGCTATGACCAACCTAGACAACATATTAAAAAGCAGAGATATTACTTTGCCAACAAAGGTCATATAATCAAAGCTATGCTTTTTCCAGTAGTCATGTGTGGATGTGAGAGTTGGACTATAAAGAAAGCTAAGCCCTGAAGAATTGATGCTTTTGAACTGTCGTGCTGAAGAAGACTCTTGAGAGTCTCTTGGACTTCAAGGAGATCCAACCAGTAAATCCTAAAGGAAATCAGTCCTGAATACTCATTGGAATGACTGATGCTGAAGCTGAAACTCCAATACTTTGGCCACCTGTTGCAAAGAACTGACTCATTTGAAAAGACTCTGCTGCTGGGAAAGATTGAAGGTGAAGGGGATAACAGAGGAAGATATGGTTGGATGGCATCACTGACTCAGTGGATATGAGTTTGAGCAAGGTAAGAGTCAGACACTACTGAGCAACTAAACAGAATTGATCTTGCTGTAAGACATGTTTTTCCAGGAAACAGGAACCTTCTGGCTAATCTTATTATCATAAGATGTATGTGTGGGAGTGAGTCTGATAAGACATTTACAACCTTGAGTCATTCTTTGGATCTATTCAGTTCAGTTCAGTTCACTGAGTCGTCGTGTTGAACTCTTTGCGACCCCATGGACTACAGCATGCCAGGCTTCCCTGTCCATCACCAACTCCCAGAGCTTGCTCAAACTCATGTCCATTAACCCAGTGATGCCATCCAACCATCTCATCCTCTGTCGTCCCCTTCTCCTCCTGCCTTCAATCTTTCCTAGCATCAGGGTCTTTTCCAACAATTTTGATATATTACTATTAATCAATTGAAAAAGTATATAGTATCTAGCTAAAAACTAGCAAGAGGGTTACTCTCCTTCCCCCTTCCAGTGCCTCTTATTAAAAGCTTTTTCTATCCCTGTTACTTTAATAAAACTTTGCTACATGAAGCTCTGGGTGACTGAGTCTGTGTCCTTTGATCTCGAAGTGAAATTATCTCCTTCAGAGATCAAGAATTTGTTCACCGCTGCCCAGTAAGCTATCATTATTAGGCTCCTTGTACATATGAAGTCATTGCTAAAACAAAACAAAACAAGAGAATTGGCAGAGAATATATCTTTTTTATTTTTGAAGTAGCTATTTGAGCACATTCTCAACATTTTAAATTCTCTTTAGCTTTTTGATAATTCATTTTACTTTATAACAATTTTGTTAAAACATATTTTCCTAAAAATCAGCCCTTTCACCTAGGTTCCAAATTAGTTAGCCTGGAAATAACTAATTCAAAGTAATCTTTTGTAGTTGTTTATATTTGCTAATATAATCTTTTTTTCCAAAAAATTTTTTTAATTTTTTAAAAATTATTTTCTCTTTTTTCTGGATTAAGGTACACAATCACTTTTATTGACATTCTGAAAGAAATACTTCTTAGATTTGTCCAAATAAATTTTCATGTTTTTTTCATTTATTAACTTTTCTCCTTAGTCTGTTCTGTCTGCTTTCTGTACTTTTTTATGTGAGGTTTTGGATAGAAGACTGATATTCTTTTTTAGAATGTTATGAGTTATGTTAATTTAGTTTGCTCTTATTTAGTAATTAAATTGTAAATTTTCTTTAATCTTTCCTCTTATTTCAGCAATTCTTATAAGTAAAGTTTAATAATGCAATATGCTTATGGAATTATGCTTCAAATATTGTGAACATATTAAGGTTGCTGCTCTTTATCCAAGAACAGCCCTTGTTTTTGTTATGTAACCCAAATGTTATTCTAGTGTGTTTATAAAGGGTGTCAAAAGTGCTATTTCTGATTTGTAAAACAAGTGCCAAATCTAGGTAAACTTTTAATTTTATTTAATTATTCTGTATTTCAAATTTTAAAACATCATTAAAATTTTAGTATTGTGGTAGAAGGTACATATAGAGAAGAACACAAATTTTGAATGGATAGCCTCAACCAATTTTAAAATATATATATACAACTGTGTAATCATCCCCCATATCAACATACAGAAAATTTTCAGCAGACAGAAGGTTTTTCATGCCCTTTCTCCTGCAAAGAAGTAGCTCCACTCTGATTTCTGTTACTCTGTATTAAATTAGCTTACTTTTGAGTTTCTTATAAAGAGAATCATATGTTTGATGTGAATCATTGTCTGCCTATTAATTTTGGGCCTTGTTTCCTTTGCTCAACATTTACCATTGTTGTTGCCTGTGGTAGTAGTGTTGGGGCCACTGTGAGGAAAGCAGGAGAGACTTCATCTTGAAGCCTGTCATCCATCTTAAAGACAGGATATTCACTGGACCTGAACTCTGCCCAAGAATGAGGAAATCATTGCTAATGAAAACCAGGTCTCCTGGAGACTCCCCTCCCAACAGATGGCAAATGGAGATTGTAGTTGAGGTCAGGCTGCCCATGTTAGATTAACCATGGAGACATGCCCCTGTGATGTAAAATTATTGTTCCCTCCTTTAACCTTAATTGTTTGTTCTCCTAGCACCTGCTTGTTGTAAAACTCAATCATATACATCAAAGAGGTTGTGAACATGTCATGTAGCGAGGAGTATAAAACTAAGTCTCTCAGAAACATCAGAGTTCTTGTTGGGAACTGATTCCCTTTGGACCCGCTGGCATAATAAACTGTACTACACTGGCTTAAGTGTCCTCCAAGGTGTGTTTTACGACTCCAGATTCCACAACAGCAGTTTATTCTGCTATGTTACTGTGTGGTATTTCATCATATCCACTATAACTTATTAATTTATTCAGCATTGATAGGTATTTGAACTGTTTCCAGCATTTGGCTATTATGAATAAAGCTGCAGTGAATATTATGATGCATCTTATCAGAGGAACTTATGTATGCATATCCTTTATCTCTATACCTAAGAGAGAAGCTTCTTTCATATGATGGAATTGTTTTTAATGTTAGTGAAGTGAAAGTAGCTCAATTGTGTCTGACTCTTTGCCACCCCATGGACACTACTGTTCATGGAATTCTCCGGGCCAGAATTCTTGAGCGGATAGCCATTCCCTTCTCCAGGGGATCTTCCCAACCCAGGAATTGAACCCAGGTCTCCCACATTGCAGACGGATTCTTTACCAGCCACAGGGAAGCCCAAGAATACAGGAGTAGGTAGCCTATCCCTTATCCAGCGGATCTTCCCGACCCAGGAATCGAACCGGGGTCTCCTGCGTTGCAGGCGGACTTTTTACTGACCGAGCTATAAGGGAAGCCTCTTAAGGTTGCTGCTGCTGCTGCTGCTAAGTTGCTTCAGTCTGTCCGACACTGTGCAACCCCACAGACGGCAGCCCACCAGGCTCCCCCGTCCCTGGGATTCTCCAGGCAAGAACACTGGAGTGGGTTGCCATTTCCTTCTCCGATGCATGAAAGTGAAAAGTGAAAGTGAAGTCGCTCAGTCGTGTCCGACTCTTCGCGACCCCCATGGACCTTAGCCTACCAGGCTCCTCCGTTCATGGGATTTTCCAGGCAAGAGTACTGGATGGGGTGCCATTGCCTTCTCTGCTTAATGTTGCTGGATATTATCAAAACATTTTCTAAAGTGGTTGTACTGATATACTCCCCCAGTTACATTATATCAGATTTCCAGTTGCTGCACATCATTGACAAAACTTGGTCCATCTTTACCATTTCCCCCAGTACCTAAAATTTATTGGGTGGTTAATATGTGCCAAGTATTATGGTAAATCACTTTTATTAATGAATTTATTCGCTCCATTCAGTTCCTGAAATAGTCTCAAAGGATAGATACTATTATGCACCCAAAATTTGTTTTGTTTTTGTTCTTGTTTTTAGTGATATTTTATTGAAATATAATGTACGTGGAAGTTATACTAAATATATTTTTTACATATCAAAGGTTTTTTCTCTACCAAGACAGAGAAAATGTTATCACTTAAAGGCTTTCTTGTGCCATATCCCCAACCGATCAGACCAGCAAGCATAATGACCATTCTGATTTCTATCATAAAGATTGAGTTTGCCTATTTTTGAACTTTATATAAATAGAATCACAGAGTATGTACTTCTTTTGCACCTGAAGCCTTTCACTAAACTTTATATCTGTGAGATCCAACAATGTTGCTGAGTTCATTCTTTTATAGTGCTGGTCATAGTGATTCACCATTGCTATCATTGTATAGTATTCTTCTGTATAAATATTAATATTATTCTTAATTTATTAACTAATTCTATGTTCAAGGGAACTCGGGTTTATTCCATTATGAGGCCATTACAGACAAACCTGCTTTTGATCATGCCTTTCAGTCAATAAATTGACTTACTTTCAGGAGTGTATCCTTAGAAGTGCAGTTGCTGAATAGAGGGCATATAAGTGTTTAATTGTAGTAGATAATACCAAAGGGTTTTCAATATTGGTTAACTCAATTTGCACTCCCATTGAAAAAGACTTCTAACTGCTCCAAATTTTTGCCAATACTTGATACTATCTTTTTAATTTTAGCAATTCTGATGGTGTGTAATGGTATGACATTGTAGTTTAATTTAAATTTTTTCTGATGACCAATGTTATTTCATATTTTTTCTGGCCATTTTGGTATAGTGTTTGTGAAAAACCTATCAAAGTATTCTACTAAATTTTAATTAAGTTGTTTTGTAGTACTGTGAATCTCTTCTCTCATTTTGTGGCTTGTCTTCTTGCTACTTTGATTTTTATGAAATGTAGCTTACTGTTTTTCCTTTTATGGTTAGTGCTTTTTGTATCTTAAGAAAATGTTGACTATTTCATGTTTATAAAGATATATTTCTGTTAATGTTCTAGAAATTTAATATCTTACCATTCGCATTTAAGTATATCATCCTTGTTCAATGTCATGTACAGTATGAGGAAGGGATCCAGGATTATTTTCTCTATGTGTTTATCCAGTTGTTCCTGTACATTTATTAGAAAGACCCTCTTTTTCTAATTGGATTGTAGTGGCATCATGTTTTAAATTATGGTAATGTATATGTATTTTCAACACTACGTTGTTCTATTAGAGTGTTGTAATAATGACATGCCAGTGTCACTCTGCTTAGTGGCTGAAACTTTATAGTAAGTTTTGATACTTGGTAGCATGATTCTCCAATGTGCTCCTCAAGACTTTTTTTAAAAATATACTTTAGCATCAGCTTGAAATTTTCAAAAATAAATATTTTAAAAGTAAATAAATAACAAGATAATAAAATAAAATTCAACTTGGATTTTAAGTGACATTACATATTGAGTATATAGGAGAATTTAGGGAGAATGAAATCTTAACATTATCGAGTCCTCCAATTCATGTGCATATATTCCTCACTTTATTTAGGTCTTTTAGAAATCCTTTCATCAATGTTTTGCAGTTTTAAATACAGAAGTATTGCCTATTATTGCAAGATTTATTCCTATCTGTAGAAATATTAGCTAGAGGATTATAGTCATAGGATTCTTAGGTATAAGATTATAACTTTTTTACACTGTTACAAATATTTACATTTTTTTTTGCTGTTTTACTTTATCTTTTTATTGAAGAATAACTGCTTTACAGAATTTTGTTGTTTTCTGTCAAACCTCAACATGAATCAGCCATAGGTATACATATATCCCCTCCTCATTGAACCTCCCTCCCCTTCCCACCCCTGCAGGTTGTTACAGAGCCCGTGTCTGAGTTTCTTAGCCATACAGCAAATTCCCACTGGCTGTCTATTTTACATATGGCAATGTAAGTTTCCATGTTACTCTTTCCATACGTCTCACCCTCTCCTCCCTTCTGCCCATGTCCACAAGTCTATTCTCTATGTCTGTTTCTACATGGATGCCCTGTAAGTAAATTCTTCAGTACCATTTTTCTAGATTCTGTATATATGTATTAGAATACAATATTTATCTCTCTCTTTCTGACTTACTTCACTTTGTATGATACATTCTAGGTTCATTCACTTCATTAAAACTGACTCAAAGCATTCCTTTTTATGACTGAGTAATGTTTCATTGTGTATATGTACCACAACTTCTTTATCCATTCATCTGTTGATGGGCATCTAGGTTGCTTCCAAGTTCTATCTATTGTAAATAGTGCTACAATGAAAATGGGATAAATGTGTCTTTTTCAGTCCTCAGGGTATCCTCAGGGTATATGCCTAGGAGAGGGACTGCTGGGTCATGTGGTGGTTTTATCCCTAGTTTTTAAAGGAATCTCCGTACCATCTTTTTCTTTAATAGTAAATTTTTTCTTTTACACAAAATTAAACCTTATACATAGAAATTGTAGCTTATGATGTTGTTATATTTATTAATTCTAATAAAACTTTTAAAGTTTTTATTTTTAAGATGCAAAATTATTATTCTTCCTTTCCAATCTTTATAATTTCCATTCCTCCTTTCTTGTTTTATTGCACCATTTAGGGCTTCTCATGCATTATTTTTTCATACATTATTTTCCCTATGAAATTGAAAAACGTGTGTATTCTACAGTTTGGGGTATAAATTAGGTTAAGTTGCTTAAATTATGCTATGCAAGTATTTATGTTAACTGGTTTTTATATTGGATTGCTTGTTTTGTCTGAGAGAACTATGTTAGAGTATTTATAACTGAGGATTTGTCTATTTTTTTCTATTTCTGTCAACTTTTTTCTCCACCATATGAAAAAATGAATAATAGCAAAGGTTTCAAGATGAGATTAAGCCTTGACTGTTTTATCCTTGTTTCATTAGTGACTTATTGGTCTAAGATAGAAAGGAAAGGTTGCGGAGAACTCTTCATTCCGCAATGTGCTCAGATGTCAGCACCATTCCTCTAAACTGGGGAAACATTAGTACTGCTTTCAGAACATCAAAAATGTCTAATGAAGCATTTGACTGAATGTCAAAATTTATTTGCTATAGATTAAACTGTCAAAGAGGGGAAGCATTAGGGTTACCTGTTGGGAAATGATCAACAGTTGCACTTAAATAATGATAGTTACTTTTCAACTACAATTGTGGCAGTGAAATAAAGAAAGAAATAGATAGTTCTAATTATAATTTGGAGATGGCAGGGACAACATTCCACAGTGACTTAAAAGTCAAGTGGGTGAGGAAGTTGAAAAATAAGAATGAATATTAATTTTAGGGTGTGAGCTTTAACAGTTTAGGCCCTGTTTTGTTTTAGTGTGTTTTTTATTGGTAAGCCCCACTGAGTGAATACAATCATAAGAAACTGCAGCAAATTTAGAGCATTAACTAGAAAGTTCTTATTTCAGTGTATTCAGTTTAATTATGTTCCCAAATCCTTTTATATCTAATTATATGAATGACATATATATTATTACTGTTTTCGATGACATTAGCTGCCTAAAAGTGTCTTAGTTACACTAATAAATGAAAGCTATTATGTATCTATATTGATACTAATATAGCTATAGATGTGTAGATTTACAGATAGATACTGATTCTTGAAATACTTGGGCAAAACATCACCCCAAAAATGTGATGATTAATTTAAATCACCTTTAAATTTTTTAACTCAAATGAAGATCGTGTTTATATTTTAAAATAATGCCAATTGAAAAAAAAATAATGCTGATTGGGATAGGTGCTAATTACTGAGAATTTCAAACCAACTACTGAAAATTTGATAATGATACACAGTGCACAGTTAATTAGAAAATATATTATGAAAGGTCAGGTTAGAAACTAAAGCTTTGACATTTTGATATATAGATAAACTATGTGGGAGCATAAAGTAAAGATTTATTTGAATTAAGGTATGATTGAATGGATGTTGCTCTTTCCTAGGGCATCAGGATGGATATCAGTAATTGCAATGTTAAATTAAATGGTAGCTGTAGTTAAGGATAGAGGCTAGCAGTTGTTTTAAATGATCCCAATCTCTGAATAGCTTGCTTAATTTATACTATATTTATATGGATTTATAATATACTACTCCAATAAATGACTTGAAATGCCAATGCCAGTGCTAAAGGCTACGTGACAAATTACAATGAAACCTTACACACACTTTTCTTTTTTTAAGTGATGTTGGTAGTAAGAACATCATACAATTTAAACATAGTCTTCAAAATGTCCAGTCATGCCAAAACACTAGTGCTGAGTAGCTTTTATTTTGTATGGAATATATTGATTCAAGATATTTTAAAAATAATTTTCTTAACCTTTTCAAAATTTTAGTTAATATAACCCACTCTACCTTCACACTCTCAATGGGATGTCATGTCAGTTTCTGAATGGCCACTTGCTTATTTCATAAATATTTGTTGAGAACCTACAATGTGAGACCAATAGCATAAGTGATAGCCAGGACTTTCAAGGAGCTCAGGCCAAGTGGAGATTCAGAGTTAAAACAGAAAAAAAAAAAAAAAAAAACATGAAAGTGACACGTGTATGAATAAAGACAAAATGAAATGGCATGAAAGCCCAAAATAAGGAGCTTGGTGGACTTATTAGAGATCCTAGAACAGGAAAAATTTAAGTTGGATCTTAAAGGAGATCCAAAATGCATTTGACAAGCCAATAGATGAGAGAAGGATGTTTCAGACAGAATAATCAGTTTAACAATAAGAAGAGACAGATATGGTTTGAATGCTTATCATTAGTCAAGCTGGATAAAAATGTGCTTTTATTCATTATAAAAGTGAGTCACTCATTCGTGTCTGACTCTTTGCGACCCCGTGGACTATACAGTCCATGGAATTCTCCAGGCCAGAATACTAGAGTGGGTAGCCATTCCCTTCTCCAGGAATCAAACCGCAGTCTCCTGCATTGCAGGCAGATTCTTTACCAACTGAGCTATGAGGGAAGCCCTGAAGACATTCATTATGAATGTCCTATAATTACATTATTCCCACACTACATATTAAGAAAATGAATCTCAGAAATGTCTTATAGCTAGTAAAGGGCAAATTTGGTATTCAGACTCAGCTAGTCTAACAGGTTTTACACTCTTTACTATGCCACTTAGATGGCATAAGAAAAGATGGAGGTAGAGGGTGAAAGAGCTTTGAGAAGGTGCTTTAGTAAAACAGCTTTAATCCTCTCCAGGGCTAATTTTAAAGCACAGAGTTTGTAATTTCAAGTATACCCTATTCCAAGAATAAAATATTTTTGTGAGTATATTTTTAAATGACCAGGTGGTTCAGAACTTAAACTTGGGGGTTTGTTCTAGTCTCTTTAAAAATGTGGTGCCTGGAATGCCCAATCCAGGGCCAGGTGAAGTTTCTGCAACAGCCACTGCTCCTCCGCCAGCTTTCCCGGAGTTCGTAGAGCCGCCGTTTGGGCAGGCTCCGATCCCGGTGACAGAAGCCTCTGGCCAACACTTCCAGAATCCGGCTCCAACCGAACCGCCCAAGCTATACCCGCCTCTCCCGTTAAAGTTGCAGGTATTGTCCCTTGATCCATCACACCAGAGCGAAGAAGGCATACCACGCTGACCCGGAGGACGCCGAGTGGACCACCCAGAAGGACCCCACCAACCCACGGGAAACCAAGATCATTCTGAGGAGGAAGAAAACGAGGTCCCGGACGAGCCCTCTACAGGATGGAGCTGGGTAAACGACTCCTGCTGCTTGGCCTCACCAATGCAATTCTGACTTTGGGTATGTGGGGCTATGACCCTGTCAGTAATAGACAGACTCCCCTGGTGAGTATCGTCACTCCGTTATGGGGACTTTAACAACAGAAAGGAACTTTCCTCTCTCTCACCAACCATAACCTTTCTTTGCCCTCTGGTGTTAGAAGAAGCCATCAATGGGCCAGGGACATAGGGTTACATTTAACATGAACACCAGCCTTACGGAGATAACAAAGGCTTATACCTCATATATGAGAATTAAAGAGGAAAAGGGCTCCCTTGCAAAAGGGGGACAGGCCTCCCGGTGCCTTGAGCAATACTACCAGGTCTGGGATGAATATTTCTGGATGACTCCTGAGAAGGGACAGTTGATTGCCCCTGCTACTATTTGCTGGGAACAAAAAGAACAGAAAGTTGGATTTGGAGACCATCCCCTAGACCCAAAAGAATTGTTATTTGTCCCCTGAAAAAAGTAAACAAATCTTGGAGGTTACCTATCACCCCAATCAGTCTGCTCAGTGGCCCGGTTCCGACTGGAAATATAATCCTGGAATCCGCTGGGTAGCCCCCAATGGGACCCAGTGGCTCTGTGGGCTTAACTTATGGCCATGGTTACCAGTTGGCTGAGTGGGGCGTTGCACATTAGGATTTGCTTTCGCCCATGGCAGAATTAAGCCTAGCCTACACCAGCCTCCAGTAAACCTGCCTTATCTGCATGCAAGATGGACACGATCTGTGTTCCAATGGTATGACTATCTTGCTGCCTTGTTTATACCCTCTGTAGGGACAACGGATATCATGGTTAAGGTAGAGGCCTTAACTAATTTCATTAAACAGGCCCTCTTAGACAGTACTAAAGCCATTCAAGCTTTGAACGAAGAACAGATTCAGATGAGGAAGGCAGTAATTCAAAATAGGATGGCATTAGACATACTCACAGCAGCCCAAGAAGGGACTTTGGCGAATGGTGTGTACATCCCTGACCTGTCTGAAGATGTATCTGCTGCCTTGGAGGATATGCAAAATCAAGTGAGAGCCATGTCTAATGAACTGTTATAGTAATCTTGATCATACTGCTTTGTGGGCCCTGCTTCCTACAATGCCTTGTGAATTTTATAACCCAGAGATTGATAGCATTCTCTCATGTGGGTGGCAGGAGGGCTAAGGTACAATATATCTCAATAAATGATGCTCGTTATGGAAACTAAGAGCATCAAGAGGGGGGAATGAAGAAGGAATTCATAGGGCCTGGACTCCATCTCAGGCCTGTCTGTGCTGATCATGCGCGGCCACCTCTCCAGTGGACTCTGAACTCTGTGCTTAGCGCCTGTGGGAATGACAGTGGAAGGATAAGACCCCCCCTCTGGGCAGGGGAATCTTGAAGAAGAGAAAACAGACACTAATCACCCCTGCCTCCGGACACTATCTATCAGAATGTAAGCACAGGCTTAACTATTTGGAATGTAACTGCGGGCTTATTGATTATTGACTGTTTGAACACATAACACGTGAATGATGGGGTTATTGTAGTTGTATTTACCCTTCCTTTGTTTATGTAAGTCTCAAGGGAATTGGGGTAGTGGGTTTGGACACATGGGGTATAAAAGATTTTCACAAATGCTGGACCGGGGTCCTTGGCTAAGAGGAGACTCGGCCTTGGGCCCGCAGGTGTAATAAACTGCACTCCACTAAAAAAAAAAAATAATAAAATAAATAAAAATAAAAATGTGGTGCCTGGATCAAAAATTATTGTCTTCTCCAAAATTTTCCAAAGTGACTTTCTTCTGTATCTGTATTGCCATAAATACACCTCTGCTGGGCTTTGTAATCTCTTAAAATATGTGGAATTTCTTTTTCTTTTTTTTCTAAAGACTGTTTTGGACTCCCAGCACCTCTTCCTCACCTTCAGTAGCATACGTTTAACTAGTATTTGCTTATAACCAAGTCTACCTTTTTTTTTTTTTTTTTTTGGTCTCTCTAAGTGAATTTTTAGAGATAAGTCCTGAAAAACTAATAATGGCCCTGGGGCAGGATGACACCCAAAATAACATTGCAGCTGGCTTGGTTTTTGTTAATTTTACAGGAATGTTCTGCTTTAGAAATACCCACTATATAACCCTTAATTTGAATATATATTTAGGGCAGTAGTTAGTACTGTCACATAAGAATTAACTTCAAACTTTACTCATGAAGAGGTGTTACTAAGCCAGCAAGAAAACTGGCAGGGGGTGGAGGGAAAATGAAAGGGTTAGATAGGCCTTGGTAGGGAGGTCAGGGTCCCCAAGTGGCAGGAGGAAATAAACCACAAGTAGCAGACATTTGTTGTTGTTGTTTGTTTTTCTCTTTTCTCTACAAAAGATTAAAGGAGGCTCCTTTTAATCTTGTGTTGCCATGATGACACTTGAAACTAACTTTGAGCTGCTAATGGCTCAGCAAAACAATAAGTATTACTCAGGAAAATGCTTTTCTTGAGCTATGTTAATGAAACTATGTATTTGCTTGGAATCTGCCTTTCTTCAAGACTCATGTCAGTTGTTGTATGGCTGTGGATTACTCCCTTTGTGCAGATGCTATCTCAAAATGCATGTGTTTGGAGAGGAGCCTAGTACAACTTTAAGCCTTGAGGTGTTTCTTTTATCTATGATTAGCAGCTTACTAACTAGTATAAAATGCCTTGCTAAAAAACCAGCAAGTGGGCACTCTTCCTGTCTCCTTATCATGTCCATGTCAGCTTTCTCTATCCCTTTACACCTTAATAAAACTTTGCCATGCAAAAACTCTGAGTGATCAGGCCTCATCTCTGGCCCCAGATAGAAATTCTCTCCTCGGAGGCCACACATACCAGGTCTGTTTACAGCTTTCAAAAACTAAATGTGAAGCATCAGGACAAGGGTAACTGATGACACTCACCTAGTTGAAATGCCTTCTACCTTTTATTCTTGCTTATAAGACAAGATAGTAGACTAATAGACATAGATGGTGATAAAGAAATTGGATTTAACCCTTATGGCAACTATGATGATTGCTAGGGGTCTATTGACTTTCTTTTTATGTAACATTGTAGAATTAAAACAGTTATAGTTGTCCTAGATTTAAAATTTCTCCTCCTATTTAAACCCCATTAAACACTCATAAAGATTTTTTTTTTATTCTAACACTTATATGTTCCCTTCCTCACACAATATTCCCATGCTTTCTTTTTTCTTTATCTCAGATTACCTAAGTGAGTATTTGTGGCAGGCAGTCTCTAAGCTGGCCCCTAATGATTCCTTCCTCCTGATTTTCATGCCCTCATGCCATATCCTCTTTTTGTATTTGAGCTAGACTTATTGACTCCCAGTGAATAGACTACAACAGAACTGTGTCAATTTTGATACTGGTTTATAAAAGGACTATGGCTTTAATTTTGAGAGTATAGACACTGCCTGACATAATGGTTTGATTTACAACTTTTCAATTTTATGATGGTATGAAATCTATTTGCATTCAGCAGAAACTGTGCTTCAAAATTTAAGTTTTTATATTTTCCCTGTCTAGTGATAAGCAGTATGATACTCTCTTGTAATGCTGAGCAGTGGCAGTTAGACCCAGTTCCCAATCAAGCCACTCAATCATGAGAGTAAACTACCAGTACACTTACAACTATTGTCTATCCATACAATCTTTCAGTTTTAGTCTCTCAGTACAGTATTCAATAAATTACATGAGATATTCAGCATTATAAAATACACTTTGTGTTACATGACTTCACCCAACTATTGGCTAACATAAGTGTTCTGAGCACATTTAAGACAGTGTAGACTAAACTAGGGACTTCCCTGGTAGCTCAGCTGGTAAAAAATCTGCCTGCAATGCAGGAGACCTTGGGTCAATTCCTGGGTCAGGAAGATCCCATAGAGAAGGGATAGGCTACTCATTCCAGTATTCTTGGAATTTCCTGGTGGCTCAGACAGTAGAGAATCCACCTGTGAACACTGGAGACCTGGGTTTGATCACTGGGTTGGGAAGATGCCCTGGAGGAAGGAATGGCAACCCACTCCAGTATCCTTGCCTGGAGAATCCCATGAACAGAGGAGCCTGACAGACTACAGTCCATGAGGTTGCAAAGAGTCGGATACAACTGAGCGACTAAGTACAGCACGGCTCAGGCTTAACAAAGGCTTGCTTCCCTGATGTCTCAGATGGCAAAGAGGCTGCCTGTAATGCAGAACACCCAGGTTCAAGAATGTTCAGTGGGTTAGATATTTTGATTGCACTTCTTACTTGTGATATTTTCAACTTACAATGGGGTTTATCAGGATGTAACCCCTCTGTAAGTTAAGGAAGATTTGTACTCTCTTACTGCCGCATGCTAGAAGGAAACCAACTATCATCTTGTAAGCTGCCCTATGTACAGGTCTCTATTACTTTGCTAGGGATGCCATAACAAAATACCACAGACTGGTGGTTCAAGCACAGAAATACATTTTTTTTAACAAGACCCAAATCAAGGTGCCGGCAGGATTGGTTTCTCCCAAGGCCTCTCCTTGGCTTCTAGATAGCTGCCTCTTACTGCATCTTCACTTGGTTCTCCCCTGGTGTCTGTTTTTGTGTCCAAAGTTGTTCTTCTTATGAGGACTCCAGTCATCAGATTAGGGCTCCCCCAATAGCCTTATTTTAATTTAATCACCTCTTTACTTTAAAGAGCCCTATTTAAAGGACCTATCTCCAAATATAGTTAGGTACTGAAGTACTGAGGATTAGAGTTTCAACACAGGAATTTGGAGGGGGATGCAATTCAGCATACAACAAGGCCTAAATGCCAAAGTACTAAGGGAGGTCTTAATTCAACAGCCTCTTAGGAAACTGCTGCCAACAATCATGTAAGTGAACTTGGAAGTAGATACACCACTAGGAGAGTCTTCTGATGAAATCAACGCCTTGGCAAACTGCCTGACTGAATCTGGTGAGTAAATTTGAGTCAGAGTCACCAAGGTACATCAAAACTAATTACATTAGTGACCTGCAGAAACTGTGAGGTAAATCTTTTTTCTTGCAGACTTTTAAGTTTCAGGGTAAGTTTTTACACAGCAAGAAATGATAGTATCTTATCTATAACATCAGTTTTGGTTTGGTGGATCTGTTTTTCTGTAGTGGAAGAACGTTTTAATGAAATTAGGAGAAATGACTATGGTTGATATTGTAGCGTACCACCCAGATTCCCACATCATATTTTCCCAGCTACTGAGTGTTGGTTCCTGACAGTACACAGCTGCATCCCTATCAAAATTTGCATTCAACTGAAATGTAATTTTTTTGATGAGTCAAACCTTACCTGTCTTCAAATTAGGGAGTCTGGGCTTAGTGAGAACTGATGATGTACCCACAGGGTCACAAAGAGTCAGACACGAATAAGTGACTGAACATACTCACTTTGGGGCTTCCCTGCTTGGCTCCAAGCAGTAACAAATCTGCCTGCAGTGCAGGAGACCTGGGGTTGATCCCTGGGTCAGAAAGATCCACTGGAGAAGGTAATGGCTACCCACTTCAATATCCTTGTCTAGAGAATTTCATGACAGAGGAGTCGGGCAGGCTATAGTACTGAGTTGCGAAGGGTTGGACATGACTGAGTGACTAACACTTTCACTAAAACTTCATACTCACCTTGGGATTCAATCCTTGATTATCTACGTCAAGATATATTAGACTCGAGGGGGGAAAAGGCAGAAGAGCTACCTCTAAGAGAGATGAATTTTATTCCTTACTCTAGGATAAAATACCCAGCCTTGTTTATGCTAAACTCATAAATTTCTGTCTTGGTGCCTCCAACTGTGTTTCAACTTACAGAAGCCACTAGGGAGCAGCAAGATAATAGGACTGCTTTTCCTGATTATCCCTTGCAAATATATTATTCAGAACAAGTGAAAACAATTGAAAGTGGATCACTGGCATTCATCTCAATGATGACCATTCTGTTTGCTTTTCCTTCCTCAAAATAAAATGAAACAAAGCAGAGTATAAATATTTTTGATAAAAAAATTATCTATTCTTTGACAAAATGAAACAGACTTCTTAAAAACCTGCAATATGAAGTTGCAAATTGAGTCAAATAATCTATGTTGTCAAAAAGAATGAATATTTTAAAATCCACAATAATTCATATTCATGAGGGTTTTTTTTTTCATTTATTTTTATTAGTTGGAAGCTAATTACTTTACAGTATTGTAGTGGTTTTTGTCATACACTGACATGAATCAGCCATGGATTTACATGTATTCCCCATCCCGATCCCCCCTCCCACCTCCAACTGTTAGGACTCCACAGTCTCCTTTCTGGAAATGTCAAAGCAAAATGCTCATACATTAAAGCTGAATTGAGAACACTTAACTACATCAGTGAGCTACAATCTAGCCAGGAAAATTGATCTTTAATAACATGATTGCTCAATAGTGTAATAGATTGGCATAGTCTTAGAAACTCATCATGCATGCACGCTAAGTCATTTCAGTCATGTCCGACTGTTTGTGATCTGATGGTTTGTAGGCTGCAGGTTCCTCTGTCAATGGAATTCTCCAGGGAAGAATTCTGGAGTGCATTGCCATGCCTTCCTCCACAGGATCTTCCCAACCTAGGGACCAAACCTGAATATTGGTAGTCAAGTCCTTTACCAACTAATAGTGACCCCTGAGAAACCCGAGAAATTTATCACTTAATGGCTAGATTCTTCTGTGCTGCATTAAGGGAGACACTAGTGTGTGCAGAGAATAGCATCCAAATAATTGGGTATCTGGATAAGAAAAAAAGAGCATGTTTAAATATCCTCAGCACAAACAAAACAAAATACAGTACAGTTTTCAAGTTCTCATATTGGATTCATATTTATGATAGACATTCATCAGACTAATCTTCAAAGCTGTTTTAAACTCCTTGTTCAGGTCAGTTCAGTCGCTCAGTCGTATCTTTGCGACCTCATGAACCTCAGCATGCCAGGCCTCCCTGTCCATCACCAACTGCCAGAGTCTGCCCAAACCCATGTCCATTGAGTTGGTAATGCCATCCAACCATCTCATCCTCTGTTGTCCCCTTCACCTCCTACCCTCAATCTTTCCCAGCATCCGAGTCTTTTCCAGTGAGTCAGCTCTTCACATCAGGTGGCCAAAGTGCTGGAGTTTCAGTTTGAACATCAGTCCTTGCAATGAAGCCTCAGGACTGATCTCCATTAGGATGGACTGGTTGGATTTCCTTGCAGTCCAAGGGACTCTCAAGAGCCTTCTCCAACACCACAGTTCAAAAGTATCAATTCTTCAGTGCTCAGCTTTCTTTATAGTCCAACTCTCACATCCATACATGACTACTGGAAAAACCATAGCCTTGACTAGACGGGCCTTTGTTGGCAAAGTAATGTCTCTTCTTTTTAATATGTTGTCTAGGTTGGTCATAACTTTCCTTCCAAGGAGTAAGTGTCTTTTAATTTCATGGCTGCAATCACCATCAGCAGTGATTTTGGAGCCCAGAAAAATAAAGTCAGCCTCTGTTTCCACTGTTTACCCCCCATCCATTTGCAATGAAGTGATGGGACTGGATGCCTTGATCTTAGTTTTCTGAATGTTGAGCTTTAAGCCAACTTTTTCACTCTCCTCTTTCACTTTCATCAAGAGACTCTTTAATTTTTCTTCACTTTCTGCCATAAGGATGGTGTCATCTGCATATCTGAGGTTATTGATATTTCTCCCGGCAATCTTGATTCCCACTTGTTCTTCCTCCAGCCCAGAGTTTCTCATGATGTACTCTGCATATAAGTTAAATAAGCAGGGTGGCAATATACAGCCTTGATGTACTCCTTTTCCTATTTGGAACCAGTCTGTTGTTCCATGTCCAGTTCTAACTGTTGCTTTCTGAGCTGCATACAGGTTTCTCAAGAGACAGGTCAGGTGGTCTGGTATTCCCATCTCTTTCAGAATTTTTCAGTTTGTTGTGATCCACACAGTCAAAGGCTTTGGCATAGTCAATAAAACAGAAACAGATGTTTTTCTGGAACTCTCTTGCTTTTTTGATGATCCAGCAGATGTTGGCAATTTGATCTCTGGCTCCTCTGCCTTTTCTAAAACCAGCTTGAACATCTGGAAGTTCACGGTTCACGTATTGCTGAAGCCTGGCTTGGAAAACTTTTGAGCAATCCTTTATTAGCATGTGAGATATGAGTGCAATTGTGTGGTAGTTTGAGCATTCATTGAGATTGCCTTTCTTTGGGAACGGAATGAAAACTGACCTTTTCCAGTCCTGTGGCCACTGCTGGGTTTTCCAAATTTGCTGGCATATTGAGTGCAGCACTTTCACAGCGTCATCTTTCAGGATTTGAAATGCCTCAACTGGAATTCCATCACCTCCACTAGCTTTGTTCATAGTGATGCTTCCTAAGGCCCAGTTGACTTCACATTCCAGGATGTCTGGCTCTAGGTGAGTGATCACACCATCGTGATTATCTGGGTCATGAAGATCTTTTTTGTACAGTTCTTCTGTGTATTCTTGCCACCTCTTCTTAATATCTTCTGCTTCTGTTAGGTCCCTACCATTTCTGTCCTTTATCGAACCCATCTTTGCATGAAATGTTCCCTTAGTATCTCTAATTTTCTTGAAGAGATCTCTAGTCTTTCCCATTCTATTGTTTTCCTCTGTTTCTTTGTACTGTTCGCTGAAGAAGGCTTTCTTATCTCTCCTGGCTATTCTTTGGAACTCTGCATTCAAATCGGTATATCTCTCCTTTTATCCTTTGCTTTCCCTTCTCTTCTATTCACAGCTATTTGTAAGGCCTCCTCAGACAGCCACTTTGGTTTTTTCCTCTCTTTTTCTTGGGGATGGTCTTGATTCCTGTCTCCTGTACAATGTCACGAACCTCTTTCCATGTTCATCAGTCACCCTGTCTATTAGATATAACCCCTTAAATCTATTTCTCACTTTTACTGTATAATCATAAGGGATTTTATTTAGGTCACACCTGAATGATCTAATGGTTTTCCCTACTTTCTTCAATTTAAGTCTGAATTTGGCAGTAAGTGTTCATGATCTGATAACCTACACACTATCTGTTAATAGAGCCCTTCACTTTATGATAGTCCCTCCTTCATTTTCTTCTATCACTAAATACATCATGAGTAAAGTAGCATATTATATTTTTTTCTTTACATATGTCTTAGAGATTTTATAACACGGCCTCAGAACCGTCACTCCTCCCATCAACAGTTGAGCCTAGCTCTTCTTGTGTTTAAGTTCAGTGATGGCTTTCAGCAGAAGTTACACTCTGCTGGTTTCTTGACCCAGGTTCTAAGAAACTAGAAGTTTCACTCTGTCTCTTGGGACTCCTGTCACTTTTGAAACCCAGCCACCATGCTCTGAAGAAGCCATAAGTGCCTACTGGAAGAGGACAAATAATGAATCCACATTTAGTTTTTCTAACCAAAAGCACAGCTGAAGATCTGGCTGAGGTTAGCATCAATCACCAAACAAGCGGGTGATGATGATTACAGATGATTTTAACACACAGCCATTGAGTGCAGTTCTCCAGATAGCATCCCAAATAATGTGCAGCAGAGACAAAATGTCCCAGCTGCACTGTTTTCAAATTCTTAGGTCATCAAATCCATAAGCATAATTTAATTGTTTTTGTACACCAGTGTGTTTAGAGCAGTTTGCTATGCAGCAATAATAATGGGACCTTATATTTTTGACTGTCTTCTCATTAGTTATATGCTATACAAGTGGATAATACCACAATCATCTTCTCATACTCTCAGTTTCAGCAAACTGGTAGCACCCCTCTTCCCTCTCTCAAATGGGAGATTAAGGAATTTACTCTGGAGAAACTTACTAGATCAACAATGAAGACTTATAGGTACAGATAACTAGAGACTCCTTAAAGAAACAGCCAAAAGAGATTACTCTAAGGTGAAGTACCTTGCCAATCACATATGTTCACATGCCTAGCTTCCTATCAGCTAGAATTATAATTATTCATTCTTAATTTTTGAGCATATAGCTAAAAATCAGAGATGTAATAGACACAGGTTCCATCCTGGGGTGGGGAAGATCCCCTGGAGAAGGGAATGCCAACGCACTCCAGTATTCTTGCTTGGAGAATCTCTTGGACAGAGGAGCCTGGCAGGCTACAGTTCACAGGGTCACAAAGAGTCAGACACCACTGAAACGATTTAGCATAAGGTATCATAGTATAGCTAAAAATCCATAGACTTTTGAGGAGACCCTCTTGATTGGGAGTAGAAAGTCAAGCCAAATAACAATTAAAAAGTGAAACCATATTTGGAATTCATAGATATATTTAAGGAGAAATCTTCAAAAGAAGGTTAAAATTTTTTATCATAGGAAGATATAAGGAAACAGGGCATCCATGAAAAACTTGTAAAAAGGCTAAATGAATATGTTTAATAAAATAAGAAAAGAACTATTGGAAAAATTTTTAAAGCAGAAATTGAATTTTTTTTAAATAGAAGTCTCTTGAAAGATAAAGAAATCTAGAGGGAAAGTAAAACAATGAAATTGCTGCTGCTGCTAAGTCGCAGCAGTCGTGTCCGACTCTGTGCAACCCTATAGACGGCAGCCCACCAGGCTCCCCCGTCCCTGGGATTCTCCAGGCAAGAACACCGGAGTGGGTTGCCATTTCCTTCTCCAGTGCATAAAAGTGAAAAGTGAAGTCACTCAGTTGTGTCCGACTCTTAGCGATCCCATGGGCTGCAGCCTACCAGGCTCCTCCGTCCATGGGATTTCCCAGGCAAAAGTACTAGAGTGGGTTACCATCGCCTTCTCCGGATGAAACTGAGAGATAAAATAATAAAATTAAGGGCCAGTTTTCAGGAGGTCTAATAATCACAGGGCTTCCCTTCTGGCTCAACTGGTAAAGAATCTGCCTGCAATGCGGGAGACCTGGGTTTGATCCCTGGGGTGGGAAGATCTCCTGGAGAAGGGAAAGGCTACCCACTCCAGTATTCTGGCCTGGAGAATTCCATGGACTGTGTAGTCAATGAGGCTGCAAAGAGCTGGACACGACTTAGCAACTTTCATCAATAAGCATGTAGAATTTCTAAAAATTAAAAAACAAACAAACAAAAACTGTGTTTATAGAGGAGAGAGAGGAAATTATTTAAAATTTTTCCAGGAAGATAAGGGCTCTCATTTTGAAAATTTCCACTAAATGGGCACCTGTTACTAAACAAAGACTAATAATAAAGTCTTATACAGTAAAATTTAGACATATTGGGGCTATGAAAACATTAGAAGAACGGAAAGGAAAATGGGTATTATTTTGGGATTGTATAAGAAATATTAATGTCAATTTCAGGACAAAAAGTTAATAATGTCTAAAAGAGAAAAACGTAAATGATATTATAAGCACCTAATTTTAAATATGAGTGTAATGTCAACATTGTATGAAAGGAAATGACAGCCGCAGTAGAAGAAAGAAATGTTGGTTATAGGCATGTATAATTTTAATAGTATCATATTCTGAAATTTTTATTCAGAGAATAATTGTATGTAAGGTATTTCTGACCCAGAATCAAACAACATGAACAATGAAGGCATAAGTAAATATTCATTAATTTTTAAATTTAAAAATAGTGTTTAAAGGACTAAACTTATATCTCTACTATATATAAAGTAAGTGAGAATCAAGGATATATTTTGTAACACATGGAAATATAACTATTATTTTATAATAACCTTAATAGAGTATAATCTATAAAGATAATGACAAACTACTTGTATATCTGAATATAATATTGTAAATCAACTATACTTCAATCTTTTAAAAAAGCTAAATTTTGTTTTTGTTAAACATCATTTATGTGGAACCATTCAGTGCCTTCAAAAGCAAACTTCAGATTTCTTTTTGCTGTTTGTTCATCTACAAATTATAAATGAAAGTCTGTGGTTATACTAATAGCAAGATGCTAACTGGATCATATATCTTCATTTGACTTAATTTTAGAATTCTAAAAATAATCAAACAGAATTGGGAAATCACCAAAATAAGTAATTAGCTTAGAAAACATTAGGTTGAATGTGATGCCTGATTACATAACATTATAGTACTTTTGAGATATTAGTTCTTCATTGTCAATAATGAATTTTTATTTTCATCTGATCCAATTTAACCAGGAATACTTGATCTTTATGATGTCCACTGTTTATTCCTAGCTAAAATCTACCCATGATACCTATCTATCCATAATACCTATCTGCTATTTTTCTTAGATGATGGATATCTAGGAAGGGAGGATCCTCTAAAACCTCTTTTACATTTTTCCTTGAGGTGAAAAGCAGAGCTAAACCTATGTAGCCAGGCAGGGCTAATTTGATTCTTTCTTGGGTTAAACTCCAGCTCTCAAAACAGTTTACCACTTCTCAAGATGAAGGCAAACCTTGGTTGATTTCACCACTCTGGTAGGAAAAAAGTCTGTAGTACAGCTTGAAATGAATAATGCAGGATCATCAGTACCATCTTTCTAAATTCCATATATATGCATTAATATACAGTATTAGCTTTTCTCTTTCTGACTTACTTCACTCTGTATGATAGACTCCAGTTTCATCCACCTCATTAGAGTGGACTCAAATGCATTCCCTTTTATAGCTGAGTAATATTCCATTACATATATGTACCAGAACTTCCATTTATCTGCCCATGGACATCTAGGTTGCTCCCATGTCCTAGCTATTGTAAATAGGGCTGCAATAAGCATTGGGGTATGTGTGTCTCTTTTAGTTTTGGTCTCCTTGGGATGTTTGCCCAACAGTGGGATTGCTGGGTTGTATGGCATTTCTAGTCCCAATTTTCTTAAGGAATCTCCACACTATTCTCCACAGTGGCTGTACTGGTTTTCATTCCCACCAACATTGTAAGAGGGTTCCCTTTTCTCCACACTTCTCCAGCATTTAGCACAGATGTTAAAAACAGACTTTTAGACTCAGTGGGAGAAGGCGAGGGTGGGATAATTTAGGAGAATAGCATTGAAACATGTACATTACCATATGTAAAATATATGACTAGTGCAAGTTTGATGCATGAAGCACGGAACCCAAAGCCAGTGCTCTGGGACAACCCAGAGGGATAGGGTGGGGAGGGAGGTGGGAAGTGGGTTCAGGATGAGGGGAACACATGTATGCTGCTGCTGCTGCTGCTGCTAGGTCGCTTCAGTCGTGTCCGACTCTGTGTGACCCCATAGACAGCAGCCCACTAGGCTCCTCTGTCCCTGGGATTCTCCAGGCAAGAATACTGGAGTGGATTGCCATTTCCTTCTCTAATTCATGAAAGTGAAAAGTGCAAGTGAAGTCGCTCAGTCGTGCCAGACTCTTAGCGACCCCATGGACTGCAGCCTACCAAGCTCTTCTTGCCTGGGATATTCCAGGCAAGAGTACTGGAGTGGGGTGCCATTGCCTTGTCCGGAACACAGGTATACCTGTAGCCAATTCATGTTGACGTATGGTAAATATTTACACAATATTGTGAAGTAATCCTCCAATTAAATAAATTAACTGAGAAAAAGAAATGAATAATATTTATTTTTATAATCTCTCAAAGATTCTTTTTCACAGTGGATTCCTTGCATTAATTTGATTATTTATTTCTTTATTTGATAAATATACTTATTACATGAGTCAGGCATTTGTACTAGGCACTGGAGATTCAATGGTGATGAAAACTATTGTCTCTGTCAAAGAGACCAGAGAAGGAGAGAGACTTTGTCAAATAATAACAGGAATATATAAAATTCAGTGAGTGAGTTAGGAAGGACTACCCATGTTTTGTTTATTCCTTGTCACAACCCCATCATCCTTTTCTGAAGTTAAGATTTTGTTAGGAAGGGACAGGGTAGGTTGAGTGAATACATGCAGGTGTGTGGGGGGAACACAGGAAGCAGAGGAAACAGATGATAATTAAGAAATATACCTTTGATACAGGGAGTCAGATTGCTTACTAAAAATTAGAATAAATTGTTGTTTTTAATGTAACTATGTAGTAGTGTAGACTTTAGACTAATATTTTTAAAAATCAGTTTTGCAAAGCAATAAATTTGTCCAATGAATCTATCCAACAGATTTTTTGGTATCAAAAATTTGACAGTGGAATATTGAGCTTTGGAAAGCTGAGAAAGTGTAAATGAATTTTTTTTTGGAGCCAGATTTGGCACTTTGTGATTTAAGACACTGTGGTGTTTCCAAGGAGATGATTCAGTCTTCTGTATGAAAATGAATGACTTTTCTCACCAACCTCCAACAAGGGAGCCACAAGTGATTATCGCAGGAAAAAAAAAAAAAAAAAAACAGATTCTTTGCTTAGAAAAGAAACCCTGGCTGAGAAGATTATCATCAAGAAGAACCTTAGGATAAAGTTGTACCAACAATATAATGAAAACAAACCAATTTGGCAGGTGGAGAGGGAAACTAGATTCAATTTTTCTCACTCTTAATTCATGTCCTTATATAAATTAACTAGTTGGAATGCTTATTCAGGTTTATGACCTTATATTTCTTTCAAAGTTCTCAGACTAATTTTTTACAGCCCTGTTTTCTATTCAGAGAAAGAACATAGTAAAATATTAGTTAGCATTTGTTAATAGATGCAAATGTTGCATTTATGTTTCAGATAGTTCTTCTTTTATTATGTTTGCATATTCTCTAATAAATATGAGGATGTAGCAGAATTATATTGTAAAATACATAATCCTTGCATTAAAAAGAGAAAAGGAAGAGGATTGCAGAGCGTTAATGGTAAATATCTGAGTTGAAAAGTTGAATATTTTTGGATTCAGTGATGAATGACATTTACTTTATTTTAAATTTGTATTTCCTTTCTAAAAAATTAAAAATATAAACATTTACCCATACTTTGGCAAAACCCATTAAGATATAGCTTAGCTGCATATTTATTAAGTTGTAACAGGTGGCACTAGTGGTAAAGAACCCGCTTGCAAATGCAGGTAGATCACCTGTTGTTGTTCAGTCTCTAAGTCATGTCCGACTCTTTGTGACCTAATGAACTGCAGCACACCAGGTTTCCCTCCCAGAGTTTGCTCATACTGCTGTCCACTGAGTCAGTGAGGCTACTGAACCATCTCATCATCTACTGCCCTATTCTATTGCCTTAAATGTTTCCCAGCATCAAGGTCTTTTCCAATGAGTCAGCTCTTAGCATCAAGTGGCCAGAATGCTGGAGTTTCAGCTTCAGCATCAGTCCTTCCACTAAATTTTCAGGGTTGATCTCCTTGATTTAATCTCCTTGCTCCAAGGGACTCCCAAGAGTCTTCTCTAGCACCACAATTCAAAGGCATCAACTCTTCGGCCTCAGCCTTCTTCATGGCCCAACTCTCACATTCACACATGACTACTAAAAAAAAAATCATAATTTTGACTATACAGACCTTTGTTGGCAAAGTGATGTCTCTGCTTTTTAAAAATGTATTTAGTTTAATTGGAAGCTAATTACTGTACAATATTGTAGTGGTCTTTGCCATACATTGACATGATTCAGCCATGGGTATACATGTGTCCCTCATCATGAAGCCCCCTTCCACCTCCCTCCCCATCCCATCCCTCAGGGTTGTCCCAGTACACTGGCTTTGAGTTCCCTGTTTCATGCATCGAACTTGGACGGGTCATCTATTTCACATATGGTAATATACATGTTTCAATGTTATTCTCTCAAATCATCCCATCCTCGCCTTCTCCCACAGAGTCCCAAAGACTGTTCTTTATATCTGTGTCTCTTTTGCCATCTCACATATAGGGTCATCATTACCATCTTTCTAAATCCCACATAAATGTGTTAATATCCTGTATAGGTGTTTTTCTTTCTGACTTACTTCACTCTGTATAATAGGCTCCAGTTTCATCCTCCTCATTAGAACTGATTCAAATGTGTTCATTTTAATAGTTGAGTAATATTCCATTATGTATATGTACCACAGCTTTCTTATCCATTTGTCTGCTGATGGACGTCTAGGTTGCTTCCACGTCCTAGCTATTGTAAAGAGTGCTGCGATGAACATTGCAGTACATGTGTCTCTTTCAATTCTGGTTTCCTCAGTGTGTATGCCCAGCACTGGGATTTCTGAGTGTTATGGCAGTTCTATTTCCAGTTTTGTTTTGTTTTGTTTTGTTTTTCCTTTTGACTGGTTTATTTATTTTTATTAGTTGGAGGCTAATTACTTTACAATATTTCCAGTTTTTTAAGGAATCTCCACACTATTCTCCATAGTGGCTGTACTAGTTTGCATTCCCACGAACAGTATAAGAGGGTTCCCCTTTCTCCGCACCCTCTCCAGCATTTATTGTTTGTAGACTTTTTGATAGCAGCCATTCTGACCAGCATGAGATGGTACCTCATTGTGGTTTTGATTTGCATTTTTCAGTAATGAGTGATGTTGAGCATCTTTCCAAGTGTTTGTTAGCCATCTGTATGTCTTCTTCGGAGAAATATCTGTTTAGTTCCTTGGTCCATTTTTTTATTGGGTCATTTATTTTTCTGATATTGAACTGCATGCACTGTTTGTATATTTTGGAGATTAATTCTTTGTCAGTTGCTTCATTTTATATTATTTTCTCCCATTCTGAAGGCTGTCTTTTCACCTTGCTTATAGTTTCCTTTGTAGTGCAAAAGCTTTTGAGTTTAATTAGGTCCCATTTGTTTATTTTTGCTTTTATTTCCAATATTCTGGGAGATGGGTCATAGAGGATCCTGCTGTGATTTGTGTCAGAGAGTGTTTTGCCTATGTTTTCTTCTAGGAGTTTTATAGTTTCTGGTCTTACATTTAGATCTTTAATCCATTTTGAGTTTATTTTTGTGTGTGGTGTTAGAAAGTGCTCTAGTTTCTTTCTTTTACAGGTGGTTGACCAGTTTTCCCAGCACCACTTGTTAAAGAGGTTGTCTTTTTTCCATTGTATATCTTTGCCTCCTTTGTCAAAGATAAGGTGTCCATAGGTTCGTGGATTTATCTGTGGGATTTCTATTCTGTTCCATTGATCTATATTTCTGTCTTTGTGCCAGTACCACACTGTCCTGATGACTGTGGCTTTGTAGTAGAGACTGAAGTCAGGCAGGTTGATTCCTCCAGTTCCATTCTTCTTTCTCAAGATTGCTTTAGCTATTCGAGGTTTTTTGTATTTCCACACAAATTGTGAAATTATTTGTTCTAGTTCTGTGAAAAATACCGTTGGTAGCTTGATAGGGATTGCATTGAATCTGTAGATTGCTTTGGGTAGTATACTCATTTTCACTATATTATTTCTTCCAATCAATGAACATGGTATATTTCTCCATCTATTTGTGTCATCTTTGATTTCTTTCATCAGTATTTCATAGTTTTCTATATATAGGTCTTGTTTTCTTAGGTGGACTTATTCCTAAGTATTTTATTCTTTTTGTTGCAATAGTGAATGGGATTGTTCCCTTAATTTCTCTTTCTGTGTTCTCATTGCTAGTGTATAGGTATGCAAGGGATTTCTGTGTGTTAACTTTATATCCTGCAACTTTACTATATTCATTGATTAGCTCTAATTTTCTAGTGGTGCTTTTCAGGTTTGCTATGTAGAGGATCATGTCATCTGTAAAGAGTGAGAATTTTACTTCTTCTTTTCCAATCTGAATTCCTTCAGTTTCTTTTCCTTCTCTGATTGCTGGGGCTAAAACTTCCAAAACTATGTTGAATAGTGGTGAGAGTGGGAACCCTTGTCTTGTGCCTGACTTTAGGGGAAATGCTTTCAATTTTTCACCATTGAGGATAATGTTTGCTGCGGGTTTAATCATATATGGCTTTTATTATGTTGAGGTATGTTCCTTCTATGTCTGCTTTCTGGAAGGTTTTATCACAAATGGATGTTGTATTTCTTCAAAAGGCTTTCTCTGCATCTATTGAGATAATCATACAGTTTTTATCTTTCATTTTGTTAATGTGGTGTATCACATTGATTAATTTGTGAATATTGAAGAATCCTTGCATCCGTGGTATAAAGCCCACTTGGTCATGATGTATGATATTTTTAATATTTTGTTGGATTCTGTTTGCCAGAATTTTGTTGAGGATTTTTGTATCTATGTTCATCAGTGATATTGGCCTGTAGTTTTCTTTTTTGTGGCATCTTTGTCTGGTTTTGGTATTAGGGTGATGGTGGGCTCATAGAATGAGTTTGTAAGTTTACCTTCCTCTGCAATTTTCTGGAAGAGTTTGAGTAGGATAGATGTTAGCTCTTCTCTAAATTTTTGGTAGAATTCAGCTGTGAAGCCATCTGGTTCTGGGCTTCTGTTTGTTGGAATATTTTTTTATTATAGTTTCGATTTCCATGCTTGTGATGGGTCTGTTAAGGTTTTCTTTTTTTTTTTTTTTACACATTTAGTTTTATTGTAACAAAGTAACTGGTACACTTTTAATGTTTAAAACTGAGCACCATCTTTCCTTTCCAGTGAAACAAAAAGAAAAATTTTAAGATAAACAGGAACAAAATTACAATAGAGATACATAAATCACAGCAAGATCGTCTATGACCCACTTCCCATAGTAACAGAAATAAAAACAAAAATAAACAAATGGGACCTAATTAAACTTACAAACTTTTTCACAATGAAGGAAACTATAAGCAAGTTGAAAAGGCAGCTTTCAGAATGGGGGGAAATGAGAGCAAATGAAACAACTGACAAAGAATTAATCTCCAAAATATACAAGCAGCACGTGCAGCTCAATATCAGAAAAATGAACAACCCAATCAAAAAACGGTCCAAAGAACTAAACAGACATTTCTCTAAAGAAGACGTACAGATGGCTAATAAACACATGTAAAAATGCTCAACATTACTCATCAGAGAAATGCAAATCAACCCACAATGAGGTACCATCTCACATCAGTCAGAATGACTGCCATCAAAAAGTCTACAAAAAATAAATACTGGAATGGGTGTGGAGAAAAGGGAATCCTCTTATACTGTTGGTGGGAATGCAAACTAGTACAGCCACTATGGAGAACAGTGTGGAGATTCCTTTAAAAACCGCAAATAGAACTGCCATATGACCCAGCAATCCCACTGTTGGGCATACACACTGAGGAAACCAGAACTGAAAGAGACTTGTACCCCAATGTTCGTTGCAGCACTGTTTACAATAGTTAGGACATGCAAGCAATCTAAGATGTCCATTGGCAGACGAATGGATAAGGAAGTTGTGGCACATATACACAAGGGAATATTCAGTTCAGTTCAGTTCAGTCGCTCAGTTATGTCCAACTCTTTGCGACCCCATGGACTGCAGCCCGCCAGGCCTCCTGGTGATGGTTGGTCCATCACCAACTCCCGGACTTTACTCAAACTCATGTCCATTGAGTCAGTGATGCCATTCAACCATCTCATCCTCTGTCGTCCCTGTCTCCTCCTGCCCTCAATCTTTCCCAGCATCAGGGTCTTTTCAAATGAGTCAGCTCTTCGCATCAGGTGGCCAAAGTATTGGAGTTTCAGCTTCAACATCAGTCCTTCCAGTGAACACCCAGGACTGATTTCCTTTAGGATGGACTGGTTGGATCTCTTTGCAGTCCAAGGGACTCTCAAGAGTCTTCTCCAACATCACAGTTCAAAAACATCAATTCTATGGTGCTCAGCTTTATTTTTAGTCCAACTATCACATCCATACATGACTACTGGAAAGACCATAGCCTTGACTAGACAGACCTTTGTTGACAAAGTAATGTCTCTGCTTTTTAATATGTTGTCTAGGTTGGTCATAACATTCCTTCCAAGGAGTAAGTATCTTTTAATTTCACAGCTGCAATCACCATTGGCAGTGATTTTGGAGCCCAAGAAAATAAAGTCAGCCACTGTTTCCACTGTTTCCCCATCTATTTGTCTTGAAGTGATGGGACTGGATGCCATGATCATAGTTTTATGAATGTTTAGCTTTAGGCCAACTTTTTCACTCTCCTCTATCACTTTCATCAAGAGGCTCTTTAGTTTTTCTTCACTTTCTGTCATAAGGGTGGTGTCACCTGCATATCTGAGGTCATTGATATTTCTCCCAGCAATCTTGATTCCAGCTTGTGCTTCATCCAGCCCAGTATTTCTCATGATGTGCTCTGCATATAAGTTAAATAAGCACGGTGACAATATACAGCCTTGACATACTCCTTTTCCTATTTGGAACCAGTCTGTTGTTCCGTGGAATATTACTCAGCTATAAAAAAGAATGCATTTGAGTCAGTTCTACTGAGGTGGATGAAACTGGAGCCTATTATACAGAGTGAAGTAAGTCAGAAAGAGAAACACCAATACAGTCTAGTAACACATATATATGGAATTTAGAAAGATGGTAATGATGACCCTATATGCAATATAGCAAAAGAGACACAGATGTAAAGAACATACTTTTGGACTATGTGGGTGAAGGCAATGGTGGATGAGTTGAGAGAATAGCATTGAAGCATGTATATTACCACATGTAAAACAGATGACCAGTGCAAGTTTGATGCATGAAGCAGGACTCTCAAAGTTGGTGCTTTGGGACAACCCAGAGAGATGGGATGGGGAGGGAGGTGTTAGGGGGTTTCTGAATGGGGGTACACATGTGCACCTGTGGCTGATTCATGTTGATGTATGGCAAAAACCACCACAATACTGTAAGGTAATTAGCCTCCAATTAAAATAAATTAATTAATTTAAAAAAAGATTTCCCCATCATAAGAATAGCACCATCCATGCATTTTAAGTCTCTCGAGTAGTGTCCAGTTCTTTGTGAACCTACAGAGTGTAACCTGCCAGGCTTTTCTGTCCTTGGAATTCTCCAGGCAAGAATACTGGAGTGGATTGCCATGCCCTCCTTCAGGGGATTTTCCTGACCCATGTATCAAACACACATCTTTTATGTCTCCTACATTGGCAGGTGGGCTCTTTACCACTAGCAACTCCTGGGGAGCCCAAGAATAGTGCCATATGTACTTGCAAATAATCAGACATGCATATAAGTGCTGGCCAAGACACCAAGTGGCAGAGAGAAGAAACTCCTTTCACTTACAGATTTTATGGCTGCTTCTGCCTTTTAGAGCCAGTGTCAACTTAAAAAAAAAAAAAGCACAATGTGAGAGTTGCAAGTTAAACATTCTTTGGGTCAAAATGAGGACTGTAGCCCATGAGACAACACCTCAATAGCTCTGAGAAACTACTCCAAAGAGGTAGGGAGGAAGTACAGTATGAACGTAATTTTGCTGAAGTGAAAGTACATTCAATCAAGCAGATACTGTTCCAGAAGCTTTCTGCTACTCACAAGGAACAGCCATTACCATGAAGGATTTTAGTGCTTTACTAGATATGAGATATAAGAATTGGGCTCATAAAATCAGCTCCTGAAAATATCTAACTACCTGAACACCTAACCTGCCAGTTTTTCCCCAAGCACAGAATCCCCCATTTCTGCTCTCGAATCTGAACTCCTTTCAGGGGGTGTTGAAGGTAAGTAGCTACAGTAGCTAAAGTGCCCATGGCAATTGCCAATTTGTATTTATTCTAGTAAATGTCCATTTTCTGAGAAATTGGCAGTTTGTTTTCACTGCAATCAACCATCTGATAATGAGCTTGTAGAGGTGGAGTACTAGAACTCTCACCAGCATCTCCCAACAACTGCAGGGTACCCATATACATGAGAGGAAAAAATTCTGGCACTCACTGAAAAGCCAAATTAGTTTAGGCTAGGTTTATAAATAACCTTGTACTCACAGAGACTAAATTCTCAGAAATAAAAAAGGGAAATTCTTAGACTGAATGTTGAATATTATACTAAATCATGTTGGACAAATGGAAGCACTATATTTAGATATCTATTACATTAGATTTCTTGATTTGCCAGGTCAAAGACAAGCCACTTTATGCATCTTCTGGACATAGCACGAAGTTTTTGTTTTTTTTTTTTTTTTTTTTTAGTTAAATTATCATTTGTTATAATGAAATAGAGTGTTTATCAAGTTGTATGTGATATAAAAATCATTTTTTTTAAATTTTCAACCCATTATGAACTGATAATTTTATGAAACACAATAAAAAATTAAATAGTAAAAAGTAAAAGAAAAAAAGACATATAATCTTTTTTGCATTAAATTCCACAGACATGCAATTACTCTATGATACGGCTATAAAATTTCTAAATGTCTATTTTTATTTCTGTATTTCAGTTCAGTTCAGTTCAGTCATTCAGTCGTGTCCGACTCTGTGCGACCCTATGAATCGCAGCACGCCAGGCCTCCCTGTCCATCACCAACTCCCGGAGTCTACCCAAACCCATGTCCATCAAGTCGGTGATGCCATCCAGCCATCTCATCCTCTGTCGTCCCCTTCTCTGCCTGCCCCCAATCCTTCCCAGCATTAGGGTCTTTTCCAATGAGTCAACTCTTCGCATCAGGTGGCCAAAGTACTGGAGTTTCAGCTTCAGCATCAGTCCTTCCAATGAATATTCAGGACTGATCTCCTTTAGGATGGACTAGTTGGATCTCCTTGCAGTCCTAGGGACTCTCAAGAGTCTTCTCCAACACCACAGTTCAAAAGCATCTATTTTTCAGCGCTCAGCTTTCTTCACCGTCCAACTCTCACATCCATACATGACCACTGGAAAAACCATAGCCTTAACCAGATGGACCTTTGTTGGCAAAGTAATGTCTCTGCTTTAAATATGCTATCCAGGTTGGTCATAACTTTCCTTCCAAGGAGTAAGCATCTTTTAATTTCATGGCTGCAATCACCATCTGCAGTGATTTTGGAGCCCAAGAAGAGGAAATCTGTCACCACTTTCAGTTTTTCCCCTTCTATTTGCTATGTAGTAATGGGGCCAGATGCCATGATCTTGTTTTTTTGATATTTAGTCTTAAGCCAGCTCTTTCACTCTCCTCCTTCACCCTCATCAAGAGGGTCTTTAGTTCCTCTTTGCTTTCTGCCTTTAGAGTGGTATCATCTGCATATCTGAGGTTGTTGATGTTTCTCCTGCCTGTCTTGATTCTGGCTTGTAACCCATCCAGCCCAGCATTCTCATGAAGTGCTTAGTGTATAGGTTAAACAAACAGGGTGACGGCAGACAGCCCTGTCCTACTTCTTTCATGATCTTGAACAAATCAGTTGTTCCATACAGGGTTCTGCTGGTTCTTGACTGCATACAGGTTTCTCAGAAGACAGGTAAAATGGTCTGGTATTTCCATCTCTCTAAGAGCTTTCCACAGTTTGTCATGATCCACACAGGCAAAGGCTTTAGCACAGTCGACAAAACAGAGAGAGGTGTTTTTCTGAAATTCCCTTGCTTTCTTTATAATTCAGCAAATGTTGGCAATTTGATCTCTAGTTCCTCTTCCTTTTCTAAACCCAGCTTGGACATCTGAAAGTTCTTGATTCACATAATGCTGAAGCCTAGCATGCAAGATTTGAAGCATGACCTTACTAACATGGGAAATAAGTGCAATTATCCAATGACTAGCACATTCTTTGGTACTACCCTTCTTGGGAATTGAGATAAATGACCTTTTCCAGTCCTATGGCCACTGCTGGGTCTCCCAGATTTGCTGACATAAAATGAATGCAAAGCCTTGATGGCATCCTCCTTTAGGGATTTGAATATTTCTTCTGGAATTTCATTGCATCCACTAGCTTTATTAACAGCAGTGCCTCTTAAGGCCCACTTGACTTCATACTCCAGAATGTCTGGCTCTGGGTGACTAACCACACCATCTGGTTCATTAAGATCTTTTTTATACAGTCTTTTTGTATATTCTTTCCATCTCTTCTTGATCTCTTCAGCATCTACTAGGTCTCTACCATTTTTACCCTTTATTGTGCCCATCTTTGGGTGGAATACTCCCTTGATGTTTCCAATTTTCCTGAAGAGACCTCTAATATTTCCTCTTTTGTTGTTTTCTTCAATTATTAACCACTGTTAATTGAAGAATGCCTTCTTGTCTCTTCTATTCTTTGAAACTCTGCATTTAGTTGAATGTAAATTAAACATCCCTCTCTCCCTTGCTTTTCACTTCTCTTCATCCTTCCACTGTTCATAAAGCCTCCACAGATAACCACTTTGCCTCCCTGTTTTTCTTTTTCTTTGGCATGGCTTCATTCACTGCCTCCTGTATAGTATTATGGACCTCTGTCCATAGTTCTTCAGGTATACTGTTATCTAGATCTAGTCCCTTGAATCTATTCATTACCTCTACTGCGAATTCATACAGGACTTTATTTAAGTCATACCTGGCTAGCCAGAAAAACCGTTTCCTGGTTTTCTTTAGCTTAAGCCTGAATTTCACTATGAGAAGCTAATGATCTGAGGCACGGTCAGCTCCAGGTTTTGTTTTTGCTAACTGTATACAGTCGTCTTTGGCTACAAAGAATGTAATCAACTTGATTACATTGACCATTTGGTGTTGTCCATGTGTAAAGTCATCTCTGTGCTGTTGAAAAAGAGTATTTGCCATGACTAGTGCATTCTGTTGGCAAAATTCAGTTAGCCTTTGACCTGCTTCATTTTGTTCTCCAAAGCCAAACTTGCTGTTACTCCAGGTATATCTTGATGTCCTACTTTTGCATTCAAATCCACAATGATGAAAAGAACATCTTTTTTAGGTGTTAGTTCTAGGAGGTCTTCTAGGTCTTCATAGAACTGATCAACTTCAGTATCTTCAGCATTGTTGGTAGAGGCATAGACTTGGATTACTCTGATGTTGTATGGCTTGCCTTGGAAACAAACCTAGATCATTCCGTCATTGTTGAGATTTCACCCAAGTATTGTATTTTAGACACTCTTGTTGATTATAAGGGCTACTCCATTTCTTCTTTGGGATTCTTGCTGACAGTAGTAGATATAATGGCCATCTGAATTAAATTAACCTATTCTGGTCCCTTTTAGTTTGCTGATTCCTAGGATGTCAATGTTTATTCTTACCATCTTCTGTTTGACCATGTCCAATCTTCCTTGATTCATGGACCTAACATTCCAGGTTCCCATACAATACTGTTCTTTGCAACATTGGATTTTACTTTTGTCACCAGACACATCAGTAACTGAGCATCCTATCCCCTTTGGTCCAGCAGATTCATTCATTCCGGGGCTATTGACAATTCTCCTCCACTCTTCCCCAGGAGCATATTGGACACCTTCAGACCTGGGGGACTCACCTTTTGGTGTCATATCTTTTTGGCCTTTTATACAGTTCATGAGGATCTCACAGAAAGTATACTGGAGTGGTTTGCCATTCCCTCCTCCAGTGGATCACGTTTTGTCAGAACTCTCTGCTAAGACCCGTCCATCTTGGGTGGCCCTGCATGGCATGGCTCATAGCTTCATTGAGTTATGCAAGCCCCTTCACCATGACAAGGTAGTGATCCATGAAGGGGTTTTCAATATTAGACATTCTCAATTGACTTCATACTATGAAATATGAGGATATGGTTTATTTGCATCCTTCACTTATATGTAATATTCTTCCCATATTATCCAAACAGAGATCTATTATTTGTTTAAATTTATGGAATTGTTTAAAATCAAGACTCAGAATGATGTACTGAAAAGAGGTTGACAAACAATATCGAAAACTAAAAGTGTAGTGAACTACTTTATACAGTAAAAATGTAATTTCTGCCCTGAAATAGCTGAATAGATTCAATACAATATTAATTGAAACAGCAACTAGTTTTTTGTGGGAATTAATAAAATATAAATGGATATGCAATATCCAAGAGTATCCAAAATACTCTGAAAAAAGAACACAGTGGGGAAAAAAATGTGTGTGCTCAGTCGTGTCTGACTCTTTGCAATCTCATCATGGACTGTACCCCACCAGACTCCTCTGTCCATGGGATTTTATAGCAAGAATACTGGGGTGGGATGCCATTCTATTCTCCAGGGGATCTTTCTAACCCAGGGATCGAACATGCATCTTGCATCTCCTGCATTGGTAGGTGGATTCTTTACCACTAGTGCCACCTGTGAATGGGGAAAAAATGCCCTACCAGTTGTCAAGATTTATTTTGAAAATGCAGTAAAATAATGTAATATTATAATGACAAATACAGCAATGGAATGGAATAGAGGGTTTAGAAAGAGACACATGCAAATATGGGCCTTTATTTTCTTCATTTGACATAAGTGACACTGTAGAGCAGAGGCAGTAAAGTAGCCTTTTAAAATTTTCCTAGGACAACTGTTTATTTTTATGGAAACCATCTAGATTCACATCTCACATAATGCACTAGAATCCGTTATAGGTAGATTGTAGATCTAAGTTTGAAAGGCAAATAACTGAGATTCTGTAAAATATTTTAGAAGTCCTGGCCTCAGTATATATATGGAAACTTCATCAGTGGAAATTACCATAAAGGAAAAGACTGCTAAATCTGAATACATAAATTTAGTAGATTCCATCATTTTATAAATAGTTAAGTAAGTCACAGAGGGTGGAAATTTTTCAAGACATCCAAACAGTGAAGGGTTCACTATAAATAAAGAATTAAAAGACACACAACTTAGAAAAGTGGACAACTGACTTGGGTAAAAGCTCCATAAATAAGAATACTCAAATGACCCATTATAAACATACTCACCACTGCCAGTTCAAGATGGTGAGTAGATGGACGTATGCTCATCTCCTCCCATGAGAGTACCAAAATCACAACAAGATGTTGAACAATCATCAACAGGAGGACGCTGGAACCTACCATAAAAAGATACTCCACATCTATTATCAAGTGTGAAACAGATCGCCAGTCCAGGTTGGATGCATGAGACAAGTGCTTGGGGCTGGTGTACTGGGATGACCCAGAGGGATGGGATGGGGAGGGAGGTGGGAGGGGGGTTCAGGATGAGGAACACATGTAAATCCATGGCTGATTCATGTCAATGTATGGCAAAAACCACTATAATATTGTAAAGTAATTAGCCTCCAACTAATAAAAATAAAGGAAAATAAATAAATAAATAAAGACAGAGAAGAAGCCACAGCAAGACAGTAGGAGGGGCACAACCACAATAAAATCAAATCCCATAACTGCAGGGTGTGTAACCCACAAACTAGAGAACAATAATACCAAAGAAGTTCTCCCACTGTTGTGAAGGTTCAGAACCCCACCTCAGGCTTCCTAGCCTGAGGACCTGACAAAGAGACTGGGAGACTCCAGGGAATCTGTCCTTGAAGGCCACTGGGATTTGATTACAAGACTTCCACAGGACCAGGGGAACCAGAGGCTCCAGTCTTGAAGGACACAAACAAAATCTCATGTGCACCAAGACTCAGAGGAAAAGAGTGACGACTCCACAGGAAACTGAACCAAAACTGTCTTCTAGTGTCAGAGGGTCTCCTGTGGAGGTGTGGGTCTGCAGGAGCTCACCGCAGGGACAGGGGACAAGCAGCAGCTCTCTGGGAAGTTCCCAGTTGGCATAAACACTCCTGGGGGTCACCATTAATCTGACCATACGGCCCATAGACCCGAGGGCTAGGTCACCTCTGGCCAAACAACTACCAGGTAGTGAGCACAACCCCACCCATCAGAGGATAATTGGATTAAAGCTTTACTGAGCAAGGCCCTGCCTACCAGAGCAAGACCCAGTTTTTCCCATTACCAGTCCCTCCTATCAGGAAGCTTACACAAGCCTCTTAGTCTCCTCCATCAGAAGGCAGACAGAAGCAACAAGAACCACAATCCCATAATGACTAAAACAAAACCACATTACAGAAAGTTAATCAGCATGAAAAAGCAGAGTTACCTTCCAGATGAGAGGCAAGATAAAACACCAGAAAGACAACAAAATGAACTGGAGATAGGGAACCTTCCAGAAAAAAAAATTCTCTGAATAATGACAGTGAAGATGATCCAGGATCTTGGAAAAAGAATGGAAGCAAAGATTGAGAAGATGCAAGAAATGTTTACCAAAAACCAACAAGAACCAAAAAACAAACATAGAGATGAATAATACACCAGAAGGAATCCATAGCAGAATAACTGAGGCAACAACAAGGATGAATGACCTGGAGGACAGAATGGTAGAAATCACTGCTACAGAACAGGCGATAGAAAAAAGAATGAAAAGAAATGAAGACAGCCTAAGAGACCTCTGGAACAACATTAAACACATGAACATTTGCATTATATGGGTCCCAGAAGGAGAAGAGAGAGAGAAAGGATCTGAGGAAACATTTGAAGAAATAATTGCTGAAAACTTCCCTAACATGGGAAAGGAAATAATCAACCAAGTCCAGGAAGCAGAGAGAGTCCCAGGCAGGATAAACTCAAGAAGGAACACACCAAGACACATAGTAATCAAACTGACAAAAATTAAAGACACAGATAAAGTATTAAAGTCAACAAGGGGAAAATGACATATAACATACAAGGGAGCTCCCATCAGGCTATCAGCTAATTTCTCAACAGAAACTCTACAAGCCAGAAAAGAAAGTCATGACATATGTAAAGTGATGAATGGGAAGAACCTATAACCAAGAATACTCTACCCAGCAAGACTCTCCTTCAGATTTGATGGTGAAATCAAAAGCTTTCCAGACAAGCAAAAGTTAAAAGAATTCAGTATCACTAAACCAGCTTTACAACAAATGCAAAGGAACTTCTCTAGGAAGAAAACAAGAGAAGGAAAAGCTCTACTTACAGAAAATAAAACCAAAACAGTTAAGAAAATAGTAATAGAATCATAGCATCAATAATTGCCTTAAATGTAAATGGATTAAATCACTAACCAAAAGACATAGGTTGACTGAGCGGATGAAAATATGTGCACTTCTGCTTACCACATCACTCCGCTTGACCCCTCTAATTGTATGCAATTATTTTATTCTGTTAATTTAATCATGTTCCCATTATGGATTGCAGTTATAATTATTTTACTTTTTGTCTGGTTATTGATTGAGAAAACTGATAAACATCTTTTATCATTGTGATTATGTAACTATTACTCACTTAATAACATTGTATTATGACTGGTCAACAGAAAAATTATAGAATTCTATGCACCAAAACTACCATTTAATAGAAAAACCTGTAATCACTTTTTAAAATCCAGATGCATATCCAAATTATCTTGGAATTTTAAAAAAATATATACAAATGCCCAGGTATTGCTTTTTTATTTTATTTTATTTTATTTTTTTGGCCAGAGCTCCAGGCATGTTTCTAATGAACAGCAGTGTTCAGAAACAACTGGACTATATGAGGATCTTTTACTTTTATCTAGTTTGTTTCGCTTTTCTATTTCATATTCAATGCTCCATTTCATTTAGTTTATGTTTTCCAATTTCTCAATCTCCTTTTTTTAATTTTTATGTTCTTTCTCAAGTGTGTATAAAGTACAGTAGGAAAGCTTTTGCATACATATATATAAATAATATATATATAATATAAATATTTTAGAAAACTTGTGAATTTCTACCTAACTAAAATATTTGACATGGATTCCACTTGTTTGACTTAGTATGAAGAGAACACTAGACTTCTAATTTTAAAAAATAAATATGCAACAAGCTACAAAAGTTTACACTATAGCACAGGGGACTACAGTCAATATCTTACAACAATCTATAATGGAAAATAATTTCAAAAGTAACATATGAGTATATGTATCACTGAATCACACACATAAAAGAATTCTACTTTTTGAAATTTAGTAATGTTTATCTTTTTACCAGTTTCCCTAAATGCTCTATGGATGTCTAATAACAATGTATGAGATATAAAATTTTAAATATACTTGTGTAGAATATGATTAATATAATTAATTAAATATAGATCTATTATATTTAAACTATTAATGACAAAAAACACCATACTCACTTTCATTGGTTATAATGATGTAGGAGATAGATGCAGTCCAGATTAGACATTTACAACTAGCCTCCCATTTGCATTCCCTGAGACAAGAGATAGGTGGACTCCAGTTGAGGTATTTATGATCAGCCTCCTTCCCTGGTGGCTCAGCTGGCAAAGAATCTGCCTGCAATGCGGGAGACCTGGGTTCGTTCCCTGGGTTGGGACGATCCCCTGGGGAAGGGAAAGGATACCCGCTCCAGTATTCTGGCCTGGAGAATTCCATGGACTGTAGAGTCCATGGAGTCACAAAGAGTCGGACACGACTGAGAGACTTTCACTTTCACTTTGCCTTCCAAAATGGAAGTAACAACAGAAATAAGGTAAATAGCCAGTGTTTGTCTCTTGTAAGCTCCTTAAGTTAGTAGTCATGGCAAGGATAAAGAGGGGCAAAACCTTGTTTGAGTAAAGCATTAAGAGATCTCCCTTCCTCCTCTTTTAGGACAAGGCAGACACTACACATGCACAGAAAGGCTTCTTGTGGGTCAAAAGTCAAGGGATAAAGCTAGGCCATAATGAGTCTTGCTCCTCCCAGAAGCCTTCACTTCGAGATCCATCTTGGCTGAGGGGTGCATGGGAACCCCAGGATAGGGTTCCAGGGAAGGTCAGGTGTAGAAAAAGAAACCAGATAATTGGCCTGGAAGAAGACAACAACCTGGAAGAACTGACCTATCTAAATGACTTAACTGCCTCTTTACTGTGCTCCTCCTCACCAGGGGGGACACCCACACCTTTTCTCTCTGGGTGTTAGTCTCAGCCTTGCTTCTATCTCAACTAGATAAACTATTTCTCTGTGCTCTCCCACTTGTTGTTGTGCTATGTCTCTAACAATAAACTTTGTACCTGCATTTACAGTTTCTGCCACCATAATAAATGAATTTTTCACTGGCAGCAAAGATTCAGGGAAAATCAACTTCTAGCCTCTAAGCCTTGCTGGTTTGGTGGCTAGGATTCCTGGTTTTCATCTAGGCTATCCAGGTTTAATTCCTGGGCAGGAATTAAGATCTTGCTTCAAGCCACCACTCGCTGCTGCCTCGCCGAGATCAATTAGGGAAGTGCAAATTAAATTGCAATGAGATATCATTACATATGCATCACTTAGTAAAATTTTAATGTTTCACCATGTGTTGACAAGGCTAGGAAATAAGAAAACTCTCAAATATTGCTTGGTAGTGGTGGTTTAGTTGCTAAGTGGTAATAAGTATAATTTAGAACAACCACTTTGGAAAACTCTTTTTCAACATTTCAACTGAAAAATACAGATTTATGAATTAGCAATTACAATCCTAGGCATATACTATATACTCTATAGAAATATGTGCTTAGGTTATATAATTGACACACACACAACTTGAAGGTACATCATGGACTTCAAATTCTAGTGGGTGAGTGAGTGACAATCACTCAGTCATGTCCAATTCTTTGTGACCCCATGAACTATACACTCCATGGAATTCTCCAGGCCAAAATTCTGAAGTGGGTAGCCTTTCCCTTCTCTAGGGGATCTTCCCAACTCAAGGGTCAAACTCAGGTCTCCTGCATTGCAGGCAGATTCTTTTACCAACCGAACCAGCAGGAAAGTAGAGGTAGAGGTCTGCTTTTACTTTGTGCTAAGTACTGAGCCATGGGTGTCAAAGGTGTTTTTGTCAGTATTCTTGCTTCACTCTCAACTTTCATCCACCTTTGCAAGCATGCACTTCAGAGGCTTCTCTCTCTATGTCTTTGCCCCACTGCAACAGTAAATTGCTTTGTCACTCAGAGATAGTTTCAAAGGAGTTTGATTTAGTATTCCTGATCCATCTTCTATTTTAAGCATGCCCTGTACCTAGGCCTTAGGGATGGACTTTCACATTGGTCCTGTTCCTCCATGTTATGGTAGCCTTGCATCTGTGGTAGCCCTAGAGGGAGGGAGTGTTGCTCTAGAGAGATGAAGAGTTTGCAGCTGCCATTAGCCTCTCCCCTAATGGCAACAGAGCTCTTCTTTGAAGTAGTGCAGGATATTGGGCCCCAAGGCATTCTTGTCCTTCCATCAGCAACAGGTTTTTACTTTTCTCCCTTTCCCAGAATCAGTGGGGCTTTGCTTGGGTCCTGGGATGCAAACATCTCCTCACCTTCCCCCAAGGTCTAAGGCATTCACTTCACTTGCTTGAAGGGTCCAGGAAAGTAAACGATGGTTTTTTTGTTTGTCCCCATATGACACACATGCATCTCTACAGCCTCTCTCCAGTCTCTCACCTGCCTCCAGTATTTCTTGCATGATGATATGATAATTTTAAGATATCATCAATATAAAAATAATAGTAATGAATTAATATCGAAAATAATGAACTTGAAAAAACTACCAACAACCATCCTGAGTGACAGTCTTGTTAAGCATATATTGGAGTGCTGATCAATAATCAGAATTATTGGAATTCATTTTTAAGGAAAGATAACAAATTGATCTTGATATTATAGAAGCTGTCAGCACCCTCTAGTGAAAAGAAGTCTGAAAAATCACTTCTTTAATAACACAGGCCTACCTTAAATACGTTTGCACAGATGTATTATCAATCATTAAAATTTGGTAGTTACAGAAACTAAAATTTTGAGACAGTAATAAACAATGTATATTTCATTGTAGTGTATTAAATGATTATAAATCCTTTGATATGGGGTGCTGTCTCATTCAGAAAAGCAATGCTAAACAGCACAACATCAACAAAAAGACCTGAAAGCAGAACTAGGACCACAGATCGTGAACTACCTCTACCTACAATGTGTTTGCTTTTCCTAGGAAAAATAAAATCTAAATGAGCGTTTCTATATTTAAATTTGCTTAATGAAACTTCAATTTTTCTGCCCTCACTAAATTAATTTTATGCAAGTAATTGAGGAATTATACTTTGAATATATGTCAAGCTACCAGTTGGTGCAGGGCGTCAATTGTCAGCCCAAGGGTGCCCTCATTCCTTCGTCTGGCTCTAATATAAAAGCAGAAAGCAAACTGAAAGTCTCTTCAATATTTCACTTTAACTTGAATAAGTGTCAAAATATTAATTGTATCATAAAACTCAGTCCAAGCTCTGAAATTTTAAAATTAGTAAAATCATATTACAGTGTTTATTTAAAACTATAAATTAAGTGAATGTCTTCCCTTCTAACTTGTCACTTTGGCTGATTTAATGGTACTGCAATTTTATTGACATAACAACCTAATCCATTTAATAATCCATTTACAATGACCTTAAATTTTATGTAATTTAAAGGCAAAGTCTTTTGTGAAGTGTATCTTCCTTGGAATGTTTCTCATTAAACTGGCAGTGATAGCTGTAGGATAATTATTCCAGCTACTCATGTTTTCACAGAGGAGAATTCCTCTTCACATAGAGATTATTTTAAATAAAAAATTTCCCATTTCTGCATATGTTTCATAGAAAAATATGAAATTGTTTGTATTTAAATTTCTTTTCTCCAACTTCTGTGTTGCTTGGCAATGAACCTTGTGTTTTTCATTGTGGAAAGCCTGGAGATGAACAACTGAAGAAGAGGTCAAATTTTTCTCTATGAGGAAAAAAAAGGATGAAAAAATAAAAAGAAAAAATCCTAGAGAGGTGATAACACAGGATCCACTCCAGATGTTACATATGCTTTGGGTCATGTGGTAAAACTTTCCAGAGGATGAATCATCCCTGTTCGTCTGAGATTAAAGCACTTCCTGGACCTTGCAAGGCTAAAACTGGGAAGTCTCAAACTAGGAACATTGTTCACCCTGCATCATATCTCCAAAATATTTTCAGTAAAGAGTTAAAATATTGACTAATGCTTTTGTACCAACATTTTGTGTGTCTTTTCTTTTTAATTAAATGCTGAGTTAACTGATTAATTTTAGTTTTTCTAAAATTGGAATGTTGAGATTTAGCTCAAGGCTAGTTGCATTTTGGTGGTTATCATCTATGATTTTGGCCCAAGATGCAGTTAAGTCATCACTGTGACTGTCAAGTGGTCAGTATTTTGGTTCAGTAGAAAGTGAAAAGGGCCTCAACAAGAGGAAAGATAGTACTTGGACTATCACTTCAAATGATAATACTTGCCAAAATTTCTTAGTTATCAGAATTACAATGTTTGGGGAAACTCACAGTTAGGGAATAAGTATTTCACATAGAGTTAAATATATACTGTATTATGTGAGTTCACCAAATTAAGAATGTCAAAATTGATCAGGCTGGGCTATGTTTCATGGCAGTAGTAAATGAAAAATCTTAATAGCTTAAATCAACAAAGATTTATTTCTTATACACACTACCTATCTTTAAATTCCAAAAGAAATTGCCCATTTTGCCATAACTTGTTATATCATAATTCAAGAGACAACACAAAATAAAATTCTTAATTGAGGATCTATGATGCCCATTCTAGTAGTGACTCTTTATCAAAAAATAAGGACATCTGGAAAATGGAGAACATAAGGAGAATATTAATGGTGATCCAGTTTTAAAACATAGATCTAATAAAATATAACTTACTTCATGAAAATCCCTAGAAATGACTATGTAAACGTGAGGTCTTGATTTAGTGGCAGATCTTGGAAAAACATTTATAGGTTATGAGAAGTGTCATAGTCCCAAAGGAGACAAGTGACAACAACTTCATCAATTTACAAGCAGTAAAAGTAATTCACCAACAAACCAGTGGAGTATTCTATGAAGACCCCTATTGGGCCCTGAGTGTTTCTTAACATTCTTGGGTAATATGCTTTTCACTGATGATTATTATCTGCAAATTATTACTCAGTGGTGTGAGATAATAATCTGGAATCTAGTTTTTTACAAAGCTCCTCAGCAGATTTTGATGCAATTAGCCTGTACCATTGACATTTTAAAAAAATAAAATCTGTATTTTGACTTGGTGAATTTAAACACAAAAGAATAGAATGTAAATAAAAAGTTATTGAGATTAATGAAATATTCAGTTCAGTATAAATTGAAGATTATTTTGAACCATAAATCTATGGGGTTATTTATTACTATCAATCTGATATTCTAATTTCTAACCATGACTCTGCTACTAACTTCATATGTGATTTCAGGTAAATCATTCATTTTGACTTCAGCTTATTCTGTAAAATGAAGACAAGTTAATTATTAATGAAACTACCATTTCTAAAAACCCTTATTTCCATGAGACTTTCCAATTATTTTAAAGGGATGTGTGGGACATGTGTAGGGGTCAAATGTTCACTGTAAGACCTTGGTGGCAAGTGCTATGAAGAGAAATACATAGCGTAAGTGTCTGGTTTTGTACCGTTACCATCAAAAATTCCCACTATTTCTAGGTTTTAGGCGATTGACAGGGGTTCAAGAAACTCCTGTTCAAAATATGGCACTTTGGCATATTAAATACCTCAAGCATAAGGAGTCCTAAGAATTAGCATATGCAGGAAGAACTATCTGATCTTCCAATGAAGCAGATCATAAAACCTAAGAAGGACATTTTTACCTTTCCCTGAAGTAGGTCAGAAAACCCTCACATGAGAGGTGCCTTTCCTATACCCAAAAGAAAGAAGTATCATTATTTCTGAAGATAAAGTTGAAACTGCAGAAATGCATCTTAAGGAGCTCTGAGGAACTTCAATTCTTTGTATCGCAGCACAGAAAAAATTCAGCATGAGGCAAAGTGATATACAAGAAGATTTATTAGAATAGGATGCTTGTAAGGCTTGTAAGTGGGCAGGCAAGAGGATGCCACACCTCAGGAACTTAGTGGGCTACAGTTTTGTAGTCAAAGGGAAAGTGGGGAGGGGAAAAATACCACCTTCTTTCTCATTCTTGAGTATATGTCACATTTCCATCATCAGTTCCTTCTGCAGGTTGGACTGGGGAGTTTTTTTCTCCCTACACGATTAAGCCAAGACTGTCATGGTGCAATGGAAATAAAAAGGCAATAGCATATAGTTAAAATGGCAAATAATTTCAAGGTTCAGTATAATGTCACCCTTTCCTTATATTTTTGTTTTTAGTGTGTGTATAGGCATACTAAATAATATACACAATAAAGGACGGACCTAACAGAAGCAGAAGATATTAAGAAGAGGTGGCAAGAATACACAGAAGAACTGTACAAAAAATATCTTCATGACCCAGATAACCACAATGGTGTGATCACTCACCTAGAGCCAGACATCCTGGAATGCGAAGTTAAGTCAGCATTATGAAGCATCACTATGAACAAAGCTAGTGGAGGTGATGGAATTCCAGTTGAGCTATTTCAAATCCTAAAAGATGATACTGTGAAAGTGCTGCACTCAATATGCCAGCAAATCTGGAAAATTCAGGAGTGGCCACGGGACTGGAAAAGGTCAATTTTCATTCTAATCCCAAAGAAGGGCAATGCCAAAGAATGTTAAAACTACCACACAACTGCACTTATCTCACAAACTAGCAAAGTAATGCTCAAAATTCTCCAAGCCAGGCTTCAGCAGTATGTGAACTGTGAACATCCAGATGTTCAAGTCAGATTTAGAAAAGGCAGAGGAACCAGAGATCAAACTGCCAACATCCGTTGAATCATCAAAAAGCAAGAGAGTTTCAGAAAAACATCTACTTCTACTTCATTGACTACACCAAAGCTTTTGACTGTGTGGATCACAGCAAACTGTGGAAAATTCTTCAATAGATGGGAATACCAGACCACTTGACCTGCCTCTTGAGAAATCTGTATGCAGGTCAAGAAGCAACAGTTAGAACTGGACATGGAACAACAGACTGGTTCCAAATTGGGAAAGGAGTACGTCTAGGTTGTAGATTGTCACCCTGCTTATTTAATTTATATGCAGACTACATCATGTGAAATGCTGGGCTGGATGAAGCACAAGCTGGAATCGAGATTGCCGGGAAAAATATCAGTAACCTCAGATACGCAGATGACACCACCTTTATGGCAGAAAGCGAAGAACTAAAGAGCCTTTTGATGAAAGTGAAAGAGAAGAGGGAAAATGTTGGCTCAAAACTCAACATTCAGAAAACTAAGAGCATGGCATCTGGTCCAATCACTTCATGGGAAATAGATGGGGAAACAATGGAAACAGTGACAGACTTCACTTTCATGGGCTACAAAATCACTGCAGATGGTGACTGCAGCCGTGAAATTAAAAGACACTTGATCCTTGGAAGAAAAGCTATGACCAACCTAGACAGCATATTAAAAAGTAGAGACATTACTTTGCCAACAAAGATCCGTCTAGTCAAAGCTACGGTTTTTCCAATAGTCATGTACAAATGTGACAGTTGGACTATGAAGAAACCTCAGCACTGAAGAATTGATGCTTTTGAACTGTGGTGTTGGAGAATACTCTTGAAAGTCCCTTGGACTGCAAGGAGATCAAACCAGTCAATCCTAAAGGAAACCAATCCTGAATATTCATTGGAAGGACTGACGCTGAAGCTGACACTCCAATACTTTGGCCACCTGATGCAAAGAACTGACTCATTTGAAAAGACCCTGATGCTGGGAATGATTGAGGGCAGGAGGAATTGGGGACGACAGAGGATGAGATGGTTGGATGGCATCACTGGCTCAATGGACATGAGTTTGAGTAAGGTCTGGGAGTTGGTGATGGACACAGAAGCCAGGCATGCTGCAATCCATGGGGTCGCAAGAGTTGGACATGACTGAGCGACTGAACTGAACTGAACTGATGCCTATAGGAGCATGACCTAAGAATCAGTAACTTACTGAGCTCACTGTGCAGGATGTTAGTTTCATGTAACCACTGTTCTATTGCTTTGGGGAATGTCTCGTGCTTCTGCTACATGGTTTTCTTGCTAAGCTAGTCTGTGTGGTTTTGTGGTTTAGCAATTCTGCTTTCTTGAGTGATCATTAACTTATAGGAATATCACATACTTTTTTCTCTACTTACAAAACGCTAGTAGGATTAAATGTTTTATCATGAATTTTGTCCCATTACTCTGTCCCTATCAAAAGAACATAGAGGCCCTGCTAAGCTTCCTTCCATTTACTACATCACCTCATACACTTATATTCTTCCATGACTTTCTGCTCTCCATCAATCTAATAAAAAATTGTTTAGGTTTAAAATATTCCTTCAGGCCCTCATTTCCTTATGAATGCTTCCATATCACATGAAACTTACATTAAATAAATCTTATGCCTTTTTTCTTTTCAGGCTGTCTTTTGTTACAAATGCCCCAGTTGAGGACATAGAAAAATATAAGCAGTTTTTGGCAGAACAGAGCTTTCTGTGAGAGGCCCCATTTTTCCTGACACTAACCATAAACCAGGCACCCTCATGCTCTACTCATCTCCAGCCATAGCACACCTTTCAAGTATTTTGATCACACAATACCCTGTCTAAAATGTTGGTTCTTTCATAGATCAAAGAAGTAGAAATGAAGAATGTGATTAACAGATGACCAGCTCTCTTCCCCAGCTTTCCCTTGAGTGAACTAGTGAACAAACTATGTGAACAAGATAGCATATAAAGAAAAATCGCAAGAAGTGGACAAGTCTGCACATAAGCCTGCAATCAGTGGCAATGACTCTAATCCCTATTTCAATGACTAACTGAGATTACATTATTTTCACCTCTGTTGACTTAAAAAACAGTCACAACTTAGAAGTTGAGAGTTATGCTTTATTTGGCAGAAAATTTTATGACTTCAAGCTTGGGGGACAGCATCTCAAGTGACCCTGAGAATTGTTCCCAAGAGATGAGGAGGAGGAGCCAAGTTATATAGAAGTTTGCAACAAGGGGCAGGTAGTCTGAGCATCAAAAGATTATTGTTAATTAAGGAAAACCAGATAGCTCAAGTTAAGGAATTTAATGATTTTCTATGTATGGAAAGTTGCAAGAGTATGGGTTCACTGAAATCATTACTTTCAAATACATCTCAGCTATCTAGGACCAGCATCCAGCAACTCGATTTTTCACATCCTTAGTCCCTCGGTCACCACAGAGAGTGGCAGCAGCCTGATAACTGTTAGACTGCAGGCGCTGTTCTTTCCGGGCATTCTCTGGGTTCAGAATTTCAAATCTGTAGGGCTGGAATAGCTGATGGCTGTAACATTTTGTTTATTGATACGGCAGAAAATACTCCATTTCACACTTCTAAAAACTTTCATGATGAAGCAGAATCTTTGGAGATTGGCGGGGGCGGGGGGAGGGGGGGGGGCGCGGCGCGGGGACACACTGAGTCCACCACCTCCCCAGACAGCCAGCATTCTGATTAAAAGCAACTTTCCTTTCCAGCAACAATTTTCTCTCTCTCTCTCTCTCTCTCTCTCCCTCTCTCTCAAGTATTGATTTTGGAGCTGCGAGCAGCCAGACCTGAGTTCAGTACCAAGAGTAGAGGAAAAAACTATTTTTCTGCCCTTATAATATATTTATGGTGATTGAGAAAGTCATGGGTTCTAGAGTCAGTTACTGTAGACCACATCAACTTCTGGAAGACTAGATCACATGAACATGGTATCAAGAAGATTAAGTACAGCATAGACTAAATAATAAAATGGGAGAGAATAGGGAATACAATACTAAGTATCATATCAAAGTAGGATCCTGACATGATTTTATTTCAGTGGTTTATACATAATATTATTCTACCACATATTCGCCTCATACCCCTCTTATTAATAAGGAAATGGCAGAGACTGAATAGAGAGGCAGTCAGTTTAATTTGAGAAAGTTGCTTAAATAGGAGAGTGTGAATTAGCTTTGCTCCAGAGTTGAACTGAAAACCCTGAGATTTGTAACTTTAAACAAATTCTGACTCATTTCTCATGTATTCCCACCAAAACAACAGTGATTGAGGTTACCCAAGAGGTAATTTTTCTACAAAACATTGTGAGCTATGTTAGGCAAAAATATAATTTATCTCCAGCAGTCTTCAAATACTTTCTCTCACCTCCAGCCTCCAACCCCAATAGTGGAATTGTGTAAAGTCAAGGAAGCTATAAGAGTCTTCAAAGTTAAGTATCCAACATGTGAAAGACATTCTAGGGACTACAAATAAAAACGGTACATAGTATATCACCCATTAACATGCGCATGCTTGTTATTTGTAGGACAACATTACGCTGCTACAGAGCTGTTAACCTTCAAACTTTCAGCACAGAGACGCTTTCCTTTTAACTAAAAAGCCCCAGTTTCTAAAACACTGTTTCCCCAACTCCCATAGAGTACTGCAATTTGCCTGAATGCACTGTGAATGCTGATATAAATGAATCCTGGTTCAGAGTATCCACATTTTGAAAAATTACTTAGTACTAAATTCGCACAATAGTGAAGGGTCTCTCTGGACCTTCAAGTTTTAATCTGAACGTCTCCATCTTTCCTTTCACAACCAAAGCTCCTCCTCCCATCCTCCAAAGTTGACGAAATCAAATGCCTTGGACCTGAACGTTTTAGTAATTCAGATCACCTGAGAGAAAACAAAAATAACCAGGGCGGAGGAAAGTACAAATTTTTAGTTTGGGGATTGCAAACATGGAGAAATGCCGCCTCCTGATGGTAAGAAGTGGAAACAGCAGGGAAAAGGCCGACAAAGCCCTTCAGAAAAAGCAACTGCTTTCATTTCAAAGCCTCAAACGGCTCAAGTCAGTGGCCCTCAGATCGCCGAGGTCGGCCTCTTCCGGCTGCTCTGACCACTCAGTGCGCCCTGTGCAACGTGATTGACAGGGTAAGAGTCCTGTCCGTTACCTAAACTCGTCACTCAGGAAACAGTGAACCCGACCCTTCCGGAAGCTCCGTGTCCGCGCTCTCCCGGCATTCTTTGTCTTCCGGCTGTGCTCAGATCCCTCCGGCGAGTCCCGCTTTGCGCGCCCATTTCGAGCCCGAGTGTCAGACTCGGCTTTGCGGACTTGAGACTTCTGCACAGATTTTCCGGGACTAGGTTCTTGGCTATGGGGGCAGGAATGGCTCAGCTGGAGGGTTACTATTTCTCGGCTGCCCTGAGCTGTACCTTTTTAGTGTCCTGCCTCCTTTTCTCTGCTTTCAGCCGGGCCCTGCGAGAGCCCTACATGGACGAGATCTTCCACCTGCCGCAGGCGCAGCGCTACTGTGAGGGCCATTTCTCTCTCTCGCAGGTGGGGTCCCCAACCTCTCTGCACGCTCGCACTGGCTAGAAAGGGGAGATCTGGCCCCAGCGCTAATTCCCCCCGTCTTTATCCTTAGCTCCCTTCACTCCAAACAGGAAGGGAACTGGGTAATTTTTTGTTCCTCCAAGATCTGTAAAATATTTGCTAAATGACTGCATAAATGGCAGATTTGTCTCCTAGCAAGAAATCCTCTGGGAGATTAACCAATGGGAAACTACGTTATTGCCCCTCTTTTTGGCAACTAATGAAAGCTATCCTAGTTTTTCTTTGCCAGTTCCAGAATTAGAAGCATTGGATTGCTCCTAGGAAATAAAAAAATATTGCATTCGGTCACCTGTCAAGCATCTCACTGTGTCTTTTGAGAGTGGGATAGGAGGGGGCGAGGGTGTCTTCAGCCACTAAGAAGTGACATGTTAGTTCCACCCTTGGTGTTTTTAGCAACCTTCTGTAAACAGGATAAGCTGTCAACCATGAAGTGTTTGAATATGCATTTGGAAATGGCAACCCAGGCTAGTATTTTTGCCTGGGAAGAAATCCCATGGGCAGAGTAGCCTGCCAGGCTACTGTCTGTGGGGTCACAAATAGTCAGACAGGACTTAGTGCCCGAACAACAGCAGCAGCGTATGCAGATATGGATATAAAAATCCTCTGAGGGAGGCATTGTAGAGTATGGTTAAATATAGTTTATAGTTATAGAAAAACCTGGTTTTAAAACTTGGTGCAAATGTTTACTATTCATGTGGCTTGGAAATTTTCTGAGTTTCTGATTACTCATCTGAAAATGATAGTAAAACCGTTATCTATTACAGGGCTTGTTACAGGATTAAATACAGAGTATTGGCTCAGTACATTGTAGTTGTCATTATGGATCCTGTGCTTTAATCTCTTTATTTTTCGCTCCATACCCATCAGAGTTCCAGCAGGTATTTCCAGGCTTTTTAAAACTGTAGCATTTACAATTTAATCACCAAAAGACAGGCCCTCCGAAGAGTATGTCTTGGAAACTGAGTTTAAATTGTTGACTCCAGGTTGCTGATACTTTAACAGTCAGAAAGCAAATAGAAAAGACAATAAGGAAGACTTCTTTAGAGGAAGTGTCTGATTTGCCCTGATGTTAAAAGGACTCATTTAACTGTGTCATAGAATAACTTCCCAGAAATGCCTGATTATTAGTGAAGATGATGTTTCTGTGTCAGTCTTGTCAGTATAATCTGTTTCTTGCTTTTGCTTCATTGTTGACCTTTTGTTTTTAAGTGGGACCCCATGATTACTACATTACCTGGCTTATACCTGCTGTCAGTTGGAGTGGTCAAACCTGCCAGTTGGATCTTTGGATGGTCAGAACATGTTGTCTGCTCCATTGGAATGCTCCGATTTGTTAACCTTCTCTTCAGTGTTGGCAACTTCTATTTACTGTACTTGCTTCTCCGCAAAGTGCAACCCAGACACAAGGTTTGTTTCCAGAATAATTTAAGTTTATTTACAGGCAGGTCCACAATTATGGTGAATTTATTTTATGAAATTTGGTGGAAAATGTTTTTAACAATATTTGTATATATTTTGTAAAGTTAAAGCAAGTCTTCTACCTACCCCCATTTTAGATGTTTGTGTTTAAATATTTGAAAAACTAATTATAAAATATATAAATTTTCATGAGTTAAGTCAGTTCAGTAAATATTTATTGAGCTTATTCTGTGTGTTAAGCACTGAGACTACAGAGGTAAGTGAAGCAGTCTTTTTCTTATAAAACTTACGTCTTCATTAGGGGAAACAGATGTTACCTGGGCAGTTTTTTATGATTTAAGTATGCAGAGCCTGGAGGTGAATTACGTGGGTTTGAATTTTATCCACTATTAATTGCGTTACTTTGGGCAGGTTACCCCTTAGTGACTCCATGTTTTCATTTGTTAAATGGGAAAAATATAGACTCAACCTCACAGGACTATCCTGAAGCATAAAGGAGCTTAATAAATGGAAGGTTCCTAGAATACTGCTGGATATAATAGTAAGGAATCAGTAAATATTAACTATAGTAGTTAGTTTTAACTTAAATGATTTCAGTAGTGTAAATTGTGGGATAACGATAGCTGTAAAATACTACAAGAATACAGAGAAGCAGCCTGACTGGGAAGGAAAGCTGTTGGTTACATTGGGTAAGACTTCACACATCAGGAAGATCATACCCAATCTGAATCTTGATGACAGATAGGGCTGTAGAATAGGAATGAATCCTGACAGACATAGCATAAGCAATTGTAGAAAGACATGGAGCAACAAGATACAGGGAATTGCTATTTGTAACTATAAGATTATAAAGTACAGGGATGTGAGGCTGTAGAAGTAGGTAGGAGAGAAGTCATGGGTATCCTTTTTATGTCATGAAAAGTATTCTAAACTTTATCTAGTAGGTGATGGATAGCCCTTAATTTTAATCAAAGGAATGGCATGATCTGGCTTGGTGATTTAGATTAACTGGAAGATAGAATTCAAGAAAATAAGAGTACTTTCAAATTCTGAAATACATTATCAGGCCAAAAGAAGATGTTTAACTTTAGATGAGCCCCACTATTTTCAGGAAGATCCCTGTAATTTCATCACAAAATAGTAAGATCATTGTGTGTGGTGGTATAAATGTTATATACATATTTAAATTCTCTCTGGTATAGAGTTTTGAGACTGCACTAGAAATTGGTGATGATGGCCAAATGAATGCTCATAGAAGGCTCACTGAAATGGAACCACTTGTGCTGTGTCCCATTCATCTCCATGTTCTCCATAGAATTGAGTTCATAGTCTTGCACACGGTAACTCCTTAACTGTTTGTTGAATGATTCAGTGTAATAGGCAATAGAAGCTTTCACACACATATGTTTTGTTTTATCGGCTTCCAAATTGCTAGGTGTAACTAAAAAGTATCAGAAAGTTCCCTCATAAATATATACTGTATTTTTGCAAAGCCAGGAGTAAGATTAATATTGAATAATTTTATTTATTTAGAACTCAGGCAGTTTTTGGTTTGTTTGTTTGTTTTAGTAAATCTCTCCCTTAGCTCTGCAGGAATAGCCTATTGGTTTTATTGTGAACTGTGTTTTCTCTTTTCATAGGCTGCCTCATGTATCCAGAGGATCTTGTCAACATTAACATTAGCAATATTTCCCACACTCTATTTTTTTAACTTCCTTTATTATACAGAAGCAGGATCCATGTTTTTTACTCTTTTTGCCTACTTGATGTGTCTTTATGGAAATCATAAAACTTCAGCCTTGCTTGGATTTTGTGGCTTCATGTTTCGTCAAACAAATATCATCTGGGCTATCTTCTGTGCAGGAAATGTCATTGCACAAAAGTTAACTGAAGCTTGGAAAACTGAGCTACAGAAGAAGAAAGAAGAGAGGCCTACCCCTATTAAAGGACCATTTTCAGAATTCAGGAAAATTCTTCAGTTTCTTTTGGCTTATTCAATGTCCTTTAAGAACTTGAGTATGCTTTTACTTTTGACTTGGCCCTACATTCTTCTCATGTTTCTATTCTGTGCTTTTGTGGCAGTTAATGGTGGAATTGTTATTGGTGACCGGAGTAGTCATGAAGCCTGTCTACACTTTCCTCAGCTTTTCTACTTTTTCTCTTTTACTCTCTTTTTTTCATTTCCTCACCTGCTGTCTCTTAACAAAATCAGGGCTTTTCTTTGCTTAGTTTGGAAACGGAGAATTCAGTTTTTTGTGATAACTTTAGTCTCTCTATTTTTAGTTTGGAAATTTACTTATGCTCATAAATACCTGCTAGCAGATAATAGACATTATACATTCTATGTGTGGAAAAGAGTTTTTCAAAGATATGAAATTGTGAAATATTTGTTAGTTCCAGTCTATATATTTGCTGGTTGGAGTATTGCCGACTCATTAAAATCAAAGTCGATTTTCTGGAATTTAATGTTTTTCATATGCTTATTTACTGTTACAGTACCTCAGAAGCTGCTAGAATTTCGTTACTTCATTTTACCCTATGTTATTTATAGGCTTAATATACCTCTGCCACCCACATCCAGACTTGTTTGTGAGCTGGGTTGCTATGCAATTGTGAACTTCCTAACATTTTATATCTTTCTGAACAAGACTTTTCAATGGCCTAATAGTCAAGACATTCAGAGGTTCATGTGGTAATATCAGGGATATCTTGAACTTTAAAAATAGACTTATTATTTAGACTATTTCTATAATGAAAACTAAGTAAGAAATTTTGGAATTTCTTTTAGACACTATGGTGACCCTTGGATCACATCAGATTTTTTGTTTTGACTACCAAAATATGTATTTTAAATACACATATTTAAATATGTATTTAAAATATGTATTTTAAATACACACACACATACATATATGTATGTGTATATATATATATGTTTATATATGTGTATATATATATAAACCTGAGGAAGTTAAATGGTAAAGAACTGAAGAAAATTTAAGACTTGCTCCATAAGCTTGAATAATAATGGGGAAAAATTATTTATAGCTATCATATTTCTTTAACACTTTGCCACTCAAAAAGCTTAGAAGCTTTTTATATACAGGTTTAAGAAAACTGAGCATGCTTTATAGTACTAAAACTTATTTATTAATTCTCTTCAGAAAAATTAGCAAAGTCTTTAAAAATATTTGCAATTAGGTAATATTGTTGATTGAAAAATTGTTTAACATTTTAGTAAATCTAATTTTAATCATAAGTAAAATAGACTCACATAGATAAATAAATGTTGTGAAATAGAGGCTTTTCTGTGTTTATCTAGGAATCAAGTGGATTTTTGTTAAAAATCTAGAGATGATGATGTCCTTTCACTGTTCCTAATGTGAAGCATATGATGGCCAAAGATAAATTGTGTTGATGATAATACCTTTTCAGTTGGGTTTTCTTTCTGAAATACATTACTGTATTAGTATCCTATGGTGGCCATAACAGATTACCACTAATTTGTTGGCTTAAAAAAATCTTTCACAGATCTGGAGGCTAGATGCCTAAAATTAACGTGTCACCAGTGTTAGCTGCTTTTGGAGGCTCCAAAAGAGAATTCATTCCATGCCTCTCTCTTGCTTTCTGCAGTCCATGGTGTTCCTTTGTTCATAGATGGATTACTCCAGTATCTGCCTCTGTCTTCACATGGCCTTCCTCCCTGTCTTCCTTCTCTTATAATGACAATTCTTTCTCTTTGGATTTAAAGCTCACCCTAATCCAGGATAATTGCATGTCTAGATCTTTAACTTAATTATGTCTGCAAAGACTCTTTCCATATAAGGTCATATTTACAGGGTTCAAGTTCTTTTTGTGGAGCACTTTTTAACCCATCAAACTTACTAAAGGATATTTTTCAATAAGCTTCATAAAACTTGTAGGAAATAATTTCTTTGCTAAGATATTTTAAATAGCATCTTTTCTGAGAGGTTAAAAACAAGTGACTTGCAAAGTCACATAAAAACTAAAGATAGCTGGTATTTGATCCCATTATCCCCCCAAAATAATTAGAATTTAAAGGAAGTTTAGAAATTATTTGATCTAGTCTTATTTTGTAGATTAGGTAACAAATGTTTGGGTATGATTTAAGGGGAGTAATTTTGGATTCTGTGTCTACTATTTGGAGTACATTCATTTGAGTTGTCATTCCCTTACAGAGAAGTATTATTTGGATATGTTAACTTTGACATGTAAACTTAGAACTGTGAATAGAATTCATTTTTTAATCTAGTTTGACATTTGTAAATTTTTCAACTGTGAACTGTTTTCAGTGTTGGATTATGGTTCTCTGGGTTTCAAATAAGGAGTGAATTTGGAAAATACTCTTTATTTGCAAATATAAAATTGTGTACAAGTACAAATTACAAGTGTAGCCCTGAGTAATAAATACAAAGTCTTGTGTTGTACACACTCTTTGGGGCCAATTTGTATTCTATTCAGTGCTTACAAAGTAGATTGACTCTTTAGTTATAACCGACTGTGAGACAAATATTTTTACTGACACTTCTTTTTTTTCAAATTAGACAAGAAAGCACACTTGAACAAATTATTATTTTATAATGGAGATATGAAGTCAAAATTCCCCCCAAAATATGTAATTTAGGGAAAACAAATTTCTTATCTGATGCCGTCAGTGCAGTGCTTTTAGTTTTTAGGCATATTTCTGAGACAAAAACCTTTTTTCCTCTAATGTAGTCTGGCAATAATGGGGAAATTATTCCACCCCATCAGTTAAGGAAATCATTGTGCTAATTCATTTTTAAGTGGAGAGTCCAAGCTGTTTTAAGAGATCATTTGAAATGCTGTGAATTAAAAGGTATTCTACAGCATTGCTTTTAGGAACATCCTGAAGTTTTATGTATTTTGAATATTTTTCAAGAATTACCAAATAAATATATATGTTTGACATTTTTTTTTAAAACAGACTTAACTGAATTATTGATTAGAAAATAATTCTTAGGGAGGTGATATGTGTATAATTGTGGCTGGATTGCATTATTATTCAGCAGAAACCAATAAAACATTGTAAAGCAATTTTCTTACAATTAAAGAATAAATTTTTTAAAAAGTATTGGTAAGCTATAGAGCCTTTGGGACCTTGCAGTTATTGCTGTTAAAGTCTATAAGTGGGATTATTTTAAAGAATATCATAAAAGGATTTGGTCCCTAAGTTTTTTATGCCCGGTAATACATCTTTTGAACTTTTTCTACCTTATATGAAATTCTGTAGACACAGTGTATTATCTTTATATATCATTAGTAAAGTTCCAATGTCCTGTGTTTCTTCACATATTATTTAAATTTTCTTTTAGTGGATACCTAGAAATCATTTCTCAGAGAAGGCAATGGCACCCCACTCCAGTACTCTTGCCTGGAAAATCCCAGGGACAGAGGAGCCTGGTAGGCTGCAGTCCATGGGGTTGCTAAGAATCGGACTGAGCAACTTCACTTTCACTTTTCACTTTCATGCATTGGAGAAGGCAATGGCAACCCACTCCAGTGTTCTTGCCTGGAGAATCCCAGGGACGGGGGAGCCTGGTGGGATGCCATCTATGGGGTCGCACAGAGTCGGACACGATTGAAGCGACTTAGCAGCAGCAGCAGAAATCTTCTCATGCATCTCCGTATTTAAATTATTTGGAAACATTTATAACTTATTCCTGAGTTTAAGCATAGCATGTCATTTCAGCAAGAGAAATTATATTAGCTTTCTGGTCTCTTCTTAAAGTTATTTCAGGAATGTGCTTAGCCTGTCATAAAGTACCTTAATAAAAGTGACTTAATTCATTTCTAATAAATAAATAGCTTAATGTAGTATATTTCTAGTTTTAGTTTAACCAACACCGGTCTTGACATTTTTTTTTTCTTTATAATTGTCTGAAGACCAGGAAAGGAGAAGAAAAGAAATACTCGATTTTTATTTATACCCTCTAAATAGTGAACTGTTATTTTAGGCTCACTTTGCAGTAAAATATTTCTATAAAGAAGTAAATTCATTAGGTTAGAGAACATTTATTATTTTTAAAATAATTAGAATTTCATTAAAAACACAAAAAACCTCATGCAAATAATAACAAAAAAGTTTTGTTTTTTTTTTAATGGTAATTTAAATACAATTCAGGAAACATGGACTAGAAGAAGCATTTAACATGAGAGTTAGAAATTCAGTATTTGACTGTGGTTTTGGAATCAATAAGGCAGGTTTTTTAGTCTTTGGTCCTCCCTTCAAATGAGAATAACATTTTTCTTAAGTCAGTGCTTGGCATCTATGTAGCCTTATTTCAAAAATAATTCAGTCCCTGCTACATATCCATAAACTTCATAAATGTGTCACAAAATAAACATTGTGTGAATGTATGCTGAATGAAGTTTTTTAGTGTGGAATGAAATGAATATCCTAGAAGTATGATGTGTAACCATAAGCTAACTTCAGGAAATAAATCACATATTTGAAAATGAGACATTCTAACCCTTTTTTGCCTAAGTTCCCTAGTTTTAATTTTTTTTATTTTGTGTTTAATATATGTATTTACTTGAAAATATATGTTGCTTCTATAATAGGATGTGTGTATTCTGTGTTCTCAGCTCAAAACTATTAGTGTGCATTTAAAATAAGAGAAGTAACTATCAACTGTTAAATTATAATAGAATTCTTGATTGTTACAAAACTTTCAAGGGAAGAGACTTCAACCAATTATGAATATTTTATATTGTATTACTTAAACTGTATTTACTACTTTGGAGATTATTGTTGTTTAGGGTACTGTTTGGGGCTTCCCTGGTAGCTCAGCTGGTAAAGAATCCACCTGCAATGCAGGGGACCCTGGTTCGATTCCTAGGTTGGGAAGTTCCCCTGAAGAAGGGCATGGCAACTCATTCCAATATTCTTGCCTGGAAGAATCCCCATGGACAGAAGAGTCAAACAGAAATCAAATCCTCTCTAGTTGTGTTGTGCCTGGGGGTTCCTCTCTAGTTGTGACGTGGGAATCCTGTCTAGTTGCAGTGTGCAGGGAAGGGGGGCTCCGCTCTAGCTGCAGTTTGTCGGCTCATCTCTATTTGTGGTTGAGGGGGCTCCTTTCTAGTTGTGGTGTGCAGGGGCCTCCTTTCTACATGCGACGTCTGGGTGGGCTTTTCATTAGTTGCAGTGTGTGGGCTCCTCCCTAGATGTGGCAGGGAGCTCCTCTTGAGTTACAGCAGGAACTTGGGGTTCCTCTTGAGTTGCAGTGGGGTGGCTCCTCTCCAGTAATAGTGTGCAGGTGGCTACTGTCTAATTGAATCTGGGGATCCTCTCTAGTTGTGGTAGTTGTTCAACTCTAGATGTGACAATTGGGCTCCTCTCTAGATGTGATGTGTTGGGGTGCTCCTCTCTAGTTGCACTGTGCCTGGGGGGTCCTCTAGTTGTGGTATGGGAAATCCTGTCTAGTTGTGATGGGGGGGAAGGGGGGTTCCTCTCTAGTTGCAGTTTGTCGGCTCATCTCTATTTGTGGTTGGGGGGACTCCTCTCTAGTAGTGGTGGGGGGCTCCTCTCTAGTTGTGATGTTCAGGGGCCTCCTTTCTACATGTGTCCAGGTAGGCTTTTCACTGCACTCCTCTTGAGTTACTTCAGTGGGCTTATCTCCATTTGCAGCAGAGTGACTCCTTTCTAGGTGTGATGTGTCCTGGGAGCTCCTTTCTAGTTATGGTGGGGTGATCCTCTCCAGCTCTCGGGGGGGAGCTCCTCTGTCTTTGTGGTCGGGGTCTCCTCTCATGTTATAGCAAAGGGCTCAAGTTGCGCCAGATTCTCGATTCCTCTCGAGTTGTGGCGGGGGCCTTGGGGTTCCTCTCAAGTTGCAGCGGGGAACTAGGGGTTTCTCTCAAGTTGTGGAGGGACTCGGGGTTCCTCTGAGTTGTGGTAGGGCCTCCTTTCGAGTTGTCTTGGGGTGACTCCTCTCTAGCAGCGATGTGCAGGTGGCTACTCTAGCTGCACTATGGGGCTCCTCTCCTGATGGTGTGGGGGTCAACTCTTAGTTGTGGTGGGTGAGTTCCTTTCTAGTTGTGGTATGAAGGTGCCTCTCTAGTAGTTGTGGTGAGGGGACTCTTCTCTAGTTGTAGTATGTGGGGGGCACCTCTAGATTTGCAGTGGAGTGTTCCTCTTGAATTGTGGTGAGGGGTTCCTTTCTGATAGAGATGTGCAGGGGCATTCCTTCCCAGTTGCGATGTGCAGGAAGCTACTCTATTTGTGGCAGGGGGCCTTCTCTTTAGTTGTGGTGTGGAGGGCTCCTCTCTAGTTGTGGCAGGGGGCTTCTGTCTAATTGTGATGTGTGGGTGAGCTCCTCTCTAGTAACGATGTTCATGGGGGCTACTCTCTAGTTGCGGCTTGGGTTCTACTCTCGAGTTGTGCTGAGGTTGCTCCTGTGTGTTTGTGGTGGGGGGCTCCACTCAAGTTGTGGCTGGAGGCTCCTCTCTGTTTGCGGCAGAGGTGATCCTCTGTAGGTGTGATGTCCCAAAGGTTCCTCTCTAGTTGTGGCGGGGTGACATTCTCTAGTTTTGGCGCGTGGGTGCCTCTCTCACTGTGGCTGTGGGCTTCTCTCAAGTTGCGTCATAGGCCTCCTCTCGAGTTGCAGTGTGCGGGCTCCTCTCTAGTTGTTGGGGGGAGGGGGGCGTCTCCGCTCTAGTTGTGGAGGGTAGGGGGCTCCTCTCTAGTTGTGGCAGGGCCTCAAGTCTCTAGTTGTGTCGGTGGGCTCCTCTCTAGTTGTGTTGGGCATGGGTATTCCTCAATAGTTGCTGTGTGCATGGAGGCTCTTCAGATGTGGTGTGCAGGCTCCTCTCTAGTTGTGGGGGGCTCCTCTCGTTGCAATGGAGAGTCAACTCTCTAGTTGTTTGGGGGGACACCTCTCAAAATTTGGCAGTGAAATTTCCTTTCTAGTTGCATTGTACTAGGGGTTCCTCTCTAATTATGGTGGAGTGGCTCCTTCAAGTTTTTTCAGTAGTTCCTCTCTAGCTGCAATGAGCAAGGGGCTACTCTAGTTGTGGCGGGGGCCTCCACTCTAGCTTTATCAGGGGGGCTCATCTCTAGTTGCATTGAACTAGGAGCTCCTCTCTAGTTGTGGCGGTGGGCCTCCTTTGAGTTGTTGCAGTGGTCACTTTCTAGTTGCAGTGGGCGAGGGGTTACTCTCTAGTTGTGGTGGGGTTCAACGCTCTAGTTGTGGTGGGTGGTCAACACTCCAGTTGTGGTGGGGGGCTCCTCTCTAGTTGCACTGGGCAGGGATAGCCCTCAGTAATTGCAATGTGTGGTGGGGCTCTTCTCCAGACGTGGTGTGTGGGTTCCTCTCTAGTTGTGGCAGGCTGCACTTCTCTAATTGTGTCTGGGTGCTCCTCTCTTTTAGTGATGTGTGCTTGGGCTCCTCTCTTGTGGTGGCACGGTGACCTTCTCTAGTTGTGGTGGAGAGCTCCTCTTGAGTTGTGGCAGGTGACTCGGGGCTCCTCTCGAGTTGCAGTGGTGCTTCCTCTCGGGTCATGGTGGGGATGGGTCTGCGGGGTGGACAGTCCTGTCTACTTTTGGCACTGGGGGCTCCTCACTAGTTTTCATGGGTTTGGTCCTCTCTAGTTTTCAGGGGCTCCTCTCAAGTTACTTCAGTGGGCTTGTCTCTATTTGCGGCAGAGTGACTCCTTTCTAGGTGCAGTGTCCTACAGGCTCTTCTCCAGTTGTGGCAGGGGTATCCTCTCCAGCCCTGGCAGGGAAGCTCATCTGTCTTTGTGGCTGGGGGCTCCTCTCGAGTTGCGGTGGACCCTCCTCTCAAGTTGTGTTGGGGCGACTCCTCTCTAGCAGCGATGTGCAGGGTGATTCCTGTCTAGTTGCAATGTGCCAGTGGCACATAGTTGCGGCATAAGGCTCTTCTCTAGTTTCAGCGGGGGTCAACTCTGTAGTTGTGGTGGGTTGGATTCTCTCTAGTTGTGGTGTGCTGTCTCCTCTCTAGTTGTGGTGGGAGGTTCATCTTTATGTGCGTCAGAGAGGCTCCTGTCTAGGTGCGATGTCCAACGGCTACTCTGTTGTTGTGGCCAATGGCTTCTCTCGAGCTGTGGCAGGGGACTGGGGCACCTCTCAAGTTCTGGGGATGCCTCCTCTCAGCTTGGGGTGTGGATGGCTCTGCGAGGGAGGTCTGTCTACTTTTGGTGCTAGGGGTTCCTCACTAATAATGGGGTTGCTTCTCTCTAGTTTTCAATGAGATTTATATGAAAATAACTTTTAAAGCTTTGAAAATGCAGATTTGTTAGTCCAACTTCATCCTCTCTATACTCAGAAACCACACATTGTAAGTACAAGCTGGGAGGACCTCTGTGGAAGTAATTCACAGGAGCTTGATAACGTGACAGTGTCGGCAGGATGTGATGAACTCCATGGCAGACAAGTGTGTGTGAGTGACTGGTTGTCTTGGAGATGAGATATTCAAGGCCACATAGGAACACAGTTAAGACATTGTCTTGACAGACCTTCCCAACAGGGCAATTCCTAAATGACAGACTCTGAAGAATACGTAGTCTGTTCCTGGGAACCACACCAAGGTCTCCCCATCAGATGTTTGTTTACATAATGAATCATTGCCTGAGATACTGAACCACCCTGAATCCTTGACATGCTGTTTTTGTACAATATAGAAACTCACAAGGGTTGTCTTACAGGACTGTACAAGCCACCTAAAATATTTTATCAGGTTCAAGGCCACTTCAGCTTTCACCTGACTCATTCTTTTTAGAGAGAGAGGTCTGTTTTTAAGGTAGGGTTTAAATGGGGCATGAGACCAGAATCTCTTTTTTCGTGGGGTTTTTTTAATTATTGGAGTGTAATTGCCTTACAGTGTTCTGTTCATTTCTACTGTACAGCAAAGTGAATCAGCTGTGTATATGACTCTATCCCCTCTATTTTTGGATTTCCTTCTCATTTTGGTCACCAAGGGGGACAGAGGGGTGGAATGATTGGGAAGTTTGGAATTGTCATATATACACTATTGATATTATGAATAAAATAGATAATTAACAAGAACATACTGTACAGCACAGAATCTTTTTTAAAAATTTTCTTTATTTGTTTATGGCTGTGCTGGGTCTTCATTGCTGTGTGGGTTTTTTTCTAGTTGTGATGCAGGGTGACTTCTCTTGTCGTGGCTCCGGGCTCCAGAGCACAGGCTCAATAGCTGTGGCACAGGCCTAGTTTGCTCTGCAGAATGTGGGATCTTCCCAGACCAGGGATCGAACTCATGTCTCCTGCATTGCCAGCTGGATTCTTTACCTCTGAGCCCCCAGGGAAACCCTCAGAATCTTTTCCAAATACTCTTCTCTCGGCCATTAACACACTCTGGCAATCATATTGATACACTTTTAAATAAATTTGAGTTTCTTTTTCTTTGAGTAAGGGAAGTTAATAACCGATTCAAATATTTTCTAAAGTTAGGTTTTAAATTTCACATTCATGTATCCCAGGAGGTAGGCAGGACTTTCTAATATATGACAGTAAGGGTCAATCACACTTAAGTTCATGTTTAATCATAATATGCTTACATTGTGGAAATGTGCATAAATTACTAATTATAGCTTATTAAATTTTTACAAATGGCAACCCACACCACTATTCTTTCCTGGAGAATCCCATGAACAGATGAGCCTGGCAGGCTACAGTCCATGGTGTTGCAAAGAGTCAAACACAACTGAGTGACTAACACTTTCAACTTTTCTCAAGCAAAAAAAAATATCTAGGTATCTTTTGTTCATACTCTCATAAATTGACTGTCTTGTTAAGATCTGTTGGGACTGTACCTTGGTCTTCATGGTCTGAATTTCTGCGGCTTCTTCTCAAATACCTCCATCTATCTCCAGAGCTACTCCTGGTCTCTACTAAAAATTTGCTCCCCCCGCCCACTTTTGGCAGGAGCAAGCCTACATCTTTAAGTTAAAGGGTCCAGAGGTCTCAAGCCAGGCTCCTCAAGAAGTTTATAGTGACTTTTTCAGGGGCCATAATCCTAATCCCAGAACACCAACCAAGATGACGATTCATCCAGGAGACTACTTCTCCAGAAGACCCAGGAAGCTGGCTCCCAGTATCAGAGACGGGTTGTCCTCTTTCGGCCTGCTCTCCTGTGTTCTCTCCTTGTGTCCTTACTTTCTTCTTCACTTACTTAAGAATCTAGATTATTAACAGATACTCAAGCCTCTTATCTACAATGTGTATATGTTTTCCATCTTTAATTTTTCTTTCAGTGCTTTGAGTCACTCCCTTGTGTGTCTTTTGACTAAGATGCACGTTCGGTATAATTATTGTGTTTACTTGTGTTCCTTTGAATGACAACCAGCTTCCTCTGAGGCTAGTTCTTTGCAATAAGAAAGGTGATTTTCTGTGTAATTGGAATCAAGCAATAAGTGCTTTGTAAATGACAGGACAATGGGTCAAGTGGCCAGAAAAATAAAACTCCCATCAAGACCTAGACATGAAGATGTCTGCCTGAACAATAACAACACTTGGCCACTTTGTAGCCCATGTTTCACAGAAAGAGAGCTTGGGCACCCTTAGCTCCTGATGAATACAGGACTCCAAACCCTGAGACAAGTCTTTCTTAGTATTATTCCATGTCGCATTCCATCTGTGATGACACAGATATGTCATCACCAAAATAGAAATACTGAGAAATGGACTTTGTCCCTTCAAGTGATCCAATAAGTGATCTTTGAGCAAAAAGAAATAGCAAATATGACAGTAATAGATTCTGGAAAACTGCAGTAGAGTCTTCTCATATATCCACAGCCCACCAAAAAGCAGTGAAGATGGAAATTGCTTCTGTTTGCAGACAATGGTGTTGTGATCTCCATCCTGGGGTGACATGGATGTCACGGAGGAGGGGCTGAGAGCTTAAACCCACGTGGTTTTGGTTTTCCCCATGATTAGAAAGTATACATCCCCACGATACATTCTTGTCACTATGTGAAGGCTGAGAAAAATGAAAGACTGGGTAAGTCTGGCTCTGGGAAACACTTAGTTCTGAATATTAGCTGTAAATTAGCAAAACCACCTGTCGCGCAAACTTGGCTCAGAACTTGGTCTTGTATGCATATGAGTATAAAGCTATTGTGTCTCACACACTGCCAGTTCCCAAGGAGTTCCTGATCTCACAAGACTTGTCTGAGAATCTTGTCACCCAGTCAGACCCTGTAAACCCATCACTCCACTCTTCCTGTCTGGGCGGTTAAGATTCTGCAAGGGTGTTTTCCTTTCTTATCTCAGCAAATCCAGCAAAGTAGCCCTTGTCTGCTCAGTGGGGTTTTTTGATGGTGTTTTGCTAAAGCCTAAAGTTGACAAAATATATAAACACAAAAATCAATAGTTTATATGTAGGATAGCAAGGCTTTCCTAGAAATAGAACTGGAAACAATCTTTCCATGATACTTAGAGCAATAATAAAATGCTTATAAACAATGTCCACAAGAAAGGCACAGGATCTGTATAAATAAAGCAATCGAGTCATTCTGAAAGAAGTAACGGAAAATGTCAACAAAATGGAAAAGTGAGAGAAAAATAAAAGTATCAATTTATCCCAAATTATCATAGAATTTATACAGTCTTAAAGGACCACAATACTTTACAAAACTTTTACCATGTTAAACAATTAACACCATTGTCAAATTGGTAGCTTTAGATGAAATGTGAGTGGAACGTTACATCCATAGTTTATTTTGGCAGGTAAATGATATTAAACTAGATAAGCATTAGTCTTATCTTTATAAAAATAAATGATTTAATTACATCTTCAAAAGCATTTAAATTCAGCTTAATTCAAGCCATTCTGATCATTTTTTTTCCTTTTTTTGGGGGGTGTGATATTACAACTATTTTTTTTCCATTTATTTTTATTAGTTGGAGGTTATTTTCATTTTAATTTATCTTTTCATTTTAAAGATAATGTTGAAGTAATATAATTTTGATTGAACAAATCAAGGTGATCTATTGAAGGGAAAGTAGTATTTAGATGGAAAAAAATTGAGTTATATTTTGTAAACTTTCATTACCGTCATTTTAGCAAAATCACTGTTTTCAATTATTTATATAAATAGCCCTTCAACAGAACATGAAAGCTGGGCAGTGATAGTCAGCAGTCTTGGATATTTTGTCAAATTTCAGTCACATAGCACTCATAATTTCACACATTTTAAAGTCTTGTCTTGAAGATTCACATATTATTTGATAGTTTATTGGCACTTGTGATTTTGTCTTTAAAAATGTAAACACATCACACACACACCTTACTGGCACTGTTGCTCATGACTGTTAGGAGGGGCTGCAGGAGGGTTCCTGAATTCATCTGAAAAGCTGGCAGGGCAGTGAGGAAGCACAGGTGTCCCAAGGAGCTGGAGTGGGGATGGGGCACAGGTGGAGCCTAGAGGAGCTCTAGGTCCAGAGAAACTATAGAGGGCCTTTGACCATGGTTTCTTGACCACAGTACTTATTTATTTTTACTGTGGTATCTTTATGCTTTTATTTATACATTTTACTGCTGTAATACAGATGAAATGGAAGACCAGTGTTGGACTGCGGTAAATTAAGCAATGTCATATCACTTAAGACCTATCTGGTCTTCGGTGAGGATTATTCTCAACGTCATGCTCTATGAAACTATAGCATTGATTATTGTAAAACCTGTTTTGCATAAAAATGAAAATACAGTATTATGGGTCTGAAATGTTTCTGAAACAATCTCATAAGAAATAGAAACTTTTATTTATTTTTTAGATATTTATTTATTTTTCTGCACCTGGTCTTGTTTGTGACATATGGGATCTAGTTCCCTGACCAGGGATTGAACCCAGACCCCCTGTATTGGGAGAAAAAATATTTTTTCCCTAATTTTTATTTAGTTGTTAGCTCTGAATATGGCAACAAAGGCTCTATATAGGAAGACTGGCTCTGGATATGATGAAGAATTTAAGAATAGAAGACTTAGGAGTTTTGTTGTTTTAAATAAAACAACAGGGAAAAGGGCAATTAACACTTTGCTTTAAATGTGAGACAAGTGCAAGTTCAAAAACAAAAAACTTGGTGGAAAAAGCTATTCCTGTATTCATTGAGGAAATATTGTGTGATGGGCCAGGCAGGTTCCCATCCCATGAACTGTACATGCTAGTGGGCAAATGAGACACCCCATTTTCGGAACCCCAAGCACGCCCTTGACATATTTTTATTAGAGAGTGCGGTTGGACCTATTTGAGTTGTGTGAAGCAGCAGAATCTGGTGAGTCAAAAATGCTCAAGTTCTAATGTTCTGCAGTTTATGAGGAAGGCCTTACAAACAGATTTTAGTGAACAGATTTCACTGCTTGTGTGGCTTCCATTAAATATTAACAGTTCCATGATGAGGCAGAACCAAACAGGGTCAAAATCACTCATCAATCATTGGAGTTAGACTTTTTAAAAAATGTTTATTTATGTATTTATTTATTTACGGCTGTGCTGGCTCTTTGTTGCCGCATTCGCTTTTCCCTAGTTGCAGCGAATGGGGGCTGCTCTCTAGTTAGCAGGCATGGGCTTCTCACTGCAGTGGCTTCTCTTGCTGTGGCGTGCAGGTTTCCATACTTGCGGCACATGGGCTCAGAAGTTGTGGCTCCCAGGCTCTATGGTGTGTGTGTGTAGTGGCTGTGGCCTCTGGCTTAGTTGCCCCACAGCTTGTGAGTATTCCTTGACCAGGGATGGAACCCGTGTCTCCTGAATTGGCAGGTGGACTCTTTACGCCTGAGCCACCAGGAAAGCCTTGGAGTTACTGTTTTACTAAGTAAGCCTCAAAAAGAAATAACTGAGCCTCATGGATGATGGTGGTCATCTTTCTTGCATTCAGTTCAGTTCAGTCACTCAGTCGTGTCCGACTCTTTGCAACCCCATGGACTGCATCAAGCCAGGCCTCCCTGTCCTTCACCAACTCCTGGACCTTACTCAAACTCATGTTCATTGAATCGGTAATGCCATCCAACCAACTCATCCTCTGTTATCCCCTTCTCCTCCTGCCCTCAATATTTTCCCAGCATCAGGGTCTTTACAGATGAGTCAGCTCTTCGCATCAGGTGGACAAAGTATTGGAGTTTCAGCTTCAGCATCAGTCCTTCCGAATGAACACCCAGGACTGATCTCCTTTAGGATAGACTGGTTGGATCTTCTTGCAGTCCAAGAGACTCTCAAGAGTCTTCTCCAACACCACAGCTCAAAATGATCAATTCTTCGGTGCTTAGCTTTCTTTATAGTTCAACTCTCACATCCATACATGACTACCAGAAAAACCATAGCTTTCACTAGACAGAACTTTATTGACAAAGTAATGTCTCTGCTTTTTAATATGCTGTCTAGGTTGGTCATAACTTTTCTTCCAAGAAGCAAGCGTATTTTAATTTCACAGCTGCAGTCACCATTTTTGCAGTGATTTTGGAGCCCAAAAAAATAAAGTCTGTCACTGTTTCCCCATCTCTTTGCCATGAAGTGATGGGACCAGATGCCATGATCTTAGTTTTCTGAATATTGAGTTTTAAGCCAACTTTTGTGAGAGTTGGACTATTAAAAAAAAAAAAAAGCTGAGCACCAAAGAAATTATGCTTTTGAACTATGGTGTTGGAGAAGACTCTTGAGAGTCCCTTGGACCACAAGGAGATCCAACCAGTCCATCCTAAAGGAAATCAGTCCTGAATGTTCATTGGAAGGACTGATGTTGAAGCTGAAACTCCAATACTCGGCCACCCGATGAGAAGAGCTGACTCATTAGAAAAGACCCTGAGGCTGGGAAAGATTGAAGGCAAGAGGAGAAGGGGACAATAGAGGATGAGATGGTTGGATGGCATCACCGGCTCAGTGGACGTGAGTTTGAGCAAACTCCTGGAGTTGGTGATGGACAGGGAGGCCTGGCATGCTGCAGTCCATGGGGTCACAAAGAGTCGGACACAACTGAGTGACTGAACTGAACTGAACCGAAGCCAACTTTTTCACTCTCCTCTTTCACTTTCATCAAGAGGCTTTTTAGTTCTTCACTTTCTGCCATAAGGGTGGTGTCATCTGCATATCTGAGGTTATTGGTATTTCTCCTGGCAATCTTGATTCCAGCTTGTGCTTCATCCAGCCCAGCATATCTCATATATAAGCAGGGTGACAGTATACACCCTTGACGTACTCCTTTCCCGATTTGGAACCAGTCTCTTTTTCCATGTCCTGTTCTAGCTGTTGCTTCCTGACTTGCATACAGATTTCTCAAGAGGCAGGTCAGGTGGTCTGGTATTCCCATCTCTTTAAGAATTTTCCAGAGTTCGTTATGGTCCACACAGTCAAAGGCTTTGGCATAAAGCAGCAGAATCCCAGGGATGGAGGAGCCTGGTGGGCTGCCATCTATGGGGTCACAAAGAGTCAGACACAACTGAAGTGACTTACCAGCAGCAGCAGCAGATGTTTTCCTGGAACTCTCTTGCCTTTTCGATGATCGAACGGATGTTGGCTATTTGACCTCTGGTTCCTCTGCCTTTCCTAAATCCAGCTTGAACATCTGGAAGTTCACAGTTCACGAACTGTTGAAGCCTGGCTTGGAGAATTTTGAGCATTACTTTGCTAGCATGTGAGATGAGTTCACTTGTGTGTTAGTCTGAACATTCTTTGGCATTGCTTTTCTTTGAGATTGAAATGAAAACTGACCTTTTCCAGTCCTGTGGCCACTGCTGAGTTTTCCAAATTTGCTGGCATATTGAGTGTAGCACTTGCACAGCATCATCTTTCAGGATTTGAAATATCTCAACTGGAATTCCATCACCTCCACTGGCTTTGTTCATAGTGATGCTTCCTAAGGCCTACTTGACTTCACATTCCAGGATGTCTGGCTCTAGGTGAGTGATCACAACATGGTGATTATCTGGGTCATGAAGATCTTTTTTGTATGGTTTTCCTGTGTATTCTTGCTACCTCTTCTTAATATCTTCTGCTTCTGTTAGGTTCATACCATTTCTGTCCTTTATGGAGTCCATCTTTGCATGAAATGTTCCTTGGTATCTCTAGTTTTCTTGAAGAGATCTCTAGTCTTTCCCATTCTATTGTTTTCCTCTATTTCTTTGCATTGATTGCTGAAGAAGGCTTTCTTATCTCTCCTTGCTATTCTTTGGAACTCCGCATTCAAATGGGTATATCTTTACTTTTCTTGTTTGCCTTTCGCTTCTCTTCTTTTCACAGCTACTTGTAAGTCCTCCTCAGACAACCATTTTGCCTTTTTGCATTTCTTTTTCTTGGGGATGGTCTTGATCCGTGCCTCCTGTACGATGTCACGAACCTCCATCCATAGTTCATCAGGCACTCTGTCTATCAGATCTAATCCCTTGAATCTATTTGTCACTTCCACTGTCTAATAATAATCGCTGGTATTTATTGAGTGGTCATTGTGTACCATGCATCAATATGCACTTTTAATGCATTATCCACTTTTTATGTAATTGTGCCAAAGATATGTTGGATATTGATTTTTAATGACCCATTTTCAAGTAAAGACCACTCACCACCATCTATTAATACTCTCTTTCCATTAGTTCAGCTTCTCTGGCTTAATCGTGTTATGGAAGGCTTGCAAGACACACATCTCAGGAGGTTATAGTTGAAGGATTTTCTTCTAATGCGTTCTTTTATCATTCACATTTAATATTTTTGTGTTACGCCTGCTGGCGTTGTTTCTTACTGAAATTAGTCCATTTCTACATAAGCACATCTCATGATGTCAACATATTCAGTTCAGTTCAGTTCAGTCGCTCAGTCATGTCCGACTCTTTGCGAACCCATGGACTGCAGCATGCCAGTCCTCCCTGTCCATCACCAACTCCCGGAGTTTATTCAAACTCATGTCCATTGAGTCAGTGATGCCATCCAGCCATCTCATCCTCTGTCATCCCCTTTTCCTCCTGGTCCCAATCCCTCCCAGCATCAGGGTCTTTTCCAACGAGTCAACTCTTCGCATGAGGTGGCCAAAGTATTGGAGTTTCAGCTTCAGCATCAGTCCTTCCAGTGAACACCCAGGACTGATCCCCTTTAGGATGAACTGGTTGGATCTCCTTGCAGCCCAAGGGACTCTCAAGAATCTTCTCCAACACCACAGTTCAAAAGCATCAATTTTTTGGCGCTCAGCTTTCTTTTTAGTCCAACTCTCACATCCATACATGACCACTGGAAAAACCATAGCCTTAACCAGATGGACCTTTGTTGGCAAAGTAATGTCTCTGCTTTTTAATAAGCTATCTAGGTTGGTCATAACTTTCCTTCCAAGGTATAAGCATCTTTTAATTTCATGGCTGCAATCACCATCTGCAGTGATTTTGGAGCCCAAAAAAATAAAGTCAACATATTACTTGGCATCAATTAATTTTTTTTTAATTTTGTAATCCTATTTTTATTTTTTATGCAAAGACTTCCTCTCCTGATCATCACTTTCTCCTTTCCTAGCTGTCTGTGATATTTATCTGTTTCTTCCAACTTAACTTGATTTGTTAAAAAATCATATCATCCAGGTAGCATGTAAAATACTTTCTTTATTTTTAGATAAGGAAAGGGAGAAATTAATTCCCTGGTGGTCCAGTAGTTAGGACTCCATGCTTCCACTGCAAGGGGCTCAGGTTTGATCCCTGGTCAGGGACCTAAGATCCCACATGCCACTGAGCAATTAAGGCCATAAGTCACTACTAGAGAAGATCCATATGCTGCAAGGAAGACCCAGCACAGGAAAAATAAAAAATAAAAATGTTCCTTCCCTCCTGCACCCCACTGCCTCCCACCCCTCCAGGCCGATGCACATGTATACTCATGGCTGATTCACATTGTTGTACAACAGAAGCGAACACAACATTGTAAAGCAATTATCCTCCAAACAAGAAATTTTTTAAAAAGTATTATCATTCCCCCCTGCAAAAAAAAAAAAAAAAAATCTGTGGGATATGTAATGAAGGTATATGGGTCAAAATTCAATCATTTGAAAAAAATTTTTTAAATATAAATTTAAATGAAAAATTTTAAAGTCATGAACTTTGCTTTATCTTCCTGGCTTATGCATTAACCCTTTCCCTTCCCAGTGGCTGGGGGTGAACATCTCATGAACTAAAACAGAATACATTCGAGAAAGACAAGTATTTGAGAAGAATTGCAGCAAATTTGCAAATATGTATTGGATTGTACAGATTCAATAGCTAAATCACTTTATTAATTTTTCCTTTTTCTCTCATGAACACTTTCTAAATGACTCAAGATGCTGTCATTGGTAACTCACATGGAGCCAGGCTATTTTTAATTATTGGATCAGAATTCATAAAGACAAGTAAATACATATGCAAGTGTTTGTGTAGTCATTAAAACTTTCATTTAAAATTTCAGAATCAATAGCAAATGAATGCATTAACTCTTTTCCCCTAGGGAGGATTTCTATTTTCAACATTGGTGGTGGTTGCATAGTCACTGAATTGTGTCTAACTCTTGTGACCCCCATGGACTGTAGACTGCCAGGCTCCTCTGTCCATGGGATCCTCCAGGCAAGAATAATGAAATGGGTTGCCATGCCCTCCTCCAGGGGATCTTCCCAAACCAGGGACTGGACCTGCATCTCCTGCATTGGCAGGCAGATTCTTTACCACTGAGCCACCAGGGAAGTCCATTTTCAGTAATGAATTACTACAATCATTGTGCATTTTTGCTGAACAAGGTAACATAGAATCAAATTTTGTTATTTTTCTATGAAACAATAGTTAATGTGATGAACTAAGGGTAAAGTCATCTTTGAAACTGTGTATCAGAGAAGAAATATCTAATTAAATTAACTTTTACACAAGAAGTTCCTGCAATGGTGATCTGACATTGATTAAAGTTGTATTAAAACTATGAAGTGTTTGCACAAACTGTTTCAGAAGAGAGAAAAAGTTGTAACCATGCATCTAGGTATATCCTCCCTTCCTGAAGTTGCAGTGACTTTCAGAAATGCATGTATTTACCCCTGTCCCAGAATTGATTTTCAAGTGTGCCCAGTTTCAATCATTAATTAGTGTGGAGTCATGGGAAATAAATCCTTTCTTAGACGCATTCGTCTTAACCACTAACAACATCCTTGACTTTAGTACATCCAAACATCAACTTTTCACTTCATTGTCATCTACCTTTGGATCCACATACATTTCTGATATTTTTTGAGACCAGGAAAGCATAAAGAAGAAGAAAGCCCAGCAAATAAGTAATTATGTTGTTTTCTCCATCTGTACTTGTGAATTGGCTGTGATTTCTCATTTTTCCCATGACCTGAGTTTAGCTTTCCCTTAGTGACTTTTTCTTTACACCTTTAATATGTGCTGAGTTTTATCACAGAAAATGCTACTTTTCAATGAACTCCAATCTCTTCTTTGAAAACCCTCAGAATTTGGCCTTGTGTGAACAAAAGTACAGAAACCACCTAGAACAAATGTGAAACTGTAAAAACTGAACACTGTTCACCACAAAAAAATAAGCAAGTGTTTTAGAACAAGAAAATGGTAATATAATAAAAATAAGATTGGGAATCACAGAAGAATCAAGCAATAAAGTTAGAAGATAATTTTAAGCTCAGGAAAGCAAACATAAGTCATGGCTAATCCAATGTCTGTATTCAAACAAATTAGTTCACTTTAAGGGTGAAATACAGATTGCTTTGTTTAAAGATGCTTCTTTTTGTCTAGACAGACATCTTGATTCTGAATCCAAGTAGAAGATATCTAAAAGTCACATTATGTGTGCACTCTAATGATATCATCTCCATAGTTTGAATAATTCTGGGTTTGTATATTTACATTAAAAGTTTCACTGGAAATCCAGAACCACAGCTAAATTTGTCCAAAAAGTCAATGGTGTTGGTGAGTAAGAAGCAAAGTCAGGTGAATCAGCTGGAGAACAGAGCAGAAACTATTTTAAAATAAACACCAGTTTAAACTTTGACTATGGCATTTGGTTTGCATGAATAAACATAATATTGTTTCATAAGGCAATTTAAAAATGACATGAAAAAGAAAACAGCCTTCCAAATAACTGGCTTAATGTCCATTTTGTAGTACTTAAAAAAAAAGGACAAAGATTTGAAAAAAGAAAAGAACCAATAAAAACATATTTGTGAGGAGATGAGAGTACCCACTTTTTGTTTAAGTAGTGTATTGATTGAATAATGGCTCTGATTACTGCATTCAGCCTTTGAAACAGTTCCATCCACAGCACTGATGCTGATTTCCAGTGTAATGTCAGGGCTGAGTCACCAGAATCAGGTGGTGGAATTTTACTAGTAAGGCTTTGTGCTGCCCCATTTCAATGTGGACCACAGGAGAATGTGGGAGACCCTGCAGGGCCTCAGGCAAAACAGGCTTAGGATGAGCACAGTCTCTCTAAGTTGATGTGCTGGTGATAACTCAGATTTTAAGATGCGACTTCAGAGGCAGATATTATTGAATGGTAAAAAAAAAAAAAAAAAAGAAAAAGGATATTTAGCGTTGACATGAAATTAACCCTCAGCCCTCATTACCATGTATAAAATAGATAACTAATGAGAATCTACTGTATAGCATAGGGAACTCTACTCAATGCCCCGTGGTGATTTAAATGGGAAGGAAATCCAGAAATGAGGGGATTTATGTATGTGTGTAGCCGACTCACTTTTCTCACTCACTGACTCACTTGCCCACTGACTCACTTTGCTCACTCACTTTGACTCACTTTCTACTTTGTATGGTAGAAATGAACACAACATTGTAAAGCACCTATATTGTACCCCATTGAAAATAAAAATAAAACCTGATTGCATACAAAGCACTTGTGTAGGCTCTGGGGTTGCAAACATTGGATAAGCAATCAAAACCTGTCCTCATGGATCTCAAAGTCTAGTGGGGAGAAAAAGAAGATGGGAGATTAATAAACCTATAAACAAAGGAAACTGCAGAGATACATGTTGTTAAGTGCTGTGAACAAAACAAGCAGGGAAGCGACTTAGGGAATTTCTGGTGAGGATACAGTGTTTGTAAAGACAGCTAAGGGTATCTCTCAAAGAAGGTAACACTTGAACAACAGGCTGAGAGTGCAATTCTGTGTGTGCCAGAGACAAGGGGACACTTGTGGCAGCGTGTTCTCAGGAGAGAGAACGGAAACTGCAAAGACCCCGAGGCAGGGGCACAGCGAGGAAGCCTGTCTGTCTGGGGCCAGGGAGAGGGAGCAGGACCAAGGAGACGCAGGGCTCACAGGTTATTTATTGTGACGACTGTGGCTCCAGCCCCAAGAGACAGGACTGCTTTGGAGGGGGTGGTAAAGAAAGGATTTGTCGACTTAGTGTGAACATCTGGTAGATTTACATTTAGCCTCCAATTCTATCACACAGGGGATTTGTTTTTAATTTTCTAACATAATATTAGGGCTTCTTAGGTGGTGCAGTGGTAAAGAATCCACTTGCCAGTGCAGGAGATGCAAGAGACACGAATTCTATTCCTGCGTCAGGAAGCTCCCCTGGAGAAGGGCATGGCAATCCAGTCTAGTATTCTTGCCTGGAGAATCCCATGGACAGAGGAGCCTGGCATACTACAGTCCATGGGGTTGCAAAGAATCACACATGACTGAGCAACTGAGCATATTGTCAAATGAAGAAAAGCATTAGAAATGCCCAGGGGTTCAGTGGCAGCTGGAGAATAAGATGCCAACTGTCTCATGAATGTGAAATCATCTTAGGAGATGATACACACTTTCTCTAGTATACAAATCCTTCTATAATCATAGTACTCTAAAAAAGGCTCTTTACCACTTTCAAATATTTCATGCGTATGTATTCTTTCTGTTGTAAAGAATGTACGTTAGTACTAGCACATTTATTGATCATTAGAAAGTATTTGTTTAACAGAAAGTTGTTTTTAAAGAGCAGATTAAACACTCAGCAAAGATCATTAAAATGATGTATTTTCAAACTCGCTTCTTAGAGTAGATCTCTGCAGTCAAAAAATGTGTTATTCGTACTTTTCAGCACAGCTATAGTTTTGCTATTTAAAACTTACAGCATGGACCACTTGTTAGTCTTATTTTTTTTTTTTCGGTTTTGATTTTTATTTCATTTTTGGTTGTGCTGGGTCTTTGTTACTGCACTCAGGCTGTGTCTAGTTGCTGCGTCAGGGGACTACTGTCTAGTTCCCGTGCATGCGAGGGCTTCTCATTGTGGCGGTTTCATTTTTGTTGTGGAGCATGTTGTGGGTTCTCAGTGCATGTGTTTCAATAGGTGTAGCACTCAGACTCAGTTGCCCCACAGCCTGTGGGATCCTCCCAGACCAGGGATTGAACCTGTGTCCCCTGCACCGACAGGTGGATGCTTACCCGGTGAACCACTAGGGAAGTCCCACTTGTTAGTCTGGATACTTGACATTGTGCCCCTGGATCTTGGCGTGTTGGTTTTAGGCTCACAAGCATTTCATGCCCCTGACTCCACGTAGGTGTGACGGAGGGCTCATCGTCGCAGAGGGGTGGTCTCCACCCCTAGGCGGGTGGAGATGCCTGTGATGCATGGAGAACTCTGATGTTCCACTTGGTCCCTGAATGAGAGAGAGCGCATCCATGCAGGGGCGGGAGCCAGGGGCAGGGCAGGCTAACCCAGGCTCACCTAACCAATGCTGGGGACCCGACTGCAGCAGGAACTCCGGATGTCGTTTTGTAGAAAGGAGACAGACATACTTACCTGAGGCAGAGGACACAGGACACAAGGCACTCGCTGCTCCTCCTCTTCATCTCACGCCTTTGGTCCCGGGGCTGGGTGACCTCACAGCCCAGGTCTCACTGAGTCTGTAAACGCTGGTGGTCGGTGGACTCTTTGGGGCCCCATGGACTGTAACACGCCGGGCTCCTCTGTCCATGGCATTTCCCAGGCAAGAATACTGGAGTGGATTGCCATTCCCTTCTCTCAGGAGATCTTCCTGATCCAGTGCTCAAACACATGTCTCCTGCTTGGCAGGCAGATCCTTTGCCACTGAGCCACCTAGGAAGACCGGACTGCTCCTTAGGTGAGAGCAAAGCCAGGGAGTGGAGGTCGGCTCCACAGTCATCGGAGCAAACACCGCGCTTCCTCCTTCATCAGAGAAGGCACCTCAGGTTCATCTCCTCTAAGTGTGTCTCACTGGAAATAAAGCTGTGATGATTATCAGCCTTCTTACTCCTGAGAAACAGTTATCAGAAGCATTAGTCTAGTTTTTATTGACGTAAACACACTATTTTTCACAGTGAACCACTGTAGGCGCTGGAATGTTTCTGTCGTCCTCGATGCTTGAGGAGAACAAGTTTTCTTTTATTAGGTATTAGATTACCAGTCATGAATAAACAAGTGTAATCTTTTTTTTCTTGACACACCTGGGTAAATAATTCAGCTGTAATCCTTTCGTGTAAGTCATAAGAAATTGTAAATTGTCTAATATATGTTTAACTGACTTTCTGCTTAAGATCACTAACAGTGAGACTAAAAATGATAATAATTAAATACAGCCATTATTTCTGCTGCTGCTGAATTTATAATAATAAGTACACAGCTGAACTTCTACTATTCTCTTGCCATTTATGTAACATGAACCAAAACATTTCTGTTTTAGATCCCATTACATTGTATTATAATTGTGTGAATTGTCACAGTTCCATATTCTACACTTTAGGAACGTGTTGCAACAAATTTTTATAAGTCAAGCAAGTTGTTTCCACTTGGAGAAATAACCAGGCTCTGGGAGTGCAGACTCAACCTACTGCAAACCTTTAGGAAGCATCTCTGTGGGCTTCTTATTTGGCAGAATAACATAACAAAAAGAGAGTCAATTATATGAGGAAAACATGGGCCACTTTTGTCAGCCATAGCATGCATAGTTTTCTTGCAATAAAATGATGGCTGTACCAAAGTAATCTTGAGAAAGAAGAATGGAACTGGAGGAATCAACCTGCCTGACTTCAGACTCTACTACAAAGCCACAGTCATCAAGACAGTATGGTACTGGCACAAAGACAGAAATATAGATCAATGGAACAGAATAGAAAGCCCAGAGATGAATCCACGAACCTATGGACACCTTATCTTCGACAAAGGAGGCAAGGCTATACAATGGAAAAAAGACAACCTCCTTAACAAGTGGTGCTGGGAAAACTGGTCAACCACTTGTAAAAGACTGAAACTAGAACACTTTCTAACACCATACACAAAAATAAACTCAAAATGGATTAAAGATCTAAATGTAAGACCAGAAACTATAAAACTCCTAGAGAAGAACATAGGCAAAACACTCTCTGACATAAATCACAGCAGGATCCTCTATGACCCACCTCCCAGAATATTGGAAATAAAAGCAAAACTAAACAAATGGGACCTAATGAAACTTAAAAGCTTTTGCACAACAAAGGAAACTATAAGCAAGGTGAAAAGACAGCCCTCAGATTGGGAGAAAATAATAGCAAACAAAGCAACAGACAAAGGATTAATCTCAAAAATATACAAGCAACTCCTGCAGCTCAACTCCAGAAAAATAAATGACCCAATCAAAAAATGGGCCAAAGAACTAAACAGACATTTCTCCAAAGAAGACATACAGATGGCTAACAAACACATGAAGAGATGCTCAACATCACTCATTATCAGAGAAATGCAAATAAAAACCACAATGAGGTACCATTACATGCCAGTCAGGATGGCTGCTATCCAAAAGTCTACAAGCAATAAATGCTGGAGAGGGTGTGGAGAAAAGGGAACCCTCTTACACTGTTGGTGGGAATGCAAACTAGTACAGCCGCTATGGAGAACAGTGTGGAGATTTCTTAAAAAACTGGAAATAGAACTGCCATATGACCCAGCAATCCCACTTCTGGGCACACACACCGAGGAAACCAGATCTGGAAGAGACACATGCACCCCAATGTTCATCACAGCACTGTTTATAATAGCCAGGACATGGAAGCAACCTAGATGCCCATCAGCAGATGAATGGATAAGGAAATTGTGGTACATGTACACCATGGAATATTACTCAGCCATTAAAAAAATTCATTTGAATCAGTTCTAATGAGATGGATGAAACTGGAGTCCATTATACAGAGTGAAGTAAGCCAGAAAGATAAAGAACATTACAGTATACTAACACATATATATGGGATTTAGAAAGATGGTAATGATAACCCTATATGCAAAACAGAAAAAGAGACACAGATGTACAGAACAGACTTTTGGACTCTGTGGGAGAAGGCGAGGGTGGGATGTTTCAAGAGAACAGCATCGAAACATGTATATTATCTAGGGTGAAACAGATCACCAGCCCAGGTTGGATGCATGAGACAAGTACTCGGGCCTGGTGCATTGGGAAGACCCAGAGGGATTGGGTAGAGAGGGAGGTGGGAGGGGGTATCGGGATGGGGAATACATGTAAGTCCATGGCTAATTCAAGTCAATGTATGACAAAACCCACTACAATATTGTAAAGTAATTAGCCTCCAACTAATAAAAATAAATGAAAAAAAAATAAACTATTTAAAATAAATAAATAAATAAAATGATGGCTATAGTCCTTGTTTATCTGAAGTGTTTAAACTTTGTATTACAGTATTTTCCTTCAGCCCATTTCACCATCCTATAACATTTCTTTGCAATCATATAACATTACTCAATATTCTTACTTAGTAAAAATGGACTCAATACTTTTTAAATTTTTCTTAAAACTTATTTTAAAATTTATTTGGCTTCCCTAGGTCTTAGTTGCAGCATGTGGACTGTTTCATCTTCATTGCAGCATGTGAACTCTTTAGTTGTGGCATGTGGGATCTAGTTCCCTGACCAGGGGTCAAACCCACACCCTGTGCATTAGGAGTGTGGAGTCTTAGCCACTGGACCACCAGGGAAGTCCCTGGACTCAGTATTTTTGATTCATCTAATTGCTACTGTCCTTCCTTTTATGATACATTTGGTCTTGTGCCTGAGCATTTACTACTTGAAATAAATTTACTATGGCTTTATTTTTTATATACTTTTCTCCACTTCAAAATGGTATCTTGGATTCCATCTGCTTTAGATCATGGAGATGAGAGTGAGTGATAAAGTGTGTGTGGAGCTAATAGTACCAGCTAATAGTCCCCGGTTTTCCCAAACATGAATTTAGAAATACCCTTCACTCCTCCGCCTCTGAGTCACTCTGTTCTGTGAGCCACACCAAGTATACCTGATCAAATAGAGCTTTCCTGTTTTCCTTCAATCTGTCATTGTTTAAGGGCTTCACTGGTGGCTTAGACGGTAAAGAATCTGCCTGTAATGAGGGAGACCTGAGTTCAATCCCTGGGTTGGGAAGATCCCCTGGAGAAGGGCATGCTAACCCACTCCAGTATTCTTGCCTGGAGAATCCACATGGACAGAGGAGCCTGGCGGGCTACAGCCCAAGGGGTCGCAAAGAGTCGGCCATGACTGAGCAACTAAACACGGCACAAAATATCATTGTTTATATGCTAATTACAGGCCTCCCTGGTGGTTCAGTGGGTGAAAAATCCACCTGCAATGCAGGAGCCACAGGAGACAAAGGTTTGATCCCTGGGTAGGGAAGATTCCTTGGAGGAGGAAATGGCAACCCACTCCAGTATTCTCTCCTGGAGAATCCCACGGACAGAGGAACCTGGCGGGCTACAGTCCATGGGATCACAAAGAGTAGGACATGACTAAAGCATGTACCCACACATATGACAATTACACTTTAGTACTTCAATGAAACAGCTTAAGAAGCAGTAACTACCAGTAATCTAGATCTTTCCATTGTACTTCTATAAAAGTAACAGGAAATACTTTTCTTAAAATTGGGTCTTATATTCACTTTGCTGTCGTTCAGTTGCTAAGTTGTGTCCAACTCTTTGCGATCTCATGGACTGCTGCCTTTTCATACTGTTCATGGGATTTTCCAGGCAAGAATATTGGAGTGGGTTGCCATTTTCTTCTCCAGTGGACCACATTTTGTCACAGCTCTTCACTATGACCTGTCTGTCTTGGGTGGCCCTGCACGGCATGGCTCAGAGCTTCACTGAGTTTTGCAAGCCCCTTCGCCAGGAGAAGGCTGTGGTGTATAAAATAGATAACTAATGAGAACCTACTATATAGCACAGGAAACTCTACTCAGTGCTCTGTGGTGACTTAAATGGGAAGGAAACCCAACAAAGAGGAAATATGTGTATACATGTGGCTTATTCACTTTGTCAAACAGCAGAAATTAACACAACAGTTTAAGTCCTTAAGTTTACTCCAGTTAAAAAAAAAAAAAAAGGAAAGAAACATAATGAGACTGTTACAATTCTATTTAGAAGCATTAGAATGAGCACAGCTCAGCTAGAAATACATGAATCTTCTAAAGCCTTATGAAGTACTCAAAGCATAATTCATGAGATAAGAAAATGATGAATGAGAAGATGGACCTTAGCTGAGCCTACTGTGGTAATCATCTCACAATACACATCAATCAAAACTGTCATGCTGTATGCCTTAAACTTATACAATGATGTATGTCAATTATTTCCTAATAAAACTGGAAAAGTAATAAAAATAAATTTTAAAATTAAAAAACAAAAAATTAGGTCTTATTGGGGTCATTTAGATCAGCCCCATGAGAAGCCTTCTGTCTTCAGGGGGTCTTCCTTCAAACATCTACATCCCCTTCCCAAGTTTCAGTGTTTCCTCAGTTCCTACGTGCAATATTCAAAGCCTCTGAAGTAGTACACAGAAGTGCTCCTAATCTGAACCTTGTAAATCTCCCTCACCTTCTCTTACACCCAAACGTTTCTTCGTCTTAGGTATGCAGAATCATTTGTGATTATTTCTGTTCATCACCTCTGCACATGTTGTTTTTTCCTGACTGCCTGGAGAACTCCCACTATCCTCTAAGAGGTAACCTGAGTGTTAAATTCTCTAAATTGAATTTTCAGTGAGCGCACTTGAGCACCTCCCCTGAAAGGCTTTCTTCTGAACCCTGGACCTGCTTTTCCTGCCCTGAAGCCTGGTCCAGCCTGGCGACCCATTACGCTGAAGCCCCACAGTGAGTTGTATGTGCCGTGAATAATTTGTGTCAGAACGACAGACACCGCTGAGCGACTGAACAAGGACTCACAAGCAAAACTTTTACGGTTGCTATTGCAGGGAATGGCCACAAGGCGGCAGGCTTTTCTCAAGCCCTAAGTGATTACCTGGGAAATGAAAGCTTTTGAGTTTTAATTCAGGGTTGTAATTTAATGTGCAATGTACCTGAACGAACACCCAAGAGCTTTTGTGTTTTTCCTGAGTATTCTTGTTTAAATTAACATTTATTCCGTATTATAGTAACACTGATACACAACGTGTTGTTGGTGGCCGGTGAGCTGAATATATTTTCTATTTTGCTATTATGTTATTTCTGCTTTCTCACAATTGTACTCTGATTAAATTCTAGAGACATAACTTCTGTTTCTTTTTAATTTGCCATCTAAGTCACTGGGGAAGCCCCTCATCTGCATTTAGTTCAGTTCAGTTCAGTCTCTCAGTCGTGTCCGACTCTTTGCGACCCTATGAACCACAGCATGCCAGGCCTCCCTGTCCATCACCAACTCCCGGAGTCCACCCAAACCCATGAGTTGGTGATGGACAGGGAAGCCTGGTGTGCTGCAGTCCATGGGGTCGCAAAGAGTCAGCCACGACTAAGCGACTGAACTGAACTAAAGTCGTCAACTAAAAAATACAGCCACAACCTGAAAGTAGAAAGTTAATTTACTTAGTGGGAATGTTTACTACTCCAGTCTTGGGAGTTAGCATCTCAGTAGCTCTGAGAAAACTGTTCCAAGGAGGCAAGAGGAGTCAGGCTATATACAAGTTTGCAACAAAGGGAGCAGGCAGTCTGAACAGCAAAGATCAGATATACAGTTCTTTGTGGATCTACCTCTTAGAAAAATGAAAAATAAACCACAAATCAGAAAATGGGGCCAAATTAACCTTAAAAGCTTTTGTATACCAAAAGGAAACTGCCGGGAGCCGTTATGGGGGGTCCCGCCCGTGACGAGGTCATGAAGAAAATACCGGGCAGGCAAGGCCGTCCAGGACCCATCCATGACGAGGTCACGAGGAAAATACCTGACAGGCAAGGCCGTCTAGGATAAGGGACCCTCCAGGTTGGCCTCGGCCTCTACCCTACCCTATATCCTCCCCCCTTTTCTGCTGTTGTTCTTGTTTGCCCTGCTGCAGATTCTTGTGTTGCCTGCCGAGAGCTCTCCTGCTCCTCTTTCACTGAATGAAGACCAACTTAAAACCCTAATTAATAAATCTCCTGGACGCTGGTACCCTATGAGGGGGGCAGGGATGAAGGAAATGCTTCAATTCAAACCCTTTTGCTGGCATTCTGGCTTGTTTGATAAATGTGTGCTCTCATTGCACAAAATGCTCATGATCGTTCTAAACATCCTAAGTACAGTACGCTAACAAAAGAAACTATTAAGCTTAGGCCCCTTCGCGGGGTGAGAAAAGCCCCACAAATATTATAGCCACATATACGCCTAATAGAAAATAGTTTAGATAGAGATTAGCTGGTGACTTCTTGCAGGTAATTAACTTTTGGACTAAGAGCCTGTTTTGTGCCATATCTGCTGTTTTTGCAATCTGCATTTCTGTTCTGTGAAAATGTAATCCTATCTAGTTCCCTTGGAGATGACACCTAATAGAAAGAAAATAGATTTGTTATAGCCACGCTTTCCGGGAAACAAACTCACTCAGAAGGACAATACAGATAGTGGAGTGCAGTTTATTACACCGGCGGGCCCAAGGCAGAGTCTCCTCTTAGCCAAGGACCCCAACCAGCATTTGTGAAAATCTTTTATACCCCATGTGTACGTGTCCAAACCCACCACCCCAATTCCCTTGAGACTTACATAAACAAAGGTAGGGTAAATACAACTACAATAACTCCATCATTCACGTGTTATGTGTTCAAACAGTCAATAATCAATAAGCCCGCAGTTACATTCCAAACAGTTAATAATCAATAAGCTTGTGGTCACTTTCCAACCAGTTAATAATCGATAAGCCTGTGATTACATCCTGATAGATACGGAAAAAGTTTATGACCTGTCCGGAGACAGGGGTGATTACGGTATGTTTCCTCTTAGGCAATGAGTAACCTGGATGTGATCTTCAAGATTCCCCTGTCTGGAGGGGGTCTTATCCTTCCATTGTCGTTCCCACAGGCACTAAGCAGAGAGTTCAGAGTCCACTGGAGAGGCAGCCGAGCACGATCAGCACGGACAGGCCTGAGATGGAGTCCTGGCCCTATGAATTCCTTCTTCAGATTAACCACAAAAAAGACAGGGTCAGCTACTGAAGTTGCTTAAAGTGTCACCAGGTGCAAACCATAAATTATCAACAGGCCTGAAAGCCAAAAGATATTATACATAGAGATTAACCATTAAAAAGGCCCTAATAGGCACAGAGCCCTTTGGGGGGTGAGGAAGCCCTATTAGAAAATACAAAAAATATTGTTTTAAAAGTGGTTATTAGATCAACGTTTGATTGATGTTAATGTGCTGAGGTTGTGCAATGGAAACTATTGTTAATATAGTTGGAGATCTAGTAAAATAAGAGTTTAGCCCTAGTGTAAAAACAATAAGATAATTGTTCATTTTAACCAGGAGTGCTAAACAGGGGCTGCCTCACCAGAGCCACAGAGTCTTTGTGTGTTAAACTTTTCAGATAAATTTAGCTGAGAATTTCTACAAAAAGACTGTCTTTTATGTTAACAAGATTGTATTTCTATTATGTTGCAATTTGCTGTACCATGAGACTGCCAATTTTCTGTTTTCTGATAACCTCAAGGCCAAAAGATAATGTACAAAAAATCTATGGGAAAAGACTCTTGTAAACAAAAAATATACAGAGCACACCTGGTTTCGTGAAGGACAAGCTGATGTAATGTTAAACTAAGTCTGTGTGCTTATCTGCCCCTAAGAAATGTACCAACTTAGGGTATAAAGGCGATGGTGAAAAATAAAGCAACTGCCAGACTCTGCTGCACCTTCCTGGTCTGGTCTCTCTCTCTCTCTCTTTTTCTTTCTCTTTCTCTCTCTCATTCACCGACGCCGTTCATCCTGAGGGTTCCCCTGGATCCTGCTGGGGCTGGACCCCGCAGGAAACCCTCAAGGAAAGACAAGGACAACCCTCAGAATAGGAAGAAATATTTGCAAAGAAAGAGACCCACAAGGAATTCAACTCCAAAACATATACAAACAGCTCATGCAGCTCATTATGAAAAATACATACAAAGAAAAAAAAAAATGGGCCAAAGATCAAAATGGATATTTCTCTGAGGAAAGCCTACAGATAGCAGATAGGCACACGAAATGATGCTCAGCATCACGAAATATTGCAGAAACCAGTACTAGGGAAACTAAGCATCACACTCAGAGAGTTGGAGAAGTCAGGTTTATTATGCCGGCGGGCCCAGGGGAGTTAACACTCCAAGCTCTGAGCCCCCAACAAAGGGTTACAGAGTTTTTACACACAAACAGGCATGATTAAGTGGGTTTGTGGGTTTGCAGGGGCTAGAGTGATTGCAAAGAGTAGGACAAGGGTGAGTGAGATAAGCTCCAGTTCCTAGTATTGTGAGTCCCTTCTTTCCGAGACCTACATGATCTAGACTTTACAAGGAGCAAGCTGAGTTAGAGAGGCAGAACGAATAGGAGGTTATGTAGAAATTTTAACTTTTCCTCTTCATTTCCCCTCTTGATGCTTCTATCACTTGTAGAAAGCATCATCTCATGTTTTGGTAGGACATTTAGAGTTCCCCATCGTTTAGGGGGCTATATATGAGCTTGTACCATTTGTAACTTTATGGATTCAATCTAAGAAGTTATGAACTGGGTGACTGGACTGAGACCACAAGGACCAAACAAGAGCACTGCAATGAACATGAAGAGAGGACAGGTTAAAGGGAGAAGCCGCGATCCGCCACTACAGATACTGTTCCAATTACCCCAGGAATTTGCCAGTTTCTCTCTCCTTTTTATGATTCATTCCCTTAGTTGTTGGGCCATGTCCCTGACTATTCCTGGTTGGTTTACATAAAAGCAGCACTCTTCGTTCAAGAAGAGGTAGAGTCCTCCCTTTTCAGCTGTCAGGAGGTCTAGCCCTCTCCTATTCTGTAAAAACCACCTCAGCCAGGGAATCTAGTTGGTCCTGTAAGGCCACTAAAGATTTGGCTACTCTCTCAACATCATTTGTGAAGTCTTTGGATAGTGTATGGTAAAAGGTGGCTGATGAAGCAATTCCTCCTATTCCCCTACCTATCCCAGCCGTGATTCCTAGACCAACTAGTAGGGGTATAAACTGGATGGCTCTTTTTGACTGTGTATGTGCTGCCAGAGGTACGTATGTGAGAGTCTGGTTGTTAGGGACAATATTCATCTGATGAGTGAGGACAGCTAAGGTGCAGATACCCACCCAATTAACTGGTAAACATAAGCATCTGTCCCACAAACAAAGAAAAGGCCTTGATGCGGGCAGCACCATATTGTGGGAGGATGAGTGGGCCACTCACCAATTAACGTCTGATTACATTGGTCCCTGGCTAAATTGCCTACAGGTCCAGTTCCTCCATCATTTGTAAAGCATTCTGGAGCCTTTTGAGTTAACTCAATTGCCTTTAAGACTGGCCCTTGTAAGGACGGATCTGTAGGAGTTCCCATAGCTGATGCAGTATTTAATGGTACTGGTGTAGCTAAGTACTGTGGAGTTCCTAAGCAAAGCAAACAATCCCTGGCCAACTGGGGGTTGGTGTTATTAAGAAGGTGATGTGTTTCACTGAGAACCTGATGCAGACGAGGGTCTAAGGGGGATTTAACTCTGTAACCTGAGTCATACTGCCAACAGGCAGAGCCTAATTTTTCAGGGCAAAGCTGGTCCTTGATTTTGTTTGTCTGCATTATTGTCCCAGTCCAGTTGGCGTTTTCCATTTATTTGGCAGACAGACATCTGTTCTGGGTTGTAATATCTGCGTGACATTTGGGGGTATATGGAGGCACAGGGGCATGATGGCAACACCATGGTGTCGGGATACTGTCCGCTGTTTTGATTCTCTGGGGAAAGGTAGTTGCAGTTGGGGGCATAACTGGAAAACATTTTTTCACCCAGGCCCCTGGATATACATCAAATGGTTATGAAGACAATAGGTGATGGCCTATAAGATTGGCTATCTGTACATTATTCTAGCTGATGGTTAAGTAAGTGATTTTCCAAGGGTTGACTGTAATGTTGACAGGTGCGTGATGGATAAGGAACAGCACCATCTGTTACAGCAAGGGCACCAAAAGCCTGCAAAGCAGCCTGCACCTAACAGATAACTAAACACTAGCAAAAGGTTTTCTCCCCATCTTTAGGTCGTCACGGCTATAGCAACCGAGCCTATCATGAGGGGGGTCAGTTATACTGTGGAGCAATTTAGTTAGTAGGGAGAATCAATCATAATAGACATCTAACCAGAATGAGGCTTCTCACTATAGTGAGATAACAGACAGCTAACCACAACTTCTGACCCAAATCCCAGTCATGGAGTGTGACTGAAGCTAGTCCTATAGCAAAGAGCAGAGCAATAATACCAATCAGGGATAGAGTCCCAGGGTTGACAATGAAAATCCATTGATAATTTGATGCCCGGATCCTCAAGCTTCCACCGTACGTTGGCCAGCCAGCTTGCCAGAGTGTGGCTGGAGCAAGGCTGAAGAATCCTCAAGCTTCTGCCGTGCGTGGACGAGTCAGCTTCCGGAGTGACTAGAGCCGGGCTCAGCGTCGTTCGTGGGTGAGGGCTGTTATTTTCTGAACCAGACTTTGAGGGGATTTTGGGAGTCCAAAACTGTTTTCCAGGTGTCCTCATTACAGGAAGCCACTGTCTTCTTGACTCTGGTGTGGTGGATCCAAGGGGTGACGCCTGAAACTTTAACAGCAGTAGGGATTGCCAGGACGACCATTGTGGGGGCCTGTCCAAACTGGCTGAAGTGGTTCCTTTTTCCAGTCCATAGCCCATACCTCATCTCCTGGCTGATAGGGATGAACCCAGTTGCCCAAAGGAATGGGTGTCCTTTCTAAGGTTTCTCAGGCAATATGTTGGAAGACTTTTCCCAGGACCTGGAGGTACTGGGATCTCCCCAGGTCAGCTAGCTGTTAGGGGTTTCCCTTGAGTTTTCCTATCACTGGGGGCACTCTCCCATTTAAGATCTCAAAGTGAGAATAGCCTGAGGACCCTGGGGTGCACTGGGCTCAGAGTAAAGAAAAGGGGTACACGTTGACCCAAGATAACTGGGTCTCCTGACAGAGTTTAGCTAATGTGGTTTTGAGGGTCCGATTCATGTGCTCAACTTTCCCTGAGCTCTGTGGCCTGTAAGCAGTGTGAAGCTTCCACTGATTTGATTCCCAGTGTCCTGGATAAAGTTTGGATTATCTCAGACACAAAAGCTGGCCCATTGTCAGACCCTATGGAGAGAGGCAGCACATGTCTCGGGATTATGTCTCTTAGTAAGGCCTTGGCCACTTCTTGTGCCCGTTCAGTGCAAGTGGGGTAGGCTTTGGCCAATTCCGAGTAGGTGCAGACTACCACAAGTAAACACTTACAGCCCCTATAGGGCTTGACTTCAGTAAAGTCCACTTCTTGATCTTCAAAGGCAGTGTCCCAGTGGTCTGCACCCCTGGGTTGGGTCTTGGTCCTTGGCTGGCGTTGTTTTGCGCACAAGTCACACATCTTGCACTGATCTGGGCACACAGGGTTGGGAGCTTAGGAATGAAACAGTAGTGGCTCAGTAAACTCTCCAGCGCAGTTTTTCCTACATTGGCTGTCTCATGCTGGATTGCTATATAGCTGGGAACAAAGAGTCTTTGGTCTGGGAGCTTCCTCCAGCCCTCTTTTTCTTTTATTCTTCTCTCATTTAGAGTCCATTGATCTTCTTCCTTGGTGTATCTCAGAGACAGGGGCAATTCTGGCATCAAGTGGACCTTAAAGGTTGACTCACGGCCCACTGTGGGGCTCTGTGGGGTCACCACCTCCTTGGCTGCCTGGTCAGGCAACCTATTTCCTTTCATGACTGGATCAGTTTCTCTCTGATGGCCTTTACAATGGATGACTGCCACTTGGAAAGGCTTCCAGACTGCTTCAAACAGCTGAAGGATTTCCTTTTTGTGTTTAATCTCCTTTCCCCCTGCTGTCAATAGGCCCCTTTCTTTATAAATGGCTCCATGTACATGTAAAGTAGCAAAGGCATACCTTGAATCAGTACAGATGTTGACTCGTGTCCCTTCGGCGTGCCTTAGCACCTGGGCGAGTGCCCATAGCTCAGCCCATTGTGCTGACCACCTGTGGCCAGGCCTCAGCCTTCACTGTCTCCTCAGGTGTTGTCATGGCAGAGCCTGCTCTGCGCTGCCCGTCTTGATGAAACTGCTTCCGTCAGTGAACAGTTCCAGTTCTGGGTTCTGGAGGGGAATGTCTGTCAGGTCCAGCCTGCTCAAGTAAATCTCATCTATGACCTCCTCACGGTTATGATCATGGGTTTCTGATTCCACAGGTAAAAAGGTGGTGGGGTTCAGTGTCTGCATAGTCTCGAGTTGGACCCGTGGGTTTTCACGAAGCAGTCCTTGATAATGAGTCATCCTGGAGTTGGTCAGCCACTTAAGCCCCTGGCAGTTCATCAGGGCAGTGATAGCATGGGGAACCTTTACATTTATAGTTTGTCCTAAAGTAAGCTTATCTGCTTCTCTGACCAAAACCACAGTGGCAGCTAATGCCCGGAGGCATGACGGCCAACCCACGGCCACTGGATCCAGTCGTTTGGACAGATATGCAACCGGGCGCGCCATGGCCCAACAGTTTGTGTGAGGACCCCCAGAGCAGTGTGACTTTTCTCATGTACAAAGAGGTTAAAGTCCCGCATCACTTCTGGCAGTCCTAATGCTGGAGCGCTGGTCAAGAGTCTCTTTATCTCCTCGAAGGCCTTTTTCTGTTCAGGCCCCCACTCCAGGGGGTCCTTACCAGACCCTGCTGTGGCCTTAAACAAAGGCCTGGCAATTTCAGAGAAACCCAGTATCTAGATCTGGCAGAATCCGGCAGCCACAAGGAACTCACAGACTTCTTTCCCTGTGTTCAGCCGAGATACTGAACAGATGGCTTGCTCCCTCTCATGTCCGAGCGCCTGATGCCCTTCTGAGATGACAGACCCCAGGTACTTGACCTCCTGTCTGCAGATCTGAGCCTTTTTCCATGACACCCTGTACCCTGTGGTGGAGTAGAGCCCACGGGGCCCTGATGCCTCTCCTGCAGCCCCCCTGGTGGGGCTGGCTGGCAACAGGTCATCCACGTACTGGAGTAGGGTACAGTTCAAAGTTTCTCCAGGAAAGGCAGCAAGGTCTGCAGTCAGGGCTTCACCAAACAGGGTAGGTGAGTTTTTGAAGCCTGTGGCAGTCGAGTCCAAGTCATCTGTGTCTTTCTCCCCGTGTGGGTCTTCCCATTCAACGGCAAACAACGGCTGGTTGGCTGATGACAGAGGGAGGCAGAAGAATGCGTCCTTGAGATTGAAGCAGGTGAACCAGCTTGTCTGAGCAGGTAAGAGACTCAGGAGAGAGTAGGAATTTGGGACCACTGGATGGATGGCGATCACTGCACTGTTGACGGTGTGGAGGTCCTGGACGGGGCAGTAGTTGTTCCCTCCAGACTTTTTAACTGGTAAGAACGGAGTGCTCCAGGGAGACTGACATTTGATTAGGATCTCAGCATCTTGTAGCCTCTGGATGTGGTCCCGAATTTCCAGGCGTGCCTCCCATGGTAATGGATATTGTTTTTATCTAATAGGACTAGCTCCTGGCCTCAGGTCCTCTACAATGGGGGCATGGTTTTTGGCCAAACCTGGAGGCCCCTTCTCTGCCCAAACATCAGGGAATTCTTTTAGCAGTCTGGGGGGATTTATTTGTTCCCTTCCTGAGGAATAGAGATGCCATTCATCTTCCCTGGGCACGGTCACGGCCATCATCAGAGCTGATTGGGGGGGCAGAGGTGATTTGTGCCCCCAGTTTTGTCAGTAAGTCTCTACCCAGCAGGGGAATGGGCCATTCTAGTAAGTACAGAAATTCATGAGTCACCTGATGGCCCCCTCGCTGACATGAACGGGCCTTACAAAATGAGCGGGCTGTCAAGTCCCCTGTGGCCCCAACAATAGATGCTGTTCGGCCTGTGAGGGGAGCCACAGGTGTGGTTACCACGGAGTGCTCAGCTCTGGTATCCACCATAAAATTCATTGATTGGCCCCCTACTTTCATCGTGACCGTGGGCTCCCAGAGGCCCAGGATCAGGAAGCCAGGTCTTCCCTAGTCTGATATTGCTCCAGCCAGGCAGATAAGGTTTTGGACAGCCAGCTCAGGCTGGTACCTTTCTGTGTTGGGTTGACTGAACTTCTTCGACCCTTTAGATGTCCCTCTGCAATGGGGGCGCTCATTCCTCCAGCGCCCAGTCTCTTTGCAACGGGCGCGCTGGTCATAGCACAGTGGTGGTCTCTTCTTAGTTTCCCCTTTCCACAAGAGAACAGTCTGTTTCACTGGATCTAAGCTCCTCAATGCTGCTGCTAGCAGGGTTTGTTATGCCTGATGTCCGAATCTCCGAGCGGGAAGAGAGAAGGCCTCCAAGACAATGCAACTCACAAAAAGGGAAGTTTATTGCTGACTCGAGTCAGAGAACGCAGTGGTGCGGGGTCAGAGAGCCCCGAGCCCAAGCTGTTACACAAATTTATAGAGTGAGCACACGCCGTTGGCAGTTGGTTTAAGCGGATTGCAAAGCAATTTCATTGGTCAAAACTTTCGCATGTGCGGGACTTTCCCAGGGGTTTCTGCCCTGTTCCTAATTGGCAAACAGCGGTCAGTGTTAAGCGAAAGCTGATCCAGGTGGCCTGATAATCTTACCACCCAGAAGTAGGAAGGCCTACTCCTAATCTAAGCTGCCTGCCATGGCATGACTTCTGCTTGCCTCACAGGTTGCTTTCTGCTCATTTTTTCTAAGTGGTTGGGCCACAAATATCCTACTCTGTCCCCGTCCGTTTGTGCAAAATCTTGGGGGCAGGGTGTGTGCTATCAGAAGCAAGGAGTCTGTGTGTGGAAACTTACCTGAATGTCCTGGAGTCCCAGTGACTACTTGGTATAGTGCTTGGACAGTGAGGAGGTCAAGAGTGCCCTCTGGTGGCCATCCAACGTCAGTTCAGTTCAGTTCAGTTCAGTTTGCTCAGTCACATCAGACTGAGCGGGTAGGCCTCCCTGTCCATTGCCAACTCTCGGAGTTTACTCAAACTCAGGTCCATTGAGTTGGTGATGCCATCCAACCATCTCATCCTCTGTCATCCCCTTCTCCTCTTGCCTTCAGTCTTTCCCAGCATCAGGGTCATTGCAAATGTGTCAGCTCTTCGCATTAGGTGGCCAAATTATTGAGTTTCAGTTTCAGCATCAGTCCTTCCAATAAATATTCAGGACTGATTTCCTTTAGGATGGACTGGTTGGATCTCCTTGCAGTCCAAGGGATTCTCAAGAGTCCTCTCCAACACCACAGTTCAAAAGCATCATTTCTTCAGGACTCAGCTCTCCTTATAGTCCAACTCTCACATCCATACATGACTACTGGAAAAACCATAGCTTTGACTAGATGGAACTTTGTTGGCAAAGTAATGTCTCTGCTGTTTAATATGCTGTCTAGGTTGGTCATAACTTTTCTTTTATGAGAAGTCTTTTAATTTCATGGCTGCAGTCACCATCTGCAGTGATTTTGGAGCCCCCAAAAATAAAGTCTGCCACTGTTTCCACTGTTTCCCCATCTATTTGCCATGAAGTGATGGGACCAGATGTATAGCCCAATATATACCTAAGTCATCTGACTTACTTTGTTCCATACCTGTTCTTATTTTTCAGAGAAACTATATACTGGCATTGTCCATAAGGCACCCAGCATAGTTTTCTAGTGTTGTTAGACTGATTACCCTTAGTATGACTTAATTGTTCCCAGTATAGAGGAGACTTTAAATGGGTGCAAGGTATAGCTCCTGCAGAGTTAGGGGGCAGGAAAGCAAACTTAGTTACAGACATGCAGAGCCACGAATGGCTAAAAAAAAAAAAAAAAAAAAGGAATATTCAGGTCTGCTCATTGTTTTCTCTATTTCCTTTGTTCTCAGGAAGGGGAAAGAGAAAAACTCATTTCTCTCTTTTTTATCCCTTTTCACTGCAACACAAATACCTTAGAACCCAGCAGTCCCACAGCTAGGAATAAACCTAGAGAAAATTTTTAAAAAATTTAAAAGACAAGGGAATCCCTGCAATCTCGGCCCAACAAGGTACAATAGTCAAGTCTGGGAAGCACACTAAATGTAGAAATTACAGATGAATGGAAACAGAGGATGGGGCACATGTACACAATGCAGTGTTTCTCAGTGATAAGGAAGTAGGAAATAATGCCAAGTCCAGCCACAGGAAATAAGGTAGAGATGATCATTCTGAGTGAAGTCAGGGAGACAGAGAGAGACAAGTATCACACGATATCACCTGTAGGTGGAACCTAAAAATGGATACAAATGAAGTTCTTTCCCAAAGAGACACAGCCTCACAGACTTAGAAACTCCTGGTCACCAAGAAAATCAAGATGCAGTAGATGGAAAGGAAAAAAAAAAAAAAAAACACACACACACACAAGATTTTCATTCATTCCTGTTCAAATTACAGGGTAAAAACAGAAAAATATGGAAAAAGAAATGTTGATTCTATTCCCCTCGGGCCATAGTGACCTGAGCTGATGTCACATCCCTGGAGCCTGATGGCTTGGGTAGCAAGGCTGGAATGTCCTGGGGCTGAGGGGGCTGGGAGCCTGTAGCAGGCAGTGGACCTCCACAATGAACCTGGGGTGCCTGTTGCCCTCTGCTGAGTCCCCAACCTTCAGAAACAAGTGGGAGAAATTAAGAGTTCGGAATTAACACATATACAGTAATATATATCAGAGAGATGATTAAAAAGTAACTACTGGATAGCATAGAAAAGTTGATGAGCAGACATAACCACCTATATGTGAAAATGAACCCAAGGAGAATAAATAAACATCCTGCGTAACTGAATCATGTATCTGTACAACTCAAACAAACACATCAGAAATTAACAACATTCCAACATAAAATAACAAGGAAATTACAGGGGAAAAAAGAGTGGGACATGAAGAACTGCTGCCCCCTTGTGGCCTTCTAATTTAATAACACCTTGAAAGGCAGTGCTGCTGGGTATTTAATATGCACAAGGATCAAGGGGCTGAAGGTAAAAAATACCTGCCTTCAAGAAATGTCCTAGGTGTCACCGGCAAAAAAAAAATTCAAAACAAGGCAGGCATTCAAGTGGTCAATTTCAAGAGGTAAGTTTAACTCACACCCTTTCAAAGAATCACATGAAAAGATGTCCACATCACTAAATATTAGAGACATGCAAATCAAAACTACAGTGAGGTATTTCCTCACATGGTTAACAATGACCATTGTCCAAAAGTTGACAAACAATAAATGCTGGAGAAAGTGTGGGAAAAACAGAACCCTCCCACACTTAGTGAAAAGATGGATTAGAAGCAGCCACCATGAAGAACAGTGTGCAGGTTTTTTAAGAAATGGTCATGAGAATGAAATTAGAATACTCCCTAACAGCATACACAAAAATAAACTCCAAATAGATTAAAGACCTAAATAAAAGAACAGATAATATGAAACTCTTAAAGGAAAAAGCAGAACACACTTTGACATAAAATGCGGCAAGTTTTTCTTTGACCTACCTTTTAGAACATGAAAAATAAAACAAAAATAAATAAATGAGAAAATAAAAATAAATGGGACCTAACTCCCCTTAAAAGCACAGGCACAGCAGAGGAAACCATAAACACAACAAAAAGACAAACCCCATAATGAAACTAATATGTGTAAATGGAGACACCCACGATGAATTTCTCTCCAAAACATACAAACAGTTTATGCACCTCAATATCAAAGAAACAACCCAGTCAAATAGGGGCACAAGATTTAAATGAACCTTTCTCCAAAGAAATCATAGAGATGGCCCTGAAACACATGAAAAGATGCTCAGTATCTGTAAGTATTAGAGAACTGTGAGTCAGAAGTGGCATCACCTCACACACGTCAGCATGGTCAGCATAGAAAATCTAGGACAATAAATGCTGGAGAGGGAATGGAGGGAAAAGAACCCTCCTCCCTGTTGGTGGGAATGAAAGTCATTAAATCCACGAAGGAGAACAGGATAGAGGGTCATTTAAAACCAAACAGCGAAGTACCATAGGACCCAGTAATCCCAGTCCTGGGCACAGATCCAGAGAAAACCATAATTTTAAAAGACAGATGCACCCAATGTTCATGGCAACATTATGTACAATAGCCAATACATGGATGATGCCTAAGTGGGTAAGAACAGATGAATGGTAAACAAGATGTAGTCATGAACCCAGAGTAGTAATAGCTCAGCCATAAAAAGGGTGACGTCGCGCCATGTCCAGCAACAAGGAAGGAAGCAGAGATGATCACAGTAAGTGAAGGAAGACAAAGGAAGACAAGTATCATATGATATTTCTTGGAGGTGGATTCTAAAACTGGGTACAAATGAACTTCTTTTTAAAAAAAAGAAAGGGTCTCACAACATAGCAAAGCACCTTATGGTTACCAAAAGGGAAAGGTGGTGGGCAAAGGAAATGAGAAGGTGGAGATGAACATACACACATGAGTCTTTGTAAAATAATCAACAAGAACCCACTATAGGACGAGGACCCCTAATCAACACTGCATAATAAACTATATGGGAAGAGAACCCAAAAAAGAACATGTACTATGCATCACTAGAACATTTATGCATCACTACGCATGAGTGATGCATTTGTACACCTGAAACAAATAAACTCAAAACATTGTAAGTCACCTCTACACCATTACAAAATACAAATTACAAAAAGAGAGTGCTGGCTCTATTCCCTTCAGGCCTTAGTGACCTGGGCTGCTGCCATATCCCTGAAGCCTGGGCAGGCTTGGGTCCCTTGGATGGACTGTCTTGGGGCTGAGGGAGCTGGGGAGGATGAGCCAGCCAATGAGCCCTGCCCCATGGACCTGGTAAGCCTGTTCCCCTACGCACCGGCCCACAACCACCAGATCCTGGCAGGTCCCCCTGCAGTGAAACTACACCTACTGCACCCAAAGGACGTGGAGCCTCTTGGCTGGAGGAGCTTTGGAAGCCCCCTGGACTTCATGTTTCCAGGTGATGGGGTTCCCACCCCCAGCTTCCTTCCTTAGGGTCACCCCACCTATGATTAAAGCACCCTCCAAGAAGTGGTGTTGCAGGAACTGGGATATGTCCAGGGGGTAGGGGTAAGGAAGGAAGAAGGAATGGGACACAAGCTTTGGGTATTTCTTCTGGCACATTCCACTCTAATTGACAATCCAGAAACAGGACTTTCCCTAAGGCTCTAGTTCCCCCAGTAACCAGGGTAGGGGCATAAAGCCATGCTGCCACCTTGTGGCCATTTCCCATAACAACAACTTTAAATCCTCTGCTCACCGGCACTGCGGTGCCAACTAGGCCACACTAGGCCTGCGGGCTGTAAGTTAAAAACACCTGCCCTCAAGAAATGCCCTCGGGGACGTCAACAGAAAAATATTAAAAACAGAGCAGGCCTTCAGGAAGCCAATTTGAATAAGTTTAACTCACACTGTTTAAAAAAATCACATGTAAAAATGTCAATATCGCTAAGTATGAGAGAAATGCAAATCAAAACTTCAAGAAGGTATCACCTCGTAACAATCAGAATGGCCTACATGGAAACTCTACAAGCAATAAATGCTGGAGAGGATGTAGAGCAAAGGGAACCCTCCTACACTGACGCTGGGGATGGAAATTGGGAGCAGCCACCGTGGAGGACATCGGGCAGGTTCCTTAGCAATGAAAATTAAAATGAAATTAGAATGCTCCCTAACACCATACACAAAAATAAACTCCAAACAGATTAAAGATCTAAATAAAAGGACAGATACTATGAAACTTGAGGAAAAGAGCACATGCCTTGGCATAAAATGCAGCGAGTTCTTTTTTGATCCACCTCATAGAATCATGAAAATAAAACAAAAACAAATGGGACCTAATAAACACTAAAAGCATCTGCACAGCAAAGGAAACCATCAGTGAAAGAAACAGACAACCCTCAGAATGAAAAAAAAATTCTTGCAAACAAAGATACCTACAGGGAATTTCTCTTCAACACATACAAACCATTAGTACAGTTCAATGTCAAAAAAAAAAACAACCCAATAAAAAATCGGCCAAAGAATAAATGCACATTTCTCCAAAGAAGTCATAGAAATGGCCATAAAGCACACGAAACGATGCTCAGCATCACTTGTTCTTAGAGAAAGGCAAATCAAATGTACAATGAGGTATCACCACACATTGATCAGAATGGCCACATTGAAAACCCTACAACAATAAAGTCTGCAGAGGTTGTGGAGAAAAGGGAACCCTCCTACACTGTTGGTGGGAACGTAAGTCAGTACACCCACTAGGGAGAACATTATGGAGGTTCTTAAAAAACTAAACATAGAATTACCCAGTGACCCAGCAATCCCATACCTAAGCATAAATCCAGAGAAAACCAAAATTTAAAAAGATACCTGCACCCAACGATCATGGCGTCACTAGTACGATAACCAAGACATGGAAGCAACTTAAGTGCACAAGGACAGATGAATGAAGACAGAAAATGGGGTACATGTACACAATGCAATATTACTCAGATGAAAAGAAGGATGAAATAATGCCATTTCCAGTTACCAGGAAGAAACTAGAGATAATCATACTAAGCGAAGTAAGTGAAAGAGAAAGACAAGTATAGGATATTACTTCCTGTGGAATCTACACATGGATACAAATAAATTTCTCAAAAGAGAAACAGCCTCACAGACTTAGGAAAGAAACTCATGGTTACCAAAAAAGAAAGGCAGAGGGACAGGGAGTAATTAGCTGGTTCAGATCAATATATACACCTTAAAAGAGATGCTAAAGGGCTCATAATAGTCACAAGTCCAAGAGGGCTGTAAATAACACCTGCCCTCAAGAAATGTCCTGGGGTAAATCAATGGGAAAAAATTCCAAACAGGGCCAACTTTAAAGAAGCCGGATTGAAGAGGTAAACTGTTCTTACAAGATGTAAAATAATAATAAAAGCACATGGAAAGATAATCCACATCAGTAATTATTAGATTAATGCCAAACAAAACTATGAGGTATCACCTCACACTGGTCACAATGGCCTTCATCGAAAAGATCTACAAAGAACAATTACTGCAAAGAATGTAGAGAAAATAAAATCCTCCCACAGTCTTGGTGGGATGTAAATGGTGAGGCCATGATGGAAAACAGCATGGAGTTTCCTTGAAAAACTAAACATAGAGGTATCATATGATCCAGCAATCCCATTCCTCAGCTTAGGTCCAGAGAAAATCACCATTCAAAATGACATGTGCACCTTGATTTTCAGGGCAGCACTATTTACAATAGTCAAGACACAGAATCTACCAAAATGTCCATTGACAGAAAAATGAAGACTACATGGTACATCTAAACACTGGAATGCTACTCAACCATAAAACAGAATAAAATAATGATATTGGCAGCAGCTTGGATATACCAAGAAATTATCATACTATAAATACTTTTCAGAGAGAAAAGGATGAATATCCTAAGATATCACATACAGGTGAAATCTATAAGTTCATACTAATGAACTAATTTACAAAATAGACTCATAGACAGAGAAAATCAAATTATGACTAGCAAAGGAAAGTTAGAAAGGACAGATAAATTAAGAGTTTGGGATGAAAATATACATCAAGTTGATAATGAAAAAGGACCTACTGAATAGAACTGAGGACTCTACTGAACAAATTGTAATAACTTATATGAGAAAAAAAACAGAAAAAGAACTGATATACATCTATGTATAACTGAATCAAGTTCACGTACATCTAAAACAAACAAAACATCAGAAACCAACTTTACCCCCAATATAAAATAACAATAAATTACACATTAAATTACACGAACTTGGTCTAGAGGAAATCAGGCAGTGGTGACCCTATGAATTAGATATATGATATGCTATGATATTAACATGATACCACCAAAGGTTTTTTCACTCAGCAGAATGCAGAGCAGCAACTCACTCAAAGGTGCCTGACCTCATGTGAATGTGACAATATAAAGAAAAGAAAAAGGACCACAGGTTAATCAGGGCAACACCTTCAAGTCAGATGTTGGAAATCTCAGAGTGGAATAGACACACTGAGGTAAAGAGCACATATGGGGTCTCTGCATATAGGATCCAGACCCATGTGGATGGGGTGAGGCCCATATAATCCCCAGACCCTGCACCTGGGGTTGCCCAACCACAGTCTCCAGGGTGACCCCCCAGACCCTGAACCTGAGGTCACATGTCTATAGTCCCCAGGGTAACACACCTCCCAGACCCTGTACCTGGGGTCACATGTCCACAGTCTCTAGGATGACCCCCCTCCCAGACCCTGCACCTAGGGTGCTAAGACCCTTGGTTAGGACACCAGGTCTCTGCTGGTTGGGCCTCTCTGGTGGAAACGAGTGAGCTCCTGTAAGCTCCTGGCTTGGTAGATAGAAGTGTTGGGTCAGTCTCCTTCCCCCACACTTGTTCCAAAGAAGTCCTCCTCTTTCCCTTCGGTTCTATGTGATATTAACTGGTTTTACAGCTGTCATGATAATGCTGAACACACTACCTTGGTGCTGGCAGTCTCGGTCTTTCATTGTCCTGCTGAGGTGCTGTGAAAACTCGCCAGACGCTGGGCTGGAAGACGAGGGGCACGCCTGGTCTCTGCTGAGTATGGACACTCTACTGGAAGGAGAGCCCAGCAGCAACCTCACCTGCTGCTTGTTGGCTTTTTGCCTGATTTGTGTGCCCTGCAATCAGTTGCGAAGGTAAACCTGCTCCTTCTTTCCATGCTCGTGCTGGTGAATTGGAATAATTACCAGGTAGCTCACCTGAGGAGTCTCCAGAGCCCCAGGGATGTGGAACCTGATAGGGGTAAGCAGGGAATAGGCACAGGCCTGTATAAAATGATACTGTAAAGCATTAATTCCTAAACACAAGTCAAGTAAAGCTCACATGTATGCTTCCCTTTTTCTTAGCTTTGAGTGAATGGTCTCCCTCTGTACATGATTCTGACCCATGCAGATGGGGTGAGACTCACATAGTCCCCAGACCTCCCCGCCCGCCCCCCCCAACTGGGGTCACATGTTCCCTTGGTCAGGACACCATGGCTACAGCTGATGTGAGAGTTGGGCCATAAAGAAGGCTGAGCACCAAAGAACTGATGCTTTCAAACTGTGGCGCTGGAGAAGACTGTTGAGAGTCCCTTGGACAGCAAGGAGATCCAACCAATCAATCCTAAAGGAAATCAACTGTGAATACTCATTGGGGGGACAGATGCTGAAGCTGAAGCTCCAATACTTTGACCACCTGATGGGAAAAGCTGACTCATTGGAAAAGACCCTGATGCTGGGAAAGATTGAAGGCAAGAGGAGAAGGGGACGACAGAGGATGAGATGGCTTGATGGCATCACTGACTCAGTGGATATGAGTTAGAGCAAACATCAGGAGATAGTGGAGGACAGGGAAGCCTGACATGCTGCAGTCCACGTGGTCACAAACAGTTGGACACGACTTAGAGACTTAACAAAGACAGCCAGGTAGCCCACCTGAGGTGTCTCGATGAGCCCAGGGGAGGTGAACTTGTCAGAGGGAAAGACCAAGAGCCCTACCTCAGCACTGACCATGGAACCCCAGTTACCCAGAGAGAGCCACCTCAGCTGCAGACCCCAGACGTCTGAGCACTGACATTCAGACGCAGGCACGGAGTCTTCCAGGACAGAGGCCAGGCCGGGTCTCTACCAGGGTCTCCACGTCCTACTGCACAGAGAACGCGGTCAGGTGTACATGTTTTCACTGCAGAAGCACACGGTCTCATCTAAACGTAATCAGTGTAGACAGGGCTTGGGGAGGTCTGAACCTACCGTGTAGACAGAACTTGGTCAGTAGCTTAGGGCTTCACTCCAAGGAGGCACAGGTCACACACCCGGGGTCTCTCATCGTTGGACAGGGGGCTCACCTGCGTGTGGGAATTAGGACCTTTCTTGAAGAAATCATCACTGGCTCCACACTTCACCCACATCAGAAAACGGAACAAAAGCGTTGTCACTAAACATTTCAACGGGTAAAACAAAACTGTAACCAGATTCTACAGACACGTGGTGGTCAGCGCCCCGGGAGAGCCAGGAACCTCCTGGAGCGCAGCCCAGTGTCCAGCAAGGACAGACCGGAAGTGGCCCGGCTGCAGCGCCCCAGGCTTCCAGCAGGAGGCGCTGCCCCAGTGGCCCAGGCAGGACTGTCCTGCAGGGTCCTGCGGGGAGAGCAGGTCCGTCCATCCTGATGGTCAGTTAAGGGTGAAGCACGCTCAGGTCCTGCTTCCCCGCAGGGTCGTGGGGAGGGGGCCTGACACTTCCTAGGCTCCCTGGCAAGTGACTTCGTGCAGGGGTTGACGCCCACAGGGCCCCGCACTGCATCCGAGCGGAGAATGCAGGCAGAGGTGGGGCATAGACACCATCAGAGCAGAGAACCCACAGGGAGCTCCCCGCCTGCCCACCTCAGGCCCCAAGGCCCCAGCCCATGACCCATTACCACACACACACACACACACACACACACACGCAGACGCCACACACATATGTGCTGAGCACCTACACCGTACCCACAAACAGCACATGTCCTCACGCACACGCATAGCACACACAGGGGGAATAAAATGAATACCTAAAGCGTTCCTTCCTAAACATAAGTGAAGCTCACATGCGTTCTTCCCTTCTTCTGAGCTTTGATGGTTTTCAAAATAAAAGGTTTATAAAGTAGCTAATGGTGAATGACTTTTGGTTCATGGGACTTTCTGAAGTTATTCCAGAAATATTACAAGATGTGAGAGATGAATGTAGATATTCCATGTGTCCCTCAACAGAAGAATGGACAAGCAGACCATGGTCCATCCACGCAATGAATGTTGTCCAGCCTAAAAGGAAGGCAGTTCTGACACATGCTACAGTGTGGATGAACCCTGAGGGCATTATGCTCAGTGACATAAGCCAGACTCGAAGAACAAATGATGTTTGAGTCCACTCATACAAGCCCCTAGAGCAGTCGGCTCCATATTCACAGAGAGCAGGATGCTGGGTGCCAGGGACTGAGGGAGGGGAAAGGGGATTGAGTGTCTCATGGGGACTGTCTCCATTTTGCAAGATAGAAGTAGCGACTGAACAACAACAAGAATACCCACAAGCCTGCACTGCAGCAGCATTAACAGCTGAGACATGGAAATAACCAAAATATACATGGACAGATGAGTGAATAAAGAAGTCATATATGCATAGAATGGAATATGATTTGGCCATGAAAAAATAGAATGCCATTTTCAGGGATAATCTAGAGCTATCATAGATTAATCTAGAACAATCATAGTAAATGAAGTACTTCAGAAGGAGAAACTGATGCCAATGAGCTATTTTATAAAAGCAAAATACATGCACAGTCTTAGGAAACAAGCATGGGAGTTATGGAGTTTTACCAAAGGGGAGTTATGGGTGGAAGGGATAAATTGGGAAGTTGGGATTAATTTATACTCACAAATACATATAGAATATAGAATCAACATGGACCTACTTTAGAAAGGGTGGTGTGCTACACACCCTATAATAATGTGTATGTGAAAAAAAAAAAAGATGAATCAATATGTGTATGAAGATAACTGATGAAGAATCTCTCCACACACAAACACAGTTATCCTCCAAAAGAAGTAAACATTAAGTTTAAAAAAAAAAAAAAAGAATCAATGAGACAGGTTTCTGGCATGTCTCAGTAGAAACCACGAACTAGGAGTAACCCTAAAGCTCTGGTTACTATAGTAACAGGAGTAGAGCATGAAGAAATCCTGTCTCCTTGTGGCCATTTCCCACAACAGAAACTTTAAAGCTACTGCTTATGCTGCTGTAAAATAAGAAAAACTTTTTTCTCTTTGGTCTTTTGATTCCTTCTCTACTTTAGCTATTCCTGACCTACAGTCTGCATTGATAACTGAGTTTCCTTCTTTTCAGAAGATGAACCTGTTGACTGTTTTGAAACAATGCAGGAAGGAACAAGAATATAGGAACCTTATTTCTGGAAATAAATGTTTTTTTGAGGAAATAGAAAGATGGCTTTAATCTCCTCCTGGCAGAGGAGAGAACACAGTAGGCTTGTGCCTCAAGAACTGTGTCTCCCCCGATGGGGAATCAAGGGGATTACACAGTTGGGCCTCATACTCAGAGGCTGGAGATAAAGAGCAAACATGTAAGGATCCTGTATTCTTTCTTTTTGCATTGTTTCAAAACAGTCAACAGACTGGCATCAGAGAGCCCAGGTGGGTCCATTGCCTTTTGTGGACTGCACTGTGGCTTTCTTTCCGTAAGGCAAAAAGAGGGACAAACAAATGACAAGGGAAGGTTTGCAGAGAGAGTAATATAAAGTTAAGCATCACTTAACTTAAGGATGTGACTAACAGGAAATTAAAACATAATAGATGCGAAGTATGGTTCATGCACAGTTAGAGGGCAATAGGTACAGGATATCCCTGGAGAAGGTCATGGCAAACCCACTCCAGTATTATTGCCTGGAGAATTTCATGGACAGAGGAGCCTGGTGAGCTACAGTACATGGGATCACAAGGAGTCAGACACGACTGAGCGACTAACACACACACACACACACAGGTGCTTACATAATGGGTCAGTCTTCTCAAAAGAAGGAAACTTAGCGCACACTGTAGATCAGGAACAGTTAAAGTAGACAAGGATTCAACAGGCAAAAGAGAAAAAGAAAACTATTTCTTATTTCACTGCAACACTTATAAACACTTCATATTCACAAGGACTGCTGGGCTCTAAATGATAGCAGCACTTTAAAGATTTCCATGGGTAACTAACTGAAAATAAATAAAAACTAGGCAGACTGTGAAGAAGAAAATCTCCACAATCAATTCCACACACACTGGTTAAAATCAAAGCCTATGAAAACATGCTGCACATCAGGAATTGTTAGAGACGTGCAAATCGAAACCACAGTGAGGGAACACTCTGCACCTGTTTGAAGGGCCATCCTCAGTCTACAAAGGAAAATGGTGGGGAAGACATGGAAAGAGAATACTTACGGTGTTGATGAGATGCTAAGAATCACTGTCGAGAGGAGTATGGAACTGCCTTTGTTAATTTTTAGTAAGACAAACATATTGATTCCAGACCAGGTCACAGGAGGACTTAAAACATGTCCTGCTCAGCGTTGCCTCATTGTCAGAACCAACAAGGGTCTTAGAAGGTGCATGAATAGCAGCTCTGCCCAAAGCCGGCAGACAGCCTCAGTGAGGGACTCAGCAGTCAAGTCTCTTCCTCGTCAGGTGGTTAATGAGGCTCCCCGCTCATAGCAAAGCACTCCTTAACTCCAAATTTATTTTGCACAGAGAAGAGGAAAGAATCAGACATAAACTATAAACTAAATCAAGTATCTCTATTTTTAAATTTAAATATAAAAAGTGAAGGATAAGATCAGTAAAAATTATACTTTAAGTGAATAAATTACAAGCTAAATCAACTGTATATTGTGACATATAAAATAGAGGAGGAGGATGGAAGCCACACAAATTACTGTAAGTGGGCAGCCCTTGCCTATGTGGGTACCACCCAAGTTCTCCAGTCGACTCCACCGCTAGACTCGTCTGCAGACACCATCCGGGAACCAGAGCTGCTCTTTTCATCACACCAGAAGGAGCCTTCTTTGTCACCAGGGCATAAAGAGAAACCACGTCTGTGCCTTCACGCACCTCTTCTGCCAGGCTCCAAGCGGAAGGCTCAGCCTGAGTTGCGTTCTTCATCTTCTTCTCCTGCAGGTTAATGGCAGTAAAATGAGGCAAAGGAAGTGCCTAGAACTCGGACACTTCCCCTTTCTGCAGCTGTTTTATTTTCTTCTCTTTCTGTAAGTGACTTTTTTGAGTCAAAAGAGAAAGGGGTATTTCCACAGTTCTCCTCACCGGGATTTGGGGCTTAAAATGTACTCCACAAGGGGGCAGTTGTTAAGCTCTTATCATTCCTGACTGCTCCTCATCCTCACCCCCTTGGGTGGGTTTTGGGGTTCTTGTCTTCCAAAGGCAGGAGTCCTGGAGACAGTGAGTGGAATTTCTTTCTTATCCGGAACACCCACAACACCTAACAAGATATAATAAGGGCAAGGCTTTGCATAAATTTAAAGTGTTTATCCTCCAATATCCTCTTTGCTTCTCGCTGTTTGATTCTTTTCTCCATTTCAAAATCAAAGCCAATAGGCACGGTGGGTGGCTTCTCTGGAAGTTTCTTAGGGAAAACGCACCCACTGTAAAAAAAAATTCCAGAATCCAGTTTCCATGCTTTAAATTTGTAGAGCCCTGCTTCTACAGGATTACATTTTTTTTATTTTGCATTTGTTTCCAACACCTCCACCACCACTTGCTGCATTTTTATTCTCTTCTCTGACTCTTGCTTCTCAGTACTTCTTAGGATCTTCTGTATATGGGAAGAAGAACCCGAAAAAGAATACATATGCATTGATGCATGATTGAATTAAGTTCCTGTATGCCTTATACAAACACAACATTGGAAATCAACTCTATTTCAATATAAGATCTAAATGAAAGAAAAAGAAAAAAGGGCATGAAAAATGCTGCCGCCTTGTGGCCATTTTCCATAACAGCGTTGAAAGCTGTGCTGATGGGCACTTAATATTCAGAAGGGCCGTGGGGAGAGCAAATGCGAGCAGGCTTGTAGCAGAGCCTGGCATGGGCTTGGTTTTGGTGGTTGGTGGAGTGACCACTCTCATCCCCAGGCCCTGCCAGCACTGGCCCTTCAGACTCTGGATTGGGGAGCCCATGGAGTGTGAGTCCAGCTGTGCCCACCAAGGAAGCCTGGAGGACTTGGCAAGGAAGCACCGGGGTGGTCATCACTTGTACAGAAGCTTCCAAGCCAGGGTCTGGTGGGAACTCTTGTCTTGCGCATGGGTTTCAAGTCCAGAGCATACATCAGCTTCTAGCAGCTGTTTGTTTTCTAGAAACAGTATCCTAATATCCAGTATCGCCACTGCCCATGAAAAGACACGACTGATCTGGCTCCAAGTGCTGCTTCTGGATCCCTCCTGACGGGAGGCCCAGCAGTCAGCGTCACCGAGTCAGACTGTCAGGTGGCGTCAGGGGTGGGGGGACAAGAGCACACAGTCCAGGCCCATGAGGGGCCATGCTGTCCACAGACCGGGTGCTGTGGTGGTAGGCGTGCCCTCCACCCGCTCCACGGGCACAGACCACCATCCCCTCACAGACTGTCACAAGTTAAGTCCTAGGGACCCTGCTCGGGCCCTAGCCTGGCCGAGGCTCCCTGCCTCAGCAAGGAAGGTTTCCTTTTTCCAAGCAGGTTCACGTAGGCGATTATGAAACCAAAGCCAAGAACAACACAGCACAGGCTTTACTCAGAGGTCAAAGAACAGAGAAGAAAGCAAGTTCACAGCTCAACTTCTTGCCCTCTGCAGAGAGGGATTTCATTCTCCAGAGTAAAGAAAAGGAGGAGTGAAGCTAATGCTGGGGAGGCACATGCATTGGGAAAGGGAGAGGAAGGCCACCTCTTTACCCTGTTTAGGTTCTTCCTGTCTGGTCACAGTCACCGGTAGATGTGTCACTTAATACGATACATCAGTTCAGTTCAGTTCAGTTGCTCAGTTGTGTCTGATTCTTTGTGACCCCATGGTCTGCAGCACGCCAGGCCTCCCTGTCCATCACCAACTCCCAGAATTTACTCAAACTCACGTCCATTGAGTTGGTGATGCCATCCAATCATCTCATCCTCTGTCATTCCCTTCTCCTCCCACCTTCAATCTTTCCCAGCATCAGGGTCTTTTCAAATGTGTCAGTTCTTCGCACTAAGTGGCCAAACTATTGGAGTTTCAGCTTCAGCATCAGTCCTTCCAATGAATATTCAGGACTGATCTCCTTAAGGATGGACTGGTTGGATCTCTTTGCAGTCCAAGGGACTCTCAAGAGTCTTCTCCAACACCACAGTTCAAAAGCATCAGTTCTTCAGCGCTCAGCTTTCTTTAAAGTCCAACTGTCACATCTGTACATGACAGTAGTTTTTCCAGTAGGAAAAACCATAGCCTTGACTAGATTGGACCTTTGTTGGCAAAGTAATGTTTCTGCTTTTTAATATATGATAGATAATACAGTAAAATCAGCATACAATGAAACTCAGGGTCTGCTGGAGGTCAGAATTGGTTGCCATCTTGGTCCCAGCTGGCTTCATCTGGTTTTCTTTCTTTGTAGCTTCCTTTCTTCTCTCTGGACCCTTTGACTTAAAGACTTCTGTTACTCTTGCTAAAGGAGGCGCTTAGAGGGTTGTGAGCAAGGACACCCCTATTAAAGTGGGTTCACGGGTTTTGACCAAGGGCTGCAGCAGCCCTGACAACACAAGGAGGCTGAGGGCAGTCAGTCTTACACCTGCACTGGGCCTGTAGCCAGATGTGGAGGCGGTCAGCACGGAGCGTGAGGTCAGGGGAGGTTCTCACCGTGTTTACAGGGAAGATGTGAACGTGGGTCTGTGGCAGTTTCACAATCAACGATTCTCACAAACACACAGGATTGTAAGAGACAGTGCAGGGAAAGCTCTCAGAGAAGCAACTTCCCAAGAAAATACTGAGCACATATTTATTGGTAATTTATCTTATAATCTTTAACTGAGAGCAGTAAAGCAAAACAGAGACCAGGATGCAGGGATTAAAGGAGGCTTCCTCCTGGAGATCCAGAGGTAATCACAAGAGAGTCATCAAGAAAGGTGTTTGAAGATAAGGGGGCTTGTTCTGCATGCAGAACAGCATCTAACTAACGCTGACAGGTCAGCCAGAACGTCTAACTTAAGGGTAGGGGAGAGAGATCAGGAAGAGGAAATGAGTAAGATTAAATTCCTGGAGACATTTCTGAGAAAACAGTAAAACGTGGTTCCCACATGGGCCCAGACAGACTGCCTGCAGACCCTGCTGCAGAATCCCTGACTTTTCCTGCGGATACTGGGTGGGGGAGGAGGGATTCAGGCAGCAAGGCAGACATCCAGAGCTCTGGATGCTCGTATGGGGACATAGGGGCTCAGTCTGCAAAACCCCAGAACCACTCCCAGATCAGCTCCAGAACCGCTCCTGGAGTAGCAAGGAGAAGCGGGTCTCCCACCTACTAGACGTGGAAGAAGAGATGGAGTCTGTGGGGCCCCTCACCTAATGGGAGGGAGGCTTTGGATCAGGGCAGGAGCTTCCCACCAGCTGCATGAGCTTCCTGGGGCAGATGCTCCGAACAACAGAAGCCTGTCCTCTCTCAGTCTCGGACACCAGACATCTGAGATCAAGGTGTCTCAGTGCAGTTCCCTCTCCAGAGGCTCCAGTGGAGAGTCCTTCCTGCCTCTTCCAGCTTCCAGGCATCCCTGGGCTCATGGGGCCCTCCCTCCCATCTTCGCCTTCACCTGGTGTCTCCTCTGTGTCTCTGTCTTGGGGAGGGAAGGAGCCTTGCTTTCATGGTCCTGCCTCAGTGGACCTGGGGATGGTGGTGGAGTTTGGAGTGCAGCAGCCCCAGGATCTGTTCTGACAGATGCTCTGTTTCTGTGGACGTCTCCCCCCACTTCTCTATCCTCCCTAGAGACTCAGGAGCCCACAGCATGGCGACCTCCAGCACCAGGACCCACCCTAGGGAATTTCTCAGAAGCAGGGACCAGGCCTGGGGGCTGTGGGGAGGAGGGAGCTGGTCTCTTTGTGATGCACCAAGGGGGCTAGGATGCCTCATACCCAGGAGTGCCTGGGACTCAGCTAACTACCACCTGGGATCTCCTGCCCCTCCCTGGTAGAGGGCCCCACAACGCACCCCCCATCTGCTTCTGACCCCAGCTACAGAGTCAGGGACCCAGAGACCCCCTCCTCGGCTTCTTTTTACGTGGAGGCTCCCAGAAGTCCCTGAAGTGGTTATGCTCAAAGTGAGTTACGGTGAAGGATGAAGATTAAACTCAGCAAGGACAGAGGTGAGCACGGGCTCTGTAGTTGTGTATTGTGGGGTCTGGAACACGGGCTTCTCTAGTTGTGGCACACAGGCTTAGTTGCCCCAAGGCGTGTGGGATCCTAGTTCCCCAACCAAGGTGGGAAACCTCATCCCCGGCCTTGGAAGTCAGATTCTTAACCACTGGGCTACCAGGAAAGTCCCTAAACTGTCATTTAAAAAATTTCTTTCTGTTCAGCTTGAATGACTCCCACTATGGTCTTCCAGTTCACCATCCATTCCGCTGTGTCAATCCAATCCACTACTGTTTTCTTTGAGTGCATTAGTGATTTCCTTCTTCAGCTCCATTGGCTTCTTCTTAACATCGTCTCTGTTAAACTTCTCTGTTCACCCAGCCTTCTCCAAAGATCACTGAGCACCTTTATGATCAGGACTTTGAGATCCACTGGGTAGATTGCCATCTCCATTTCACTTAGTTCTTATTTTATCTCGTTCCACTGTTTGGAAGACATTCCTTTGCTGCCTCATCTTGCCTAAATCTCTGTGCTTATTTGTATGTTATGTAGGTTGCTCATGCTTCCCTGTTATGGAGAAGTGGCCTCATACAGGAGACACTCTATGGGGCCCAACAGCACACTCCCATCTGGTCACCAGCAATGGAGCTTTATGGTCTATGGGAACTCTATGTGGGCAGACTATTGTGGGCACCCCAGTAGGCAGGACTTGGCCTTGGCCTGGGTGGCTGACTGGGGATTGAACCCATGCCCTTCACCCTGTGGAGTTCCAACCACTGGATCACCAGGGAATTCCTTAAAGTACTACTTTAAAACAAGGGGGCAAAGATATTGGGTGTACGCACTGAAGAAATCTGGGGTGGCAGACAGCAGGGGTACATGGGGGTGAAATAAAAACAGACCTCAAACCCTCAAAACAAGACCACAGCAAAGTTCACACAAGGTCAGGCATTGGGCATCTCTGTGAACCTTGATTTTTGGACAAACGGATATATGGATGGATAAGGGAGCACTTTGGAGAAGAAACAAAATAGCGCAGAAATCAGCTGCTTCCAGAAACTCAAGTCAATTGATTCCTTTCTCTTCTCCTTCAATCCAGGATGTTAAAAATGATCTATGAGTACCCTTCCTCTTTAACTTGGAGTCTACATGTAACTTCTCCCTTCAGTCTCTTTGATCCATAATTTCACCCCTCAGTACCTACAGAAATATTTACTCATGTACAAAAACACATCTAAAGGTACTCAGAATAGTGAAAAAATGGAAATGCCCTAAATATTTACCAATATGGGAATGGAAAAAATATAGTATATTTACGGAGTAAATGTAACAATTCAAAAGAATGTTATCCATCTACATACAGACTTGGAAACTTTCCTAAGACACTATTATGAGAAAAAACAATGAGCAGAATAATTTGTCCAGTAGAATTCATGATGTAAAAATTATTCATATCTGTGAATATGCATGCCAATGCTTAGAATGAGGCCTAAAGGAATCAATACATTTTACTACTCTGAATAGGGTCCCCCTAAAATTCCTATCCACCTGGAACCTCAGAATGATGAAATTCGCCAAGTGAAGGAGAGGTCATGCTACACTGGGATGGCCCCTAACCCATGGCTGGTGTCCTCAACTAACACATGTAGGGAAGACAGTGAGTGAAGATGGAGGTGGAGGCCAGAGGGACTCAGGTCCACACAGGGGATGAAAGTGGGGCTGGCCTGACCAGGCTCCAGGAGAAAGGCCAGGGCAGACTTTCCTTCACAGCCTCCTGGAGAAACCAGCCCTGTGACACCCTGATTTCAAACTCCAGCCTCCAGATTGCGGAAAAAAAAAAAAAACACAGCTTCTGTGGCTTTCAGCCAAGAGCTTTATGATCGTCTGTGACGGTAGAGGTAGGAATATACACACACCTGTTTAGCGACGGTTAGCACTAAGGAAGAGGATCTGTCCATGACTACATTGTTTGGCTAATATACGGTGAGAATTTACTCTCGTGTGGCTAAATTCTTGCCAATAAAAAGAATAAATCACCCTCATTTCATGTTGGAGGTTTTGGCTTTGCCACTCACAAACTATGAAATCTCGAACAAGTCGTTAAACACGTGAATGACCGAGTCACTTCATCTGTAGGTGGGGGGTGTCCACACACTTCTTCCCAGGCTGGTGCAGAGTTTCCCTGGGTACCCCACGATTCACGTTCTTCCTCTGACATGGCTCCAGGGGCTGGCACGCCTGTCCACACATGCTGCCATCCTGTCTCTAACCCATGTCACCAGCAAATCCATTTTACTGAAACACCACTAATTGTTCCTTTCCTTTTTGAACACTTTCCAAAAGAAAAAAAAAAAAAGTCCTCATTACTTATTAAGCTAGACCCAAACTTCTGAGCGTGGATCGAGATCAACGGGCTGAGCCCCCACCTCCCTTCCATCCAAGTGTGTGGAGGGTCTTTGAAGCCTGAGCCATGCCACTGGGTCTGCTTCTCCCTGTAAACTGACTGTCCTCACTCTCAGCCCCCTTCCAAGCCTTCAGGCTTCTCCTGTGGGCACAGAGCAGAAGAATTTTCATTTATTTCCCTTCAAATTCCTGTAGCATAAACCCCCAGTATTTTATGTATTTTAATCAAGCTTCATTAAATTAAAAAGTTCTTTTTGAGAGAAAGAATTGTATTCATTATTGTGTTTGGCATACCATTTCACAGAATAGGTGATCAACACATATTTATCAAATAAATGAATAACAATCACAAAGCACTTGAGTTTCATGTAATTGATACGCATTTTAAAATTTCTTTTTTTAATTTTTGGCTGTGCCGGGTCTTTGTTGCTGCGAGAGCTTTTTTCTTGTTGTGGCAAGCAGGGGTTATTATCTAGTTGTGGTGCACAGGTTTCTCATTGCAGTGGCTTCTCTTGTTTCAGAGCACAGGCTCTAAAGCATGTGAGCTCTGTCCTTGTGGCTCCTGGGCTCTAGAACATAGGATCAGTAGTCGTGGTGCACAGGCTTAGCTGCTCCACGGCATGTGGGATCTTCCCAGATCAAGGATCAAACCCACGTCTCCTGCATTGGCAGGTGGATTCTTTACCACTGAGCCACTAGAGAAGCCCTAAAAGTTTTTAAAATTATAAACAGAAATGACATACAGTCAGTACCTACCAGTACAGTCACATTAGCAGTAGAATATTGAAATAATTCCTGACCACAGCCCTTTGTTACCCAACTGCCTCCTGCTACCAGCACTGGCCTGGTCTCTCCTCCCCTGGGAGCACCCGGACCTTGCAGCTCCCAGCTAAAGGATCACCGCCTTGTGCAGCAGGAGCAATCCAGACCTGACCCAGCCATGAGTCCACCAGTGGCACCCGTTCTGACCGATCCAGACCTGTGTAGTGTCACTGCTAAATATTCTAATAATCACCACTGACTATAAATAAAAGGTAAACAGTTTGAAAATGGTGCCTCTCCTCACTGCAGAATCTCTTACAAGAGTCTGCAGAGACAGGAACAGAAGAGGAAGGTGATACTCTGTAGGTCTCTGAAGGTTTAAGGAACATCCATTAGGACTCAGTCTTCATGTAAAACAGGAGATAGGCAGTCTCCCCCCTAGAAAGAAAAAAAGTGCAAGGGCATCACTGAGACAAAACAGTCACAGTTCATTACCACATTATTACTTCATGATAGAACACCCGTCAGAAAACTTCCCGGGTTACTGGATCAGCTCTTCTATCAGCTCAAAGCGGACAAAACTGGGGACCCAGGTAAATAACTACTGTTAAGCTATTAGCTAACATCTCAAGCAGGGGTTGACAAACTATAAGCCCATGAACTTAAGTAAATGTAACAGGAACAAAGCCACATATGCTCACTCACGTACCACCGGTGGCTGCTTTTGCATTGCAGAAGCAGAGCCAAGGAGCCAAGACACAGACTGTGTATCCCAGAAACTGAAACATTTGCTCCCTGGCCTTTGACAGAAAATTCTGCCAAACCCTGATCTAAACAACGGGGGATCACTGACAACCAAAAGGTGACAAAGTGTGTATCTAAGAGTATATCTAAGGGAGATGCTTAGAAGAAAAGGAGAAGAGGAAAAGTAGCAGGTTGGGGGTGGGCAGGATTTCAAGAAAAATTTCACCCAATTTATCAGTTTCCAAGTGAAGACCTACTCGTGTGGCTGGGGCCACATCCCACACCACACTTAGTGTACAATGTCACCTCTAGCCCAGAAGCTCTGCAGAAAAAACCTGCAAAGTCTCTGCTTTATCTCTGCCCAGCGTTTTCCTCTCCAGCCTCCCCTCTGTGTAGTTACTGATTTTCAACAATATATTTACTGCTATTGACTAAAGTCAAGCCTCTGTACCAGACAACAGAGGAGGACAGGAGTGATCCTTGCCTCCGAAGAGTTCATGGTTAACGTGAAAGAATGTTATGTAGGTGAACGGTGACCGAGCAGTGTGGTCCTGGCTGTGAAGAGGTGAGCACATGACGGAAAGCATCTGAGGGGCTCCTGCAAACCTGCCTGGATGGTGCCGGGAAGGCATTACCGGGCAGGTGGGCATGAGCAGAAGCATGGAAGCATGAAGGGGGTTTGCCCCAGGGCCAAACTAGGGGAAGGGACAGCACGTGCAAAGCCAGGGATGGTGTGATGTTTGGGAGCCTCAGACACTTCAGCACTGCTGGGTCTAAACTGCAAGAGGAGGACTTCCCTGGCAGTGCAGTGGTTAAGCCTCCACCTGCCAGTGCCGCAGACACGGGTTCCATCTCTGGTCTGAGAAGGTTCCACGTGCCATGGGGCAGCTAAGCCTGTGCACTACAACTGCTGAGCCCGCAAGCTCTGGAGCCTGTCCTCTGCAACGAAGGAAGCCACCACAGTGAGGAGCTTGCGCATCTGCAACAAAGAGTAGCCCCCACCCACCACAACTAGAGAAAGCGACGAAGACACAGCACTGCCAAAAATTTTTTTAACTAATTCAAAAATACATACGTAATGTCCAACCTTTACCTGTGAAAAAAATTTAAAAAATAAACTAGGAGAGGAGCAGTGCAGTGGATGGGGCTCAAAAGACGAGGCTGAGCATATTCTCTGGGCCTCCAAAGGTGAGTGGTAGCCCTTTCCTACAGCAAGAGATGCCCTGCGTGAGCTCATGGGACCCACCACCCAGCCCTCCTCACCAGCGGTAGCTGCGATTCCCATAGGTACACTGGACGTCTTCCCAGGACACCTGCAGGACAGAGACAAACCAGGTTAAGTGGCCAGAGAGTGATGATGCTGCCAGCTGCCCTCCCTCCCCCAGACAGGCCAGTCTGACTACCCCCAGGCTCGATCACCCAGTGATAGGCACTCGGCACACCGAGTCCCTCAAGTGCATTGTCTACACTTGGTTATGCTGGGCCCAGACTTTGTAACTCTTTCTAGAGCTTCCTACCTTCATAGGCTAGCCCAGAGCACAAGGTTTCAGGGCCCTGAGCCAAGAATTCCAGAAACCGGGACGCTAAGCTCAGCAGACTGTAGCAGAACTGTGAACCAGATGGGGCTCCATGCAGAAAAGGGCTTCAGACTTCACAAAGGCCCCCCAACACACAGAGAAAACAGGACCCCAGTGTGTCTGGGTCTCAATGGCCTTCCAGTCCTGGCTCAGAACCCATTAGAGATGGAGAACCCAGGGCAAGGGGCAGTTTGGGAGGACGCTTCTCACCCAACAAACATTGGAATCGTTGAAGTAGAACCATTCTCCATCTGCAGAACTCCGGATGTAGGCACAGTAGTGACCGTAGTCAGCATTCCCCACGTGGGCAATCACAGCAAAGAGCTCATAGTACCCTCCACACTGAAGGACACAAAGATAAAGGGACCCCCATGACGCCTCCTCTTCCGGCCCTCTGCTTCTCAGAGCCTCTCTGCCAGGCACTGGTGCGCCCAGGGCCCCAGAAGACCATCTCTGACCACAGATGCTCATACCTACTTACAGCACAGCTGTGAAGCGAGGTTTTTCATACCAGGCTTACAGATAAATCTGGGAACCAGTCTCTGCCCCCAAAACAAGAAGGAATGAGCAGTGGAGGAAAGCTCCCCAGAGGCAATGTGCTTAAACTGACCCTGAAGGATCTGTGGAGGCCTGGCAGCACACCCCGGGGGATGGTGGAGGGGGATGGGGTTGAGGGATGGGGCAGAGGTGCAGGGAACCAATCAGGTTCCCTTGAGGCCAAGTCAGGAGTCAAAACATCCCAGCAGTGGTGGCCTTGGAAGGCTCTGCGCAGGAGAGCAACATCATCAGATTTGTGTTTGAGAACACCAGAGTGAAGGGATGTGAAAATGGCCTGAGACTCCAAGTGAGGCAGAGTCACAGCTGAGAGAGGAAGAAATGGTGAGAGACTGACCGCCTGCAAGAAGCGCCAGGAAACGACAACAAGCATTATTAACATGATAATTACCAGCTAACTTTCAGCATTTGGCTAAGTCTTCACATACATTACTTGTTTTTTTTCCCCAAAAGTGAACTAATATTGTATTTTTCCATGATTTAAATATAATATTTCCTGGGAGCTGAGCTGGTAAAGAATCCACCTGCAACGCAGGAGACCCCGGTTCCTGGGTCAGGAAGATTTCCTGGAAAAGGGAACAGCTACCCACTCCAGTATTCTTGCCGGGGTCACAAAGAGTCAGACACAACTGAGTGACTTTCACTTTCAGATACAATATTCTTCTTACATATTACATCATAAAGTGCCCTCAAAGAAAAAAATTACTTTGCATTGTGAATTAAATATTTCTTATTCCTCCTGACCAACTAAAAAGTCATATCCAGATGCTGAGTCTATCATTTTTTTTCTTTAGAAACCTAAGGTTCATATGCTGTAAGAAAAATAATGAGCATAAATATATAATTTATGCACTATAATACTAATAGCATATTTGAATTGTTACATGATAGGTGATAGACAAATGTATATATAATATAAAATTTAAAAAGTGAATATTTCCATTAGCAACACACTCAAATATTTTATGACATACTTGCTCAAGTGAACTACTTCAAAATAAGCTTAAACGTTATCATTCTGGTTCTTTGTTCAGTTCAGTCGCTCAGTCGTGTCCGACTCTTTGCGACCCCATGAATCACAGCACTCCAGGCCTCCCTGTCCACCACCAACTCCCAGAGTTTACTCAAACTCAAGTTCATTGAGTCGGTGATGCCATCCAGCCATCCATCTAATCCTCTGTCATCCCCTTCTCCTCCTGCCCCCAATCCCTCCCAGCATCAGGGTCTTTTCCAATGAGTCAACTCTGCATGAGGTGGCCAAAGTACTGGAGTTTCAGTTTCAGCATCAGTCCTTCCAATGAACACCAGGACTGATCTCCTTTAGGATGCACTGGTTGGATCTCCTGGTAGATTTGTATTATTTATTGCTGTGCTAAAAGTTACAGCTTTTTATGATTTTACAGCACCTTTAGCAGTCTCTTGATGACAATTTTATCAACTACAGACATATTCACACACCTACGCTGTATACAAAAAATATGCCTAAATATGTCTAGCCACTGAGAGAAAACTGTCTTCACATCTTTCATGAGAAGTGTAAGAATTAGAAGCAGGAAATACTTTGCAGTTCACTTAATAATACATCTTCAGGGATTTCCCTGGTGGCACAGTGGATAAGAATCCACCTGTTGATGCAAGGGACACAGGTTTGATCTCTGGTCTGGGAAGATTCCACATGCTGCAGACCTAAGCCCACGAGCCACAACTACTGAGCCCGGATCTGTAACTACTGAAGCCCACGCACCTCGAGCCTGTGCTCCACAACCAGAGAAGCCACCCCAATGAGAAGCCCACACACCACAATAAAGAGTAGCCCCTGATCTCCACAACTAGAGAAAGCCAGTAGAAAGCAACAAAGACCCAGTACAGTCAAAATAGATAAAATTTTTAAAAAAGATGCTATGGGGACCTCCCTGGAGGTCCACTGTTAAAAATAATAATACATCTTCAGAACAAGACATTCAAGGCTCACAAGACAACATGGTATATCTTCATCTAACATGATGCATTCTGAAGTGGATTTTGAGGACAGCTAATGACTAAATAGGATTCTATGTTTAGAGATAAATGTGATTCATATGCACTATTTCATTTAATATCCACAGCAAACCTGTACACGGGGTGTTGGCATCAATCCCATTTTGCAGACATGGAATCTGAGCTCAGGGAGTAGAGAAAGTCACGTCAGATTCAGAGCTCATCAAGAGGTGGGACCTCCACCCAAGCCTGCCTGGCTCCAAAGCACCAGCTTTTCACTCCAGTACTGAGGAAGTGGGGGACAGATTTGTGCAAAGTCAAGGAAAAACAGTAAGTCACTGTAACTGATGGATACAGTGGGGAGGAGTAAGTAGGGGCACCACAAGGATGAACCCCAGATTCTTGGCTTGGAAATTAGGAAGATGTTAGTGCTATAAAGTTACACATGGAACAGAGGTGTCTGGGGATGAAGACAGCAAGTCTCAGGACTCAGCAGGAGGTGGACACCCTGGTTTGGGGAACAAGAGAGACCTGGGTAGGGGATAGGGACTCGGAAGTCCTCAGTATCTGATGATTGAAACCTTAAGAACTAATGAGAAGACATTTGAACAATGGGAAGAAAAAGGAATGCGATGAAACACTAAATACCAATAAAAATGGGCAGGAAAGGATCCAAAAGCAGAGAAAGAAGCCCCAGGAGAGAAGCCTGGAGGAGACAGATTTGAAGCAGAGCAGAATCAGTAAGAGAGCATCACGGTAAGGGAAAGACCAGCATAGTCACCAGGTTTGGGGTAAGTAACCCTGCTCCCTTTGGTCTCAGAAAGGCTAGATAAGAGACGATTCTCTGTGAAAAGGGAACAGTGGTGAGAGTTTTCATTTTGAGCAAGATCTCCACAAGAGTCAGGAAAATTGTATTTTTCTTCTCAATACAGTCAAATAATGTCCCTTACCTGATATTCTGAAATGGGATTATGAAGGGGACAGGATGAGGGTGGTACAAACTATGAAATGAAAATATCTTCTGCCTATTAATAAACAAGAACTGTCACAGCCATCAGCGATTTCTGGCCTCCAAATGTGAAAGAGGGCTCCCCAAAACTGAGGCCCAGCGGATGCTGCCACCCCCCACAGTGACTGCTGGTGGGGGTGGGGGAGATGCAAGACGCAAGGTAAACAAGGAAACAGGATTGGCTGAGGTGCTCAGGTAGCTGAGGTACACAAGAAAGGAGTGAATTCAAGCCCAGAGGCTTGCATCTTCCCATACAAAGAATGCTAAACTGCTTAACTTAATACCTGATCTTTGATGTTCAGACTGCCTGCTCCCTCCATTGCAAACTTGTATATAGCCTGACTCCCTGGTGGTTCAGATGGTAAAGCATCTACCTGCAATGCAGGAGGCCTGGGTTCGATCCCTGGGTCACGAAGATCCCCTGGAGAAGGAAATGGCAACCCACTCCAGTACTCTTGCCTGGAAAATTCCAGGGTTGGAGGAGCCTGGTAAGCTACAGTCCATGGGGTTGCAGAGTTGGACACAACTGAGCAACTTGACTGGTTCACTGCCCTCCTGCCTCCTTGGAGCAGTTTTCTCAGAGCTACTGAGATACTGTCTCTGGGACTCCGAGTCCTAAACATTCCCAGCAAATAAAACAAATCTCTACTTTCAGGTTGTGACTATATTTTTTAGTTGACAAAACAAAGCTTGGTCCCTAAAAGGGAGGGCTCAAATCATTTTCTGTTCTTGCATGAGGACATTATGCTGGGTTGTTAACATTACACTGCAGCAAACTCATTACACTGCGGCAAACTCTGGATGAAACTATCAGTTTACAGGAAACACAAGGAGAGAGAAATGCGCCAAACAAGACCACTAGCCAATTCTGGGTGTACACAAGACCCTTCAGATAAATTCATCTCAAGGAAAAGAAAAGGAGGGAGAACAACAAAGAAACGGAACCTACAGAAGAAAGAAAGGCCAAGGGAGGTAGGGAACAAACTGAAGCAAATGCAAGTGCAGACTTTATGTGGATCTAGATTCAAACACAGCAAACAGCTTACAGGACAGTCAAGGAGATCCACATACTGACTGGATATTAGAGGATATTACATAATTATGAGATGGATTGGTCATGTTTGGAAAAACTGTGCTTCTTCTTTAGAGAGACATGTGGTGTGTGCTTAGGCACTCAGTCATGTCCGACTCTTAGAGACCTCATGGACTGTAGCCTGCCAGGCTCCTCTGTCCATGGGGATTCTCCAGGCAAGAATACTGGAGTGGGTGGCCATGCCCTCCTCCAGGGGATCTTCCTGACACAGGGATTGAACTCAGGTCTCCACCATTGAAGGTGGACTCTACCGTCTGAGCCACCAAGGAAGCCCTACAGAGACATAATGAAATACTTGCAAATGACATGCATGGCATCTGAAATTTGCTTCAAAATAACCCAGTAGAGGTTTGGAGAAGGAAGAGGATGGGGTGCCAGTAAAGAAAGACTGGTTCTGAGTCTGCACAACTGTTTAGGCTGTTGGTAGATAGGGAGACATTATATAATTCCTCACACGTCTTTTTAAGATAAAAGAATTTTAAGATACTTCATTAGGTAGGCTGTGCAAGTGGAAATAAGGAAACTAGAAGGAAAGAACAGAATGCTATGCCCCAAACAGGGAAGGAAACCCTGTTATAATAGGAGCCACTCAAACACATGGTCAGGCCTCAATTTAAAAAAAAAAAAAACAAAAACACATAGTTCTAGAACATGGATAGTAAACATCCCAGTGGAACAATACAGACAGTCCAAAAATGGACCTATGTATATATGGCAATAAATGTAGGATTTTAAACCTATGGAGAAAAGACTTTTATGTCACTTTTCTCAGAATCTCCCAACAACTTACTAGCTCAAGACAACTGGATCCAACTTTACTCTAAATCAATTTGGCCCCAAGTGCTGGCTGCTTTCTTATCCCCTAGGCGAGTGTAATCTGGCGGGAGAAGGAAACGAGGCTGGTGCTACTCAGCACCCAGGACGCGGGTCGCCTGAGGCACATCCTATGTAAAAGGAAGGTTCTGACGTATCGTTCCTTCCATCAGTGCTGCGAGGTAGCTGAGCACAAATCCAGTCATTAGAAATAAAGTCTTCTGAGTCTTAACAGAAATGCAGCTGCCAACACAACATTGGTGGGAATGTGAAGCTAACAGCCCCCAGGCTGCTATTCGAGAAGACTCTAAACTCCCTATTTGAAAGATCAGTGTTTCTTGAATGTGTGAGTGTGTTTCCACGAATCACACTAAGCATTGGTGAGTGTTCCTCCCTGTGCCTCCCGAGCTTGGGAGAGGATGACGCCCCAAACCCAAAACACATCTCTGGTGTGTGTGACGCTGGGCAGCTCAGGGGAGGGAGACAGACAAAAGACATGAGCTCTGATGAGGCCAGGGTGCATGTGTATGTGT